>NC_083316.1:118143353-118769127 GCF_963455315.2 Globicephala melas | reverse complement strand
GTCATTCCCTCCTTAACTCCCACAGTCTTCACTTCATTCCTCTCTCTAGCCCCAACAATTCCTACTTCGTAACCATTTCTAAACAATACATGAAAAGTGGACTGAGCCAGGAAAAGACTAGAAACCCAGGGCCTCTGAGCATCCTCCCCAGCCTCCATCACTTTTTGGAAATGACGCTCTTATCTACCTAAAAAAAAAAAAAAGAGTATACCATTCATGACTCAGTCACAAGATAAACATCATTGCTACCAGACTATATCTTATTCAGAGATTCAAAAATTCCCATCTTTGCTGAACCAACCGAAAAGTGTAACCCTGTGCCCTAAATGTTTGAGGGGTTAGGGTGACTGAGAATTGGCCTCTTACGGGGGAACTGGACTGCAAAGAGAAAAATATAAACGAAGTCACCTTTCATAGTTCTCTGAGTGACGTCCTGCCTGCCCTGTGGCAAAGGGGGGAGGGGAATCCCAAATCCTTAATCGCTTCGGGGTTGTTAGCATATTAATAAGCATGGTAAAAGTGACACACTAAACAAAGATGCGCCCTTAACTCGACTTTCACAAATTAAAAAAATGCTTTTCAGGAGCAGTAGTGCAAAGTAAGAAGCCCAGGTAGGCAGTGGGACGTGTATGCTTTCCATTTCAAAATTCCTAAGGATTTGTTTGACAAGCGTTAAAAGTTGAAATGATAGCTCATAAAAAGTGGCACACCGCCCCTCCTTCCTACTTGGCTCCCTAAACCTGCTCTTCACCCCCAGAAAGACTCTCTTTGCCACCATACGTAAAATTTACTCTAAAATCTAGGCAGACAACTTAGCACCTGAGACGTGGGGATCTGACATCGGACGCTCCAGATCCCCAGGATTCATCTAATATCCTCTCAGGCTACAAGGGAAATGTACTAAGTGCGTCTTGGGATCCTTCTGTAACATGGTACCCACTTTGCGGTTGACATATTGACCATGACATACTACGCTGTTAGCTTTCCACCAACAGCTATAAAATTAAAGAGAGAAGCCAGGTCACACACAGCCTGAAGCCAGAGAGTGGATTCGCTTTAAAAAACGCGTATATCGTAGGACCTTGTTTTGGTGTTTTGGGGTCTTCTGGGGGGTCTGAGAATGTCTGTGATGTGGGGAGGGTGTACTTCCCAAGTTGCTTCCTTCCTTCTTGGCTTCCCACTGTCACACAGGCTAAATTTATACACTCAGCAGCTAAACATTGGTGTCTATTTTATTATATAAACAAGCAAAACCTCACCATGTCCCCGATGTGCTTTTCTATCAGCCTTAATGAAGGGTTGGGCATTCCCTCTTTGGAACTGTGTTCAGTGTCAGGATCTGGTGCACTTGGCTGCAGCTTCTGGGATGTAGCTGTAGGCAGGCAATTTGTGCAGATCATCACAGAAACACATGTCATTGTGATTTTCGTATGTTTTCCTGCCTCAGGAGAAAAATTTTCTGTGTGACCTAGCGATACATAAGAGCAAGATGCCAGATTATTTTACTGATTTGCCTCAGCCCCAAACATTTTCTCCAAAATAAGTTATAGGAATGTTATTCCATATTAACATGTTTTGTGTAAATTGTAGAAGCAGGACTGCTCATAGCCTGGGAATGTCAATTGCATTCAGAGTTCCATCAGTTCCTATAGAAATGAACGGTAAAATCTATGGCATTCTCAAAATAGGAGCACCTGCGTTAGGATCCCTGCATCTGACCTGGGAAATGGTATTTGTTTTAGAACTGGCCAGATTATTTCTGATGAAATACAGGATAAAAACCCAATCCAGGGTGGTTGTGCAGAGGGGACAAATGAGAGAGAAACTGGTCTCTTTATCCTTGGTGCTACTGGAACATGTCACATAATATTTAATTGGAGTGAAGACGAGAGATGGTTTTACAGATTGCTTGAAAATATGTAACTCCCAAGCAACTTAAACATCTGGGGAGAGTTCGATACGGCAGAAGCCTAGTCCATCCAGTCCAGTCTGCAAGATGAACAGCAGCAATAAATTGAAAAGGAAGCATCTTTCCTCAGTTCCCCACTAATTCACCCACTGCCTACTGAGCGTCTAGCACTGGGTTAGTCAGGGTCTGATCAGGAGACAGAAACCATGGCAATAATTTAAACAGGAAAATGTTAATGGAAAGAATTTTTAACTAGTAAAAAGGGATTGACTACAAAGGGGAAAAGCGATCTCTGAAGATAAGTGGAACAGCAGATGTAGGGAGCCGTTACTATCCCCAAGGCTGAGGAAAGTATTCAAGGAAGGAACAAATTTGCGAGGGGCCCTTCTCTGGAGAATGAGATTCAGACTTCATGGGCTATGGCCCACAGGGGATGGAGTATCTCACTACGGTGCTTCAGGGAGCTTCCCACTGGAACACTGGTGAAACTCCGGAAGCAACTTGCTGGGGTGCCAGTGACACTCACTGGAGGTCGTGTACCACCAGGTCTCCAGCAGGAAGCTGCACGGTGGCCACTGGGCCACAGGAGCAAGAAGAAAAGCGCAAGAACCGCAGGGAAAAGCCCCTTCCTCTCGCAGTGGCCCTCCAGCGCCCTCTACTGACAAACCTTAAGTTGGTTGCTGGCAAAGGAGAAATGATTACATGGTCCAGCTCCAGTATCAAAACATGATTTAAATACCATGCTGGGCACAATGAGAAGATGAACAAATGCGGTCCTCACCCTTAAAAAGCTTCTGACAGCAGTGAAGAAAGTCCCTACGTGAAAGCATCAAGTGTTTTCAGCTTTGTCCCTTTAAAAAATGCCATCTTTCTAAAGCCCTCTAAGCTTCTCTGTATGTTCAAGGTACTTCCTTTAGATATTGTTAAGTCAGTCACTCATTTAAATCACCCAAACCAAAGTACTACCCACATACAGAAGAAGGTAACTCTGGGGTCAGACTGGCTGAGTTGGAGTCCTGGCTCTTCCATCTACTGATTTGGTAACTTGGGGCAGGTTACTTAACCCTCTGTCCTCTGTTTCCTCCTCTGTAAAATGAGGATACACACAGTACCAACCTCACAGGCTTGTTGGGAGGTTCCAATGAGATGGAGACATGCAAGAATTTTTAACACAATATCTGGCATATGATAAGGACTGAATAAACATGTGCTATTATTTTTATTAAAATATGATTATACACACTATGTAATATGATAGAGCTTAAAATGATCTTTTAGAGTCTCCATTTAGGTTCCCAGTGATTGTTTTCATGAACTTACATTTGGAGAGAGGTTGCTTCACAGCAATTCATTTGAAAAAGACACAAGAATCTTAACTGCCTCCAAGCTTACTTCTGTAAAGCACAGATTACGTTACAGAATTGTCCTACTGTAGTCTGAGCTGGTTAGGCCACATCTGGGCTACTGCGTCTCATTTCAGATGCTGCGTATTAAGTTTCGCAAATTTAAAAACACGTTACGGGGAGGCTAAAAGACGAAGAGTAAGGGGCCAGAAAAGCATATGCCAAAAAAACAGTGGAAGAAATGAGGTGAGTTCAGTCAAGGGAAGATTTAAAATGAGATATTATGGCTCTCTTCAGATCGTTCAAGGCTCATTTTGTTTTTCTTGGTCATAGCCAAAATGAATACAGGTATTTGGAACTTGACGAGGAAGCGATTTTTGGTTCGGTATAAAGCAGAAAACATTTCTAACAACTACAGCCATTCCAACCATGGTTGAAGCACATCCACAGACAGTGACTGACATCTGCCACTCCCGCCTCGAAGCCTGGATGGGCACCTATGGTCGACTCTGTGTGGCATCATCCAGGTCTCCCTTCAGAAATGACCCTCCCAGCTGCTGACAGTATTACCTGCAGGTAGATGGCCTTGGTGAGGAGAGCCGCCTTGCCCAAGAGCACGCCCCTCTGAGGTGGCCTGCGTATGGACATAACTGCCCGGCCAACTTCGGGCAGCCCTGAAGGATCATTCCAGCTTCAGACCTTCTCATAAAGTCAGCTGAGGCCTCTACACTGAGACTGCCTCAACTTCTCCTTCTGCCCTGTCCTGCCTCCTTCCTTCCTACAGGTGTTGATCCTAAGATCCCTAATAAACTTCTGGCATGCTAATCTTCATCACGGAGTCTGCTATCAGAGAAGCTTGTCTGGGATAACACTTCTCCAGGATGCTCGAGGCACTGCTCTGAGCAGGGTAACTGCAAAGGTCCCCCACAGCCCCGTGACCCTATACAGTCTGTGGGTATCCAAAGCTGAATGTTCTAAGTCTACAAAGTTCCAACCTGTCTCTACTGCGTGCGTCCATGTGGATGACCCTCAAGAGAAATCTCGGCCTTCTTTCTACTCATCTGACCTGCGGCTGGCCTGATGTCACTGGGAGGGGCACCTGTTGAGTCATTAAATTGCTCATTCAATCACCTGTCCAGCCTTTCAATAAATATTTATGACGGCCCAAATATGCACCAGGCCTGGTGGGTGCAACAGTGCACAAAGAGGCTCTCTCTTGGAGCTTACGTTCTAGTGACGGGAAACATATGAACATACTATTTCCCAAATTTCAGTCATTTGCATACTGCTTCCAAAATGTTTGCCTATATGCCCATTGCCTGATCGCGGTACTTCTCATTCATATGGCTTATGAAAGGTGGATTCCCAGTTTTATCTACTTTAGGCCTACTGCAAGCAGAAATATTCACAAAGGGATAAGCTACTACTACATAGATTTGTTTTTAGTATTTATTAAACATAGAACTTTAAAAGAAAAAAATAAACACCTGCATATCATCTTTCCCATATATATATGCCACACCCTAGGAAACTATTCACACAAAGGCTCATACAGGGGAATGTAAAATTGCAAGTGTGACAGGTGTTTACAAAGGAGAAGTATTCAGTGCCCTCCGAATATACAATGGGGGGAATTTAACTTCGCGGGCTTCCCTGAGGAAGTGAGCTGATATCTGCAAGAAGAGTAAGAGTTGACTAGGTAAAGAGGTGGAGTGTGTGCTGTGAAGAACATTCCAGATAGAGGCACCAGCATGTGCTAAGGCCCTGTGGCAGGAGGGAGCACAGTGCCAGTGAGGCTCAAGAGTGGAAAGCACGTGCTTTCCACTGAGGGTGGACTTTCCACTGAGGGTGCACTGAGCCAGCCAGCAAGGCAGAGGTCAGCGATGGAAGAGGGAAGGCAGGTGGACTCCACCCTCCAGCACGTGTAGGTAACCAAGTGGAAGCTAAATATATCTACACGATCATTCTCTCTCCCCCTTGCCTTCCCCACACAACTGAATTTATATCACTTCTCTAGACCCTCTGCCAAAGGACACAAATAATCAGTATCAGCATGCATGTTTCTGGCCTGGGTTCAAATCTGGACTGTAAAATGTATTCCAGACTTAAAACTTCGGGGGTTGAGGTTATATTTGTTAAATATTTAGATCTTCCCCTGAGGCTTTTATTCATTCCATCCAGCAGGTGAAGTACAGGAAAAGGTTTTTTGTTCCCAACAAATCCCCGTATATCCAAAAGGAAAGCAAGGTTTGCCAGCATAGTCAAGGGTGAGAGAGAAAACAAGAAAGCAGGGATTGTGTGTCTGAGTTCCATTCATATGGAAAACATGAACTAATTGGTGTCTTCGTGCTGCTGCTTCCAGAGATTCTGAATTTAACGTTTATGTCCAAGTTTGGGTAGCTATGCTATTAATCAGTCCAAAAACAAATGAAGCAGCTTAAAAAGAATCACACAACCAAAAACCACATCCTTCACAAGATAGAAAAACAGAAGGATAACTTGGAAACTCTTCAGGCTTGGTGCCAGTTTCAGGGTTTGGGGGGGGCAGATTTGGCGGCCTGATGGAGACGTCTTAATCTGGGTATGAAAATAGATTTTTTAAAAATGTTTACACAGATCTAATGAGGAAAACTTGACGGACCACATTACCCTTGCAGTAACTGGCTTCTAAAAGACCTATGATCAAATAGCAACCCCATAGAAAGAACAAAGAAACGCAAGAGACAGAAAGAGAATATAGATATAATAGATTATTTTCTGTCTCCAGATTCTGTAAGAACATGACTGATTAAAACAGCCATTCAGAATTTATCTTACTCCTTTTTCTAGACGGCACAGAGACCTGCCTTCCTGACAACCAAACAAAGAAGAAAAGTTCCTGCTGCTACAGAGACGGGATTGTAGCACATACTGGAGAAAGAAGGGAGAAAAGGGCTCTAATGAGGAATCCGCTCCCCAGCTGGGGAACATGATATATGAACAAATCATTAGAAGGCAACAGGGGAGAGCGCGGAAACAAACGTGTACAGGGTGCTGCAGGAGCCCAGATGGGAGGAAAGGTTCTTTCCAAGGGAGGTGGGGAAAGCTTCCCAGAGGTGGTGTGTGACCTGCGTTGGAAGAGATGAGCAGGTGTCTGCCAGGTGGGAAAGTGGGAAAAGGAAGCAGGACCACGGGGTCTCACCCCGTTCCTGGATCAGGCACTGGAGAGTTAGCTTGTAACAGGTGAGTTATACACAGTCAAAGGCAGCCCTGAAAACCTGCAGGGAGGTGGATGCACCATCTCCCAGGAAGTCTCTGGCATGTGTCTGGGCAGCTATGTCACATGAACGTTGTAAATAAGTAAACACTGTAATCACACTGAGCCAGCAAAGCGCTCCCGGTACGAGGGGCCCAGAAAACGTGGGTAACAGCAGAGTCCTGCCTTGCCCTCTCTCCCCTGGAAGCACATATGCATGGAGTAGACTGGCAGGCAGATCACCCACGCTATTTATCTTTCTCCTTTTTTTCTCTCTCTTTCTCTCTTTATTCCCCCATCTCTCCCTCCTGGGTGAGTAAAGTTGGTTTCTTCTAAGTTACCTACATGTGTGCGATGTCACTTTCCTGCCAAATATAGGGCATCAGCTTGCAATTACCCAACTCTGGTGTTAAGTATATGACTTCCCTAAGCCTGGGTTTCTCCATCTCTTATACAGGGAGAATATTAAAACCTTCTTCATAAAGTTAATGATTAAATGAACTAATCCGTGCAGACTGCACAGCACAGAACTCTGCTTGGTACAGGGTAGGTAGTCAATAACCATTCACTGCAATTATTATTACTCCAATCAGAGGAGACAGCCTGTGCTAGGACCTAGAAGTGCAAAGGAGAATGGTGTGTTTAAAGGATGGTATGCAGCATAACTAGCAAGAGGTGAGGCTAGTAAGGTAGGCTCTGGGGAATTTGTACAAGTTCTTTATTGCAGGACTACGTTCAGTCTCTGCCTTTGGGCAAGAAGGAAGCAATGGAGACTTCAAGCAGGTAAGTCATAACTCCACATTTATATTAAACTGAGATAGGTCTGGTTGGAGTATGGAAGAGAAGATGGGAAAACAAGCCAGGAAGCTACTGTAGGAGCTTGGCCTTAAGATAATGAGAACCTGAACTGATGACGATGATGATGGTGGTGGTGATGACTGTCTTAGTGAGGGTTCCACCAAAACAGATCCTGAGACCATGACATGGGTACAGGTTGGGAGCAGACCCCAAGAAGCACAAGTGAGGGAGGGAAAGTAAGACAGGGATGGCAGAAGGACCAACGAAGGTGCATCACCGATCAGGTCACTGCTGTGGACTTGGGGGGGCGGGGCACGGGCTCAGTTCCCCTGGGAGCCTCTTAGAGATAGTGGAGAAGACACCTCAGAATTGCCCCAACAAGGAAAGTGGGTACTTATCCATTGATGCCATCCTTCTCTGGTTGTGAGCTTCCACTGGACGCGTAGTCCCGGCATTTCTGGGCTTCTCTGCCTCCCGATTGAGCAAAGTCGTGTAACACCCAAGGAAGTCCTTGGGCAGAGAAAAAGAGGGAGGCAGGCCCTTGAAATAAGAAGCTGTCAGTCTGTATGGGGACTGTCCACCAGGACTGCACGCGAGCTCAGAAGTGGCTGAAGAGATATGCAGCAGGGCGAGATGATGATGATGATGATGATGATGATGATGATGGTACTAGCTACAGCGGGTAACCTTGTGAGTGCGTACTATGGGCCGGGCGTGGTGCGAAGCACTTCATTTAAAGGCATTATATTACAGTCTTTCTTACAACCCCTAGAACATGATGATGCTATTAGTATCCCCATCTCATAGATGGGGAAACTGAAGCACCAAAGGGTTATGTGATATGTTCAAAGTCAAACAGCTAGTAAGTGATGAAGCCCATGCTTGGGCTGATGTAGTCTTGACTCCAAAGCCCACACCTTCAATCACCACTGTATACTGCCTCAGAGAGAATGGCAATGAGCTCGGACGAAGGGATGAATCTGAGAGTGGTTTAGGACAGTGCTGTCCAATATGGTAGCCACTAGCCATATGTGGCTACTGGGCACTTGGAAATATGATCAGTGCAACTGAAGAATTGAAGCTTGAATTTTATTTAATTTTAACTAATTTTAATTTAAATAGCCATGCATGGCTACTGGCCACTCCATTGGACAATGCGAGGTAAAGATTTGGAACACCCTGCCCTTGAAGAAAGTGACAATGACTTAGACCTCTACCAACATGGCAATGTTACAATGCATCATGAAATGTGTCACAGTTAATTAGTTACAAAGAGTATTTAAAATTCTGAAATTCATAAACTTTTTATTTTTGTATTTAAACAATATTTTAAAAAATAAAACTAACGTAGGTATATTGTTTTAAAAGTCATATGGTACTACAGGTTTTTAACAAAAAACAGTTGCCCCCCTTCCTATCGTACTCCTGGTTCCTGCTTCCCAGAGGCAACCACTTTCATTCCTTCTAAACATCTCTCCTGATACTTACCTTTGTTTTTCTAAACAACATGTTGATATTTCATTTCTTGATTTTTCTTCAATATTAAATAGTATCTATAGTATATATTGGTTTCATTCTATGGAAGATAAGGATTTAGCTTTTTACCCTAGCCCCCAGCCAGCTATATTATAGCCTCCAGCCCATCCCAGTGACCTTCCCATCCTCCCTGTATATTCACATGACATTACTGGTCAGTACAAGATTCAATGCTCACATTACTAAAACTATGTAACCATTAGTTACAGATAAGCCACACAGATGATTGCATGTCTTTTCTTATACAAGTATGTTTTTCATTTCCTTCATTTTCAACTTTCTCATCACTAATGCAGCCCCCACATTTCTGACAAAAGCTCTAATAAGCCTCTCAATACAATCAACCATATTATTTAGCAGTTCAATTTTCACTGAGATGTCCCTCCTGGAGCCCTCCAATCTGTGCGGCTGCCCTCAGGGCCTCCTGTGGGACAATCTCCCTGTGATTTCCTCCACTATTTTCCTGGGATTTCTTGTGCCTCTCTCCTGTTTTAGCTCTGCTGCTCCAGGATCTCACGCAGTCTTCTTTTTTATTTAGTCCCCCAGTTTCGAATATTTCCTCCAGTAGCTTTTTTACAACTGGTCACGTGAAAAGTTATTTTAAAAGAACTTTGTGCCTGAAAATGTCTTCATGCTGACCTTACACTTGGTTGACAGTCTAGCTGAGTATGAAAGTCTTAGCTGGAAATTATTCTCACTCAGAAACATGAAGGCATCGCTCTTCTGTCCCCCAAGCTTACAGTGCTTATGTGAAGAAGTGTGATGCCGTTCTGATTCCTGATCAATTGAATATCAGCTCTTCTCCTCTCTGGAAGTTTTCAATATCCTCTTTCAAACACCTCCAGTGTTTGAAAGGTTATAATAATGTGCCTTGGTGCAGATCTTTTTATTCATTGTGTTGGGTGTGCACTGGACCCTTTTAATCTAGAAATGCATGACCTTTTGAGCTAAGGAATTTTCTGGTAAAACTTAATTTTCTCCTTCCCATTTACTCAGTTCTTTCTCTCTCTCTCTCTCTCTCTCGCTCGCTCTCTCTCTCTCTCACACACACACACACACACACACACACACACACACACACACACACTCCCCCCCACCCCGCCCCCACCTCTCACAGTTCTATCTCTCTGGAGACCCCTAATTAATACAATTTGTTAAGCATGAAAATAGTAATACGATTTTGTAAAGAAAAGCCTACTGTTTGGAGATGCACGCTGAAGTGTCTAGGGGTAAAATGTCATGATGTGTATAATTTACTTTACAATGGTTCAGCAAACACACGCACATAGATAAAGCAAATACGGCAGAACGTTAACTACTAAATACATGTGATGAGTGTGTGGGTCTTTATTATATTCTTTTTACTTTTCTGTTCAAAACTTCCCAGAATAGAAAGTCAAATCAAATAAGAAAATGAAAAATCAGGGCAGTAAGTAGGAATTGGCACTGTTGGGGATTCATCTGATGCCGCTGGTAATCAAGTAGATGAAGTTTTAAAAGCTTCTGTAGAGAAGTGGGGTACACAGGAGACTCTTGAGCAGGAGGGAGGCAAGAACTATTATCAAGACTACTTCTCACCAGGAGTTTCGAGAGCTATACTGTCAGTGACGGGATGGACCAAGGAAAAGAAGTCTATCCATTGGCCTACGGATATGGGTGTCCTCAGCTCTGTATTATGAGAAAGAAGAGTTTCCCTCTAAGAATTTATAATCATGAGCCTGTGCTCAAGTAGATTTGGGCTACAAATTTATACTACATGCTTGGCCTAAGAGCCCCTGGCCTTAGAAATTAAAATAAGACGATGGTCCATGATATTCTCTGGATGCCAGGAAAAGCAAACAAAAACCCCTCTGCAGATTCAAGCCCCCAAATCAGGATGTACTATTTTTCCATGTTTAATGCGCTCCCAATCACTGGTTCATAATCCAAAAACTACTTATAAAAAGCTGAATGAGAGTGCTCACTTCGGCAGTCCATACACTAAAAGTGGAATGATACAGAGAAGATTCGCATGGCCCCTGCACAAGGATGATACACAAATTCGTGAAGTGTTCCACATTTTTTGAATTGGGAGATTGGGATTGACATATATATGCTACTATGTATAAAATAGATAACTAATGAGAACCTATGGTGTAGCACAGGGAACTCTACTCAATGATCTACAGTGACCTAAATGGGAAGGAAATCTAAAAAAGAGGGAATATAGGTATACGTATAACTGATTCACTTTGCTGCACAGCAGAAACTAACACAACATTGTAAAGTAACTATACTCCAATAAAAATTAATTTTAAAAAAAGTTGAATGAGACAGAGACAGCAGACACAATAACTTGTTCAGCAGCACGGCTGAACACCCAAGAAATTCATGTGCTGGAAATACTAGATATTAATTGGATATAGACAATAAAATAAGCATAGTTAAAAACATTTTTCAAAAGGGACTTATAACGTGAGAAACTAAAAGACTATTGGACTTCCCTGGTGGCGCAGTGGTTAGGAATCTGCCTGCCAATGCAGGGGACACGGGTTCAAGCCCTGGTCCAGGAAGA
This sequence comes from Globicephala melas, assembly GCF_963455315.2. Classification (NCBI taxonomy): domain Eukaryota; kingdom Metazoa; phylum Chordata; class Mammalia; order Artiodactyla; family Delphinidae; genus Globicephala; species Globicephala melas. The sequence goes on along the minus strand of NC_083316.1, from coordinate 118,757,752 downwards.
TCCCACATGCTGTGGAGCAACTAAGCCCGTGTGCCCCAACTACTGAGCCTGTGCTCTAGAGCCTGCGAGCCACAACTACTGAGTCCGCATGCCACAACTACTGAAGCCCGCATGCCACAACTACTGAGCCTGTGCACCTAGAGCCCGTGCTCCGCAATGAGAAGGCACCGCAATGAGAAGTCCGCGCACCACAACAAAAAGTAGCCCCTGCTCACCACAACTAGAGAAAGCCCACGTGCAGCAACGAAGACCCAACACAGCCAAAAATAAATATTAATTAATTAACTAATTTTTAAAAAAAGAAGACTATCATGGGCCCTAGTCAGACTTAATTCAGAAAGGAATAAAATAGAAATTCAAATGAAAAACAGAGATATTGAAATTAACAACCAAATGGGTGGACTACTTCCAGACGACTGAAGTGATCGTGAAACACTCACACAGATAATAATGATAAAAACATGATTTTAAAGAAGTTTTTTAAAAGAGCAACCCTGGAGAGAGTCTGAAAGAGGAAGAAGAATGAGAGTTTACTCTCAAAAAATTGCCACAGTAAAGGGTAAGAATTGAGAGTTTATGTCTTCCTGGCCTGAGGTAATGCCCAACTCTTACAGCTATAGCTGTAAAAAGAAAAATAGCAGTGGAAAACCACAGCCTTACCAGCTAAGGTGCCAGAGATCAGAGTCCAAGGCTGAAAATGTAGGTAGAAGTCTACAGGAAAAATACTGGCAGCACAAAGAAACCACAGAAGGAGTATACAACTCTGAGTATAAACTCTGCCCAAATCCCTGGCCAAGAGCTAAACTACGCATGTGTAGGAGGAGGCCCTACGCGGCCTGGCGAAAAAGCGGGCCGGAGCCAGAGACAAATCTGCTCCTGAATAACAGAGCTATGTGCAGCCCTATCTGTGAGTCTGCTGCCTTTTTTTTTTTTTTTTTAAACTGAGTAAACTTTCCAACCATGTGCAAGTCAGGTGCCAGAAAGTTGGATCTTACAAGCTTGAAATATAAGGGACAGAGCCCCGAACCATCCAAATAGCTAGAAATTAGGCAGAAGGGAACCCCTAGAAGAAAATCAAAAAAGAATGACTTCCATCTCTGTTGAAATCCTTGACTAACCAGCAAATCATAGAGAAACAGGAAAAATCACAAAGGACCAGGAAAAAAAGTAGCAATGGAAAGCCGTATGAATACAGATATTAGCTGCTGCGTATCAGACGGGAGACAAAGTTTGCAGTTGGAGTCCAGACAAGTTAATTGCCTACTAGAACCAATTATATCTCTATATCTATCTATCTATCTATCTATCTATCTGATAATATATATAAGATGAATACAACAGAATCTATAGTTGCCATAATGTACTATCTACAAGGCCCAATTTTCAACCAGAAGTTACTACACATGCAAAGAAATATTAAAGTGTGCTCTTAGGGCTTCCCTGGTGACGTGGTGGTTGTGAGTCCCCCTGCCGACGCAGAGGACACGGGTTTGTGCCCCGGTCCGGGAAGATCCCACATGCCGCAGAGCGGCTAGGCCCGTGAGCCATGGCCGCTGAGCCTGAGCGTCCAGAGCCTGTGCTCCGCAACAGAAGAGGCCACAACAGTGACAGGCCGGCGTACTGCAAAAAAAAAAAAAAAAAGTGCGCTCTATACTCATGGGAAAGGGCAGCCAATAGAAACTGACTCTGAAAGGTTCCAGATGTTGGGTTTAGTAAACACAGACAAGCAGTTACCATAAATATGTTCAAAGAATTAAAGGAAATTGGGGTATAATATCAAATGAACAGCTAGGAATTCTCAATAGAGAAAGGGAAACTAAAGCAAAACAAAACAAATGGAAATTCTAGAGGTGAAAAGTAAAAAACTGAAATTTTAAGAGTTTACTAGATGAGCTCAACCACATTTGGGGGTGGCAGAACAAAGAATCGGAGAACTTGAAGACAGAAAAACAGAAGTGCCCAAACAACAGAAAGAATAAAGACTGGGGAAAATTAAGGAGAATCCCAGAGATCTGAGGGTACAATGTCCAAATGTTCATTACATATGAAACTGGAATTCCAAAGGATGAGGAGAAAGACAAAGAGCCAGAGAAAAATATATGAAGAAATAATTGTTGAAAACTTCCCAAATGGGCACAAGGAAACTCTTAGGGGTGATGGAAATGTTCTGTGTTTTGACTGTGGTGGTAGTTCCATGTGTGCATACCTTTACCAACAGTCATCTAATTGTACAATTTAAACAGATGTGCTTTACTGTACATATACTGTATCTCAATAAAGTTCAAAAATGTAAATGATGAAATATACCTCTCCTGTCCACTAAAAAAATCCTTACAAGATGGCTTAAATGTTATGGACATATCTAAAGAGAGAATATGGGTAAACAGAAAAATAATTCTGAAGAAATTAACCAGAACACCGTGAGATCAATGAGAGGTCAAGAGACAAGGAAAATAGAATGAAAGGAAGAGCTGTGGTATGAGAGATGAGTGGAAATGGGGACTGATGGTATTTGGAGCAATTTCCACTGAGAATTTTCCAGTTTTGATGAAAGACATGAATCCTAAGGTTTAGGACACCTAAGAAGTCCTATGCAGTATAAATAAAACTATAACCACGTCTAGAACCACAGTTGTGATTATGGAGAATGCCATAGAGAATATCTCAAAAACAGCTAGAGGAAAGAGTGATTACCTATAAAGTGGCATTTATAATGGCAGCAGACTCTTCAGCACAATAGTGGCCAAGAAAGAGTAGAATCTGGTCTTCTAAATGCTGTGAAAAAACAAATAACCCACTCCCTGCTGATACTTCGTAACCAGCTAGAGTCATTTCTGAACAGCACCTTCTGCTGTGAGCTTTCTTGTTACCTCTTCACTCCCAGTCCATCAAAATATGTCCAGTCTCTTAGGCTATTAAGGGATTTTATTTAAAGTAAACAGTGTTAATGCACTGAGGGTGTTAATGATTTAATACTGTGGACTGCCTGTGTTGACTTAAGCCATTTTTATTATAAAATTAAATACACACAAATATATAAAACTGGGTATAAACTCTTATGCTTATAGTTCTTACACGACTATTAAACCAAAATTATAAATAAGCATATGTGATTTATTTTTAAAGAAATTTTAAAAAATTTCAATGCCAATAAAATCCAAAATACAGACATAAATATGATAGATACGATTTTGCTGAGATTAAAGAACTGAAATTGTGTTTAATGGCAGAAAGATATAGCTGTGTGTCTTCTCTTTTACCAAAGGAGGTTCAGTGTGATGGGTCTGGAGTCAGGCTGCCTGGGCTGAACTCCCACCGTTTGATACGGGCAAGTGACTTAATCTCTTTAAGCCCCACCCCCTCCCCTGTAAAATGAAGATGATGAGTACCTACTTAGAGGCATGTTGTGAGGATTAAGTGCAACAACACGAGCAAAGTACTTAGCCCACAAAAAGGGGTTTATAAATTATTATTGTTGTGGTGGTAATTTGTTCTTTTTGATAATAAACCCATTATATCTTCTATTCCATTATTCTGAAAGGGTAATCAATTAAATGTGGTACCCTAAAATACAAAACCAAAAAAATTCCATCCAAGGGCAAAAATCCTAATGAACGTAGCACTTACAAAGTTGGCTCTTTGCTGCATCTTTGCCTGTAATGAAAAAGGTACCAACTATACCAGCTTTTGAGATTGGAAAGCCTCTGTTAGTGGGAGCCACCTGAGTACTGAGTTCACACACCCTGTTTTCTCTTCAGTCTACCCTGTGACAGGATGTCAATGGCCTTCCTTTGGTCCCACTGTGGGTTTAAACTCCCATGCAAACCTGGGAACTGAAAAAATATGGCCAGACTGAGTCACAGGGTAATCATCCAGGTGATCCAAAATAGGTTTACAGCCCTTTTTAAAGATCCTCCCAGAAACGGAAAGACACACACACACTACCACCATCACCGCTCTAAGATTTAACAGCTTCCTGGACATGAAGAGATTTAAGCCAAAGGAGTCCCTCCAGGGGTGAGAATCCTAGACCTGGTGACAGGCTGTAGCAGGAGACCGGAAAAGGGAGGGTTTGTCATCCTTTAGGGGCAAAGAATGCTTACACGTTAAAAACAAAAAACAAACAAACAAAAAACATACAACAACCACTCAGTCTACCAAGAGGGCAAGCCCAACCGTACAGAACAAAATCTTATCATTTTAGTCTTTATGGGATGGCAATTTATGATAAGAAAGGCTGGGCTGAACCATCTCTACCATGTTTATCAAGGGAAATTTAATAAGCAAACTAGCAACATTGGAGGAGAAACTTTTCACTACTTTAAAATACAACCATTTTTAAAAAATGACTTTAGCTCCTATCGTATACAAATGCAGTGACTTAAATTATAGCTATCTCTTAATTAAGGAAAGTCTATCAAGCTCTTGGTCCCAAAGGTACATCCTTGAAGGTAATCAAAATCTATTCCCCATACTTATAGTTTAGGTTGGCCCTATGCCAATTATTCTAAACGGATAAGGAATTAGCTGAGTTACCTGAGTCTAGGTAGGTCGAGACATATCTTACAAATAAAAGCAGATTCTTCTGAGAAACTTATTTCTCACTTGGCACTTTCTGCCTCTATCTTTAAGTGCTCTCCCACTGGCATGGCAAACGTTGGTGAAATGTAGCAAAGACCACATAAAGTAGATCACATGAAATACTTAGCAAAGACCACTTTGACCCAAGCAAGCCATTATACCATGGCCTGAGAAAGTTGCACACAGAGGCTGGCTCCAGTGGTGGGCTCCAGCCCATCACCTGGATCCCACTTTCCCTGTATCCAAACTGTGACTGCCTTCCCCCTCCTCCGAGAATCCTGAGGCAGCTAATGAACAAAAAATTGGTGGAATTCCTCAAATCCTTTAAGAACACTAAGTACAAAGAACAGTGACTAGACTTAGATCAAACACCAGATTCTTAGAAAACAGAATTCTCACATATAAGCCCCCCCCCATGGCGCCAGTTGCCAATTTAAACTAAAATATGGGAGTGGCCAACGAATTAAAAGCAAGGACTCAAACAGACACTTGTACACCCATGTTCACAACTGCACTATTCACAACTGCCAAAAGGGGGAAGCCACCCAAGTGTCCATCAACAGATGAACGGATAAACAAAATGTGGTACATACAAGGAAATACTATTCAGCCATAAAAAGGAACGAAGTGCTGATACATGCCACAACAGAGGTGAATCTTGAAAACATTGTACTAAATGAAATAAGCCAGACACAAAGGGACAAATATTGTATGATTCTACTTATTTGTGATATCTAGAATAGGCAAATTTACAGAGACAGAAAGTAGGCAAGAGGTTAGTAGGGGCTGGAGGGAATGGAGAGTTACTGCTTAATGGTTACAGAATTTCTGTGTGGAGTGATGAAAACGTTTTGGAAACAAATAGTAGTGATGGTTGCACAACACTGTGAACGTAATTAATACCATAAAACTATGCACTTAAAAATGGTTAAAGTGGCAAGTTTTGTGTTATATGTATATTTTTTTAGCACAATTTTTTAAAATGAGAGAATCAAGTCACTGAAAACAACCCAAATGTCCTTCAGCAGGTGCCTGGATCAACAAACTGTGGTACATCCATAAACTGTAATAAAATTGAACAAACTATCGATACACACAACAACTGGGATTAATCCCAAGGGCATTATGCTGAGTGAAAGTAGCCAGTTTCCAAAGGTGACACACTGTAAGATTCCATTTAATTACATTCTCAAAAAGAAAAACTCGAGGGATGGAGGACAGACCAGTGGTTGCCAAGGGTTGGGGATGAAGGGAAGTGTGTGCTCATAAAGAGATAGCACAGGGGCTTCCCTGGTGGCACAGTGGTTGAGAGTCCGCCTGCTGATGCAGGAGATGCGGGTTCGTGCCCCGGCCCAGGAAGATCCTACATGCTGCGGAGCGGCTGGGCCCGTGAGCCATGGTCGCTGAGCCTGCGAGTCCGGAGCCTGTGCTCCGCAACAGGAGAGGCCACAACAGTGAGAGGCCCACGTACCACAAAAAAAAAAAAAAAAAAAAGAAAGAGATAGCACAGTGGTTCTTTTGGGGGGTGATGAAGCAGTTCTGTACCTGATTGCGGTGGTAGTCATATGAATCTAAGCATATGTTAAAATTCAGGGCTTCCCTGGCGGCACAGTGGTTGAGAATCTGCCTGCCAATGCAGGGGACACGGGTCCGAGCCCTGGTCTGGGAAGATCCCACATGCTGCGGAGCAACTAGGCCTGTGAGCCACAACTACTGAGCCTGCGCGTCTGGAGCCTGTGCTCCGCAACAAGAGAGGCTGCGATAGTAAGAGGCCCGCGCACCGCGATGAAGAGTGACCCCTGCTTGCTGCAACTAGAGAAAGCCCTCGCACAGAAACGAAGACCCAACACAGCCAAAAAAAAAAAAAAAAATTCAGAACTACTCATCAAAAGTTTTTTAAAGTGAAGTTTAAAAAAACAGTGGGGTAAAAGGAGAAATAGCACTCATTGCTATCACTGCTCTTTGTAACCTCTGATCACCGCCTCCTCTCTTGCACCTCCCTGTGTTTCCCATGGATTTCTCTACCTCTTAAAATACCCAAAGATCAGAGTCTGGAAAACATGCTTTGTAAAATTATAATGAAGGGTCCATATTGCTATTCCTAGAAGGAGTTATTTTCCCTGCACCTCATCCATCCACATATAATCACACTGTTTGTCTTCCTAGCCTTGATACCTTTCCTGGACAAAACCTGATTCACTCGGTAAAAGAAATGTGGCTGTGTCCAAGTGCTACCGTCCACAGGGTCCTGCAGAGTATCAGAGCACACATATACCACGACACAATGAGGGAACGCTCAGAGTGCTTCCTCTGAGGTCCACACCTGGCAAATTTGTGTTCTCGCAGTGGAGCTTCCTAGATTGTTTAACAAGGACAGTCCCCCCATCCCAAACCTTCTGGTTTCAGGACTATGAGTGCCTGTAGGGATCCAGTCCCACAAAAGCCCACATCTAATGCTCCATCTAACAAACACACCAAAAAGCTGCGGGAAACTTTGGATCCAAACCAATGGTCTGCAGGAGAAAAACGGGAAGAGAAAGCTCCCAGCTAGCTCATGTTTCTGTGGCAATTCATGCTACACTGGAAGCCCCTGGGGCATTATTTATGGAGGCTACAGACAGCTACAGGCTCTGGGTGGGAGCTGGGCAGATGGGAGAAAGCGGACAGAGAGGCACTGGCCTGCTTGATCTCATCATGTTCTCCCTCACCTCTCCCCGCTGGGCAGGGGTGTCACCCAGTGAAAGAATACTTTACAAGCAAGCCATTCATCAGGTCCCTAATTTAAAAGTTGGAAAGCGTAACTCTGGAGCTGGTTTTGTCATCTTCCGACACCTCATTAACCTCGTCACTGTTCTTCTGTCGAGGGCAAGAACCTCGGGAATTACTACAGAGGTTCCGTCCTGAACACTCAAGCAGAAAAAAGAAACAGCAACACTTTGCCTGAAAAAGAACTCCCCCGTATGACCACAAGAGTTGTGCCAGCTCACAGATAAAACAGGAAGGACGTGACAAGGAGAAGATCTACCCAGACTTCAGTAAACTTAGGAATATTCATCTTTATCCAGAGAGAAACAGAGGAGGAATCATAAATAATAACCAATTTTTCATAGGCCTTTCTAGTAAAGGGGAAGATGTTACCCCACTTCTCTCTGAAGGAGACATCTGAGAAGAAATAGCCAGGGATTTGAACCATACTGTGTACCAAAAAGCTGCACGTTTTGTGAATTTTGAACTAAGCCCAAGTATTCCTTTTTTTTTTTTTTCCTCTCAATGGCAAAACTAAACTTAGGGGTTTTTTTGTTTGTTTGTTTGTTTGTCTTTATTTATTTTGTCTGCGTGCAGGCTTTCTCTAGTTGTGGCGATCAGGAGCTACTCTTTGTTGCGGTGCGTGTGCTTCTCACTGCGGTGGCTTCTCTTGTTGCAGAGCATGGGCTCTAGGCACACGGGCTTCAGCAGCTGTGGCACGTGGGCTCAGTAGTTGTAGCACTCAGGCTCAGTAGTTGTGGCACACGGGCTTAGTTACTCCACGGCATGTGGGATCTTCCCAGACCAGGGCTCGAACCCATATCTCCTGCGTTGGCAGGCGGATTCTTAACCACTGCGCCACCAGGGAAGCCCCAAACTTAGGTTTTAAATACATAAATAAAGCCTAGGAATGTAGTTCAAACTGAAACTATGTCCATTTATTTTCTGAAACAGATAAAATGAAATATAAAAACATTCACTCAACCAAACAAATATTTCTCTGTCTGGTATCATGGACACGGGAGGAAGCTACTAGGCTCTACTGGAGCAAAAGCATCCAACTCCATCTCATTACTGGTGAGAATTTGGTAAGACTTAGGGAGAAGCCCAAGGGAAGAATCTACAACTCTAGGTCTTATCTGAATCTTGGGCATTCTCGCTTGCCCACAAGATCCAGAAGCGCTTCCTTTCTTGGTCCCCTATAAAAGGAAAGTTACAGAGCCCATTCCCCCCACCACCACCAAAAAAAAGGAAGAGGACATCAAGAGGCCAGAAGATGAACTCTAACACACTTACCTATCTTCTTTGGCCTAGAACAAGTCACCAGGGCTGTGACACTGCTGTCCAGCCTCTTGGATCCCCTCCAAAAGGTCTCATGGGTACCTTCATCAATCTGAACAGAATGGAAGGGATGGGAAATGTGGCAGACACAGCAAGGCCAGATATTTTCTCTCTCCTACTTAAGAATGAATGGTGCATGTGGACAGACTGCTAGACAAGCTGGAACACTAATATATTCTGGGAATGCTGACATCCTAGGCACAAAATATCGGAAACGGGTGATTTGTAGAACAGAGGACACGTGAATGAGCCCCTGGCTCTCTCCTCCGAGAGCAAAGGACAGTGACACGTGCCTGGCCCACAGCCCTAACCATCTTTCAGCATCTCTTTTGGTTGCCTTTTTTTCCTCTTTTTTTTGCATAAGGGTCTGTTCTTGGCCTCTTCCACTCTTGTTGGGTGACTACAGCTGTTCCTACATCTTCAAAGAGAGCCTCTGCCCCGACGCCCCCCACCTGTGTCTGCCCTTCCTTGGGGAGCTGTGGGTCTGTATGTTCAACGACCCACCAGACATTGCCAGTTGGTTGATCAGCAAAATCCTTGAAAGTCTTTAGCTCTGCCCTGCTCAGTCCCGAATCTATTCCTCCTCATTAACCCACGAAAATTCAGAGTTCCAAAGCAAAAATTACTCCGAAGTGATTCCCATGATGCTTTTTTAGTCTCAAAATCAACAGAGTTCCAGCAAAGAGAAGGCAGCCAGAAGGTGACCACGTTACACGGACACACCAGTCCACCCTGGGCAGGCTAGGTGGATGGGTGGATGGGTGTGGGGAGGTATGGGCAGGAATGCATGGGGAGCAGTTCCCAGGAGACAGAAGTGGCTCCTTGAAAGTTGGAGAGGCTGGTCAAACAATCCACTGCCAGCTCCAAGAGCTTTCCATATTTATGCTCAGTATAATCATTTAGAGGACCTACCTTATTGTTCATAAGTAAGGAAAATTACAAGATTTCTGTGGGGTTTGCTTACATCTTGGGATATCAGGACTTTTATAGCTTCCTTTAGCAAAGTCACCATGTGCTTAAGTAACATAAAATCGTCGAAAGAATGAGAGAAAAATCTTCTAGAAGGAATGAATGTTGAGCAGTCTCTGATTCTTGCCCCCTCCTTCAGGTTCTTCTACTGTGCCTGACCATTGCCTCTAGCTGAAGCAGAGACAAAATAAATTTCCTTTGTTTCCATTTATAATGTCTCAGATCAGCTGATGACTTTACCAACAGCATTATAAAACAAACAAGGAAACATAAATAAGGAACCCTTATGTCCTAACAGACAGTTTTAGAATTTGAAATCCAGACATATTTAATCACCAAACTCTTTAACTTTCTTTTAATAAATGCGGAAACTAAGGCCCAAAGAGAGTAAGTGAAGGGCCCAAGGCCACAAAACTACAGTGTGGTAGAGGCAGAACCTGAATTTGGGGACTTGCCTCTCCATCTTATGTCCTTTTCATTCTCTTATGATACCACTCTTTAAAAAAGGTCTTGATTCCCTCCTCCCTCTTGAGGTTCGCTCCTCCTTGCCTCTACTACGTGGCCTCCCCGAACCACCTTGGTTCCTTGGCTCATGGGAACTGGTTCACCCAACTATCTTTCTATAGTCAAGGTCAAACTCCAACCACTCAAACAAAACAACCCTTTTTCCTTATAAACCTTCCACTCAGTCCTGGTTTCCCATCCAAGCAACAAGTCTGGTTTACAATGTAGTTACCTGGGAATGCGGATTGACATCCTTGAGTCTCTGTGAATGGCCATGGTTCAGGTAACTTGTTCCAGCCCATTTAGGAGTCTACAGGGAGTCTTCCAAACAGCACAGGGAAACAGACTCTCAAATGTTATGTATTACATCTTCAACATATTAATGCCTTAATCATAACTCTAATCACTGCACTTGTATATATATGTGTATACACACACACACTCACACAATAAGAATTATAACAAATGTATTGAGGATGATTATTCTTGCTGTGACATTTAGCCCAAAATATCAACAAGAAGGCACTTGAAGAACATGAGATTTTATATAGCGTGATGCAGTAAACTGAGTCCTGAGCCGGAAGTCATCATCATGTGTTCCTTATCCTGATTTTGCTAGCCAGGACTCTAAGAGCCTGATCTGCATGCCAACTCAGGATATCTGAGCAATCAGCCTAGGTCAGCAGCAATCACATTTGCTTCAGGCCCCCAAAACCTTATAAAGATAATAGTTTTCAAACATCTGGCTATCTCTGACGGATAGAGATGAGAGACAGTCTCCACGTTTGTAAAAGATAAATGGTTGAGGATGGACATTATACGACGTGTTAGATTCCTTGGTTTGCCTTTTAGAGAGTGTTTAGGGGGAACGCTAACTTTTTTCTTGAACTTTTGTTTCTGGGGACTTACGAGGAAACAATAAAGTGCTTCCTTTTCCCATTCCCCTCTCAGGCAAGGCCTGAGCACCCTACGCGTCTCACTATCCCTTCTTCCCCTCTTCCCTCTCCCTAACCTCTACTCTTAGAAGAAAACTGCATTTTTGATTTAGGGGATTGCACTAGATCATCCCAGAGGGAAGGAGTGCGGCCTCTGCTTCGCACCAAGGCAGCAGAAGCAGCCGTCCTCAAGAGGGTGGCTGAAATTCTTTGGAAGTTCAGGGTTTGGGAGTTGCTGTATATAGTACTTGAACATCTGTACTCTGCTGATGTACCACACCCTGAACAGGAATGAGGATTGCTGCTAAGCCACGAAAATTGAGGGCAGTGCCAGGGGCTTCTGTGTCTTCCCTGGGCCTGTAAAAGGAGCTCTTTGAAGGACATCTCTGGGCCTCTTGGAGAAGTAATGCCCAACAGATGGCCAGGAAGAGCCACCTGGAAATAGCAGTAAATGTCCCCAATACTCACCAAATCAATTTATGAGGCCAGCATTCCTCTGATACCAAAACCAGACAAAGAGATTATAAGAAAAGAGAACGACAGACCAATATCCCTCATGAACATAAATACAAAAATGCTTAACAAAATATTAGCAGATTTAATCTAGTGATACAGAAAAGGTTAACTGGGGTGTATCTATACAACAGAAAACTACTCAACAATGAAGGTGAAGAAACTACTGATATGCATGACAACATGGAGGAACCTCAAAAATACTACACAAAGCAAAAGAAGCCAGACAAAGTGTGTATGTATATATCGTGTGTGTGCGTGTGTGTGTGTGTGTGTGTATACACATAAAGCTTATAAAGCTCTAGAGAAGATGAATCAATTGTATGGTGACAAAAAACAGATCAGTGGTTGCCTGGGGTGTGGTAGGGTAGGGAGGGTGAGGGGTGAGGGGTGAGGAAGGAAATTCTGTATATCATGACTCTGGTAACTGTTACACGGATGTATAACTCTCTCAAACCTTTATCAAGATGTACGCTTAAGCTGGGTGCTTTTTATTTTATGGGAAAAACAGTTCAATAAATTTCACTTTTAAAAAATTTGAGGGCTTCCCTGGTGGCGCAGTGGTTGAGAGTCCGCCTGCCGATGCAGGGGACACGGGTTTGTGCCCCGGTCTGGGAGGATCCCACATGCCGCGGAGCGGCTGGGCCCGTGAGCCATGGCCGCTGAGCCTGCGCGTCCGGAGCCTGTGCTCCGCAACGGGAGAGGCCACAACAGTGAGAGGCCCGCGTACCGCAAAAAAAAAAAAAAAAAAAAATTTGGGAAAGCAATTTTGTCTAATAGAGGCTCTAATTTTTAAAAGACCACAACATTTGGTAAGGGTTGGCCAAAAGAACTGTAATCACTTACAGCAGGGGTCCTCAACCCCCGGGCTGCAGACAGGTATCAGTCCGCTGCCTGTTAGGAACCGGGCCGCACAGCAGGAGGTGAGCAGCAGGCAAGCAAGCAAAGCTTCATCAACCGCTCCCCATCGCTCCCCATCGCTCGCGTTACTACCTGAACCATCCCCCACCCCTTGTCCGTGGAAAAACTGTCTTCCACGAAACCAGTGTCTGGTGCCAAAAAGGTTGGGGACCGCTGACTTTCAGCACCAAGGATTCCCTAGAAGTGGTACCATGGTAGTCTCGGGAAAGGTGGCAACCCCAACCCTAAAAACCCTTGAATACTCAATAACTAACTAGAAGAGACATTGCATCTAAAAAGCCATGGGCTTGATGTTCCTTGACAGTCCCTGAGAGTTCAGGCTGCAAGGCTTGCAAGGGGTTAAGACCCTTCCTTCAAGTCCTAAAAGCCTTTTTTTGGTTGTTGTTTTGGCAAGGCTTTCTCATGAGAGGTGTTTAGGAGCTAAGGGCAGCGCCAGATGACAGCCATCAAGAAATGGGAACCTCAGTCCTGAAACCACAAGCAACTGAACTCTGCCAGCAACCTGTATGAGCTTGGAAGTGGATTCTTCCCCCTGAACCTCCTAAAAGGAACTCAGCCCTGCCCACACCTTGATTTCGGGCTGTGAGACCAAGAACAAAGGACCAAGCTCATTCAGATTTCTGACCTACAGAACTGTGAGATAATGGATTTGTACTATTTTAAACTCTAAGTTTGCGGTAATTTGTTATGGCACCAACTGAAAACTTAACACATGTTATAACAATAATAACCGTCTATAGGAATTCTATAGATTTTATTTTTAAGTCTTTATTGAATTTGTTACAATGCTGCTTCTGTTTTATCTTTTGGTTTTTGGCTGAGAGGCACATGGGATCTTAGCTCCCCAACCAGGGATCCAAATTCGCACCCCCGGCATTGGAAGGCGAAGTCTTAACCAGTGGACCGCCACGGAAGTCCCACTATAGATTTTATTAGACTAAAAAACCAAAGAGAAGAGAGAATCAATGTCACAATTCTAATGTTTTTCTTTTTGTTCACATTTCATGATAAAAGTAACTTAAAACATGTCTATCTACTGGTCTATATCCCTAACATTAAACTTTCAATTTCCCCTTTGGTTTACCTGAATAATTCCAAGAAGTGAAATTTCATATAGAAGAGATGACATCTTTACAGTAGACCTTCTGTTTGTATCAAAAGATTTGAGTTTTTCTTCATTACAGTACAGAGGTGAACTTTGCTAAGAGACTTTCTTTGATTTCTGAAGGAAAGAATATTTAACATTTTACTCTACATACTAACATTTTACGCTACATACAGAATTAGCTGTGATTTCAAAACTATTCTTAAAACCCAGACACACAACTTTCAGTACATCAACCTTATAAGTACACAAGAAAGTCTCAAGGTTAAGCAAGACGTTCGTTTTTAAAGATGGGATTTTCCAGGTACAATCAAAATGGTTTATTAGAAATCTGTAAGATACTCTCCCTTGATTCACTAAGCAGTGGCAACTTACTAAATACCCTTTTTTTCCCCTTAAAAAGTTTTGAATGAAATATTTTGCTTAGAAACCTGACGTTAGAGTAGCATAACACCCAGGCAGAGGTGAGACTGACACGTGGCTCCTTGGAAATCACTGGAGTTTACACCAATCCAAAAGCTACCTTTAAAACTATTTGATTTTATACTGCATTAGTTAAAAGGGTCTTTCAAAAATTTTTTTATTTTATATCCAACTTTCTGAAATAATGGAGATGGTGCCAGGATGGCCCACTGGTCACTGTGTCAGGGGCTTGCCTGGGGCAGGGATGTATTTTTAGTCTTCACTAGGAGAAATATTTTCAAAAGGTTAGTGGCTGGGAAGTTCCTATTCTTCCCTAATTCCAGATGATAATTCCACTGTACAAACGTGAAGTGTCTTTTCATATTTCCTACATTTCCGTCCACTTCTTCACACCTAGGATTATTTCCAAAGCACCCAGACATTTAATTTTTTTTAAGGATTCTTAACACTAGATTATTTATAAGCTAATTATCTATAGAAGTTCCAGGTCTTTAGTTTTGCTTTCTCCCTCTTTCTAGCTGCCATGTCTAATTGCAATTGTCAACCACGGTTTGTTAAAAAGACAAGCTGCCTCATGGAACACTGCCGTTAGGACACCTTTAAGGAAGCCAGTCTTAGCTACCGGAGGATGAAAAGCCTCCTGGAGGACAAAGGAGATGCCCAAGCCAGCAGCCCTCATCAACTGCAAGACATGTGAGTGAGGCCATCTTGGATCTTGCAGCCTAGATGCAAACAGCCACACAGCCACATGAGTGAACCTGCCTGAATCCAGCAGAAGAACTACCCAACCAGTTCACGGAATGGTGAGAAAGAATAAATCATTATTATATTAAGCCACTGTGTTTTGGAGTGGCTTGTCCCAGCACAGGCTAACTGAAATATTAGTAAAATATTGAAAGCTTTCTGCTTGAGAGACGGAGTAAGACCAAAACACCTGACTTTGACATTTTATCAGAGGCCCTTCTCAGAATAATAATAATAATAAAAGAAGAAGAAGTAGAGGTAACAGCTATAAATAAAAAGGCTTAGGATTGGAAAGGAAAAAATAAAACTGTCACTATTTGGAGATGACATGATTATATATATGTGAATAATATAAAAGAATCTACTAGGTTTAAATAAGCAAATTTAACAAGGTCACTGGTTTAAGGTTGATATTACAAACTTTTTTTCTATATGCAAGCAACAAACAAATAGGAAAATTAAAATGATGCCATTTACAATAGGATCAAAAAGCATGAAACACCTGGAAATAAATTAAAGATCTGTAAGACCTCTGCACTGAAAACTACAAAGCACTACTGAGAAAAATAACACCTAAAAAAGGAAGAGATACAATATGTTCATAGACAGGAAAGTTCAATATTCAATTATTTCAAGTTTCCCCACACTTAACTACGGATGCTACGCAAGTACAAACAAAATCTCAGCATGGTTGTTTCTTCTTTTTCCTGGAAATTGACCAGCTGATTCTAAAATTCATATGGAAAAACAAAGAGCTAGAATAAAACAGACAATCTTGAATTGAAAACAAAATTGAGGGACTGAAAACTACCAAGCTACATTAATTAAGGTATTCATTGGCTATACTAATTCATGCAATGATGAAACAGACCCACACCTGAGTGTGTACTAGTATGAGAAAAGACAGTCTTTTCAATAAAATGGTCTGAGTTGATTGGATATTCACGTAGAAAAAAAAGAACTTTGACCCCCTACTTCAAACCACACATCAGTAAATTTTAGACAGACTCAAGATCTAAATGTGAAAAATAAGACAATATAGCTTTTAGTAGAAAACTAAGCGGAAAATCTTCATGATTTGGGGGAAGGCAAAGATTTCTTATATAGGACACAAGCATTCTGCCACAGAGGGGAAAAACTGACCAACTGGATTATATTGATCTACAAATTAACACTTCTGTTATTAATACAAAATTAATTACTTTGTTCATCCAAAGACACTATTAGTAATGTGAAAGGGCAATTTTGATATTTTGTTCATTGTGGATTTTTAAAAATTTTGTCACGGTAAAATATACATGAAATTTGTCTTTTTAACCATTTTTTGAAGGTGCAATTCAGGGGCATTAAGTACATTCACATGGTTGGGCACAAATTAAAACTCTGTACCCATTAAACAACGGTGACATAAGAGGCTCCTGACCCCGCCTCCCATGGATGCACTGCGTATACAGGAACAGGTGAATCAATTTTCTCTCAGAGAAATCCAAAAACTAGTTGAGTAACTCCTACACACTGGTGACTGAGAAAAAAACCACATCAAGATGGGAAGGAAAGGCTGAGAAACACTCTCCCCATAGACTCAGCCCCTGGCATAGCACTTTACAATTCGGAGGGAACCCTTAACTCCAAGTTTTGCCCAGGGGAACAAAGGATCTGGATCACAAATCATCTAGTGCCCCAGCTCTTAAGGCTGTCACCTGAGGTTCAGGTCCCCAAATCACCTAGCTCTGAGCGCCAATGGGGCTTGCATTCATAAATCCCACAAAACTATAGCAAATAAATAAGCAGTCGTTACATGGGTGCATGAGGACTCCCCACGGCTATTACCAAGCCCCCAACTCCCAGCTCCGCTCAGAGAGATCAGACAAAAATGTCCATCCCTCAGTTTCTCCCTGGAAGTGATCAGACTTCCCCAGCTGCTTTCTGAGGTTCTGGCTTCTACGCAGCCTGCATGTGGGAACTGACAGGGATCCTCTTGGAAGCCCAAGAGAGCTGGTGGGCACATCCTCTACTGTCTCCCCACAGCTCACGCCAATACTAAAACCAAGTCACCAGCTTCTCCCTGGAAGGAACTTGTCCATACTTCTAGCACCCCAACTATTATGGCTACTACCCAAGGGACAGCCTCCCAAATTACCTAGCTCTGGGAACTGATGGGGCTCAGCATGCATGAGCTCCTCAGGACCACATGAAACAAAGAGGTGGTTCTCGTCTGTGGGAGTGCTTGTGCGCCCAAATATTCTCTCTGGCTCAGCACAGAGGGAGTAAACAAAAATACCCAGATCCCAGCTTCTTCCTGATAGGTGCTAGACTATACATATAATGTTCCGATTTTCCCAGCTGCTGCCTGAATGTCAGGCTTCCAATTAGCCTGCATAGGGGGCTGAAACGGGAAGCAATGAGTAGTCCTCCGGGAACCTGAACAGGCACGTGGCATTTCCCATGTCTTTCATACACTGACAGATCTTGGCACATCCTCATCTACTGGGAACCACTAAGAACAAAGATGGTGGCTTGACTATGGAGAACAGTTTGGAGGTTCCTTAAAAAAAACTAAAAATAGAGCTACCATATGATCCAGCAATCCCACTCCTGGGCATACATCCAAAAAAGATGAAAACTCTAATTCAAAAAGATACGTGCACCCCTCATGCTCATAGCAGCACTGTTTACAACAGCCAAGACACGGAAGCAACCTAAGTCTCCGTCAACAGAGGAATGGATATAGAAGATGTGGTGTATATATATATATATATATATATATATATACACACATATAATGGAATATTACTCAGCTATAAAAAGAATGAAATAATGCCATTTGCAGCAACATGGATGGACCCAGAGACTATCATCCTAAGTGAAGTCAGTCAGACAGAGAAAGATTACTTATATGTGGAATCTACAAAAAAAGATACAAATGAACTTATTTATAAAACAGAAACAGACTCACATAGAAAACAAACTTATGGTTACCAAAGGGGAAAGGAGGAGTAAGGGATAAATTAGGAATCTGGGATTAACAAATACACATTATATATAAAATAGATAAACAACGAGACCTACTATACAGCATAGCATTTGTATCTTGTAATAACCTATGACTGAAAAGAATCTGAAAAAAAAAATATGTAGTTGTATGGCTTGGACAATCACAAAGGTTTGAGAGGCAACTAGGAGCTCAAGGTGGGCTAATTGACTAGGCTCATCTCCTACACAAGTCTAGTCTGTCAAGGCTGAGAGAGATGGTTGTTTTATCTAATGTGTAGAAACCAACACAGAGAGTCAAGGAAAATAAAGAAATAAGGGAATATGTTCCAAACAAAAGAATAAGATAAATCTCTAGAAACAATCTTAATGAAATGGAGATAAGTGATTTATCTGATAGTTCCACCTACTGGTCATAAAATGGTCACTAAGGTCAGGAGAGCAATGCATAAAGTGAGAATTTCAACAAACGAAAATTAAAAATATAAAAAAGTGTCAAAGAGAAATCAGAGATAAAGAATACGATATCTAAACTGAAAAATTCAATAGAGGGATTCAACAACTGACTAGCTAAAGCAAAAGAAAAGATTAGTAATCTTGAAGATTTGGTGATTTCCACTATCCTATCAAAAGAACAAAAAGAAAAAAGAATAAAAAGAGTGAAGATAGCTCAAAAGACTTATGATGTACTATTAAGTGAATGCATATAAATAATACAGATGTCTGAGAAAGAGAAGAGAGAGAGAGCAGCAGAAAGATTATCCGAAGAAATAACGAATGAAAACTTCCTTAACCTGGAGAAAGAAACAGACATCCAGATTCAGGCAGCCCAAAACATACCTAAAGAGATTCACGATAGGACATGTTATAATCAAACTGTCAAGTGTTAAAGACAGAGAATCTTAAAAGCAGCGTGAAAGAGGCTACTTGTTATGTACAAGGGAACCCTTGTTCAGCATATTTTGCAGAGAAACATTTCAGGCCAGAAGGGAGTGGACGATGTATTCAAACTGATGAAAGAAAAAAACCTGCCAATCAAGAATACTCTACCTGGGACTTCCCTGGTGGCACAGTGGTTAAGAATCCACCTGCCAATGCAGGGGACATGGGATCGAACCCTGGTCTGGGAAGATCCCACATGCCGCGGAGTAACTAAACCCGTGCACCACAACTACTAAGCCTGCACGCCACAACTACTGAGCCCGCGTGCCACAACTACTGAAGCCCACACACCTAGAGCCCGTGCTCCACAACAAGAGAAGCCACTGCAATGAGAAGCCCATGCACCACAACAAAGAGGAGACCCCGTTCACTGCAACTACAGAAAGCCCGCGCAGAGCAATGAAGACCCAGCGCAGCCAGAAAAAAAAAAAGAATACTCTACCCAGCAAAGCTGTCCTTCAGAACTGAAGGAGAGAGAGTTCCCTGGACAAACAAAAACTGAAGAAGTTCATCACCACTAGACTGGCTGGACAAGAAATGTTACAGAGAGTTCTTCAAGCTGAAAGAAAAGGACAGTAATTAGTAACATGAAAACATATGAAAGCATAAAACAAACTGGTAAAGGTAAATATATAAATTCAGAATACTCTAAATTGTAATGGTGCTAGATAAATAACTTATAACTCTAGTATAAAGGTTAAAAGACTAAAGTACTTAAAATAACTGTAACTAAACTAATTTGTTAATGGATGCACAATAAAAAAGATATAAATTGTGACATCAGAAACATAAAATGTGGTAGGGAGTGTAAAAATGTAGAGCTTTTGTATGTGATGGAAGTTAAGTTGTTATCAGCTTAAAACAGACTGTTACAGGATGTTTTAATGTAAGCCTCATGGTGACTACAAAATTTTAAAAACTATAGTAAATACACAGAAGATAAAAAGAAAGGAATAAAAGCATACCAACATAGAATATTATGAGATCACAAAGGAAAAAAGCCAAAGAGGAGGTAAGAAACAAAGGAAATACAGAACAGCCAGAAAATAATAAACAAAATGGTAATAGTAAATCCACGTCTACCAATAATTAATTTAAATGTAAATTGATTAAATTCTCTAATAAAAAGACATAGAGCACCTGACTGGATAAAACAACAACAACCCCAACTATATGCTACCTACAAGAGACTCACTTTATCTTTAAGGACACACATAGACTGAAAGTGAAGGGATGGAAAGAGATATTTAATGCAAAGGGAAACCAAAAGAACGTAGGGGTAACCATACCTACACTGGGAAAAATAGACTTTAAGTCAAAAAAATGTAACAGGAGACAAAGAAGGTCATTATATTGATAAAGGGGTCAATTCATCAAGGGGATATAATAATTGTGAATATTTATGTATCCAATACCAGAGCACCTAACTATATTAAGCAAATATCAACAGATCTGAAGGGAAAAATAGACAGCAATACAATAATAACAGGAGACTTCAATACCCCTCTTTCAACAATGAATAAATCACGACAAACAGAGTATCAATAAGGAAATATTGGACTTAACTTACATGTTAGACCAGAGGGGACTTACATGTTAGACCAGAGGGACCTAGTAGACATATATAGAACATTCCATCCAACAGCAGCAGAATACACATCCTTCTCAAGTATGCATGGAACATTCTCCAGGACAGATCATTTGTTAGGCCACAAGTCTGGACAAATTTAAGAAGACTGAATTCATATCAAGCATATTTTCTGACCACAACAGTATATAACTACAAATCAATTACAAGAGGAAAACTGGAAAGTTCACAGAAACATGACTAAACAACATGTTTCTGAACAACCAATGGGTCAAAGAAGAAATGAAAAGTGAAATTAAAAAACAACTTGAGACAAATGAAAGTGGTAACATGACATACCGAAACTTAAGAGCTGCAGCAAAAGCAGTCCTAAGAGGGAAGTTTACAGCAAAAACACCTACACTAAGAAACAAAAAAGATCCCAAATAAACAATCTAACTTTACCCCTCATGGCAGTAGAAAAAGAATGAATGAAGCCCAAAGTTAGTAAAGGAAGGAAATAACAAAGATCAGAACAGAAATGAATGAAATAGAGACTAGAAAGACAAGAGAAAAGATCAATGAAACTAAGAGCTGTTTTTTTTTTGAAAAGATAAACAAAATTGAAAAACTTTACCTAGACTAAGAAAAAAAAATAGAGAAGATTCAAATAAATAAAATCAGAAATAAAAGGAGACATCATAACTGATAACACAGAAATACTAATGATCATAAAAAACTACTATGAACAATTATATACCAACAAATTAGATAACCTAGAAGAAATGGGTAAGTTCCTAGAAATATACAACCTACCAAGACTGAATCAAGAAGAAACAGAAAATATGAACAGAACAATTATCAGTAAGGAGACTGAATCAGTAATAAAAAAAAAACCTCCCAACAAAGAAAAGTCCAGGACCAGATGGCTTCACTGGTGAATTCTACAAAACATTTAAAGATTAATTAATACCAATCTTTCTCAAACTCTTGCCAAAAAATGAAGTGGAGGGAATACTTTCAAATTCATTTTACAAGGCCACTACTATCTAAATACCAAAGCCATATCAGGACATGACAAGAAAAGAAAATTACAGGCCAACAACCCTGATGGACATAAATGCAAAAATTCTCAACAAAATATTAGCAAACTGAATTCAACAGTACCTTAAAAGGATCATACACCAAGATAGAGTGGGATTTATTCCCGAGACGCAAGGATGGTTCAACATATGCAAATCAATAAATGTGATACACCACAATAATAAAATGAAGGATAAAAATCATAGGCAGACAAGAGAATCAGATTCACAGATGATTCCAATTTCAGAGCTAGCTGAGAAGTACTTTAAAATAACTGTGCTTGAGGACTTCCCTGGAGGTTAAGACTTTGTAACCACTGCAGGGGGCATGGGTTTGATCCCTGGTCGGGGAACTAAGATTCCACATGCCACACCACGTGGCCAATACATAAATAACTGTGCTTAAAATGCAAATTAAAACCATAATGAAATATCACCTTGCACTGGTCAGAATGGCTATCAACAAAGAGAACACACATAACAAATACTGGCGAGGATGTGGGGAAAAGGGAACCCTTGTACACTGTTGGTGGGAATGTAAATTGGTGCAGCCACTGTGGAAAACAGTACGGAGGATTCTCAAAAAACTAAAAATAGAACTACCATATGACCCAGAAATTCCACTCCTCGATATATACCCAAAAAAAAACCCCCACTAATTTGAAAAGATACATGCACCCCAATGTTCATAGCAGCATTATTTATAATTGCCAAGCCATGGAAGCAACCTAAGCGTCCATCAACAGGTGACAGATAAAGAAGATGTGGAGTATACATACAATGGAATACTACTCAGCCGGAAAAGAGAATGAAATTTTGCCGTTTGCAATAACATAGATGGACTTGGAGTAGGTGAAGTACAGGCTGAGAGAGCTTAGGGAACATACCCAAGATCACTCAGGCTATGAGTGGTAGAGCTGGGGCTTGAACTCAAACCTATCTGAGACAAAGTCAGACTCTTACCCACTTTACTACGTAGCTTCTCTTGACTAGTTAACTAAAGACAAGCAGGTTCATCTGAAAAGTGGGGATAATAACAAGCAGAAGATTTTGGAGCTTGAGGATGTGCATTCTTAGCGCTTCCAAAATTCCAGCTTTGGAGTCTTCAGGATCTACCAAGAGAACTCCATATTTTCCAAAGTGGAGAAAGATGGCATTGGTCATTTGATGGGAGTTCTCTTCACTCCTTCAAACTCAGTTGACAATGACTTATCATTTGAAGAGATATAAGGGCATTCATAATGAGGTTTGCTCATTACGGTTTTTTTGTTGTTTTTGTTTTTTTTTTTTGCGGTACGCAGGCCTCTCACTGCTGTGGCCTCTCCCGTTGCGGAGCACAGTCTCCGGACGCGCAGGCTCAGCGGCCACGGCTCACGGGCCCAGCCGCTTCGCAGCATGTGGGTTCTTCCCAGACCGGGGCACGAACCCGTGTCCCCTGCATCGGCAGGCGGACTCTCAACCACTGCGCCACCAGGGAAGCCCGCTCATTACGTTTTAAAATAACAGTAATTGTTGTTATTGCTTTGTTGTTGAACTGCTCATAGATTACGTTTTAAAATAACAGTAATTGTTGTTATTGCTTTGTTGTTGTTGAACTGCTCATAGATTACGTTATAAAATAACAGTAACTGTTGTTATTGCTTTGTTGTTGTTGTAACTGCATTCAGAGTTTGGATCAGCAAGCCAGTGGCTCCAAAGACTTAACGCGCCTCCTTCAATGTTTAGCTTCTTACCAGGCGGTGCCTTAGGTCGTGAGGAGAGAGCAGTGCAGAGTCCTGTAAATTTGGAGCTGTGAATTATCACCGCATGAAAACACTGCCAGGCCTTTCAGTGTGAGTTTGTTCTACTCTGCTACAACCTGAGAAGAAACAGCCCAGGCACCATGACTGAAAAAAAGAGACTGCCCATCAAAACAGTGCAAAGCAGACAAGTTTTCATTTATTTTCTTTGGAGAACTCCTGTTGGCAGCTGCACCCATTTGGTTAATGGAATATTCTTGACTCATTCAGCAGGCTCACTGAGGGAAAGGAGCCACGGGGACAGGGGCAGGATGGAGAGCTACGCTCGCTCTCCTTTGGCACGTTCTCCAAAAGTGGAGCCTTTTCGGCGACTCCCAAAGATAGCATGTTGACAGGATGGGCGTTAGAATCATGATGAAAGACTGGAGGAAACAGCATGAAAATAAGACACAGTCTCAAAGGGAAGGAAGTTAAAGGGTGGGGCCTCTTTGCCCTTGCCTGGCACCTTGCGGTGGGGCACGTGTGCAGTGAGGGGTAACAATGGTCAGCACCAGGCCCACCTCCAGGCTGACGACTTTTACACGAGGACCTGGCCTCACCTCTGCGTACCTCGCCTGCCCAGGGACTATTTATCCCAAGAGCAAACTGGCTCATCCTCCAGGACCCCCGAGTCCTCAGTCCCACTCCTAGTGCTATTCGTGAAGGGCAGCGGCTTGCAGATCAGGAAAGCTCAGAACACGGATTCCCAGAGCCCATGAAAAGGCCTGCGGCCAGGAATCGTGCCTATCAACCGTGTGCTGTATGACTTCATGCCCAGCCTCTCAATCTGTGTCCCTCACCTCTGAAATGAGAAGCTGACAATTTTTCACAGCATTCCAAAAACAACTCTAAGTGCCACTTAAAACCTGTGATAGATGTGGGAATTTTAACAAAGCTGTATTAGCAGGAACTTTTGGTTCCAGGTAGACCAAATCTCATTACAGTGAATATAACTACAACAAAAAATGATGCCAAACTCCCCCCAAGACCCATTTATTTCTAGCAATATTTAATACCATGTAACTCCAAGACAACCCAAGAGTCTGATAGTCCCTTGGAGTTTTTTCAGGTTGAATGTATTAATACACTGAAGAGAAAAACTCTTTAGTCAAATATTAACTTTTTCTACAAATTATTCCCAATGACTGACAATTGTATAGAGCTTTGAGATGTTTCATATCAAGACCTACGTCTCTCTCAAATACCATTATGACCATTTGTCATTTACATGCTATCTCTCTGTTCCTCTGACTCTGATCTCCCCAAGCCTGCCTTCCCTGTGCCCTCTATCTTGATACCTGCTCCATCTCGAAGTGGCATCTCTTGGCTCAAAGACTGTTTAAAAGATCTCTGGGTAGCGGATGTTCACTAGACATCTTGTGGTGACCATTACTCGATGTATACAAATATCGAGTATTTATGTCATATACCTGAAACTAATATGTCAATTAAACCTCAATTTTTAAAAAAGTGAATTTACGGTATGTAAATTATATCTCAATAAAGCCGTTAATTTTTTTTTTTTTTTAATTTTAGGATCTCTGAAATTCACTTTGGGAAGGACTGCCTGACCCCAGGGATATCCCCTCACTCTGGGTTCTGGGTTTGGTTAGCTGAAAAGCTTTGCTGGGACCTACCAAGCCCATAGGCTACGACACACCCCTAAGGAGGACAGTTGAGCCACACGCAAGCACACAGACACACACATCTGCATAAGGAACAGTTTTAAATAATTCAATTCCACCAAGTCCAACCTCCCTCCCAAGATATCGAACACACACGGGCAATGAGAGTAATTTCCCAAGTTGAAGTAGAAAGAATAAAGTTAACTAAAAAATGATAAGGAAGGAGTTAGGTTTTCCAACAGTAATCAGCTTCCAGGAATATGAATACAAACAACTCCATTCAAGAGAAAACAACCTTTCTTTTTTCTTGCAAAATAGGAGTTTTGCCCCACAGTATTATAAACAAAAAACTAGCCATCCATGAGGACGGAGGAAAAACACTATAGACTTTGCCATTCTCCTGTTTTGTTTATTCTACCTGAGAAAAAGGGGCATGAAGTCACATGAACTGCTGCACTCTAGGGCCTAAAACTTTTTTTCAATTACATTTTATGTTAAACAAACAAACTTTCTGAAGCAGGGCCATTTGCTGGAGAAGAACGTTAAATCTGGACTTAATCAGCCTCAGATGACCCTCGGGATTGTCTGACATGACCATGAATGGAAAATTACTAAGCCCCAGAAGGCATTAGTGTGCACGGCTGTGGATCTGCTCAACTGGAGACTTTCTCTTTCCTTTATAGATGGATTTTGTCCCTTGGACACCTAAAGCTTGAAGGGGTAGCTGTAGGGCTATCCAATGGGGCCAAGGGAAAAGGATGAGGATGAGGGGAGAGAGAGAGAGCTTCTGATGTCACCCAGTTCTCAACAGAAATGGGAAGCAACACATGGGAGTTCCCTGGTGGTCCAGTGGTTAGGACTCTGTGCTCTCACTGCCGAAGGCCTGGGTTCAATCCCCGGTCAGGGAACTAAGATCCCACAGGCCGCGTGGCGTAGCCAAAAAAAAAAGGAAATGAGAAGCAAGACTTACCAGTTACCAAGCTGACCACAAATATATCAAAGCTTTCCCCTGGGACACTCTACTCTGCCCTCCATCAATATACAGAACCCTGCTACAAGTGGAGTCTTCCAAAAGGATCTCCTCCAAAAGCAGATGTACATACACCCTCAGAACAGAAGGATGCAGTTCACCTCCTTTGATCAGTGCCCTCTACTCTTGTTTGTGGGCTCAGAAGACTCTGGAACAGAAAAGGTACAGGCTGGGGGAAGCAGCATGGGTTTTCCTACTTTTGCTCAAATGTCCAGGACTCACTCCTCGAGACTGTTAAGGTCATGAAAAGCAAGGAAAGGCTGAGCCACTGGAAGACCAGAGGAGCCTGGGGAGACAGGACAACTGAATGCAATGTGGATTGGATTCTGGAGTTGAGCTAATAGTAATGTACCCATGTCTCCTAGTTTCTCAGTTTTGACAAATGCACCATGGCAATATAAGATGTTAAACATGGGGGAAACTGGGTGAGGGGTATATGAAAACCCTCTGTACCTCTTCGCAACTTTTCTTTAAACCTATAATTATAGCAAAATAAAAAGTTTTAAAAATACAAATTCTGAGAAAATAAAATCCATGATGATGGTACAGCATGGAAACCTTGTAGCAAGAGCAACAGCACAGCAGACGCCTCACAAGTGTTTATGATATGCTGGGCACTGAGCCATGCCCTCGACGGAGAGTACATACTGAACCCTCTCAACAACTCTATGACATGAACCCTAACTTCCTCCCCTGTTCCTAAATGAGGGAACTGAAGCTTAGAGAGGTCGGGTAACGAACTCAAGGTCGCAAAACTGGTAGGGGGCAGAGGCACAATTCAGACCTAGACAGAATAACTCCAAAGACTGTTTCTTACTTGCCATTACCACAGCGCCTCCCGTTTCATCTCTTTCCTTCATAAGATGGGGAAACACTTCCTTGAATGGTAACTCAAAGAGATAAGATAGTATATAATAAAGGCACAAAAATATTAGGGCTCTCATTACAAAGCGGAAGATTAAGAGATGGGCTCTGTTTCCTTCCTGCCCCCTTCCAAGTCACCACCATTTGTAGTCATGCGTTAAATAATAACATGGTGAACACGTTATTATTTAAACACGGTAAAGCCACAAAGAAGGATCTAAAATAGAAATCAAAACCCTCCCTGAACACCCAACCTCTAGTTCTAATCATCAGCATAAGAAGGGGTATGTTGAAGGTCCATAAAAACAAGAGTTCATGCACAGAGAGAATACAGATTTGTTCACCAAATCCTTGAAGATGAGAACCCTGGTAGCCCTGAGAACTTTATAGGAGTAATTTTATAAATAAACAAAAGCCAGATTTAGCATAAAGTGAACTCCTAAAACTCTCTCTCTGGGGAGTTGGCATGAACAGAAAAGGTAAAAGCTCTCCGGAGGGTTTAAGATGCATTCCTGGCTGATGAGCCCTTGCAGGCTGTTGAGAGAAGCAGCATCCCCACGTTTCAAAATTATCGTGAGAGAGCTGAGCCATGCTCCCCCTGGGAGTCAGTAAAGTTCACTGAAGAAATAATGAAGTTACATATTCGTTAGGAATCTTTTCAGCTACAAATAACAGAAAACCTAATAATGGCATTACCCCTGTTGGGACATTTATTCTTCACTTACAAGAAGTCTGGAAATTGATGATCTCAGAGTTCATTCAGCAACTCAACAATTTTGGGAAGGTTGCAGGTCTGTCTTTCCATCCTTCTGCTTAATCATACCCAGCGTGGAGAGAGGCTTTTTGTGCTTACATTTTTCAATTCCTGATGTCAAGATAGCTGCCACTGCTCCAGGCTTCACCATCCCATGCTTTCTCTTCACAAGGGTCCACTGATCTGGGAAGAAAATCCAACCTAGTAGCACTCAGTAGATTTCTCTTTAGGTCTCAATGGCCCAACTAGGTTTGGTCCCTTTTATGGGCTGAAGGTAGCACCCCCCAGCCCCCACCCCCAATTCATATGTTGAAGCCCTAACCCCAGTATCTCAGAATGACGCTGTACTCCAGACATGGCCTTTAAAGAGGTGATTAAGTTAAAATAAGGCCATTAGGGTAGGCCCCGATCCAGTCTGACTGGCGCTCTTACAAGACAAGGGGATTTGGCACACTGAGGTGTATCAAGGATGCTGCACTCAGAGGAAAGACGAGGAAGGACACATCAAGAAGGCAGCCATCTGCAAGCCCAGGGAGAGGCCTCAGGGGGAAGTGATCCTGCCAGCACCCTGAGCATGGCCTTCTAGTCTCCAGGCTGGGAGAAATAAATTTCTGTTGTTTAAGCCACCCGGTCTGTGGTGTTTTTTATGGCAGCCCGAATGAACTAACACAGTCCCCTAGCTGCAAAAGGTCTCTAAAAGGGAGACTTAGGAAAGGAAATGGGACAGCATGACTGTCTTAGGCTGGCACTCTCACCCCATACAAAACCAGTGTTCCCAGCACACGAAGGCATAAAGGATTGTGGTGGTAGCTACTGGGTAGGCAACTAACAATATTATTTATCACAACTCTTGAGTAGAAAGAGCTGGATTACAACCTGTGCTACTGAGCAATGACCATGAGTAAGACACAGAGCTTGAGTTCAGTAAAATGGATATGATAATTTATAGTTATTCTCCTTTTGACCCCTCAACTCTGAAATTCTAAATCTGAGGGGGCTCTCCTCAGAAAGGACTTCGTTTCTACAGCAAATGAAAACACACAGAGTACCTATTCCTAAAATGCAGCTAACTTACAATATTTTCGGTTCTGTTCCCATTTTCACTTACTCAATAGCTCATTTCCTGCAAGAATGGATTCAACAAATGTAAATCTCCTTTTCTTACATTTTCAAGGCCCCAGGAACTGAAGGCCCCTGAATGAGTTGTAAACATATGAATGCAGGCACACTCCACATAATGAAAGACCCACCACTTCCCTATTAGATTATAAACTTCCTGAGGGCAAATACTGTTGATAATCGTTTCTGTGATCCCATAGGCCACTACACAAAGTGGCCACAGAGGGCTCCTGGACTCAATGAATGGAAAACACAGCCTCTGGAAATCCATCTTAGGATTCATTGGTTTCACAAAGACCTAGCCAATATTAGCAATTAATCTGTGCTTCTTTCGTGAAGATGGGTCTCAGTGTCCTTACAGTTAGTCAAGGATCAAATTATTTTCTTCTCGAAAGAGCTTCACATATTGGGAAAGCCATCATTACGGAATGGTAAGTGTTCTTATGTTAAGAAGTTTCATTTTTTAAAGTGCTAAGAAAAGATACATTAGTTAATGAATAGTATGAAACAGCTGGCTATGTGAGAAATAAATTTGCCCTCTATTGTATCATTTATTCTTCCCCCCCTAAATTTTAGCAGGATTAAAGATTTAAATGTAACAAATAGAAAACATGAGTGATTTTTTTAAAAATCATAGTTTATGTTAGAGTTTCTGAGCATGTCCAGAAGAAAAAAAAAAGAGAGAGAGAGAATTGACAAGTTTGCCATTAGAATAATTTTTCACATATTAGCTGGAAAAAAATAACAAACACAACCAAATGGCAATTGATACAAAGGGGAACTACTGGTAAATACTTGGGACAGAAGAGGATTATTTTCTTTTATATATAATGAGATTCTCAACTCATTAAGATGCAGATACATAATATAATAGGAAAATGGTCAAGGTTACATGAGCAGGAAGTTCACCAAACAATCCTCATTTATCTGGGAGTAAGGCTGGATGCCTACTCTGAAGGAAATATTAATTTAAATAATAATAAAATACACTTGTTTTAAGGTCGACAGCGTTAAAAAGTTTGATTTTACAGGTATTTGTGACGGTGTAGGTAACCAGGCATTCTCATACATTAATTCTGGACTTTAAACTGGTATGACCTTTCTGAAGGACAATTTGACACCTGTCAAAATGTTAACTTCCCAGACCCTTTAATCCAAAAAATACACCTCTAAGTGGAAGTTACTCTGACTTGAATATGGATATAGGTAGCATTGTTTGTAATAAAGCAAAACAACCTAAATATTCATTAACAGGAAGCTGTTAAATACGTTAGTACCTCCACACAATGGAACGCTCTAGAGCACTTTTTTTTTATGAGTAAATCTGAATTTATTGAAATGAAAAACAGTCAAAACAAAGCGAAAAACAGCAAGTGGTAGAACAAGATGTCCAATTTGCTCTCATTTGTGTTAAAAATACATATAGATTTGTACGCTCGTATGTGCCGAGAACGTTTCTGGAAGGATATACAAAATGCTGAGAACTGTGGTTACGTCTGGAAATGATTCTTTTGAAATTACTACCGTGATTGTGTATTGCTTTAGCAATTAAAAAAAAATACAGTGAAAATACAAAACGCCCCATGTTGCTTCCTCTGAAATTCCTCCAATGGGAAAAAATAAGCTAAAAGTGTTAGGACTTATCACTTCCTCCTAAGTGTGGGCTTTTGGAGAGAGAGGGACAGGGAAATGCCCAGACGGAGAGGAATCTCTTGGATGAATCTTTCACAGCTCAATTTGAAATGGAATGTTCTGAAACCCCCTGAGTGTGGGTGAGGAAGGGGCTAAAGGGCTGAGGAGCTGAGGCAGGGACCTGCCCTCCAGCACCTGTTACCCCCCAACCCACCGGCCCCTCGCCCACTTGGGTCTCCAGCGCCACACTGCTTAGGAAAAGCAGCAGGACTTGGTTCCTTGATCTCTTCGTGACCTTAGAATTAAAGTCAGCTCGGGAGGGAAGGAGAAGGGGTGGGTGAAGGAAGGCCCCCTGGGAAAGAGATCAAACAGAATGGAAGCATCTCTGACTTCTGGGTCACAAGCCACTTAGAACAAACGCACCCTCTCCTACAGCCCACCCTGGGCGCCAGCGCTGGAAGCCAATTCTGAGTGATTTAGGAAATCGGCCCGGCCCCCGGGGCGGGCAGGAAAGGAGCGATTAAGGGCGAGCGGGAGAGGTGAGGCTTCCTCGGGAATGAGCGCATTTGGAAGCGAGGCAGGAAGCTGCTCTCATAAAACAATCTGACAATTATGTGTCAGTCTAGGAGAAGGGCTCTGGAAATTATGGGGTTACCGTGCCACACTCCCCGGCCCTCCCCCTGCGATGCCCTCACGGCTGCAGTGAGTTGCAAGAGGAAATTATATCTGGGGCCAGGTGTTTGTTGCCCTACGTTCAGGTTCAACCTGGGACTGAGCAGTTACACTCACATGCTGAGGGACACAAGTCCCTGATGCCCTTGTCAAGCACGGTGGCCACACTGACTCCAGCTGGCCTGGCATGCTGGGACTGCGATGACCATTCCTGGCACTTACCAAATGCTCACTGGAGCCAGGCGCATCACCTATGTTAACTCACACGACAACCCTCCAGGGGATACTGAGACCCAGAGAGGTTCCGTGACCTGCCACAGACAGCTAGCTAGGGGTGGCAGAGCAAGGATCTGAACCCCAGTATTCTGCCTCCAGAGACCCACACTCAAAATCCAGTTGAAAACATATGTTACAGGTATTTTTCATAAGAGCATCCGGAACCACTGGTAGAAAGAGATTCCTAAGCAGACTTCTACCCAAACACAGGTGCTGCCTTCTCCTTGTCCATCATTCATTCATTCATCCATCCATCCATCTATTCATTCCTTCCTTTCTTCCTTCCTTATATTTTTTAAGTACCAATGGTATGACCGACCAGCAGAGTTAGGTACAAGACGCACTCCTGCTTCTGAAGACAATGAGAAGACACATTTTACAGACTTAAGAGTCCAAATACCTTTGCAGTCTCCTCCTGGGCCTCAATACGATACTTCTAGGTCCATCCTGGGTTTGCCTGGAGCAGACACATTCCTTCAAAGGCTCAGGACCAGGAACTTTTCCCAGCGCACACATTTGACAGAGTCCTGGCAGATTCCGGCCTCTTGCCCACCACCCCCATTTCAGAGGGGATGCTCTGGGAGGTGGCAGGACATTTGTTCAGGGGCCGGGGGCGCGGGATGGACAATCTGACCTTTCCCTCATGGGCTGAGAAAAGTGCGGCTCTTAGAAGCTCCTTCACGGCACCTAAGAGGAGTTCAGCAGAGCAGCGGTCAAGAGTCCTGACTCCACCGATCACTAGTTGTGTGACCCTGGGCAAGGTGCTTCACCTTTCTGAGCCTGTCTTGTAAAGTGAGACTGTCATGAGGATTAAATGAAACAACATGCCGGGTTTGAGCGGGAGTGCTTCCCAGGACGTGGTAAAACGTTCACTGAGTCTTGGCTATGACCCTGAGGGTGTGTGCTGGGTGTGGTGGAATCAGCCAGTCCTGCTCCCACTGCCTCCTCTATTACAAAACAGGCAAAAAGGCCAACAGAAATGCTTTACTTCCTCCCTAGCTCAACTGCACCATACCCAAATAGCATCTTTATGAAATGAACTATACCTGGTCACATGATTATTTCCTCATCGCACACTTATTAATTACTTGCAAACGCTAAGGCGGACAATATGCACCATAGGTAAAAAAACAAGGCCTCGAGAGCTAGACTTCTGGGGTCAGATCCTATCCCTGCCACTTGGGCAAGTTACTGAACGCCTCTGAACCTTAAACACCTCATCTGTAAAAACAGGGATAATAGAGATAATTCTTACCCCATCGGGTAACTGTGAGCATCAAATGAAAAGATGTAGTGTCATCTGTGCCTGGCTTCAGGTAAGGACCCACTAAGCGACAGCCATGTTTGTTGGTGTTGCCGCACTGAAAACTGAACATGCAAAACAGACGTGACGTATGAGATAAAATGAACGGTGCTCATGGTCTTTAGCACATAGACGGAGTTAGAGAAAGCAGAACCTACATGCCAGTTAGAATAAATGTCTGGATGAAATAGCAACTAGAACACAGAATTGAGAAGGCACCATTAAAATCTCTTCGTTTTCTATAAATTTCATTGAGATACTAATGTCTAGTGAAGAAAAAGGAAGGTAGAAAATGGTGGTAGGTGGTAAAGGGCTCCCAGAGGCTTGAAATTTGCAGTTGTATGTTAACTGGTTCAGTGAAAGGAACTTCCAATGCAACTATTTCCAGAGACTACTTCTTAGGGGTGAGGATTTACCCCCTTTCTCTGGGCAGCTCCTTCCCTAGCATCTGCCATTTCATAAGGAGACTGCTAGGTAACAAATATCCCCTCACCACTCCAAAATTTCTGCCATAAGTAGAGTCCCTTCAGTGCTTCTGTTGTCTTATAATTGTTTAAAATAGTATTTTGTGTGCATTTATTTATTCATTCTTCATATTCCTTATCTATAGTAACTATAAGCTTTTATTTATTTTCATTCGCACACCTGCCCTGGTGTCCTGCGCATAGTAAATATGCAAATAAGTTCTTACTCCCTGACAAATCTTACCTGGAATCTCTAAATGTCCAATGTTGACTGGTTTGCAAACAGTCCTGAGCACCACGCAAATAAAAACTAGAAGGGGCCAGGAGGGGGCAGTGATGGGGCAGAGCTTACCAGAGACAGGGAGATGCCGGTTATTATCCTAGATGACTCCAGGACAAACGGAAAACATTTGGATTTAGCCCAGGAGAGGGTGCTACCTACTTCTAAGACAATCTCGCCAAGAACGCTGGGCAGGGCCTGTCCCCTGAAGTGAGGCTGGGGTTTGGGCTTCTAAGCAGCCCTTTTACCAGTGCGGCGGGGGGAAAATGCTCTGACTCCCCGTGTCCTCCGCTGATACAACGACCTCTTCTTCTAAATTGGACGACAGCTAGGAGTCTAGGGAGCATGAACATATCAGCAAAACAGTAGCAAAGCTTCTCCTTTTGTTCCAAGCATTTATCCAAGCAGCTTACTGGGCTCTGGATAACATTTTTAAAAAGCCCATCACCACTCTACCACCAATACATACTCTAAGGGGTTTTTTAAAAAGGACCTGAGAGGGACTTTCCTGGTGGCGCAGTGGTTAAGGATCCCCCTGCCAATGCAGGAGACATGGGTTCAAGCCCTGGTCTGGGAAGATCCCACATGCCGCGGAGCAACTAAGCCCATGCGTCATAACTACTGAGCCTGCATGCCACAACTACTGAAACCCGTGCGCTCTAGGGCCCGCATACTGCAACTACTGAAGCCTGCACGCCTAGAGCCTGTGCTCAGCAACGAGAGAAGAAACCGCAATGAGAAGCCCGCGCACCGCAACGAAGAGTAACCCCCGCTCGCCGCAACTAGAGAAAGCCCGCCCACAGCAACAAAGACCCAACGCAGCCAAAAAATTTTTTAAATTAAATTTAATGAAAAAAAATTTTTTTAATTACATAAATAAAAGGTCCTGAGAAAAGAAGCGAAGTGTTAAATGTAGGGGTAGGTGGTTAGAGATCATGGGATATTGAATAAACCCTAAATTTGGACCTTCTCCCAGCCCTTATATAAGGTATCTTTCTATTTCCAACGATATTCAAAGTCCCTTTTGTCTTTGTGGTGGAATAACTTCTCTGGAGTCTGGGATCCAGAAGGCTGGCCTCTACATTCTTAGTTGCACCCCTGATCCTTTCTCCCCAAAGCCCTTCAGCTCACTAGGCCCAGACCTTAAACAGGAAACACTGCTAGCATATTCTCAGCAATAAGGTGGGATTTTTGCTCATAATCCCCTTTAAACGATACACAGTATTAAACTGAAGCAGATCACTCACCTGCTTCTCATCTGTCTTTTGACAAGGCAGATGTCCGCCTTGAACAGAAACCCCAATTAACAAAGCAGTAAGCGAACAGGAAATAAACTGAATGTTACGTTGTGGCACCTGAGGGGAACCTGAGTCTAAAAAGCTTGATCCTGTTGGTGGGAGTATAAATGCAGAGGACACTGCTTACATATTTAACATACCAATTCACCTAGCAACTCCAAGTCTATGATTTACTCCTACAGATACATTGGTCCATATGCACAAAGATATACATACAAGTGAAACTGTTCACCAATGTTTATCATGGCAAAACTCTGGAAGAAATGGCCATTAACAGGAGACTGCTTAAATTAATTGTGGGACACCTGCTGTACAATGGGATACATGCATCAGACAGAAGTCAATGTGTAGATGCTGATTTGGAAGGATGTTTATAATTATTATTTAATTTAAAAAACAAAGTATACTATGGTGTATGTAATATGTTCCCATTTATGTTATACATATATACATTTATGGATATATTCACTTTTTTTAAAAAAAAGAAGGGCTCTACACATATGGAAAAGTTCTATAAGGGTGTCCCCAAAGCTTTTGTGACTTTGAGGTAATGGGACTGGGGGTATGGGGCACATTTTCTCATAGACGGTTTTGACTTTTTTACATGTGTTACTTCTGTGATCATAAAAACCAGTCTCCGGGAGTGGTGGGCGCCCCTCTCACCTGCCTTTAGAAACTCTGTTGGCTTTATTCATCTATACCTAGAGTCCAAGTGACAGAAACACAAAAGTGGAGGACAATGGCGTGGGACGGACAAGTTCCTGTGGCTGAGGGGACATGAGTTCAAACCGCATTAGGTATGACACCATTGTTTTCACTTTTTGGTTCTCGGGTAGTAAGTGATGCACACTACACGAGGCTCTTATGAAGAATGATCTTAATGATACAATGCAGTATCTTGGGGAGACTAAAGATTGGTGACTCGGCAGGAACGGGTACATTGTTCTCCTCAGCTGAGAACGACACTGTGCCCTGAGCCCTCTAGTTCAAGGAAAGATTAGATATGGTTGTATGAGTTGGGATTAGGCTCAGCTGTGAGGACCAGAAAATCTCAAGTAACAGCACCTTAAATATGATAAAAGTCCTTTTTTTCCCTCATATAAAAGGCCTCAGGGGAGTTTCCTGGCGGCCTCGTGGTGAGGATTCTGGGCTTTCACTGCAGAGCTTTCACTGCCGTGGCCCAGGTTCAATCCCCGGTCGGGGAACTGAGATCCCACAAGCCACACAGGGGCTTGTTTACTTCATTCATTCATTCATTCGTTAAAAATTTAAAATTGAAACAAAGGCCTCAAAGACAGGGCACAGTGGGCTACGCGTTCTCTCTTGCTGCTTCTTCGTGCACGGCTTCAACCTCATGGGGCAAGATGGCAGCTTCTACACTTCAGGGAGCGGGATGGAGGAAGACGTGAAGAAGAAGGGGCAAAGTATGTACACATAATGCCTCCTAAGTGGGATTTCTGGAAGCTGCCTCCGGGCACTTTTACCTACTCACATTGGCCAGAACTCAGTCCTATGGCCTACCTAGCTGCAAGGGAAGCTGGGAAATGTCGTCTTAATGCCAAGTAGCTATACGCACATCTTAAAACTGGGGTGTCTATGTTATTACCACAGAAGAAGGGAAGAGTAGATCCTGGGAGATGGTTAGTGGTTTCTCCAACACTGATCTAACCTACTTTCCCTTGCCCCCGAACCTACTTTTCAAAGATAAATATCATCTCACCGAATGGCATAGGTAAGGAAAAGTACCGTGCTTTGCCATATACCTACCTTTATAAACTTAGAAAAAATGTTTTGCTAATATTTTAAGAATGAAAGGACAGCAAAATGTGCTGGAGTTTCACTCACCTGTTTCTCCCATCTCTGAGCCCAGCTCTACAATCTTGAACGTGAACGGGATATACTAACTCTTGGGGACAGAAACGATGTCACTCCCATGAAACTTCCACAATAAACGTCCACAGAATACAGTGGAACTGGTTGGTGATGTAATTCAGAGACTATTTCCTGTGAATAAGATGATATGCACTGGAATAGAATACTATTTATACTATGGGAAAAGCCCGTGGGGCATCAGATTTAGAATCAAGGAAAGAGGAATTCATCAGCTGATTAAACAGGATCCCTGGGGACCACAGACAGTAGTGTTAACAGTCATAAAGGACTTGGGACTTCAGAGATGCCCAAGTTTAAGAAGGACTAATTCCTCTTGTAGAGAAGATAGTGGCAGCTCTCCAGGCATTCCTATCGGACACCCATCTTCAGAGCCACCAAAGACTGGTGGTTCAGGGAGTCTCTGCCACGAGGGACCTGAAGCGTCCCTGCCCCTGTTGTACCTGTCACTTACAGCAGGTTCCCAGACACGCACGGGACAGCTCTTCACTAGGAATTACAATTAGGATGCTTTTGTGTGTCCCAGCCTATGGGCCACCAGTTAGCAGTAAAAAGCCAAATGTTTAAACCCTAAAGTGAACCTCCATGTTGTGGCTTTCTGTCTTGTTAAAAACAAGTCACTTTATGGTTCCTTGATCAAGAAATAGCGTAAGAGTATAGAGACAAAGGAAGAGAATAGTGACATGAAGGCAACAGACTAAACCAGCCCTCTGAGGATGACTCAGAGAGGTGGGAATCAGAGACTCCAATGGAGGAGCATTGCTCCAGACTTGCAGATCTGAGACCACTTCGTTTCAGCATCTGTGTAGCTGGACACTGGCCCCACATTTGGCCCATGTTCTTAGGCCCTTGGCTAGTGGGGACTCAGTGGTCATCATGCCAGCGAATGTGTCAAGCTAGGACTCCACCCACTGCCTACTGGGTCTGGGCCCTACAGGTTCTATTTAGGTGCTGAAACCTAAGACACGACCCCACATCGACTCCTGAGTTCTTCCCAAACCTGCATCTCCCAGTCTTCTCCATCTCACTGAACGACCAGGGTTTTCTGCTAAGCGCTCAGTCTGAAAGCTCCCTCTCTCACACCCCACCTCCAAACCATCAGCCAATCCAACTGGCCCTGCCTTCAAAGCCTATCTGGAACCTGACCACTTCTCACCACTCCCACTGGTCTAGGAGACTCCCCCTCTCACCTGAGTTACTATGAAGCCTCCTAACTCGACGCTCTCCTCTCACCAACCCCCTTCATCCATTCTCTTCACCTTGGAAATCCTAAGCCGAGTCAGGGCACCCGTTGGTTCTAGACCCTCTGGGGGCCTCCCCATTTCACGAGGAGTAAAAGTCCACATCCACACCAGCCTCCAAGCCTTCCTCCCACCTCACCGCCGCACCTTTCCCTGGCTGTGCTCCAGCCCCCTCCCCCGCCACAGGCCAGGCAAGCACCCACTACTGCCCACATTGCTCTCCCTCCAGCCGCCAGCCAAGTCTGCTCCTACACTCCCGGCGAGGTGCTCTCGCATGCCACCCCCCCCCACCCCCCGATCAGAAACCTTCCCCAACTACCCCTTTACTCTACTTTACTTTTCTTCGTAGTATTTATCCCCACTTGACAGAATATGTATTTACTGGTTACTGTCCATCTCTCCCCACTGAAACAAGTTCCACGGATACAGGATATTTTCTCCCTAGAAAACAGTGCTTGGTACAGAGCGGATACTTGAAAAACAAACGATGTTGCACACTGCTCAGCTCACAGGCGGCACAAGACCAAACAAACAGCCCCAAGGACGATAGAAAACCCAGTCATCTATATGAAAATGCGTCATGCCTTTTTCCACAACTAACCTTTTCATTTTTTCCAGAACAAACCCATTAAAAAGCGAAGGAAAAGGAAAGTTTCTATTTGTTGACTGAATGAGGGGGAAAACCATTTACTGAGCACCTATTATGTCTCAGGCACTATTCTGGTTCTGGAGTATAGAGTCAAGATAGGAAAGCTCCTTGTTTTGTGGAGTTTATGCTACAGAGGGAACAGGGAGGCAGAGGTTCAAGCTGAAGAAGCTGGAAAGAATACCATCAAGAAGCAAACAAGATTGTTAAATAATTATTAATAATGCGTATTTTTAAGAAATCTTTCTTAAAATTACCAACAAAAATATATCTGTTTTATACACGGGGACTTACTTATGAGTCTCTTTCGACACCCTCGCCCCACAAAAAATCCCGCACTTAAAATCGAAGTATATATATACTTGTATTTCATATATATTAAATTAATACAAGCTGTCCATCTCAGAGCAGCTACTTTATGACTTCTTTTAAATGATGAACTATACCATGTCAAAGACAATGTCTCTTGTGTATGAATTAAGCAGTTGATACTGTACGTACTCTGCCGCGTGCTTAGAAGGCACCCACTGAAAATCAGTGGATGATTTCTCACAGATCTTGAGAAGTGAATTCTGCCGTTCTCTCTGACCTATCACAGCAGCCATTTCAGCACACTGCTGAGAGGCTGCGTGCTTTTATTTTAGTAGAGCTGGTGAAAATTCCATATGGATTCCTCAGTTCACAAAACTGAATGAAAACACAGAGCCCCTTAAAATAAAAATAGACTCATTTGGGAATCACAAGGGAAATGTTACTTATTCTCAGAGCCTTCAGCTTCTGGTATCCCCAGCGGTGGGAACCTACACTGTCATTCCAATTTCCTATAAACTTGGCAGGGCTCTGTGTCCATTTGGAATTGTAATAGCCCGGATTTCAGTTTGGGGAGGAAGGAAGGAGTCATTGCATTCCACCAAAGGGTCCTCCAGCTGAATCCCAAGAAGCCAAAGTTTCAATGTCAATGTTCTCCCAAAGGAAAGAGATGCCTGCATCTAATGAGTTTACCTGGTTAGCGCTCCATAACCCAGTTCTGGGCTCTCTTTGCTGGTCTTTCTTTGGTAATGTTGCTTGGTGGAGAAAATTCCGATTCCTGTACTAGGTGTTCTGGGGTTTGGTTTGGTTTTGTTGTTTTTGCAATTATACACGGATTTTTCATCCTAAATACCCTAGGCATTTCAGACCAACAGTACCAGGATGTGTATATTCTTACTGTTCATGCCCCACTCCTACATGCTATTTAGGATATGGGAATTGCAAGGAAGGCCAGTCAACCTGCCCTCACCAGTCGCTCCAGCTCTAGCTCCTATTATCTCGGTCAGACAGAGAAGCCAATCCTATTACGATGCGGGGGACACTCAAACAGGGTGGGAGGCAGGAGGTGCCTCTAACGGGTTTTGAGTGGCCCAGGTGAGAGGCGTGACGTGGGGCAGCCTGCTGAATGCCGACTGAGCCCTGAATCTGTGGTCCCCACTTCCCTCTACCAGACTTTCGTTTCCAAGTAAGTGATTTGCGTGCAAACAGTTACACTCCACAAACAAACCATTTCCTCTTCCTTGGGCGAAGGCAACTGAGAGGAGAGGGCAGAAGAAACACACCTCTTTAGAA
The DNA here is from genome assembly GCF_963455315.2 of Globicephala melas. Lineage (NCBI taxonomy): Eukaryota > Metazoa > Chordata > Mammalia > Artiodactyla > Delphinidae > Globicephala > Globicephala melas. The sequence continues at coordinate 118,717,915 of NC_083316.1, read as the reverse complement.
AAAGGGGGATCGTGTTAAGGCCTTCTTACGCCCTTGGGCTCTTCATTTGAGGGCTCCACTCTCCCCACTTGATGTAAACACATTACACAACACTTATATCCCCTCTTAAAGACGTGTGTTTCTTCCCTGGTAAGATTATGAAAGGATTTTAAAATTTCACTTTAAAAATTATTTGGGGGGGCTTCCCTGGTGGCGCAGTGGTTGGGAGTCTGCCTGCTAATGCAGGGGACATGGGTTCGAGCCCTGGTCTGGGACGATCCCACAGGCCGCGGAGCGATTGGGCCCGTGAGCCACAACTACTGAGCCTGCACGTCTGGAGCCTGTGCTCTCCAACAGGAGAGGCCACGATAGTGAGAGGCCCGCGCACCGCGATGATGAGTGGCCCCTGCTTGCCACAGCTGGAGAAGGCCCTCGCACAGAAACGAAGACCCAACACAGCAAAAATAAATAAATTTTTTAAAAAAATTATTTGGGTCTAGGGAACTAATGTCTGAACAATGCGTGGGAAATGCAAAAATGTAGCATATAAATTATTTTCCAATGAAAGTATCTAATGGACACAATTTAAACTGATTCAGTTGCCATGATGCTAGCTATTGCAGGCATTAAATTACACATTTACTGATCTAAATTTTGCGGGTTTCTTTTCTTTTCAATATTTATTTATTTAGGCTGCTCTGCGTCTTAGTTGTGGCACACGGGATCTTCGTTGCGGCACGCAGCCTTCTTAGTTGCCTCATGCGTGATCTAGTTCCCTGACCAGGGATCGAACCTGGGCCCGCTGCATTGGGAGCACGGAATCTTACCCACTGGACCACCAGGGAAGTCCCTGGGTTTCTTTTCATATATATATATATATATATACATATAACAAAAATACTCTCTCTATATAGCATTTTTTCAGGGTTAAACATTGCCTGAGGCCCTTAAAATCTCACAGGCTCTAAGCCCTGGGCCTATCGAGCGTAACAGATATATTTGGGAGTTAAATAGTCCTCTCAAGAACAAACAAAAAAATATTAATGTGAAAAGTTATTGCAAACCCAGGGTAGCAAATGGATAAACATGACCAGAAGTTCAGTTCAGTTCTGTTGGGGCTCCCTTCCAATCCAAAGGCTCTACTAAAACCCTGGACTCTTACACCCACTCCCCTCCAGCCTCGCCATAGGAAGCAGTAATCCCACCACAGAGGTTTCTATTTCAGACCCACTCTCATCCCTTGGGACTCTCCTCCAGGCTGTCCTTCCTAAACCACTTGAATCTCATTTCTCTTGCAGTTGATTTTTTTTTCTTTTTTCAAGATGTTAACAATTTCTGTGGAACCATCTGGATGTTATTAAGAAAGTGTCCCGGGTCCTCTGAGGCAGCTGGCTGCGGCCTCTTGCCTTGTTTCCTGTGTCCTGAATGTCTAAGTTGACTTTCATAAGAAATCTGGAATATTAGCTTAAAAAAAGAAACAGTCAATATCTTCCCCTGGCTGCGACTTTGCATTTTGAGCTCCCATCGTTGGCCCCAGCGCTGGGAAGGATGAAGCACGTCTGTTTTAAAAACAGAAGGCCTGAGTGCCCGGGATGGACCAGAAATCCAGTCTTCCCCGCCCTCCCCGGTAGGCCTCACAAAACTTTCCTTACATCGCTGCTGACCAGCCATTTCCACATCTCCGACCCCTCTTCCAAGTTGAGACCCCTCCCAGCCCATCTTGGTCCAAGAGTAAACACCAGTTAGTTCAACTCTAGCAGACTCTCTCCTAGCACCCTTGAGGGAAAAATAATAGAACAAAGGCTTAAAAAAGAGGCCCCAGATGACAATGATTCCTTGGTTGAAAGGGGTGACGTGAGTAGGGGGGACAATCAGGGACTTTTCTAACCACCAGCCAGGAGCAGCTGGGACCCGAACAGAGAAGCACCCGAGGATCGGTTTTATTACTCAGAGTCTGCAAATGGGGCTGGGGCATTGGCTCACCTCCCTTCCTGCTTGTTACTCAAACAATGGCCAAGCCTTGGTTGCTGGCCGGGACCATTTGCCTTCCCTCTAAACAGGCGCTCGTGCCGCCTCCTTCTTCCGTCCTGTCCTTAGGCCTTCACCCCCAACCTACTTGCATCTCACTGCCCTTTCGATTTCACTGATACAGTTAACGCTTTATCTCTGGAAGATCTCAACACCCCTAGACAGTGCTATCTAGTCAGACCACATGGTCAGGGAGCCCACGCTACCTAAGAAGCCCAAGCACAGAGTGACTTTCTGGAACACTGCCTGACCATCTGTCTCTGATGCCAGTGGGACCAAGAGAAGCGCTGAAGGGAGGCATACAGTTCACTCTCCTTCGAGGATTCGCTAAGGAGGGAGGGCTGTGCCTTCACGTTCCTAATTTCCTTGTCACAATCCACAGGGGTCTGGTGCGTAACAGACACCCAGAAGTGGGCCCCCCTTCAAATCGTTTTATTTTGAAAAACGTCAAGCTACAAAAAAGTTAACAGAATACTTCAATGAACTCCTGTATATCTTTTACGTAGATCACCAATTGTTCAAATATTACCACATTTGCTTTCTCCCAATACTTTTTTTCTGATTCCTTTCAAAGTAAAGTACAAATATCATGACAGTTTTATCCCTCAGTACTTCATACTTAAATACATCCCTCAATATTTCCTATGAGGTAGGACATACTCCTATACAGCCACAATACCATCATCACATCCCGGAAATTGAAAATTGAAAAAGTATCATCTGACAACTCATATTCAAATCTCCCCACTCGCCCCAATCAATGTCCTTATAACTTTAACTGAGATATAATCCACGCATCACAAAATTCACGCTTTCCAAGCATTCAATTCAGAGTTTTAATATATTCACGAGGTTGCGTAACCATCATCCGTATCTAATTCCAGAACATCTTCATCATCCCAGACAGAAATCCAGTAACTAATTATCAGTCACTCCCCATTCTCCCCTCCCCCGCAGCCCTTGACAACCACTCGTCTACTTTCTGTCTCTACGGATTTGCCTATTCTGGAAATTTCAAGGAAATAAAATCATAAAATATGTGGGCTTTTATATCTGGCTTCATTCCCTTAGCATAATGTTTTTGAAGTTCATTCATGTTGTAGCATGTATTATTTCATTCCTTTCCTGGTTGAAAAAGATCACACTGTACAGAAATACCAAATTTTGTTTATCCCTTTGTTAGGTGATGAACATTTGGGTTGTTGTATAGCTTTTTAAGAGCCAGGATCCAATCAAGGACTACACACTGCATTTAATTGCCAGGTCTTTAGTTTCCTTTCATGTAAATCACTTATCATTCTACATCATTAATTCTAGAACATGAGTCTGGATTCTAGAACATTCTTCCCTTGTTTTTTCTTTTTATCTTTTACAACAGTAAATTTTTTGAAGAGTAGAGACTGGTTGTCTTGTAGAATATCCTCGTGGATTTGTCTGATTGTTTCCTACAATTTGATTCGGGTTAGACAATTTTGGCAATAATGCCACATGGCTGAGGTTGTGTATTTCCTGCTGCATCACATCAGAAGGAATATCATGTCAGTTTGTCTCATAATTTGTGATGTTAAATTTGATCATTTGATTATTTGGTATTTACCAGATCTCCCCATAGGAAAGATATACTTTTCTCTTTGTATAATATTGATATAAGTAATCTTTAAGACTGAATATGTTTTCCCAACAACCTTTGACAAAAGATTTTAGCCTCCCATGATGATCCTTGTCTGAATCCGATTATTATACGTGTTACAAAACAGAAATTTTGTGACTTTTCTAACTCTGTTCATTCCTTCCACATACAGTTGCTGGAATTTTGTTTAAAAAAAAGCTTCCCTGGCTCTATTCCACCTTTTTAACCACAGTTGTCAACTCACGAATTTTTTTCTCAATGTGTTATAGTCAACATCCCTGTCATTTTTTTTCTGATGTTCAAACTGTTCCAAATTTGAGAAGAGGGAGCCAATTCGGGCTAGCTCATCCCTTTTTGACATGTCCCCATCAGTTTTAAGCACTTCAATACTTTGTGACACAATAAAATGTTCCAGATCACCTCCTATTTTCCCTTCTCCAGAACTTAAAGCAGCATTTCTTCAAGAAGACCTGGTTTCTTTAGTGAATAATGGTATTTAGAAACCAAGATTTGGGTGCTGGATGTGCTCATTGTTACTGAGTTGTCTCAGATTGTTTTTGCCTGAATGACTCATAACAGTTACTTAAACCCTCCATGTGTAACATCTCTTGTGATTTTTATCTGGGTTTCACTCAGTAGGTGACACTACTGCACATTCAGTGGATCCTGAATACTATAGGTACAACGGCTGTCATCTTTGTAGTATTTACTAAGTACTCAAAAGCTTTACACTTGGTGTTTCACACACAGTACTTCACTTAATCTTTGAAACAACTCAATGGTGTAGGCGTTATTATTTATCCTTATTTAACAAATGAGATAACTGAAGTAGAGAGTGAAGGTCACACAGCTATTAAGTGGCAGAGCTGGGACTAGACTCCAGGTCTGTCTGACTTTAGACCTGCTGAACTACTAGGTGATACTATGACAATAACAATCACCGTGAAGGAAATGTAAGTATGTCTTCAAGCTTGCGATCCACTCCTGGGTGTATTACATCACATGTGTAAAGCAGGTATGGCCACTGTAATCCACCGTGGTGTAAGGAGAAGGGCACAAGGCTCACTGATGAGGGGGTAAACCCTTCTCTTTTCCAGGTCTCAGATACATCATCTGTAAACGTGGAATAATGATACTCAGCTTGTGTACTATATAAGGTTGCAGTGGGGATCAAAGAGTGTCATAAGCAGAAACCTCGGCAAGAATTATAAAGCTTCCTCTACTATAAGGAAGTGGCTTTCCAATCAAACAGTGAGGGTAAGAATCATCTCAGGGAGGTTGGCGGGCTGGGGAGTGTGCTATATTTAAAGTGCAGCTTGCCAGGCCCTGCTCCTAGAGATACTGATTTAGTGGCCTAATGTGGGGCCCGGGAATCTGAATTTTTAACACGCTTCCAAGTGATTCTGATGCAGGTAGCTCAAAGATCACACTTAGAAAAACTCTCATGTAATTAAAGACGATAAGAAAAAGAGATGATAGACCCATGCTTAGAAACCACTTTTACATCTTTTCACACCCATTCCTTGCATCTGATTGCTTTTTCTTCCTCAGGCTCAAATGTCACTTTTCCTGACCCTCTGACACAGTCAGCCTCTCCTGTTACCTGCTCTCATCACATCCTTTGATTCGTCATAGCACATAACAACCTGATAACTATTTAACTTCGGTGTGTAATTAGATGCTAAATGTCTGCCTCTCCTGATACAGAGTAAGCGTCAGAGGACAGTAAGTAACCAGGACCTCTTCAGTATGCCCAGTGTCCCAACACAGCGGAAAGTCAATAAATGTCTGTTGGACAAATGAAGGAACAAAAAGTAATACTAACTTTATTACTAAACAAAGATTGGATAGAACGCAGAATTCATAAATAATTAATACAGAATAAAGTTCATTACCCACATGAATAACTGGATGCCCCACTTCCTGTTCTCAGCATCTTTCCTGGGGTCCTTGGAAAGTTTTCATAGAGGAAATTGCACTTTTAATGACAAATTTGGGGACAATCTGCTCTGAATAGGCAGGAATTCATAATGAAATTATGGCCCTCTGCTCTGGCCTCTCCTCCCACTTCCTTCCCCTTCTGGCTTCACTTGTCATCTCCAGCTGAAGCAGCAGCATCCTCTCTTCCTGCCTCCTACCAAGTCTCTCTAACCAGTACCATGCAGGAGAGCTGTCTGCCTGGGGAGGGAGGGTGCTTCCCTTGGGTCATCATTAATTGCATGTGTTCCCCAAGTTATGTGTATTTTCACTGGTGCATTTATCTCTATCCTGAATGGGGCCCGTAAAACTGCTTTACGGTTTTGCCTCAGGCCAAATGAGCATTGAATTTCACAACCAGAGTTTATGCTCGTATATTTATGGCAAGGTGGAAGGCAGGGTTATTTTGTTTTAAATATTTGTTTCTCTGAAGTGGCTGCTGACTCTGTCTGGAAAAGCTGCAAGAATACATGTGAAGGGGTAAGAACAGGAACCACTTCTATCAAGTGATGGCGTTCAGGACATACTACCGCAGCGCACAGCACCCTGGCATGTTGACTATTTTAAGCTGAAGGAGTTTGAAAAAATGGCAGAAGCAGGAATGTCTCTCTGACCTTCCTCTTCCCCTTCTTCCCTGAAGCAGGTCGTTAGACCCTCTTGTAAGAGATATTTTCTCCATATCTGGAGGAAAGAAGCATCTTTATCTTCAAGTCAGAGATGACACATGGAAAAGAAACCAAACAGGACTTGCTAAGTTTCCCCCAGTTTACTACACTTATTTCCTCCTACTCTTTGTTCTACCATATTTCTACATGGCTGTCTGCTCTCCATCAAACCCAGCATAAAAACACTCAGGTTTAACTGTTTCTTCAGGTCTTCACTTCCTTTTGAAGGCTCCGGTGTCATGTAAAACTTATATTAAATTTGTATTCTTTTCTCCCGTTGTCTTCGTCAGGTTAATTTTCGGACCCAGCCAGGGACACTAAGAGCGTCAAGAAAAATTATTTTCCTCCCCTAGACCAGGCTTCCAGAACTTTACAGCAAGTGTGAACTTGAGGCAGCAGCATAGTACGAAGTGGGGACCCCAGGGAACGGAGTTTATGCGATAGTTTTCTATCAGGACCCAGTTCCCAGAACATTAGGGTGAACGACAAAGATCCCAAGCATTTTCAAAGCTTCAATTTTAACTAGATGTAAGAGCATCTTAGTGTCTGAAACTCACTGACATTAGGAAAACATTAAGAGGAAGATGCATAACGATTCTTACAAATCTGGTCAACCTAATTTTCTCGGGAAAGTCTCTTTGGTTTGGGCACACCCCAGATTCAGACCTGAGGACGGCCAGAGCTAGATGTGACCCAGCACCAGGGTTTGTTCGTCAACCCAACAAACCTCTTTGCCTGAGGCAAAACGATGCAGGGGCTCACCTAGTTCGAGTCCACGCTCTACCACTTACTAGCTGAGTGACAGAGGACGCGGTACTTCCTCTCTGGGCCTCAGTATCCTCAACTGGCAGATGAGGAAGGTAATCTATACTGAGGACAACAGTGTATTCCTCACAGGAGCGTTGCGAGGCCTGAGTGGAAAATGTGTGTACACAGCTTAACACAAGGCCTGACCAAGAGTGCGTATTAGCCGCTATTATTTCAATGTCCGAATCCAAAGAGGTTCTCAGTTTTAAGACACATACTTACATGATGAGGTGGTCCAGCTGCCTTCCTAGAGCAGTAGAGTGGTCAAGTGTGCCAGTGTGTGTGATCACCCAGCACCCCCTGGGTGTTTTCCAGTGTAGGGAGTGGCCCACATCCTACGTCCTGCTTCCTGAAGGTAGAAGGTGCCTACCCACATTCCTGGCTTCCCTTAAAGATGGAGTGCAGGTGTGGGACTGGTGTTCTCTAATCAGAGCCAGAGAGCCTTCACTTCTCAAGAGTAACATGCAGAATCCATTTTGTAGGGAGGCCAGGGGCCCAAGCATCTGGTGCTTGGGGGGCAGCCCAGGGGAATCTTAGGCACCCAGGGTCCAGTATCATGGTGTGAACTGCACTCTGCACCTCGCTGTGGCAAACCCGGAGCTTTTCCAGGACAGTATGTCCGTGTGGCTTGGCCCTCGTCCCTGGCCACAGTCTGATACTGCTTAGCCCTCTGAAGAACCTGTGAACCACGTAATACCCTTCAATAAATTTCCATTTCTGCTTCAACTAGCCGGAATGGGTTCTGGGGCTGGCGACAAAGAACCTGCTCAAGGTCCCTGTCCACTGGGTTGGCCAAATATGAAGGCAATGAATTCCGAGAAACCATCGAAGCTCTTTGATTCAATGGAAAAGTCAATGTAATGATTAGTGTTTGTAGAGAAATGGAGCACTAACTGGGACCTGGAAGTCTTTTTATTAAGGAGATTTTCATTTTCGTGGAATTTGTTATAACTTTGTCTTCTACTTCTAATGGAGTAAAAGAGTAGCAAAACTGGAAGGGGCTTTAGAGGTAGTCTAGATTGCCCCATCAGTTTCAATGAGGAAGTGGAGTACCAGAGAAGGAAAGTGACTTGCCCAAGGTCACACAGTAACTGCCGCCTAGTGTAAAGATCACCAGCTCAGAAGTCAGATCCTGGCTCTGCTACTTCCTAACTGTGTGATCTCAATCTAGCCTTGTAGTCTGTGAGCCAGTTTTCTTGGTCTCCTCATTTGCTAAATGAAGAAAATAACAGACCACATCTTACAGGGTTCTTGTGAAGAATAAATGAAATACTGCATCTATAGTGTTTAGCATGTGCTCAAAAAATAGTAAATATTAAATAAATGATAGCTGATATTATTAACTTACCCTTAAGTATTTACCACAATCCACTATGAGCCAGGCACTGTCCTAGAGGTTGGGAATATAAAGATAAGTAAGACATTCTCACCCCCCAACAAACAAAAGTCCAGGACCAGACAGATTCACTGGTGAACTCTACCAAATATTTAAAGAAGAATTAATACCAATCCTGTCAAACTCTTCCAAAAAAACAGAAAAGAAAGGAATACATCCAGACTTATTTTACGAGGCTAGCATTACCCTGATATCAAAACCAAACAAGGATACCACAAGAAAATTTACATTTAAGTTTAAAATTTACATTTACATTTCCTGACTAATACAGATGTAAAAATCCTCAACAAAGTATTAGCAAAGTAAATTCAACAGTATGTTAAATGGATCACACACCATGATCAAGTGGGATTTCTCCCCGGGATGCAAGGATGTTTCAGCATTTGCAGATCAATCAATATGATACACCATATTAACAAAATGAAGGATAAAAATCATAAGATCATCTCAACAGATGCAGAAAAAGGATTTGACAAAATTCAACACCCACTGATGATAAAAACTCTCAACAAATGGGGTATAGAGGGAACATACCTCAACATAATAAAGGCCATATCTGGCAAGCCCACAGCTAGCCTCATACTCAATGGTGAAAAGCTAAAGGCATTTCCTCAAGATCAGGAACAAGACAAGGATACTCACTCTCACCATTTTTATTCCATAGTATTGGAAGTCCTAGCCAGAGCAATTATTCAGGAAAATGAAATAAAGGGCATCCAAATTGGAATGGAGGAAATATAACTGTCACTACTTACAGATAACATGATAACTATATATACTTTAAAGCCTAAAGACTCCACCAAAGAACTGTTATAAGTAATAAGCAAATTCAGTAAAGTTGCAGGATACAAAATCAATATACAAAAATCTGCCCATTCCTATACACTAATAACAAACTACCAGGAAAGAAATTAAGAGAACCCCATTTACATTTGCATCAAAAATAATAAATACGTAGGAATAAATTTAATCAAGGAGGGGAAAGATTTGTACCAAAAACTGAAAGTTTTCAGACACTGATGAAAGAAATTGAAGAAGACATAAATAAATGGAAAAATACGCTGTGTTCATGGATTGAAAGAATTAATATTAAAATGACCATAGTGCCAATGCAATCTACAGATTCAATACAATCCCTATCAAAATTCCAACAGTATTTTTCACAGAAACAAACAATCTTAAAATTTGTATGAAACCATGAAAGACCCCAAATAGCTAAAGCATTCTTGAGAAAGCAGAACAAAGCTGGAGGCATCATGCTCCCTGACTTCAAACTATATCACAAAGCTATAGTAATCTAAAAAGTATGGTACTGGCATAAAAACACATAGATCAGTGGAACAGAAGAGACATCCCCAAAACAAACACACACATATATAGTCAATTAATTTATGACACAGGAGTCAAAGAGTATACAATGGGGAAAGGACATCTCTCCAATAAATGGTGCAGCTACGTGCAAAAGAATGAAGCTGGATCACTATCTTACACTAGACACAAAAATTAACTCAAAATGTAAGACCTGAAATCATACAACTCCTAGAAGAAAACACAGGTGGTAAGCTCCTTGACAACACTCTTCGTGATTTTTTATTTTTTGGATTTGTCACCAAAAGCAAAGGCAACAAAAGCAAAAATAAACTAGTTTACACCAAACTAAAAAGCTTCCACACAAGAAAGGAAATCATCAACAAAATTAAAAGGCAACCTATTGAACAGGAGAAAATATTTACAAATCATATATCTGATAAGGGATTAATATCCAAAATATATAAAGAACTCATACAACTCAATAGCAAAAACCCAAACAATCCAATTTTTAAAAGGGCAGAGGATCTAAAGAGACATTTTTCCAAAGAAGACATACAGATAGCCAACAGGTACATGGAAAGGTACGCAACATCACTAATCATTAGGGAAACGCAAATCAAAACCACAATGAGATATCATCTCACACATTTTAGGATGGCACTTATGTGCTTGACGATTTCTTGTTGTAAAGTAATAAATTTTAAAGTATTTGTAGAAGGAGTGGCTTAGGTCAAGAAGATGGACACCACTTCCTCTGAAACCCATGACAAGAAGGTAAGGATGAATGAGTTTATCACTTTATACTTTAAAACCCCTAGTCTCTTTTCCTCTGGATAGTGGGAGATGAGTCATCTCCTGAGGCAGAGGAAGGCTGGAACAGCTGTTAAAAGTTGTTAAAAGACAGGTGAAGGGATTCCTTCCCAACCCTCAGATATATGCTGCACCTTCTGTGCTGGCCCACTGGATCACTAAAAGTCACTAAATCTGAATCCCAGTTCAGGCTCAACTAGGGCATACTACCACACTTAGAAAGGCCACTTCATCCAAGCTTAAATATTCACCTACATTTTGTCCCTAACATTCTTGTGTATGATTTCATATTTTAATTTTAAATCTTTAATTCTTTTAGAAATTGTTTAGATTTATTCCATAAAGCAGTAATCTAATTTTGGTTCCAAATATTAGTCAGTTGTTTCAACACCATTTACTGACTAACCTATCCTTTCTCCACTGGTTTAAAATACTGTCATTATCAGGACTGGTCCACAGAAACATGAAACTGACGTTAATGTTGAAAAGACTCTTCTCCACCTTTAGTTGAAAGTAGACTGTGGCTTTGAGGCAGAGGACCAAAGCCTTGTTTCTAAGACTTGACAGAGCTTGTGCTGCCTCATTTACCAACGTGCATGCACAACCACCGGCCTTCCTCTCTCCCATCACAAACTACTGATGGCTCAGAACAAGCACTATGGAATCAGAAAACCCACGTTTTCTAGCTCCCTCTTCACTATCCAAGTGACACTGATTACAATATTTAGTAGCTCAGTCTCTCCCTCTGTAAAATGGGGATAACAGAAGTACTGCTGCACAGGCAGCTGTGAGGATTACAGCAGTTAAAGTGCCTGAGCAATACTAATACCAGTAGAATGTTATTTATTATTATCAGTGGTGACGTTATCATGATTCTCATTATCAGCACCTAGATGAGCTTATGATGGATTGTGGAGGACCCGTATTTACTGTTCATACATTCAGCAATTCCTATTGAGCATTTACTGTGTTTCGTCACCATTCTAGCAGTGAACAATAAAGAAAGATCCCTACCTCGTTAGAACTTACATACTAGTGGGGGGAAACAGTTAAACCAACTGCCAAAGAAGAAAATATCTGGGAACGCGAATAGTACTACGGTGAAAGGAAAGCGAAACTTCATTGGGGAGCTTACCCTAAACCGGCAGTCAGAGAAGGCCTCATAAAGAAGGTAAATTTTAAGGTGAGGCTCAAATGAGAAAAAGGAGCCGATGAGAAGTGTGTCGCCTTTCAAATATTTGGAGTTTTCCTAGACTTTTCACTGTTTTAAACTTCTAATGCAATTCTACTGTAGTCAGAAAATATTGTCCATATAATTTTAATCCTTGTAAATTTATTGAGACATGTTTTATGGCCCAGGATGTGTTCTTTCTTGATGAATGTACCATGTACACTTGAAAAAAATGTGTACTCTGCAGTTGTTATACACTGTTGCATACATACCCATTAGATCAAAACAGTTGATAGCCCTCCTCATATCTTCTATGATTTTACTTATCTTTTTGTCTAGTAGTTCTATTAATTGCTGAGACAGTAGTGTTCATTTTCTAATAATGACTGTGGATATGTCTATTTCTCCCTTTAATGCTGTCAACTTTTGTTCATGTATCCTTTTTTTTTAAAAAATCTTACTTTTTTTTTCTTAATTAATTTATTTTTGACTGTATTGGGTCTTCGTTTCTGTGCGTGGGCCTTCTCTAGTTGCAGAGAGCAGGGGCCACTCTTCATCGCAGTGCGCGGGCCTCTCACTGTCACGGCCTCTCTTGTTGCAGAGCACAAGCTCCAGACGCGCAGGCTCAGTAGTTGTGGCTCACGGGGCCCAGTTGCTCCGCGGCATATGGGATCTTCCCGGACCAGGGCTCGAACCCGTGTCTCCTGCATTGGCAGGCAGATTCTCAACCACTGCGCCACCAGGGAAGCCCCTGTTCATGTATCTTGAAGCTCTGTTACTAGGAGCATGCATACCTATGATTGATCAGTTATGAATGGACCATTTTATCATTATGATATGTCTCTCTTGAATTCGTTATCTTAAAGTCTACTTTACCTGATACTAATATAGCCAATCAGCCATTTTATGCTTACTATTTGCATGTTATAACTTAATCTATCCATTTACTTTCAATCTGTTTGTGTCTTGATACTTAAAATGGCTAGAGACAGCATACATTAGTCGGATCTTGTATTTTTGTGCAGTTTGTCAATCTCTGCTTTTAACCGGAGTGCTTATCCTATTTACATTTAATGATTATTTATATGGTTGGATTTAGGTCTAACATTTTACTATTTTGTTATCTGCCTGTCCTCTCTGTTTTTGTTCTTCTTTGTCTACCTTCTTTTGAGTTAATCAAACATTTTTTTTAGAATCCCACTTTATCTATGAGCGTTTTAGGTACCCTCTTTGCCTTTTTGTTTTATTTTAACTCAGCAGCTGCTCCAGAAGTTACAATATATATCCTTAACATTTCACAGTCTTCTTAGAGTTAATATGATACCATTTCACATGAGTTTAAGGACCTTACAACAGTATATACCCATTTTCTCCATTCCCTTTCTTTATACTGTAGTTTTTATAGATGTGAGCTGTTAATAAATCCCAAAACACAATGTTATACTTTTTCTTTTAAACAGTCATACGTACTTTAAAGGAATCAGAAGGAAAAATGGCCTTTGCTATTTATCTCCATATTTACCATATCCGGTGCTCTTCATCCCTTCCCGATATTACAGATTTCCCGCTGGTATCATTTCCCTTCCTCCTGGAGAACTCCCTGTAGCACGTCTTGTAGTGCAGTCAACTGGCAATTCATTCTCTTAACTTTATTTATCTGAAAATGTCCCCTCTGTGCCCCCTTCCTTCTTACAGGGTATTTTTGCTGCATATAGAATTCTAGGTTGGTTTTTGTTTCTTTCAGCATTTTAAAATTACTGTCATCTCTAGAAGCCTGAAAACAGTGGAACAAAGCCCCCAGTCATTCATATTCCATCTCTCTGGTTGCTTTCAAGATTTACTCTTCAGGGGCTTCCCTGGTGGCGCAGTGGTTGAGAGTGCGCCTGCCAATGCAGGAGACACGGGTTCGAGCTCTGGTCCGGGAAGATCCCACATGCCGCGGAGCAACTGGGCCCGTGAGCCACAACTACTGAGCCTGCGCGTCTGGAGCCTGTGCTCCGCAACAAGAGAGGCCGCGACAGTGAGAGGCCCGCGCACCGCGATGAAGAGTGGCCCCCGCTCGCCACAACTAGAGAAAGCCCTCGCACAGAAACGAAGACCCAAAACAGCAAAAATAAATAAATAAATTTTAAAAAAAAAGTCTCCATTCTTTATGTGCTCAAAAAATCTAAATATTCTTAAAAAAAAAAAAGATTTACTCTTCATCTTTAGTTTTCTTCAGATGCATGATGTTTTGTCTTGGGTATAGTTTTCTTTTTACTTATTCCACGTGGGGCTTATTTGGTTTCATAATTAAAATGTATGACTTTAAATATAGGACATTTTCAGCCATTATGTCTTCAAATATTTTTCTGTTCCATTCTCTTTCCTCTATTTCTGGGACTCCGATCAAATGCACGTTAGACCTTTTTATATTGTTCACAGGGCATGAGGTTCTAAACTCTTTTTCCTGTCTATTCCTCAGCGTGGATGATTTCTACTGATCTACTTCCAAGCTTATGAACTCTCTTTTTTGTTATCTCCAATCTTCCATTAATCTCATCCAGTGAATTTTTCCAGACACTGTATTTTTCAGTTCCAGAATGTTGATTTGGTTCTTTTTGTAGTTTCTTTTTCTGCTGAGATTTCCGTTTGTTCATTCACTGTGAGAATATTTTCCTATAGGTACTTGAATACAGTTATAATAGCTGCTGTAAAATCTTTGTCTGCTAAATACAACAAATAGGTCATCTAGTGGTGGGTATCCAAAGATTGTCTTTGCTTGAGTGTAAGTCATGTTATTCTGTTTCTCCATGTCTAGTAATTTTGTATCATTTCCTGACCAGAGAGAATGAAATGCTATAGAACCTCTGGACTCTGTTATATTTCTCCAAGTAGTGTTATTATTATTATCTTGTTCACTTTTAGCAGGCCAATTGACTTGACTAACTTGAAACTCTAAGTTCTGCTTCCCTTGCCGTGGGTGACAGCTGATATCTCTGTTGAGTTCTATAAGCCTTATTCTGGGCTGTTGGGAGTCTACCCCACGCAAGCATAATTCAAAGATCAGCCAGGACTGTGGGCAACTCTTCTCTGGTCTATCCCACTTTTCAAGCACAGACTCTTTCCCAATTGTATCTGCTTTTGATGGCTCACCAGTCCCTCCAGGTAGTTGTTTGTCTATTCTTTCCTGAGTTTATAGTTGTTATCTGTGTGAGAGCTGGTCTGATAGGAGTGAGTTAGGTATTACTGGAAGTAGTCCATTGTAAATTTTTAAATGAGACAGTGACAAGAACTTATTTACTTTTTTTTTTTTAACATCTTTATGGGAGTATAATTGCTTCACAATGGTGTGCTAGTTTCTGCTTTTATTTACTTCTTAAAGAAATAATTTTGGCCGCTACATGGGGGAATGAATTGTAGCAGGAATCAATAGTGGAAGCAAGGAAACCTGTTATGAGGCCACTTTCATGGTCCAGGAAAGAGCTGGGGTGGCTTACACCACGGTGGGAACAGAAGAAATGGAGAGAAGCAGACAGATTTATGTGCAAATGTAAAGTCAACAGGATTTGCTAAAGGATTAGATGTGGTGGGTGAGACAGAGAAAACGCCTGGATAATTGGTGGGTTTACAGCCTGAGCTCTTGGGTAGATAGATAATGGTGTCTTTTCATGAGATAGAGAAGACTCAGGAAGAAGTAGGTGGGGTGGGGCATATTAAGACATATCAAGTCTGAGGTGCTTATAAGATATGTAAGAAGAAGTGTCAGGTAGGTGGCTGCATATATGACACTGGAGTTCAAAGCAGAGGTGAGAGCTGAGGGTATAGATTTGACGTCTTCAGTTTATGTAAGGTATGTAACACAATGGGATTGAGGAAAGAGGAGGTGAAGAGAGGTGGTTGCAGGAACAAGCCCTCAGACTCATCAAAATTTAGAGGTTCAGCAGAGGAGAGGAGGCCAGCAGAAGAGAAATCAAAGAGGTATCTAGTAAGCTAGGAGAAAAATCCTAGAGAGAAAAAAAAAAAAAAGGCTTTAAGAAGAGATGCTGACACACCTGTTAGAATGACTATTATCAAAAAGACATAATGACTATTATCAAAAAGAAATACCAAGTATTGGTGAGGATGTGGAAAAAAGGGATCCCTCGTGCACTGTTGATGGGAACGTAAACTAGTGCAGCCGCTACGGAAAGCAGTACGGAGGTTCCTCAAAAATTTTTAAGTAGACCTACTTCATGATCCAGTAATTCCACTTCTGGGTATTTATCCAAAGAAAATGAAAACACTAACTCAAAAAGATATATACACCCCCATGTTTACTGCAGCTTTATTCACAATAGCCAAGATATGGAAATAACCTACGTCTCCATCAATGGATGAGTGAATAAAGAAGATATGGTGTATATATTTATAAGGTAATATTATTCAGGCATAAAAAAGAATGAAATCCTGCCTATCGTGACAACATGGATGGACCTGGAAGGCATTATGCTAAATAAAGTCAGTCAGACCAAGAAAAACAAATACAGTATGATCTCACTTGTATGTGGAATCTAAACAAACAAACAAACAAACAAAAACACCTAGGCGCCAAGCTCACAGACACAGAGAACAGATGAGTGGTTGCCAGAGCAGGGGGTGGGGGTGGGCAAAATGGGTGAAGAGGGTCAGAAGGTATAAACTTCCAGTTATAAAATAAGTTCATCACAGGGATGTAATGTACAGCACTGTGACTACAGCTAATAGTCAGGTCTGAAAGTTGCCAAGAGAGCAGATCTTAGAAGTCCTCATCACAAGAAAAAAAAATTGTGTAACTAGGTAAGGTAACGGATGTCAACTAGACTTGTGTGATCATTTCACAATATATACAAACATCAAATCATTACGTCGTACACTTGAAACTAATGTGTAATGCTATGTCAATTAGGACCCTATTTTAAAAAAGAAGGAATCATGAATTGAACGCTGCTCTGAATTTGAGGAAAATGAAGACAGGGAACAACCTTTCGATTTTGTGTGGGAAGGCATCCGTGAGTGAGGGTCTGAAGCCCATGTGGGTCATCCTTGAGGAGAAAACTGGAGGGAAGGGGCACGTCATATTGGTGATTATGGAGAATATTTGTAGAAGTTACACTGCGAATGGGAAAGAAATTGGCCAGTGGCTGAATGGGGATGTGGGTCAAAGAAAGCTTTTTTCAGTTTAATTCTGGAGTTACGAGAACATGTTTGTATACCGATAGGGAAAATCCACTTGCCTTTACTGTGTGGCATAGCTGGAATCAAATGCAGCCTGTATGTTCTTGGCTTCCCTTTTCCTACTCCACATGTCCCCAAAGAGGGGAAAAAGCGTGTATTTCACTATGCAGCTATCATCAATGGATACAGAATCCCACTGCCATCTAATTATCAACAGGGACCTCGTGGTCAATGATTCTAACAGCTCTACATTTAACACCCTTTGTAAAATGTTGGATACATATGTATGAAAATCTTTGTATAATAAGAGAATTTTTCTCTGGGTGATGTGGTCAGTCAATCCTCTTAATGATAAGTTACATGGGCCTTTCCTACAATCCCTAGAGGAGCAATACAGGTTAGTGATGAGAATACAGACTTTGGTATCACTCCAATTTAAGTTCAAGTTCTGGTTCTGCCTCTTCCTAACGCACTATCTATTTTTAAAACAATAAACACAGATCACTGGCCAACTATTTGTGTATCTCCTAGACTTCACTTCTATATCTGACTTTCCATTCTTGTACTCAATGATTACCCTGTACATAGAACTGTAGTTGATATGTCCTGCAAGCACTTTAAAATCTATCTCAGCACTGGGAACCTGTGAGTGTAGGTGACCCGATCCCTGCACTCAGTATTTGCACTGCGGATGTGAGAAAGTCCACACCCCCAAAAGTTTCCGGCCACCAGGGATCACTAAATTGCATAAGCAGGTGTCCGTGCAAAGTCCAAGAGGTTAATCATGAACAACTTATTTTATCTGTGGCTAGGGAGGTAGACTCAGTGTTGTCAACACCAGGCGAACACACAACAAAGCATTTCCCAAGAGAGATCCAGAGAGATAAGTCAGAGAGAACTGCACCTGTTACAAAGATTACGCTTTTCCTGGGAATTCCTACTGGTTTTCCAACAACTGGTCATATTTGTCCACATAAGTCACTCTTTTCCCCTCTATCTGAATTAGTAATACTCAGAACAAAGACAAAAGTAATACTTCCCCATGAAACCTATTAAAAGACAGGGCACTCTCCACATCAGTGGAAAGGATCAGATTTCCCATCTAAAGTCAAAGGAAAAGATCTGAGAGTGGTAACGTGTGGTTACCACTAGAAATTATATTGAGAGTCATTTATTCAAAGATTAGATTTCCCATTGTTCTCATTTTAGGGTCTGGAATTTTCCTGAAAATGAAGCGACAGGAAGAATAGTTGTTTCCTAATGATTTGCATATACTTGCTATGCTACCCTGACAGCCAAAACCATTATAGTATCAAACTAATAGTACACTTCAGAGTGAAAGAGAGAAAATAGCGACTCGTTTACAAGTAAAAAAATAAATATTTGGGGGAAGGCTTTTGAGTGTTCGTCTAGTTTTACATACTGTCCCAGCAAACGGAGCTCCTGTACTCTTGCATTAAGGAATGTTCCTTCTCTGGCCTCTTTAACATTTGAAATGAGCAGACAAGCCTCTGTTACCACCAGCAACTCATCCACATTGCCCCTTCCACACACATACACGCCAGTCTGAGAAACTCAATCTTCTTGCTTCTAAACCATGAAAGGTTGCCTCGGCCCCATGGTGCCGAGGAGTCTAGGTATCCCAAGAAAGGGCTTAGATCGTAGGCTTCACAGTCCCTCCCCTGGGAAAGCCCTGATGACAGCAGCAGTGGAGACCACCACCAAAGGTGGAGGCTTGTGGGTGAATTATTATGATTTTTAAATTGTAAAACTCCTTCCAGGTCCAACCAGAGTGAACAGCACAGATTCTGCAGGAAACAGCAAAATTACGGAGAGAGGAATTAATGGTATAGAATACGGACGGTGGTCAAACTGAACAGGAAATCGGCCTGTGCTGTGGCTCTCTAGTCTCTCTGGACTCCTAGCATCATTTTTACCAGCCTAACAAATATTCCCTGGCTTCCTTAGGAGAATTAACATGACCACAGCCATCACAGAAGACTGAAGATTGGAATCCTTTCCATTTTCATCAAAGGGGTTGGTTGGGGCCCTTTAATTGATGAGGGTAAGAGTATGTGTGTATAAAAGAGAAAGCATAATATTTTCAGCTGTGTCCCCTAGAAGATGTACGGTTTGGAGAGGGAAAACTGTACTTCCTGGTATTAAATTAAGGGCAGGATTTTTCACTGTGCCCTATAGGCCACCTGCATCAAACTCCCCTGTGGCATCTGTTTCAAATACATATTCCTGGGCTCCCGCCCTCACAGATTCTCATCTAGTGATCAGAGGTGGGTCCTAGGACTCTGCATTCCCGACACGCTCCCCTAGTGATTCTCAGGTGCCCTAGAGTTTGAGAATCACTAGCACAGGGTATGGGAAGAACTATTACAGGGCTGAGCCTCGTGGAAGAAAACAAACAGATTTCCTGCATCCCTATTTTCAAACAGGCCAAGGTTACTGCATACATAATAAAGGTAAGATTGTTCAATACGGAGTCAGGACAACCGGCTACCCATGTGAAAAAATAAAAGTGACTCCTGCCTCACACCATACACAAAGTTAATTCTAGGTAAATTAAAAAAAATAAATGTGAAAAATCAGCAATTCTTTCCCTTTACAAGGAACAAAAGGAGAATTTTTTTTTCATTTTGTGAGAGGGAAAGGTTTTTTTGAACAAGTTGCAAAAAGAACAAATTATAAAGGAATGACTTATCAATTTGGCTACATGAAATTTTAAATATTCTTTATATATAAGATTTGAAATATAAAAGATAAGCAACCAGCTAGGAGAAGATATTTGGAACACTCAGAGCTGACAGAAGGCTACTAGTCATACTTAATAAAGAATTTCTACAAATCAGTGGGAAACAGAAAACCCAATATAGAAATGGACAAAGGATACAGACAATTCACAGCATACAAATAAACAAATGAAATACCCAACAAGCAAACGAAAAACAAGGCTTAATCTCACTAACACTCCAGAAAATGCAAACATTGAAAAAGTTATATACTGTATACTATTTTCATACCCATCAGACTGGAAAAAATATTTTAAATCTGAAGATATTAAGTGTTTGCAAGAATCTTAAGAAATGACAGCTCTTGTACATTGCTAACGGTATTACAAGTTCATTGAATCAGTCTGGAGAGCAATCTCTTAACCTCTACTTCATTGTAAAATGTACATTACCTTATGACCCATCAATTCTACCTATAAACAGTGAAGAAAATTTCCTGTATGGGCACAAGGCAATGTGTATAAGAATGTTCATTTTGGCACTGTTTACGATTACACGTTAAGAAAAAAGGAAAATAAGGGGAATGTTTTCCTTAAAAGCCGAACTATCCATCAACAGGGCAGTGAATAAACAAACTGCGCCACATCCATAGAGGGGATCACCAGCAATTAAGATGAAGTAGGTCTACCGAAGTAACAGGGATAAATCTGCAAAACACAGCGGCAAAAGAAAAGCATATTCCCAAAGGCTATGCACAGAATACCACTTAAATAAATCCTTAACATACAAATAGGATATACTGTTAGGTGAACCATGAGGTATGATTAACAGTATGAAGCATGCATGCAAACGATGCTCATCAATGTTCAGTTAATGGTTTCTTCCGGGGAAGGGCTAGCCCTCACGTTTCACGTCTGAAAAAACTGATCTGAAGCAAATATGACAAAACGTTAATGTGTTCATCTGAGCGGTGAGTAAATGGATGTCTGTTTGTATTATCTGTGTAGGCTGAAATGTTTCATAATGACAAGAAAGAGATTTTAATATAAAAACAAAAATCAACCACAAAGACGTCAGCAGGTTGTGTGAGACTGCTACAGTCCGTTATAGTCCCATAATGCATGGAGGAGGCCAGGTGGGTGGGAGGCTAGGTCACCAGTTGTTTCAACGAAGCCTGGTGGGAAGCAGAAATGAAAAGATTTTTGCCAGGGCTAACTCCTACAGGATTTGGTTAAAGCAAAATTGGAGAAGGAGTATTTACTCATGGACAGAGCAAAGGAGATGCTGATAACCACACATGTGAAATGCTGCCTGAAACCTAGTGTTTTTAGCGACAGGAGATAATGTGGTTACACTTCTTCTTACTAAATAAACCTGTCATAAAAATAGCACCAAAGAGGCCAAAGAAATGAGGAGGCCTAGTTAGTGTGAAATCCGGAAAACGAAGGTATCCTTTGTGATATCCTGAAAAAATACATTTGGTCACAGACTGGAAGAGGTTGGTCTCCAAACAAACCACATTCCAAGACCCAGAGGGCTTGCTCTTCTCCTAGGTGCACCCTAGGCAAAAAGGTTCCCTTGAAGTCACAGCCGAAGGGCTAGTAGGTTAGTGTAAGCATCTCCTTCTCTGGAAATCTTTGAGAAGACACAAGGGTCATGCTTGAGTGACATACTGCTTGGGGAAAAAAGGAATTCCAGATCAGAATCTAGTGTATCACAGATGCCTGGGGAGCATTTGTTGAACTTGTAGAACTGCCTCCATAAATAGAGGACAACCGAGGCAACTAGACAGAGATAAGTGATACGTCTCTCGGTAAAATTCCATCCTCATGGACCATGTAAACTTTCTACTTTTCTCTTTCTCCTTTTACTTCTGCTTTTACCCCGTTTTGCTCCACTTTCCTGTTTCCCTCTACTTATGCTTTTGTCAACTTGGCCCCAAGAGTTATTTGCTCCAGTTTTTAAGGATGTCTCCAGGACTGTCACTTGCTGATGGAGCGATGTATGCTTTAAAAAGGCCTTTCACTTGGTAAAGGAACTTGTTGATGTCAACCCAGCAGCCCCTATCCGACACAGGGATCTATAAGCCAAGTGCACCAGGGGATGCTGGGCCCCTCCCCTGTACCAGGTGATGAATTTTTATTAGTCAAAGCCAAACATAGTAGGATTCCTCTTGCCAGTGACTATTTTAGGAATGAGCATGATTGCCACTCTGGCCAAGAGATAGGAGGAAAGTCTGCTCAGTAACTCATTTTGCCCCTAAGAAGGTCACAAGACAGGACCACTCCCTTTTCCTACTTTTCTAGTTGACTACGTGAGATGATACCCTTAGCGACTGCAGCCATCCTGTGACATGGGGACAAATCTAAGCGGAAAAGCCATACATGGAGAATGGCAGAATGGCAGACAGAGGGAAGGTAAGGACCTGACACTACCACTAACCAACGCTGCAACAACCCTACCCTAGGACTGCTTGTTAAACGAGCTAGAAAATGCCCTAAATATTTAAGTTGCTTTTAAGTGGGTTTTCTGTTTCTTGTAGCAGAAACTATCCCAGCAGTTACCTCCAACCCCAAACTGTGATTTCCAGATTCCCTTACGTGAGCTCTTGGCCAAAAGCATCTCTGTGAAGACTGTCCACATCTTTTAAAATAGGGGTCATTTTGGGCCAAGAGACATTTGCCACTTGAGGATTTCCAATCTCTCTTCTCCTGTGTAGCATTTTAGAAAGTCCACAGTTTTGGAAAGCCTTCAGGCACTCAACAAAAGTGGGGGTACCAACAATAAGACAGGCACTCTTTTAGAAGTGGGGAATTATAGTGGCGACCAAGAATGAGGCAGTCACTGTTTCCATGGAGCTGACATTCGAGCGTGAGGGGCAACAATGATAAATGAGTCAACAAAGAAGTAAACAGATGACGTCAGAGAGTGATAGGGCCGTGCAGGAAAGGAAGCACAGTGCTGGAATGGCGAGTGACTGGTGGGGCGCAGGACCATTCTGGACAAGGTGCTGGCACGGGTCTCGCTGAGGAAGTGACATTTGCATGCCAATCAGTGAAGGAGCCAGCACATGGGGATCTGGGGACAATTTCTCAAGCAGAGGGGAGGACCACGTGCAGAGACCTGGGGAGGAAATGAGCGTGGAATGCATCGGGAGCAGAAAGAACATGTGAGTAGCTGGAGAGGCACGCGAGAGAGGCAGAGGTTGAAGTCGAAGCTGTTTGCAGGAACCAGGTCAGGGAGGGCCTTGAAGACCACGGCAAGGAGCCTGGATGTTATTCTAAGTGCAGAGGGAAGCCACTGGTGCATGTGCAGGAGAGCATGACAACCCATGATCCAATTACCAGGTTTCATTGCAGCCTGCCCTCTGGTCTGACTGCTCAGAAAGGCCATTTTATCTCTTTCTCAGCGAGGCAGAGCCCTAAACACGGATCGCAGTGCCCTGGGATGCAGCCTAAGCTGAGGCGGACAGAGGGAGGGATTTCACTATGCCGAGGCTCTCATTTTGGTCCGATCCCCACGCAGCCCACTTAGGAGGCTGGCTCCTCTCCACGAAGGAGATGTGGAACCTGACATATTAAATAGTCCCCCCCCCCAAAAAAAAAACCCACTTCTTCAAGTTCACTGCCCTGTTGGAGATCTCACAACAAGCAGTGAAACTTTCTTTAAAAATAAAGAACGAAAGAAAGAAAAGAAAGTAGGTCAGGGCTCTTCTGCCTGCTAGCACACTGAGCGCTGGGCAAACTCCAAAAGCAACCGCTCCACTTGGAGGTCTCTACTGCGCAATCTGAGTGATGTCAGGACCAAGGGCCTCCGAAAGCCATTCGGTTTCTGAACCTGACCTCACCCGTGGTTTTCCTGGTAACTGTTTCAAACCATTACTTCCTGCCCTGTGCTTTATTTATCCCACATGTTTATTTTCTATAGTCTATTCCGAAACAGAGCTCTGTGTGAGTTTCCAGGTCACCGCGTCCCATCAGGGCAAACTCGACAGATGTGGGATGAGCTGGGAGATAAAACAGGCCATCACCGCCAATGCTGAGGCCAGGCTGCCACCGCTGAGTGAGGTTCTTGTTCCGGGGCCAGCCAGGGAAAGTCAGCATCTGTGAGCTGTGCTATCTGCCTTTCTTCTCTGAAGGACGTCCTGTGGGCAGGGCAGGTCCCTCCAACCCGCACCCCCGAGAGCATCTCTTGCTGACATGTTTAACATGAGTATGGAGGTCAAAGAGACATCCACAGATTCCTGAGAAGCCTGCTTTAATTTCTTTTTGCTTCTGAGGGCACCAGCAATTTCCTTCCATTTAATTCGTTCTTCGGGGCTGCTGGCACAGCTCGCTGTTGTCACGGCAACAAGGACCAGCAAGGCTGCTCTCTGAGGTTAATGCACCCTGTGGCCCACTGCCCGCAGGCCTCAGCCTCCTCTCCATCAACGCTGCCTGCCCTGAGCCAGGATGCGGCAGTGCCCTGCCCCCCAGCAGCCTGCCACCACTGCCAGACCAAGAGCCGGCTGCAGTTTTCAGACAAGATTGATGCCCTTTGTTCATCTACCAGATCCCAACAGATTAAAACAAAAGCAAAAACAAACAAACAAGCAAAACCTCCCTAGAAAACCAACCCCCAAACCTTTGAACTCAGTTTTGCTAAAACTAAGATTGATCTTTCATGCCTCTGGAACCACAAGCTGAAATTTGGTTCCTGCTGTGGGCTTTGACCCCTTCCACCTAGGAAACTGAGTCTTCAGCGTCTTGTTAGGATGGTTCGGTATTATGAGACTTGCGTCCATGATGGTGGTGGTGATGGAGACAGTCCTGATGAAAACTACTGGAATGTAAGCACAGTCAAGGGAAAAGCCTTTCCTGTGTTCTTTACCCTTTATTGTGATTTACTTATTATATATGATTTATTATCACTGCATTCCTGATACTTAGGGCACCTGGCACACAGTAGGCCTTTGATACCAACTTACTAAGTTAATACCATTCACTGGCCTCTTACTGTGTGCCACGCACTGTACTACTTTATACACACGTGTCTCAGCTTTTGTTGGAGGATGACTGAAGTCGAAAAAATCATTTCTTTCACTCTCACCACCTGCAAGGCACTAAGCTAAGCTAAGTAACTCAACTGATCCTCAGGACACCCTGGAGTGAGTTGAAGGGTGGCCCTAAACAGGTACGTCGATGGTCTAACCCCCAGGAACTACGGACGTAAACTCGTTTTGGAAAAAGGGTCTTTGCAGATTTGATTAAGTTAAAAATCTCGAGATGAAATCCTCTTGGATTATCCAGGCAGGTCCTACATCCAATGCCAAGTATCCTTAGAAGACAGAAAAGGAGAAGACATAGGGAAGAGCGGAAGACAAGTGAAGACAGAGGCAGAGACTGCAGAGATGCAGCCACAAGCCAGGACAGCTGGAGCCACCGGAAGCTGGAAGAGGCAAGGAAGGACTCTGCCCTAGAGGCTGTGGAGAAAGTGCAGCCCGCAGACACCTTGATTTTGGACTTCTGGCCTCCAGAACTGTGAAAGAATAAATTCCTGTTGTTTGAAGCCACCAAGTCCATGCTAAACTGTTACGGCAGTCCTAGGAAACTAACATAAATCCTATTCTTTACAAAGTCAGTAAGTGGCAGGACTGGAATTTGAACCCAGAGAGTCTGGCATGAAGTCCTTGCTCTTAAGCATTACATTCATGCCTGAAATTCATTTCCTGAACATCTACTATGTGTTGTGTGTATTAGATGCTGGGGATACAGCTCTTAAAAAAAGAGAGAGACAAAGTTCCCCATGAAGCTTATGTGGGAACTGAGATTCTGAGAGGACACATTATTTGCCTAAGGTCACACAGCTGGTGGAATTAAAATGTGAACTCAAGCATCCTGACTCCAGAGCCTGCCCTCTACTCTCTAAAGCAGAAAGGGAGCCGGGGGGATGGGGGGCTTCCCTGGTGGCGCAGTGGTTAAAAATCCGCCTGCCAATGCAGGGGACACAGGTTCGAGCCCTGGTCTGGGAAAATCCCACATGCCGCAGAGCAACTAAGCCCGAGCGCCACAACTACCGAGCCTGTGCTCGAGAGCCGGCGAGCCACAACTACTGAAGCCTGCGTGCCTAGAGCCCGTGCTCCACAACAAGAGAAGCCACCGCAATGAGAAGCCCGTGCACCGCAACGAAGAGTAGCCCCCACTTGCTGCAACTAGAAAAGCCCGCGCGCAACAACAAAGACCCAACACAGCTAAAAATAAAATAAATAAGTTTTTAAAAAATAAATAAATAAAACAGAATGGGAGCCACCGACCTAGGCCGTCTGTAAACTATAATTAAAGACAAAAAATGGGGAAGTGTGGCGAACTGCAGTAGCTGTCCCCTTTACCTCTGAGCAGAGTCCCTGTCCATAGGGTTCACTCAGACTGCCTTGTGATGGTGGAGCCAACTGGTCTGCCACGAGGCAGAGATGGTAACCCTTTTCTATCTCTGCCAGCAGGATGGCCCAACCTCTGGGGAAAACACCTTGAAGAGGTGGTTAACATCAACATAGCCTGCTTGCAATTTAGAGGGACAAAGACATTTGACTTAAGTCTCCCAGCACCAGGGTCAGGTCTGCTCCTAAGTTTGCAACGAAATAATCTGAATTCCACCTGGAGAACAAAATGACTTATTAAGTGAAACCAGATATCATTCCCCAGGTCCAGGGGTAAAAGCTCAAAGCAGTGCATCCGTACTTTCAATGAAGCAGAGATATTGTGCTCTGGGACTTCCGACACCTAAAGACAAACACACTGGAGAGGATGAAGGTGCCAGAAAGGGCCGGAAATGTGTTTCCACATTTTTTTTCTTCCTTGGAGGACAAAAAAAATGAAAGACAAAGGTAGGTTAGCCTGCATAAATGTGGTGCAATTTCCTTTTTTGAATTGACTTTAACTAGATCAACTGCAAAAGCAAAGAAGGCAAAGAATGAGGGGACTCAAAGAATGAAAGAAAAAGGGAAGGATAGAAAAAGGAAAAAGAGGGGGACAAAATAGGGAAATCCTTCCATAAAAGGGAAAGAAAAATATGAGGGTGACGTGGCAAGAGGGGACAGTGACAGAGGAAGATAAGGAGAAAATGAAAGAGAGACAGAATCAAGATGGGTAGCCAGAGGAAAGGCAAGGAGGAAAGATGGTGATTTTCAGTGTCAGTTTCCAAATGACCCTCCACGTGGGGCTCTGGCCACCCCCTCCCTTCCGCCACTGCTCAGAGGACTCTCTCTCAGTCTACTGAAGAGGCAGGAGGCTATCAGTTTACAAGAAGAGAGGAAGCAGAGGAAGAGGAAAGAAAGCAGACAAATTACTAAATGAGGAAGCCAATTACCCAGCACGCCATACTTCAAGCTGTCAGAGGGCTGCAATTCCTCAGGCACCTTGGAGCAAAGTGGGACTGAGAACTCTAGAGCTCACTGCCATCTGGCCTTTCCAATAAGATAAGCAGCACAGACTTCCTCCGGCCACATCCCACAGCCGGCATCCTGAATGAAATCTTCCCAAATCAGAGACCGCTACGACAGTGCCACTGATCGCAGGGTCACAAGAGCAGAAGAGGCCTCCGAATGCAACTGCCCAGGAGTCGCTTCGGTTTCCTATTTGTACCAATGACAGGGCTTATTTGGAGGCTTCTGCTGCCTCCTCTACCAGCAACAAACAGAAAAGCCAAAAGCAACAAACATCTGCTTCAGTCCAGAAGCTGAGGATGGCGCGGGGTGAAAGATCTTTTGTGTCTGCCAAAGGCCAGTCCCTGGAAGGCAGTTCAGCACACAAGTGACTTAACTGATGGAGCATTCTTTATTTTCACAGGAAACCCTTCCCAAGGTTGATGCAGCACCAAGTAAATACCACCTCATCTAGCACACAGGCTGGCAGGATATCGGTGCACGATAGCAGTCCCCGTACAATTTGACATGGGGAGGTGAGGGCAGGGAGAGGTCAGACAAGGGATCAAAACGCCTGGAAAAGAATCCTGTTAGTCAGTGGCAGGTTCCACTTTGCAAGAAATACGAGTTTCAGAGAAGAGCTGGGGCACAGGGCAAACAGCAGAGGCTCGGTTATATAACATCTCCATCTCGAGGAAGCAGCCGCACCAACTCCAGCTGTGGAGACTTCCACAAAGTGTAAACTTACGGTACACTACATCTTCTCATTCCCTGAATAAATAAAAGTCACGTGACGCAGCTGGCTTGAATCTCAAGGAAAGCGAAGAGTCCCAGGAAAAGGGAACTGCTAGGTGTGCAGCGCTAAGTTTACCTGTGGGATTAAAAGACACCGACCTTTCAGTGATTACTATATCCTTACATCCCCCTGAAAGTAGAAATGGTAAATCAGCCTGTCCCCTCACCAGCACGGTGCAAAACTCTATAAACGACTCTCCTTCTCCAACCACTGTCAGGACTGCAGCTCTGGGAAACATTTCTAGCGGCCGATCCACCCACGGTCATGCTCTACAAGGTAAAACTGATTAGTCACATTCGCAGTTTCTATAACAACGTTACTCAGCGTGAGGCCAGTGGCCTACCTGCGTCAACATCACCAGGGGGACTTGTGGAGAACATAGATGGCCGAACTGGAAGTTCTTGGGTTGAAAAACCACTCTTCTGTCACATGCTGTCTATGGAACCCTTCCTGCTTGCCCTCCCTCTGTCCCATCCACCCTTCCATCGTTCCTCCCTGTCTCCATCCATAACAGCCTTCCCATGAGGTGCTGCGTTTAATGCTAAAGGGATCTAAAGCCTGGAGCTCACACTGAAAACGGCTGCAGCAAGGAAACACTCACCAGGGTACACATGGTCCTATAACTTGACTCTAAAAGCTCCTACAGGTCCAGAAGAAGATGAGTTTGGCTCCCTGTGTGAAACGCAGGGCTTCTAAAATATTAACATATTTGAGAAAACGAAAACACTAACAATCACAAGCAAGACCTTGTCACTTTTCTGGACAATCTACTGTGGGAAAAAAATGTGTAAACAAAAACACGTTTATCAAATTTGCCAATAATTCTTAGCTCCCTATACTGCCCTTATTTAGTTCTTTGATTGGGACACACAGAGCATAGCCCCCTTCACGCCATGTGAGGAAGACATAAATCCACTTAGGTCTGTGCCAAGGCAGTAAGTCCGCTGCTGGTTGGAGAGACCCTTGCAGAGACCAGGGATTTCTCACACACGGGCAGAAGTTTTTCTGAGCCTGCATTCTTCACTCCGAGGTGACAAGAAGAGAGTGGCAGAGATAGCTGCAGGGAATGCACTTTGCAGATGGTCATGAGACCATTCTGTGCATCCTCTCTTCTCATTATATCAACATGGTCCATGAGAAAGGAAACACAGTAGCTGTGAATTACATTCTAGCCCAAAGTGAGATCCCAATACCTTGCTTCAGGGAACACCGACTAGATATTCTGCTGTTTGGGGAACAGATGCTGATACACTTTATCAGTGCCCTGGTGAGCTGAGAAGCAATTTCCGTCTCTGAAGAGGAACTCATTCCTGAGATTCCCAGTGGATTTCCATCTTTCTGTGACATCTCCGTCGGCCTCCAGTGGCCCTCCCCCGTCTCCCTCTAACTTTGCATGAGTTCGCAGGATTCTGTCACTGTCCTTTCCAGGTTCACGGTCTCCATTTCTCTTTTCCACAACGGTGCCCTTCACTGCCCTCCTTCCCTGCATCTTTTCAACCACCAGAAGCGTTCAAATGAGGATGGAACAAACTTCTTGCCCAAGTTTTGCATGAATTTTAGTTCTACAAATAAACGGGGGAAAAATTCTCCAAGAATTCCATGTCAACCATAAAACAGGCTTGTGAGGAACACTGGTTTCCTCTCAAAGAAAACGCCAGCACACAGTGCATACCATGGAAGGTTCCGGAGATGGCAGCAATGTGGTTTCAGCTCTGCTGATCCAACTTAAACAAGAGAGAAATCGACCAGAAGGAAACCCTGTCTGATAACTATTAAAAATTCCATTGCTCGGTAAGAAACAACTTATTTCCTGTGAGGTGGGATGCTGGGCATGCCATCAGTTGAGGCGTAGAGCAAATCTGCCTTGGGAAAGAATCCATTGGTCATACAGTCAAACGCTATTGTATTTCTGCCCATTTGGATTTTGGAACAAGGCTACCTACCACGCTGGTTTTCAAACTCTGTTCTACACTCGTGCTCTCCATGTGTCTGTCCCACCGCCTCCAGGCCCTGACTACATAGATCAGTGTGTCAGATCAAGAAACATTAACAAACAAACAAAAAATTCAAAAAGCTTGAAAACCACTAGCCTGGCACAATAGTTTCCATGGGTTTTCAGGTGCTCGGGCCAAGAAAAAAATGGAAAAACAGAGGAAATCACTCAACCTCAATACGGCTATCGACCACATCAGCGATGTGGCCTGAAATCTAGCAAGAGATTATGCTGACTCTGGCAGTTGCCAGATATTTGGACCAGCATGGGGTGGGCTAGAGAAATGACTTTTTCAGGGAGACATTTTTCACCCTCTTTCCCTTTTCTTGATTTATAATAAGCGATTTCTCAGAAAACTCTCAGCAGCTGATACGCCTAATAAGACAACCCTCTGAAGACTGAGACTCTGCATTTTTAGCATCTCAGGCTGAACTAGAGACTTCGAAGGTCTTGAGTTCTATCATCACTTTTAACTGCCTTAGCTGGCTGTCTCTGTGACCTGTTGTCAACATCAACCTTCAGTGAACAGCCAGTGGGTGGACTCTTGAATCTGTTCTATCGGAGCAGATCCAGGAAGCTCCCTTAAAAACAGGACAGGCGGGGCTTCCCCCGTGGCGCAGTGGTTAAGAATCCACCTGCCAATGCAGGAGACACGGGTTCGAGCCCTGGTCCAGGAAGATCCCACATGCCGCGGAGCAAACTAAGCCTGTGCGCCACAGCTACTGAGCCTGCGCTCTAGAGCCTGCGAGCCACAACTACTGAAGCCCGCGCACCTACAGCCCATGCTCCACAACAAGAGAAGCCACCGCAATGAGAAGCCCGAGCACCGCAATGAAGAGTGGCTCCCGCTCGCCACAACCACAGAAAAGCCCACGTGCAGCAACAAAGACCCAACACAGCCAAAAAATAATAAATAAGTAAATAAAATAAAATAAATTAATTAAAAAACAACAACAACAGGACAGGCAGTTTCTCAGCAAGAACAAGGGGAGGGTTAGGGGTTTGACGTATATTCTCTCCAATTAGTAATGGGAATTCTCAGGCTTCCCTGGTGGCGCAGTGGTTGAGAGTCCACCTGCCAATGCAGGGGACACGGGTTTGTGCCCCAGTCCGGGAAGATCCCACATGCCGCGGAGCGGCTGGGCCCGTGAGCCATGGCCGCTGAGCCTGCGCGTCCGGAGCCTGTGCTCCGCAACGGGAGAGGCCACAACAGTGAGAGGCCCGCGTACCGCAAAAAAAAAAAATTTTTAAATAATGAGAATTCTCAGTTTTTAGAAAATCTTGTTTATTATAGGTCTTGGCCTTGAAACTTTCTAGAAAACCACCTAAAAGCATCAGAAGGACAAGTTTGTGGCTCATCACTTGTCCACATGTAAAGAGAGCATAGTTATGCAAAACTGGGGAAGGGGAAAAGTAGCTATTGTTTTCCACCCATATTGCCCGCAGCCCCCAGCCCCCAATCTCCTCTTTCAGCTTCTGGACTGGTGATTTCTCCAAAATACTCAATAATGTCACCTTCATCATCCTCAATCCTCATTTTTGAGCCCCTACTGTGTGCCTGGAATTATGTTTTATACACATTGCCTCATTAACTCTCACAATACACTTGCAATGTAGACCATCATTATCAGCATTTCCAGGTGATAAATCCACGGCACAAAATTTTTAAATGACAACCTAGGTCACAGCTGGCAAATGATGGAGCCAGGACTCAAAGTCACTACAAAACCTGTGCACTGAAGCAGCACAGAGACAAAGGAGGTGTTACCTCAATTTACCCAGTAAAGGTCAGGCTGAAGTAAGACAGAAAAAAAAAGAAATAGAGAAAAGGTTGAAGACCTGACTTTCATTTATAGCTAAGCCAAACCAGATGCAGTGGTACAAAAATTATTATTACAATTTGAAGGGATTTCAGTATACCAGGCGAGAAATTTATGAGTAAATAGATTTCTTGAATCAAAAAAAAAGGGTAGAAAACCATTGATTTCTTTAGGGACGTAATGTCGGGAAGCTTTCCCTTTGAAGGTTCCTGGGTCTGGCCAGGAATATGAAAGGCAAATTAAAATATGAGAGGCATGTTAAAGGATTTCCCTGGAAGTCCAAGTTCTCTTTCAGTAAACTGAGTTGCCTAAGAGAAGTCTGTCAGAGGTGACTACAGACAACAGGAAAACTGATAAGAACATGCCCTTTGGTGTCATCTTTGAGGACTTCTAAGAATCTATAAGTAGTATTGTTAGAAGTGATCAGAGAAGAGTTTTCATTAATAGTCCAAAAAAAAAAAAAGAAAATCAAACCTGCATTTATTTATCCTTGTCTTTTGAAAGATTCAGTGCAAGAAAAATATTCCCGTTGCCAATAACCTCTTTACCCTGTCTCTTTAGCACCAAGCCCCTGGATCAGAAGTATGCAGCCCGGCATACACAAAAATGGTAAGAAATTATGATCTCCCTATTTGTTATCTACAGAGATGACATACGTTTCAGACTGCTCTGAAGATTATGAGGATGTTAGTGATGGGATTATTAACTTGGTCCACAAATGATTTGCAGACCTAACAGTGGGCAGCATAAGGCACCGAAGAGGTTAAGGCAATCTGGTGGACAGTACAGAGAATGCTTCAGTCCGACAAGAGATCACCAAAGAGACCTGACTCCTTCTGTGTCTAAAATATATTCAGTCTTTGTTGCTCAATAGAGTAGGTGGGTTAAATCTCACTGATGGAGGCTCCAGCCTCAGCTCAGATGGAAGGGACAACCAACCCCACGTGACAGACGCAAATGCCATCAGGAAGTTTCCCCACCTACAGCCAGGACACCGCCACACGTATGCAGTGACCACAAACAGGCAGATCTGGGTTTGCAGGGTGACATATACATACTCACACATACACACTACCAAGTATAGAGACCCTTAAGCACACGCCAGCAAACATACATTGCGTGTGTCATCCAGAGAACAATGGTTTTCCATCGCAGATGAAGGGCCAGATTGGGGCTGGAAGGCAGCCTGCCCCAGAGTAGCAGGCATAGAGAACTGTGCCTCTCAAGTCCACAGAGTTTCTTCTGTGGTTTGTTCACAGTGAGTCTATGTTCCAGACCCCTCAAGGGTTCCTGCAATGACACATGGTTCCCCCAGACTCTAGGAACTTTCTGCTGACACTGCCTGGGCTAAATTATTTGTCTCCAAAGACCCTAGCTTAGGGGTATCCATCCTTTTCTTATCAGTTATCAAGTCTTGTCCCTTCCCTATAAAATCCATTTACGGTAGAGCACACAGTCAATTGTCAAAGTTTACAAACTATTTTACTACGGGATGCCAACCATCTCAGGATGCCAGCCATACTCCGGATGGGTAATTAATTAGGTTAAATCCACATACTTGACAAGGAGGCATGAATGGGGATATTTATTCATAGCACTGCTGGTCACAGCATAAAGTTGGAAACTACCTAGGGGGAGTGGATCAATAAACTATGATATAGTCAATCCAAGGAACACAGCACTGCAGGTAGAAAGAACGAGGTAGATCTACATAGACTAACATGGAGAGGCTCTAGGGCATTTTGTTGAGTGACAAAAGCAACTGGCAGAATAATACCTACCATATGATTTACATGTCATCATTCGTCACCATAAATTCATATGTTTTATATAGTCACACACACACACACACACACACACACACACACACAAATGTATAAGCATATCAAGATCTGCAAGGCTACAGACCAATTGGAAAAACCTTAGGTCCTCCAAAGAGTAAAGGGAAAAGGCCCCGGGGTTTGGGCTAGTGGTTAAAGGAGACTTCAGTCTTACCCTGAAATTTTCTGACTTTGTTTATAAGAACGATGTATTTGTGCATTACTTACATAATTAGAAATGATATTAAAATGTTTAAATAAATCAGATAGGTCTGTTCTAGCAACGGGGCCCCTCCCCCTGAACACACCTAAAAGAAACAAAATTAAGTACCTCTCCTCCACCCCCAGGAGACTGCCCGTGTGATCTCTCCCTCTTAACACATGTTTCCTGAGGGCCTACTGTGTGCAGAGCCGTGTTGTGTAAACTAGTCTCTTCCTTCAGCACAGAGCCTCCCTCTCTCAAGTTTCTTCACTCCCTAATACTCCCCACAGCATATCTCCTAAGGCCAAGCCCTTTTCCCCTGGGGACCCCAAAACTCCTGAGCTCTGGTTTCCAAACTCTGACCCTGAGCCTCAGCCATCCCAGGAACTGACCTTCCAGGCACTCAGCTCTTCCGCCACAAATATTAACTTAACCATTAACCTCTGTACCACGTAACTACACTTACTCCACCCTTGACCTGATGGGGAGCGTTCCCAAGTCTACAAAGGTTAGGAATGGGGAGAGAGATTCCCCACCAATCTCTCCCCACCCAAGCCTCATGGTAGGAAAAAACCCACAGTGAAACACAGATCCCATCTGAACACTGCCCCCACCCCCTGCTATACACAGAAACAGCAGATTGTTATTTTGAAGTTTGGGATCTGCTGACCTCCTTCCCAGACATCCAGGTTTTGCTCTGGCTGCAGCTGGAGAGAAAGGAGACATCCGACACTAATGAGATTTGGTTCTCATCTCAGCTTTAAATCATTTCTGCCAAGGAACACTCTCCGGGCCAAGGCTCAGCTTCATTGTTCCTTGATTTTTTAAAAAGGCCTATGGACCCTGCACTTGAAGGTCAGTTTCTACTAACTTGCCCTTCTCCGGTCTACCTCCCAAACCAAAAAATGTTAAAAATCAAAATCCCAAAAGGCCTGGGGGTGGTTTGGCAAGTGGCAGGTTTCTCAGGGAGAGAGAATTTGTGGGTAAAGGGTTAAACATTAACACACTTCCCTGGAAGGTCTCTTCTCCCCCGTTAATGGAGCCCAAGTGCAAACCTTGGCAGGAATCGCACATTAGCTCATGACAGGTGTAGGCTTCATGCTGGTTGCTGCTGCAATTCCAGCAAAAAGTCGGGGACATGGGGACCACTCCATGACACAGTAGGCTGGAACAGATTGCTTTGCAGAGATCTCTTCTGGCTGAAAAAATTCCCTGTAACAATTTCCTTGACACGCTGTCAGAACGGCCTGTTTCCAAGGTAATGGCTGCCGCGTGGGGACATAACAGACATCATCTGTGGTCTTCCAGAGACGAAGTCGCCAGTACAGCCCCGCTGCATTCTTCCAACAGAGCCATTCATTTATTCAGCGATGTTTATGGTATTGGGTCCCCTTGTTACACACTACCCAGAAGCCTCCCTGGCTCTCTGCATCACGATTTTGTTCACTTTTTACTCTAAATCAGGGATCGCAGACTCACACATCCATGGGAGCCAGCCAGATAATATAAATGACCGAAGCAGGCTAGTGACAACCAGAAGGGACCCTGCCTGTAGAAAGAGAGAAGCTACTCTCACCTCTAGTCGATAGCTGTAACTTCAGAACGCTTTTCTGGAAGAGTTTTTTGCAGATCTCTTCTGATTGAAAGTAAGTTCATACGCAATATCCCGACACAGTATCAGGATAGTCTGTGTCGTGGGCCGAACCGTGTCCCCCTAAATTCATGTCTACCTGGAACCTCAGAACATGACTTCATTAAGAAATGGGGTCTTTGCAGATGTGATTAGTTAAATAAAGATGAGGGCATACTGGATTAGGGCGGACCCTAAATCCAATGCCCGGTTTCCTTGCAGAGGAGAGACACAGAGACACAAACACGCAGAGAAGAACGCTATGTGAAGACAGAGGCAGAGAACGGAGCGATGTATCTACAAGTCAAGGAATGCCAAAAACTGTCAGCAATCACCAAATCCAGGAGAGAAGCGTGGAACCAGCTGACTAGGAATGGAACCCTATTGGATTTTTTTTTTTTTTTTTTTTGGTCTT
The DNA here is from genome assembly GCF_963455315.2 of Globicephala melas. NCBI lineage: Eukaryota > Metazoa > Chordata > Mammalia > Artiodactyla > Delphinidae > Globicephala > Globicephala melas. The sequence goes on along the minus strand of NC_083316.1, from coordinate 118,682,150 downwards.
TTAAATGAGCAAAATCTTTCAATGAAAGAGAACAAAAGCAAATATACTTACGGGCCTTTGTGCTCCGTGGTGGTCTTCTATCTGAACTACCACAATGACTCCAAATCTATCCTGGCTCCTTTCAATCCATTCTCTACACTGCAGCCCAAGGGATCTTTTGAAAACTCACATCAGATAATGTCACCCATCTTCCTCAAATCCCTTAATGATGTTCACTGCTCTTCCAATAAAGAGTAAAATCCTTATCAAGGCCTACAAGGCTCTGCAGACTCTGGCCCCTGCTCCCCCTCACTCCCTGCCCTCCAGTCTCAATGGCTTCCTCTAGTGCCTTGTGCTCCCTGTGTTCTCTTTAACCCCAGGACCTTTGCACATGCTGGTTCTTTGCCTCAAACATGCTCATCGCCCACCCCCACAATGTGCATATATACATACATCTGTACACACACACGCACGCATATACACACTCCTCTCAGCTGGCCAATGCCTCATCCTTCAGCTCTCATGTTAGTCACCATTTCCTCAGGAAAACTTGCCCTGACCCCTGCCCCATCTAAAGTTGGTCCAATCTCTCAGATACTCTCATGGTAGCATGTCTCTTTCAAATCTAGAATCTCTCACCTAAATGCATGTGGTCATCTGATTCACATCTGCTAGACCCCAATGTATCGTAGGCACCATCCCTCACACCTAGTACGGTCCTTGCCATACAGTGGGTCTCATAGGAGGCACTACAGTGTTGTACCCCAAGGGGATCTACATGCTTGATTCTCTTCCATTCCAGGTTAAACAGCCTCTACAGCCTCTACTCCAATAGCCCTTGGCTTGTACTTTTATTACAGTAACAGTTCACATTTTGCACTGTTCTCTGAGGTTCACGTCTAAAGTCTTCTGACTATCGGCCATCCTGTGGGCAGGGATGACACTGTGTTCATCATTGCATTACCCAATGTACAGGATGAAGTCCCTGTCTTACTTAATATTTGTTGGATTCTTAAAGGCATATTGAAAACTTTGCCTTGAAATGACAGTAAGGAGGCCTTGTAGAGATGTGGGGATCTGTGTGATTTTGAACCCCTTCATTCACTTCCTTGTGCCTTAGTTCCTTACCTAGAAGATGAGGGTAGGACAGTATCCACCACAGAGTAACACTGTCAAGGTGGAAAAGGCACACATGCTAGTTGTGGTTAGTGCTACCTTTTGCTGACAGGGTGAGTCAATGCTCTTCTTTACATTAAAAATTCTAATAATAAGAGCAGCTAATTTTTTTCTAAGATAGAGATTCTGAAACATGGCTGAAGGTTGAGGGAAAGGCTTCACTGGAGAAGGAAGAATTCAAGATGCAAAAAACTTAAGTACAACTGAGGGACCCGTTTGGGGAACCACTGACAGAATCCTCCCGCCCTGGCCAGGCCCGACGGTAACCACTTGCATGAGTTACCTTACAACAGGAGGTCCTGGTAAGGAACGCGGAACTTACAAGCTACCGCCCACCAAAAGAATTTAAGAAAGGTCAAAAGGGGAGACGAGACGCCAGTCCGTATGCCCTACCAACCTCCCAGAATCCATCTCGCTGGAATCCATCTTAGCTGAGCGACGCACGCACCACCAGGAAGGATCCTGCGTCAGAAATGATTGGCCAGAGACAACCCGGAAACTACCCTCATTACCATAAAACCCGAGACTGCGAGTCACGCGGCAGGGCAGTTCCCCTGGGTTCCCTGACCCTGCTTCTTTTCGTCCCGCGCGCCTTTTCCCAATAAAGTCTCTTGCTTTGTCAGCACATGTGTCTCCTCGGACAATTCATTTCCAAGTGTTAGACAAGAGCCCACTCTTGGTCCCTGGAAGAGGTCACCTTTCCTGAAACACACCTATTTCCCAAAAGTAGCAGAAGAGAGGGGATAAAAGGCACAAGTCAGGGAGGGGAGCTTTGGACCGGAGGGCTACTCCTTTGCAACGAAAGCCCTACTTTGTAGGAAGCCTTCATTAGCAATGCCCGGTTTCCCACTGCATGGATTCTCCTCTCTTGTAAATGCCTTGCTCAAATGGATCTAAACTCAAAGTTTTACCAGTTGTTCTCAACGGGGCTATTTTCCCATCCCCAAAGACATCTGACAGCATCTGGAGCCATGTTTGATAGTTACATCTTAGGCGGAGTGGGATGGGGAGTGGGGGTGGGGGCAGGTTACCGCTGCCATTTAGTAGGTAGAGACCAGGGACACAGCTACGCATCCTATGCATGGAACAGCTCCCCTACCCCAACAAAGCAGCATCCGGCCCAAAGTGTCAAGAGTGCCGAGGCTGAGAAACCTTGTTCTAGACCATTACATTTCAACATCTAGGGGTCCTGGACCTATACTCACAGACATCACGTCACAGGCTTGGGTAATTTAGTTCCTGCGGCATTTCAACTAGCCCCTTTGACCAAACAAGAGCCTTCCACAATAATCAGTGTGTTTTAAAACTTGTAGGGAGTTCCCTGGTGGTGCAGTGGTTAAGAATCCACCTGCCAATGCAGGGGACAGGGGTTCGAGCCCTGGTCTGGGAAGATCCCACATGCCACGGAGCAACTAAGCCCGTGCGCCACAACTACTGAGCCTGCGCTCTAGAGCCTGCGCACCATAACTACTGAGCCCGTGTGCTGCAACTGCTGAGCCCACACACCGCAACTACTGAAGCCCGCACGCTCTAGGGCCAGCGCTCTGCAACAAGAGAAGCCACCACAATGAGAAGCCCGCACACCGCAACGAAGAGTAGCCCCTGCTCACCGCAACTAGAGAAAGCCTGCACACGGTAACAAAGACCCAATGCAGCAAAAAATAAATAAAATTTTAAAAAAACAAAACAAAAAACTTCGTAGACCATAAAATAGTTTGCTCTGATCCAAACTAAATCTTTCATCTCTTTTAAATAGACCCCCAAATTCCCCGTTGTGGCCATCATCCTTCAGAAGGGACCATGGAGCCTCAAGGAAGCCCAGGCTGTTCAGTGTACGCAGGAAATTTGTGATTAATCACTTCAACCTGCTTTACTTTAACAGAGATTTTCCAAGACCTGTTTATTGTTCCACTACTTGGCTGCTCTGGAGTTATCTATGACCGAAGTCTTAACATTTATTTGTAGAATCGAAGAAGGTATATTTTTACTCTCACATTCCCTTCCAAGTCCCTGAATTAGATTAGTGTGAACTTTCCAAAATAAATTCACCTTTGAGCTGAAACTAAGCATGGAAAGTTTCAGCCCAAAAGGATACCTTATTGGAAAGTGAGAAGCAAAGGAAAACGAGGATTATAATGGATATTTTAGTATAACTTCAGCACTCCCAGTTACGAAGAATAAAGTATTTGTTACATAAAGGACTCTCTAACAGAGTTGATGTATGCGGTCCAGGGTTGATGTTCTATCCCCTTTTCTTCAGACTTATTTAAGAAAAAATAACTGGAAATAAAGAGAATGGAAAAATCAGCAGGCACATGTGGATCCAATTCTGTACACTGTCACTGGTTAAGTCCAAGGAAAGAATATTTTATCAGAATGAGAAAAGGCGAACCATCAAAAATAGGAAGGAAGACCTCTGATTCCTTCACTCCACAAACTTAATTTGTTGGACCATGACTGTGGTCTAGCAGCGTTTGTCAACAACTCAAAGTTAACATTTTATGTGGATGGCCACCATGAATTTTTTCCTACAGAAAAATATTCTCATAGGTCTGGGAGATCTGTAATATAGATAGATCTTAGGGCATTTGGAGTTTGTTTTTTTCTCTTGATATTCAACATGGAAAAATATTTCCCAATCACCTCCAACCCCTGAAAGATTCAAAATCTGAACTATTCTAAAGTATGCACCTTTTGAAAACTCCATTCGTAGCCATAACTGTGACTTTGCCCCATGAGACCCAAAAAAAATACTATTAATTGATGCAGCATTAAAACTAGTGCAACAGTGCAACAATTTTTAAAACTGCAAAAAACAAAAAAAAAAGGCCTTTCCTCTAGATAAAACTCATTTTCAAGTAATTTCTCACAACAACAGAATGCTTCCCCTTCCACGTCCCCTTCCGCCACCGCCACCGCCCCCCGCCATAAAAACACACACAGTGTCTTGGGCAGAAGATGAATATATAAAACGGATAAAAGAGAAATTGCTCTAGTAAAGCAGTGGTTCTAGAAGCTCAGCCCTCTCTCCCTACTCCCCACCCAATAATCTTCTTTGTCCGCTACTGACTGTCTGGATAAACAACTACATGAAACAAATAGTTTCAGAATGAGTTTTTTCATTTTTTTTTTAATAAATTTATTTATTTATTTATTTTTGGCTGCACTGGGTCTTCGTTGCTGCGTGTGGGCTTTCTCTAGTTGCAGCAAGCAGGGGCTACTCTTCGTTGCGGTGCGCGGGCTTCTCATTGCGGTGGCTTCTCTTGTTGCGGAGCACAGGCTCTAGGCACGCGGGCTTCAGTAGCTGTGGCGCACAGGCTCAGCAGTTGTGGCTCGTGGGCTCTAGAACACAGGCTCAGTAGTTGTAGCGCACGGGCTTAGTTGCTCCGCAGCATGTGGGATCTCCCCAGACCAGGGTTCGAACCCGTATCCCCGGCATTGGCAGGTGGATCCTTAACCACTGTGCCCCCAGGAAAGTCCCAGTTTTTTCATTTTTCAATGAAGTGAGTTGGCACCATTTAGAGCTAGTCCTTATTTTGGCCACAGGAGCATGCACTGATGTCTCCTCAATGAATTTTAAGAGCTCACATAAATAGAAATTACTGGGGAGTGTAATTTGGGCACGTGGATTTTTGTTTTTACTTTGCTGGATTCTGTGCCATTTGCTTTTTTATTATTTACCTCCCCCAAAGCAGTTTTTACCTTTTAGAAAATATCTCTTGAAGAAAAGTAATATCTTACCAAGTTTCCTTTTTGTCTTTTGGTTAATACTTCTTTTCAACTGTTTGCCTATCAGCAAATGAAAAAAAATAAAAGCAATGAAGTCCTTCTTCCTTTTCCTCCACCTATAATGTGACCCAACTACTACACATGTCTATGGAATTATTCAAGTTGATATACACTATACAGTTATAAAAGGGTCCTGTGCATTATCTTCTATACATTTTCATTTACATAGTCTTTATGAATGTAAGATGCTTGCACTGCGATGTCTGTCACCCACTGATGGTCAGGGTTGATTCTGTTTCTTTAGATGGCTAGAAAGAAATCCTCCCCCACCATCATGGTCCCACGGATGTACCTCCCACTACCTCTTATCAAAGAAACCACATTCCCAGGGGGAGGGATAAATTGGGAGATTCAGATTGACATATACATACTACTATATGTAGAATAGATAACTAATAAGAACCTACTGAATAGTGCAGGGAACTCTCTGAATACTCTGTAATGACCTATATGGAAATAGAATCTAAAAAAGAGTGGATACATGTGTATGTATAACTGACTCACTTTGCTGTACAGCAGAAACTAACACAACATTGTAAATCAACTATACTCCAATTTTAAAAACGTAATTAAAAGAAAAAAGAAACCACATTCCCAGAAGAAGAAAGACAGATCCTCCTTCAAGGCAGGTCCATCTTCCCAGGGCACGTCTTTGGCACAGGCTACTAAAATCAAAACACTCATAACCTACAGGATATGTATATTAGGTAATTCTATGTTTTTTTAATAAAAGCATTTATTAAAAATCACAGGGTCTTTAATTTATTCTTGGAATGGGAAGACATCTTAAAAACTTTTTTCATCAGAAAGCGATCCCCCAAAATGCATATTATCACCAAAACAATAATCACCATCTCACATCTGTAATCCCGCCGAAGGAGCCTGTACAAGAGGAGTAGCAGCAGATGACAGGGGACTGCGGAAGCTCGTGTTCCCTCAAATATCCTTAGCGTTCCTCTCTAAGACGTGGGGGGGAAATCAAAGCAACTGAAATTGTGGCTTTTTCCTGGCCAGTGCTGGAAAACAATATCCCAGAGGCTATGCACCTTACCTAATGGTCCACATTTCCAGGGAGGCCGAATTCAGACAGTGCATTTGGATGGGCACGTGGTTTGTATTATTTTACTGTAGAGAAAGAAAAAAATTGAGCAATCCTGGAAGAACTCCACATTCTTCTTTAAAGAAAAAAAAAATTTTAAGTTCCTCTTAAAAACTAGTTACTACTTTGAGCAGGAAGGAAGGGTTTGGAACAGCTGTCCCTGAGTGAGTTGGGAGAATGTTAATCACTGTCCCTTCTCTCCTGGACTTAAAGATTAGCTCACATCCCAGGCCTCTGCAAAAGGAAACCGCATACACTTAACTTTTGAGACAATCGTCAGGAATACTTCTGTAACAGTAGTAGCAAGTCAGCCGGATCTAAAAGACACTCGAGTCTGGAAATGTACCCTGAGGCAGCAAGAGCCCAAAGGGTCAGCAGTGGGCTGAGTGGACATTTGAGACAATCACTTGCTTCTTGACTAAAGCTCACCAGGAAAAAGTCAAAATTAACAAAAACCGAGTGAAAATTAAATTGCCACATAAATGGGAATCTCCACTTGAGCCAGAGTCGTCTTAGGCAAAATGATCCTGCACAGACCATGCTTGGTTAAAAATATATTAAATGCGATTTCCTCTGTACGCTGTTAAGAGGGGAAGGCAAGATGTAGGGAAATACATAACCCCGTTATAATAAAATCAACAGTAATCCTCCCAATCCAGGATAAAAATGTTTCTTTCCATATGATTGTTCGCGCACCGAACAAGGTGTGAAAAGATATACAAGATGCCAGTCTTCGTAACAGAGACGAGAGTAAGAGAAAGGAAGGAAGAAGAGTTTTTAAAAAGAGAGACAGACTGATTGTCATTGGATAGAAAAAATATACACAGTCTAATAGGATGGAAAATTAAAACTAAAATTCTATGGTTTTATTACAAATGTGCAAAAATTGAATATGCACAAAGACTAGAACTAGAAGATGACAAAAAACGGAAACTTATTTGCTTTCGGGATGAAACCATGAATACTTCTCTTAAAGTCAGTGCATTTTAGCAATACGCAATATGAAAGAGTCTCTACCTGCACTTAACACGCTTTATAACACACGAGCTAGAAACATAACATTAGGACAAAAATGAGATGCATTTGAAACGTGGGTGAGGACAGGGTGGTATACGGGATCCAAATGAATCAGATACAGCCTAAAGAATTCCAACAGTTTGCACAAATGGGACAAGATGTGAAACCGGTCCCCTCCAGCAATTTCCTCAGGCACCTGGTGGTCTGGGGTCTGTGACCTCACAGGAAGCAGAGACCACCACACCAGAGCCGCACAGCACTGAAGTAAAGAGCCACATCTCAACTAAATATACTAAAACACGTCCCTAAGTCGATCAATATGGCAGCAAGATGCTCGCTTTAAATGGTGGATGGGAAACTGATCAGAAAAAAAAAAAAATTTGAGGAAATAAAATATTTAAAAATGTAAATGTGACGGAAATTATAAACAGCCTAAAGGTCCTCTCCCTTCGGGAACAGCTGTGTCTGCTAATCCCTCGAGGAGTCCTCCCTGCGATCGCCCTTCCTTCCTTCCTCCGTCTCTCTCTAATAGCTCCCTTGTTCCTGTTGGACAAAACTAGCCCTTTGTGGCTGCTCTCAGAACAACATTAAAAACAGGAATAGGGAAATTGTAAACAGGAGGCTTCTGGTCTACAGGCGAAGACACACACAGACCTCTGAGGCCTACTTCATGCTAAGCAAAGAAACAGATCTTTGTTGCTGAAGGGATTAGGGCTGCGGGATTTCGGAGGCACTGCTGAGGCATTCAGCTGGCCTGAAGTAGGGGCTTTGTAAAGAGATACCTCCATTAGAGGTCTGTGAGCGGAAATCATTCATACTCTTTATACAATCTGGGTAATGTGATAGTGTTGGACTGTTAAACGCCTCTGGTGAGGCAGGGTCCTATCTCCTTGAATGGTAAATTCTTCAGCAGCTAAATAGATGGCGGTGTAATTACCTTCACTGACTTTTTTTATTTGGGGGGGGGGGGTGGGTCTCCTACCTTTAACTCTTAGTGGGAGTAACATTAAAGGGTCACCCGGAGCCAAGGAGGCAAAGTCTTCCCAAGTCGGCTCAGAGGCAGCCTTTAGATTTGGTGTTGGCAACTGACACTATCAAAAATGGCACACTCCGAGCATCACCTACACACAGAGGCAATGCCTGCTCTGTCCCTGTGTTCACCATGATGATCAAAGTCTTCCTAATTGCCCCCTGCCCTTGGCCTTGAACGCCCCCAACCTGCCTGCCTAATTCCTACCTATCCTATACCTGCTTCCACCTACCGGCCCTTTCTTGCCTCGTCCTCCCCAAGCTGGGCTGGTGGCCCACACAGCTCCCCATAAACGTGGAGACTCTGTGTGTCTCCTCATCCCAGTAGACGATGAGCTCCTGAAGGCAGCTGCTTATTTACCTTTGTACCCACAACGCCCGGCCCTTTGTAGATGCCCAGAGCTGTCGTCCAGCAGGAGAGCAGGGCAGTTGGATTGCCCTGTCTTTGGATCAGTCCCTATGGTAGCTGGGAAGACTACCTCCCTATGTGTTTGAGCGGCTTATGAAGAATTTATTTTGTAATTCATCAGTGAACCCTCCCAGGGAATGCAGGGGGGTCTTAAGAGGCCAAGCAAAAACACACTGTGGCCAGTTAGGAAGGAAATATGAGCCCTCCAAGGAAGACAGCAAGTGGTCACCTCCTCGCAAACGGCCAGAAGCTTTCTTAGCGACCTCGCCGGTCCCGATCCTGACTCCACGCTCTTCTTGGCTGAGGGAGTGGCAGCAGCAGAATGAAATGTTCTTTGGGTTCATATTTAGAGTCTCTGGATCCAAATAGTCATTATGGTATCAGCTGTTATAAACTTAGATAACTTTCCAGACCTGACTTCAAAAATAAATGTCAAACTGAGAGGGAAAAAAACACTGCCATCAGAGCTAAGAGACACTACCTGGCCTTTGCCTGGTATGATCAGACCCATCCTGATGGCTGACAAATGCATTCTGGGAGAAAGGACAGCTCTGGGTAGATGTGGGGTTTTGCAGTAATCTCACTTGGAAGGGGTCCTGGTTTCTGTTTATAAGATGGACCTGCAAATACAATGAGGGCTTTGCAACAACTGCTAGAAGGCTGGTGTTTTTCTCTACTGATACTCTCAGTTCTCCGGGACATGCTTCTATATGAGCACCGCCCTGGCCATCATTAATTGCTGGCTCTTTCCATGGTTCACAATTTTCTATCTGGATTAACTCTCTCCTCACCGTTTGGCAGGTGGGTCTTTCTGCTCTTACGCTATTAACATCACTGTCTGCAAAAAGCAGTTAAATATAGAAGGAAGAAAAAAACAGCTTTGTCTCCAATTCTGCCACTTAATCACCCACTCGGCCAACAAATGCCGAGCACCTACTACGCGCCACACACTGCACTAGGCATGGAGAATGTGAAGATGAGAATGAAATGGGACGCCACGTGAAGAGGAGGGAGCCCAGAGAAACAGAGCGGTTAGCCCCCTGACGGCAATCTGCACAAGGCATTGGAAAGCACGGAGGAACAGAAGGGGTTCAAGGAAGGCTCCCGAAGACGGTGAGAATTTAGCCTAGAAGATTCTGGATGAAAAAAAAAAGCCATAAACTTTTGGGACAATTGAGGAAATATGAATGTGGACTACGTATTAGATAAAGTTACTGTATTGATGTTAAATTTCTTAGATGTGTTAACAGCATTGCAGTTACATAAGAGAATCTCCTTGTTCTTCGGAGATACAAGCTGAACTATTTACGAGCGAGGAATCATGAGATCTATAAATTACGTTCACATGGTTCAGAAAAGGACATATCTGTGTATGTATAACATATGCACATACAGGGGCTGGGAGAAGAGAGAACAAATACGGCAAAGTGTTGGTGAACCTAGGTATACGAACGTTCATTGTACTATTCTTTTAATTTATTATATGTTTAAAAAATTTCAAAAACCACTGGATAAACAACTTAAAATATACATATACACATGGATGTGTGTGTGTGTGTGTGTGTGTGTGTAAATAAATATTACAAGGGCTGAACACTGGACTGGGAAAAGGAAAGTGGGAGTCAGATAAAGACAGAAGGGAGGCACTCCAGGGAGAGGAGATGGCTGGAGCAGAGGATTTGTGGGTAGTAGCTGGTATGTATCGAACTGCTCCTGGCCCAGGATTGGCACTTGTATAAATCTGTCAACTGAATGAAGGAGTTAAACAGCATCGCTATGCAGGGAACTGCAAGCAGATCAGACTAAAGGACGCACAGAGTCTGTGTTAAGGAGTGCCAGCTGACTGGGCCGCGGAGGCAGGGCGCCTGTGGCAGAAGCCTTTGAATATTCTGCTCAAGTCCTGAGACTTTATCCTGTGGGCAATGGGAGCCACAGCAGGAGGTGATGTGTCAGATTAGCATCCAGAGGGACCACCCTGGCAGTCAGGTGGCACGTGGAGCGATGGAGCACAGACCTGGAGGCAGGAAACAAGGGCACCAGTCAGGATGCCTTTGCTGCCTTTGCACAAAGCCCTGGCTGGCTCTCACCAGCTGAATTCATCAAGAGGCTCATTATCCAACACAGCTGCAAGCTCTGAGATGACAGACAGCACAGGTGGTTGAGTCAGTGGCTCAGCAACGTCACCATGGGCCCAGGTGCCATCTCTCTCCACTCTAGCATTTTCTGTGGTTGGCTCTGCTTGCAGACTACCTTTCCTCATCTTCAGAAGATGAGGCAGCAGCAGCTCCTCGAGTGACATATGGACACAGCAAAGACCACAGACAGAAGGGAGCCATCTCTTCTTTGGTCTCCTTCTTAGCAAGGAAAACTTTTCCAGAAGCTTCCCAGCAAACCTTCCCTCCCCATCCCACTGTCCCAGATGGGGTCACAAACCCATTCCAAAACCGTCCACTATCAAGGAAATAAAATGACATTATTTGGCTTAGAATAATAACTTATACACAGGAGGAATCAACTACTCTGAATCATCACCTGAAACACTTGGGAGCCTACGGGTCCAGGCAAAGGATGCTAGAAGCCTAAACTATGATAACGGTGGTAAAAAGATGGGGAGATGATAATGGATTCAAGATTTCTTTAGGAAGTTATGTTGGTACACTTGGTGGTGGACTGAATGTGGAAGAGGAGGGAAACGAAGGAAGAAAGGACACCCTCCCCCCCATATTTCCATCTTGGGTGAGTGGGTAGAAGCAAGTGCTACTAACTGAGCCAAAGAATCCAAGAGAAGGAGGGGAGGGTTTGGGGAAAAGTTGGTTTGGGGCACGTTCAATGTGAAGGGTCTGTGGGCACTGAAATAATTGTGTTGGGCCGTCAGTGGAGTATATGAGTCAAACCATTATCCCAGACAGGTGGTCCATACTCAGACATGGTTCTCAGATAGGCTTTGGTCCATACAGACGTTTTTGAACCAACATTTAATCACAGAGAGTCCAAATAGGATTATGTAGGCTTCTCAGGGAAAACTGGAAAATCTGGCAACACGGGTCCTGAATTCCTACATGTCAACAGTTGGGTGGAAACCAGGGGCAGCCATTCCCTTCAGCTAGAACAAGAGGTTCTCTGGCCTGCCACACTCAATCCATTTCATTCACTAACTTTACCCACCCGGCCCCTGAAGGCATTTCCATCTGATGCCCTGCTGAGAATGGCGGGCTGCAGGAGAGGGGGAAGAGGTCAGAGCTGCAGATAGACATCTGGTAGTCACTAGCATTTAGATGGTGGTCAAAGCCCTGGCTGTGGAGGCCATCACACAAAGACAAAGTGGAAGGAGAAGTGGGTCAAGGAGGACACCCTGGAGCCATCACTTTTTTAGAAATGGAGAAAGAGAAGTTCATGTAGGAGAGAGAAACTGGAATAGAGCAAGTGAGCCTGAAGTCTCAGGAGCTAAGAGTCTGGAGGTGGAGACAGTGCTCACTTGTGCCAGATGCAACGGGAGGTCCAGGGAGAGGAGGGTCCAAAGGAAGCACGGCACTGGGGAGATGAGTCGTGGGTGCCCTGGGAGCCACCTTGGTGGCACGGCGAGGGAAAAGGCAGATGGCAATGGGCTGGATGGAGGATGAGAGATAAGTGGAAACAGGGCACATAGATGGCTCAGGTGAGAAAGGGAGGAGAAAGGATGAACAGAAGCTGGAGAGGTTATGGGGTCAAGGCATGGGCCCTTTGTAGGATCAGAGAGACTTGGACATTCTAAAGGGAAGAAAGAAGCTAGCGGTGAGAGGAGGCTACAGAAATTAAGCTAGAGGGATGAACAACAGAACCGAGTCCAAGACGAGGGAGTGGGAGCAGGGAGACGCCATGGTCAGGCACAGGTGCCCGGATTCACCACAAGAAGGACTCCAAGGCTGGGGGATTGGAGGTGAAGATAAACCTGTCAGCAGACAAGGATGCTCAGAAATGGGAGCGCTACTAACGGACCTTCACAAGGTGGGGGCTTAGTGACCTTTCAAAGGGATGCTCCCAGGTGTCCATCCTTTCCCATTAGGTACGAAGGCCGGGGTGGGGAGCCTGGGGACGCGTAGCGCCACATGCCCTGAACTACAGGCAGCAGTGGTGGAGGGCAGAGCTGGCTTCCAAGCCCTGGGGCAGAGGGAAGGAAGCGCACGCTGGGTGACCTGGATGGTTGAGTCTCTGTGGGAGGGGGATGCAGCAGCTCTGCGGGTGGAGGGGAAAGCTCACAGCACCACGCACCGCTTGAGAGGTGGCCACAACACAGTCGCTGGGTCCTCTCTGGTGCGCACCCTGGTTCGGATGAATGTCTTGCTCCGTCCGCTATGCTGAACTCTCCTCAAAAGCGACTGCCAGGGCTTCCCTGGTGGCGCAGTGGTTAAGACTCCATGCTCCCAATGTAGGGAGCCTGAGTTCGATCCCTGGCCAGGGAACTAGATCCCACATGCACGCCACAACTAAGGAGCCCGCCTGCCAGCAACTAAAACGAGCCCACGTGCCACAGCTAAGGAGCCCGCAAGCTGCAACTAAGGAGCCAGTGCAACCAAATAAATAAATAAATGTTTTAAAAGGGAGGGAGGCAGGAAGGAAGGAAGGAAGCACCCCATGGCATTTTTCTGAGGCAACTTTCTATCCTGGGGGATCAGGCAGATTCTAAGGCAATGGTTCCCCTGGCAGCCCACGGTTAGGGTCAAGGCTTTCATTGGGACAAATGAATCCCCTCCTGGTTTGGGGCTGCAGCACTTACAGGGCTGCCCGAGGCCCTCAGCTCCAGACCAGCCTCTGTGGTCCACATTCCGCAATCGCGGTGGAAGCTCTGAGCAGCAGGGAGAGTTTCCCACACCACCACACACGAGCCCCTTGATGTCCAGCTCCAGATGTGACTTCCAAATTCTCAGTGACTTTCACCTTAAACTATGTTGATTGAGGACAGAGGTGAAAGGTGACCGAGTACCATCATGAGGAACCCCCAAGCTCGCCAGTAGACTACAGCATCCACTCTCCTTTTTCCCACATTTTAATGAAACGGCCTCAGCATAATTATTCGGATTGTTACTCTTCTGTGTCTGGCTTATTTTATGGTGGAGTTGCTATGAGACAAAAACAAACAGAAAGCTCTTTTTTAAATAAAAACAATACAGGAAGAGAAATACGCCTGGAAAGGCCACTATCTTGATATTCAGCATCTCCAGGATAACTAAGCTTTCGCTGATATTGAAAACCTCCGTGTTTTAAAGACTATCTCTGATCTTAAAAATAACAATAATCTGTTTACAGCCCTTGCACTGGAAAAATCAATATTCTTTAATTCCTTCTAAAAACCAGGGGCATTAAAATAGAATCAAAGCTCCAAGAGGGAGGCATGCTGGCAACATTTCACTTGCTTTGAATTACGTGGTTAAACCCAGCATGCATTTCCCTAGAGAGGAAGTGGAGTCTTCTTTCAAGAACACGCTAAACGCCCATCTGTCAGAAACAATTTGGGGGTACTGAGGTACAGAGATGAAGAATAGAACAGACCATCCCTTGAGGTCCCTGCCTGTGCAGAACACTTCTGCCTCTGCACGATGATGTACTCGTTGTCCTTGATCAAATGCCCCCGCATGACAGGCATGGTGCCACCCAAGCCAAGGACACAGCCGTGCAGGTCTGTAAGAAGCTCTCCTTCTCCTGTTAGAGCCAGGTGCCCAGATAAACAATCACAAGACAATAGCACATTATGAGAGTTGAATGCTGATGGGAACATACCCCAAACACCACTATTAATTATCTATTAGTGGGAAGAGGGCACCATTGAGAGCCGACCTCTCGTACTACCGTGGGCGCTTGGGATTTCACTTGTTTCTCAATGAATACAACAGCCCTCAGAGGTAGGTGTCCTTATCTTCATGCTCTGAGTGATGCCCCAGGTCACCAGGGTAGCTTGTTCCAATTCCAAAGTCCCTGTTCTTTTTATGCCAAGCAACATCTCAAGTACTATTCTTGAATATAGTCTTTCCTGACTCCCTTAACTGAATGTTATTTGTACTTCTGTTAAGGCCACTACCTTCATCTAGAAGGACAGTCATTTGTCTACTTCTCAGTTTTATAGGACTATAAACTTCAAAGCAAGGAATGGCATCTCTTTATGTATTTTTTGTGTGTGTATCATTTTTTAGATAAGAGGTGGCTCTCTGATGAGGTGATGCTTAGGCAGACACCTGAAAGAAATAAGAACAACCCTGGAGGATGGGGCATGGCATGGGGGACATCCCAGCAGAGGGCACAGCCAATGCAAAGGTCCTACATCAAGGGGCAAGTTTGAGGGACGAAACCTCTACCCCACCCTTGTCATTCTGTCCCCTTTCCCTGTTTCATTTTTCTTCAGGGCATTTTTTGCTCTTTGACCTCACATTTATGAGTTTATCTGCTTACTGCCTACACCTCAACTAGAAATGAGCTCTGTGAGGACGTGCTTTCACCACTGCTGCTCCTTAGAGCCTAGAGCCGGTCTGGCATATGCAGGGGACTCCGTACAAATTTGTTTAGAAACATATGAATAAATGCACACAGCATTATACACATTTTCAAAGTTTTGTTTATTTTTATTATGCACTTATGTACAACCACTGAACTAAGCACTTTACACACACTATGGCATTTAATCCTCATGAAAACCCTACTCAGGTGGGTACTCTTAACCGCATTTTACAGGGGGTGAAACTGAAGTTAGAAAAAGCTTGCTCACGGTGACTCAGCCATTAGTGGTGGAGCTGGGATATAAACCCAGGTCTGATCCAAAAGCCTGTGCCTTTTAACTAAAGCATTATTCTCGTACATGGGAGGCCCCTGACAAACAGTCACCGGATGGAGCCAAATATATTCAGGGCAGAGGAGGGGGCAAGATCAAAGACGGTGTAACCTAGAATATGGAGAGCAGGTTAAAAGATGCCTCATTCTTGTACGGAAGCTAAAAAGACCCAACATCAAAGATAGGAGGTTAGCCGAATGTGCACTTTTTCCCCCAGAAATTTACCTACCTAAGAAATGAGACGTCTAAGTGTCTGACTTCTAAAGGCTCCTAGGCTACGTAACTCAAAAGGAAGACACTGATTTCTTTTTTTTTTTTCTTCTTTTTTTTTTTTTTTTTGTGGTACACGGGCCTCTCACTGTTGTGGCCTCACCCGTTGCGGGGCACAGGCTCTGGACGCGCAGGCTCAGCGGCCATGGCTCACGGGCCCAGCCGCTCCGCGGCATGTGGGATCTGCCCGGACCGGGGCACGAACCCATGTCCCCTGCATCAGCAGGTGGACTCTCAATCACTGCGCCACCAGGGAAGCCCAAGACACTGATTTCAATGCAGCAAGCAGCAGAGAAGGTCAGCCCTCAGGAACGGTCATATGATTAGGGGAGGCAGAGCGGTGATGCCGGAAGTTTTTGGTGACTCCAAGGAAAGGCTGAGCAGGATCAGAGTTTACTCAGGAGGCCCTGCCTATGGTGGGCTGGAGAATTCTGCTCTGCTGAAGGGTCAGTGACAAACATAAAGCTCAAAAGGTCTTCATCCAGGGCTTCCCTGGTGGCGCAGTGGTTGAGAGTCCGCCTGCCGATGGAGGGGACACGGGTTCGTGCCCCGGTCCGGGAAGATCCCACATGCCACGGGGCGGCTGGGCCCATGCGCCATGGCCGCTAAGCCTGCGCTCCGCAACGGGAGAGGCCACAACAGTGAGAGGCCCGCATACCGAAAAGAAAAAAAAAAAAAGGTCTTCATCCAGAACAGGTTAGATAAAATAGCCCACCAAGTCTCACTAACTCCTTTACTTTGATTTCATGCTTACTAAGGCCAATCCAGTTCCTTGATACTGAGAGTGCAATTCCCAGAAGCGTATCGCTGGTTTTCTCCTCCCAGCTACACTGCTAAGTTAGCACTCGGGCTTACGAGTCAGGCTCTGCTGCTGGTACGGGAGCTCCAAGCCTGCTCACTCCCGGGTGAATTTAACACGGGTTCCCCAGGTGGTGGGTCAGAGTGAACCCTGGGCTCAGATGCTGCATGGCAGCTGGGGGTCCAGCTCTGCCTTCACCACCTCTGTTGGATGGGATCATGACCACTCCTCTGTCCGCCAGGTTCTGACCCTTGGGTGAGAGTACGGCTATAACAACAAATTCGCTGATCCAAGAATCACAGTTATCACGAAATAACACATCAGTCATCACAGGGAAATGAAGGCTTGTCCCCACTTCTCTTATTAACACTGATCTAAATGTATTTTTTTCTTCTACCATAAACACAAGTTGGGTTTCCCAACATCAAACCACCTTTCCCTCCTCATCAATGGTAACTACACGCAGAAATTAAAAGCGCTGTAGCCCTCATGTCCGTATTCTGATCACTTCTTTGAGATCACAGAGACATCTTGTGCTGTGCTGCGGTTCACTGACTTCCAAGTGCCTTCATGGGCCATCTCGTGGCATCCTCCCAACAATACCCTCAAGGTAGGCAGGGAAATGCTTACTCCCCATTTTAAAGAAAAGGCAACAGACCCCAGGAGGCCACACAAGTTACTCAAAGGCCCAAGGTCCCAGAGCTAGAGAAGGGGGAGCTGGCCTCAAACCCAGGCCTGTGACCTCACGCCCTTTTCCTGAACTGGAGGACCATGAGGGCCGTGACCTACCCTGGCCCTGATGACGCTTAACCCTGTGGATGCCGAAAGAGCCAGTTTGTGAGCTGAACACCAATGTATTCACAAGCTATGTTTCAAACCCTTACCATGGTACTCTGTACTAGAGACTGAACTTCAACTCTCACAGTGGTGAAATAAAAAGGTGAAAAAGGGACTTCCCCGGTGGCACAGTGGTTAAGAATCCGCCTGCTAATTCAGGGGACATGGGTTCGATCCCTGGTCCGGGAAGATCCCACATGCTGCGGAGCAACTAAGCCCGTGAGCCACAACTACTGAGCCTGCACTCTAGAGCCCAGAGCCCACAACTACTGAAGCCCGTGAGCCTAGAGCCTGTGCTCTGCAACAAGAGAAGCCACCGCAATGAGAAGCCCGCGCACCGCAACAAAGAGTAGCCCCCGCTCGCCGCAACTAGACAAAGCCTGCGTGCAGCAACGAAGACCCAACGCAGCCAAAAATAAAGAAAGGTGAAAAGAACCTCACATGGCACAATACTGAGTGATTTAGAAATTAATACTAAACAATGTTTTTAAATAGCTAACATTTATAAAAACTAGCACTGTCCCAGGCACACTTCTCAGAGGTGGCAGAACCAGCTGGGCTCCTCTCGGGCTGAGTGTCTTGGCCCCAGACTCAGAGTGAGCAACTTGGCTTTGTAGGTTCTTTCAGAATTGATCAGCCTCAAGTTGGATCTGACCCCTGAGCCTTCCACCCCAGCCCCCGTCCACACTGCCTCTCAAAATGGCCAGAGCAGGCCTCGTAACCGCCCAGCTGGGGGAGTCAGTCATCCTTCCAGACCCTCGTCTCGTAACTACTCTAATTGCAAACACATGTTCTTACACCACCTCCAACTCAGGCAAACAGGAGACAGAAAAACACTTAGGAGCCCTCAGTGTCAAGGGGCATCAAGGTGCTGGGAGCGTGACCTTTTCTGGCCCAGGTGCTGGAAAATAAGTACCTCTACCGAGCTCCTCCCTTCCCCCAAACTGAAAGCAGCTCTGCTGGCCTAACCCGGGGCTGCAACCACATGCCATTTGGGCTCCACGGCACCCGGCTTCTTGAATCAACCTCTACCTTGCCAGTAACTTGGCCTACCAATGCACCAAAAATAGGCGGCCCTCCTTCCTTTGAAGCATTTTAAGGTAAAACGCATTTGATCCACGGGGCAGACCACCCCTCAGACTCTCCCCGGGCGCCATTCCAACCTGGTGTGGCTGCTTCCACTATGACGTAAGATGGACCCTCTAAGCGACAGGCCTCACACACGGTCCCCAGGCGGCCGCTCCAGACTGCTTCCTCGGCCCAGAAAATGGCATCACTGTGTCTCTCAGGACAGAAATATCTGGGAATCATCCTTGATCCCCACTTTTTCCTCAACCCTACACCCCCCATCCCCCAATTCTACCTCCAAAATACATCGCAAATCTGTCCATCTCTCTCCATCCCCACTGCCTCTTCTCTAGGTCGAGCTACTGTCAACACTTACCTAAGGGTCCTGAACAGCCTCCTGACAGATCTACCTGCTTCCCCTCTTGGACTGTGGCACACGGCTAGTTATGTCCAAATCCAGTCTCCTCTTCCTGAGGAGTTGGGAATATGACAATCCATTCCAAGACCACACTTCCTAGACGCCCCCGCAGCTAAGTTGGCCGTGTGACTTTTTACTTGCCAGTGAAATGTGAGTGGAAATGATGTGTACAAATCGTGCATCATTTGTTTAAAAGGAAACTGTTTGCCAGGATTTCCTCTCTAATTCCCTTTCTGGGAGACAAGGAGCGGAGGCAGCTCTGACCACAAAGATGAACACAGCCACCTAGGGACGGTAAAGGAGAGAAAAGGAGGCTCAGGTCCACGATGATCTTGTGGAGAGCTCTTCACAGGAAGAGACCAGAGGACAGCAAGACTAGAAACAGAGAGATCAGTGTCAAGGCTATTGTAGACCAGAGGACGGAACAGGTACAGCTTTGACTACGGTATTGGTAGCACTAGAAATGGTGAGATGTACCCAGATTCTGGATATAGATTGTAAACACAAGCAATTGAATTTCCTGGTAAATTCTACTGGGGGAATGAGATTAGAAGTCAAGGATGACTCCCAGGTTTTTGGCCTGAGGAACTGGGAGGGTGGAGGGCCCATGAACTAGGATGTAGGAAGAGTGAAGATGGAGACTATATGGAGAGGATGCTCAGGAATTAAATTTTGGACCTGCTTAAGAGTAGAGGTTACTGGGCTTCCCTGGTGGCGCAGTGGTTGCGAGTCCGCCTGCCGATGCAGGGGACGCGGGTTCATGCCCCGGTCCGGGAAGATCCCACATGCCGCGGAGCGGCTGGGCCCGTGAGCCATGGCCGCTGAGCCTGCACGTCCGGAGCCTGTGCTCCGCAATGAGAGAGGCCACAACAGTGAGAGGCCCGCGTACCGCAAAAAAAAAAAAAAGAGTAGAGGTTACCAGTGCCTGAACCTGGAGTCAACACTAGCTGGATGTGAATCCTGACTGATGCTTAACCTCTTGACCACAATCAAGCTACTTAAACCCTGTGTGCCTCAGTGCTCTCATCCACAACATAAGGACTAATAATGGCCCCTATCTCACCAAGTTGATATAAAGAGGAAATGTACACATTCCAGACTTTCTTTTGTGCTGTTCCAGTCTTCCAAAAGGCTCCGAACTTTTGAGATCAGGAAGAAATCTTCCCTCATCTCTACGCCCGCTTGACCCATCTCAAGTGACACTAAGTCCCCAAGATTCTGAAAGCAGAGATGTGGTTGTCTGCTGTGGTCTGGGGACAACTGTGAGGAAGCTTTCAAAGCAGCTGGTATAGGAATCTAACTAGAACATTTTCTTCACCTCAGATTCCTGGCAAAACAAGGCCTGCAGTTAGAAGGGAAAGGTTTTAATTACAAGGCCACCTGTCCAGCCATCTGAAGCCAACCCCAGCCTTTGGCTGGTTCCCTGTGGGCAACAGGGCATTTAGGGGAACCGTGCTCAGAGTCCCTGATGCTTTTCACATTTCACAGCCTTGTATGATCAGGGAGAAAATGAACAGTTCTCAGAAACAGGCCCCCGTTACTGCTCCCCTTCCCATTTGTTATTAAGGATGGAAACAAGATACTGAGGGTTTAGGTCATGAAGAGCCTGAATTCCTTCCCCTCCTTTCCTGTGGTCAGATAAGGTGGCCCCAAAACCAAATGATCTTATGCTCTCAAAGCTAACGATACCCCTCTAATTCCCCCTCCAAATGGAGATAAGTGGTTTCTAAATTTTTACTAATTGTCCACTGACATTTTTAGACTGACAAATATATGAAAGGCAAGCTGGCTATATTCAAACCTGTGAATTCTAAATCAGAATTAATGGAACTTCCTAACTCTCAACAAAGGGAGGAAGGGAGGGAGGAAAAGAAGGAAGAAAGGGAAGGAAGGAAGGAAGGGAAGGGGGGAAAAAAGAAAAGAGAAAAGGAAGTGAAAGTAATGAAACCCTTTTAAGGGTATCATTATTTAAACCATATATCAACAAAGAAAAATTCAAATATTTCCAACTTGGGCCTTTTCTTTTTTAAAGGAATAGAGAAAGGCCACAGAATAATGTGAACCCAAGTACAAAAGGCACCAGGAGTAATTAAATTGCAGATGGTACAGAGACCAGTTCATTATTCATTAAAACAGTTTCCATTTCTTCTGGGGCCCGTAGCTAGACAACATTTCCCAACCTCCCTTGCAGTCAGTGTGACCATGTGACTGAGTTCTGGCCAGTCGCACAGACAGAAGTGACAGATGCCATTTCAGGCCTGGCCCATTAAAACCTCCCACGGGGGCTTCCCTGGTGGCACAGTGGTTGAGAGTCCGCCTGCCGATGCAGGGGACACGGGTTCGTGCCCCGGTCCGGGAAGATCCCACATGCCGCGGAGCGGCTGGGCCCGTGAGCCATGGCCGCTGAGCCTGCGCGTCCGGAGCCTGTGCTCCGCAACGGAAGAGGCCACAACAGTGAGAGGCCCGCGTACCGCAAAAAAAAAAAAAAAAAAAAACCTCCCACAGGTAATTTGCCATGTTCCTTCCCCTTCTGTGTGACCTTGGAAGCTACAAGTTGAAGAAGGTGGAGCCACGAGATGGAAGGAACCTGGGAGCCTGAAGCACCGCTTAGAGGAGACCCGTCTGCTGACCAGAGACATCTGGCGAGAAATAAACCCGTACATAATAAGCCACTGAAATGCTGGTGTGTATCTGTTCACGGCAGCCGGTGCTCCATGAACGAATACACAGCTCAGATCTTACCCATCTCCTCCAGACAGCCTCACTTTGGCATCTGCAAATGCTGAGTTTTCATAAGACCTTATCAGGGGTTGTAAGTAGAGTCAATCAGCAGACTAACTACAATCAACACCCATGCTGGCCTTTTCGGTCTCAACCTCATGACTTACCTAGCTGAAAAGTGATGCTCTCATCAGGAATATGTTATTCCAAAACAGCATGCCCTAAGAACATGCTGTCACTTCCTTTAAAAGGAAGAAATTACATTTAGCAAGATAAGAGTTCCTAAATAAATAAAAGGCAGCAATTAAACAAGCCATTAGCTTGCCATAATAGCGTAAAGAGCATTCTCTCTACTGACTGGCCGTGAGCGCCACGAGGGCAAGGATCATGTCCATTGGTTCACCACTGCGCCTCAGTGTGTGCCTGGCACATAGGGGGCATTCAACAAATACCTGCCCACTGGATGAGAAGATGAAAGGAAGCACTTGCCTCGGCTCACCTCCTTCCTCATGTTCACACACCCCTCGTTCTCTATATACTTAGTATACATATGATGCTTCTCCCTGCCACAGGGCCATTGCACATGCCCTTCCTTCTGCCTGAAACGACCTGCCCCTCCTCCTCTCCCTCACCTTCACTGTCTCCTTTGGCTGGTTACTCCTACCCCTTTTTCAGATCTTGGCACAAGCATCCCTGCCAGGTCTCTCTGTGTGTCTTACTTACCAATTGTACATTTACGCGTGTGATCATCTCCACAGCACTTGTCTATTTCTGAAGTTACCCTGTTTATTTGAGCATGTGTCAATTATTTGTTTCCTCACAAATGCACCAGGGGCCTTGAATGTCTCACCCACAAATATCTCCCAATGCCCCCCACAATAGTGTACGGCCCAGAGAAGGTCCTCATTCAATAGGCTGAATGAATAAATGACTGTCAGATATCATTATTCTCATTTATTTAGTAGATTTTATCCAGTCAGCCCAATCACCAGGGTTTTTTTTTCTCTCTTCCTATTTTATCATCATATATAGAGAGATGGATATCTGTTAGCATCAGTGAGATGAAAAACCATGAATATGACACTAATAATACAGAATCAAAGTAACCTAGGGCTTCCCTGGTGGCACAGTGGTTAAGAATCCGCTTGCCAAAGCAGGGGACACGGGTTCGAGCCCTGGGCCGGGAAGATCCCACATGCTGCAGAGCAACTAAGCCCGTGCACCACAACTACTGAGCCTGTGTGCTACAACTACTGAAGCCCGCACGCCTAGAGCCCGGGCTCCGCAACAAGAGAAGCCACCGTGATGAGAAGCCCACGCACTGCAACGAAGAGTAGCCCTGCTCGCCACAACTAGAGAAAGCCCACGGGCAGCAACAAAGACCCAATGCAGCCAAAAATAAATAAATTAAATAATTTTTTTAAGTAACCTATCATTTATATTCTTGCCTAATAACCGTGTGTTTAGTGCCTTCTCTGTGCACGCACTATTTCAGTTACTGTAGGGACATATCAGGATGAATTAACAGAGTTCCCTGTCCCCAAGCAGTTTACAAATCATGTAGCAGGATAATAGTTGATAATATTAATGGTGGATTTTTCCCCAGGTTTCTTTGTATCCATGGCCCTCGCCCTAATCAGTCTGACAGGCTAGTCTGGGGATGAGAAAGCAGAGAGAAAAAATTCCTTTTGAGCTTCAAAGTCTACAGCCTGTTGGAATGGAGCAGATTCTGGTAATTAACACTTTGAGGGAAAATACATGATCGTATAAGGCTTCCTGACTCCAACCTTTCCAACTGGGTGACCTCTAAGGAAGAAGAAAACAACAAAAATTCCAGATGGGTTTGGAAGCTCTGAGCGCAGGGCTGACCCAGGCCCTGTGAAGCCCCCAGACCTCAGCTGGGTGGTAGAGCTGCGTGATACACTGAAATGTCAGGCAGCTGTGCAGAGCTGCATGGCTCCAGCATGGCACAGGGCAGAAAAGGGCCCTGTGCGTCCAAGAGAGACACCAGTGCAGTAAAGAGAGTACAGCTGCAGGACCTAAGAGGCCTTGCAAAGGGAAACGTGAGATAAGGCAGCAGCGACCTACATGTCCAGTGATTGAAGGCTTAACAGAATGATGTACATTCCAGTAGATGCCAGCTGGACAGATGGCATCTGAGGACGCGATATACCACCTCGCAGGTGCCTTGGCCCCAATCCTCTAGCACTGAGAATGCGGCCTGGGGCCAAAGAGAGTGTCATGGAGAATGGGATGGTATATTTGCAAGCAGATGGGGAGCTCAGAATAGAAACTGAGTTAAAGGGAGTTAAATTGACATGGTGGCACTAAGAGTCATACCTGCTGTACAGGCTTGAAGAGTTAAGATTAGTCCTAATACAACCACGCTAAAAGGCAGAGGTCACCATAGGCGGTGGAAATTAAGGAGAGCTATGGAGCTGGGGAGCCTTGGAAGGCTTCAGCAAGGAGGTGAAACATGAGCAGAGGTCTTGGACTGGAAGAGTTTTGAGAGGTGGAGACGTGAAATCATGAGGCTGGAGAGAAACGCATTTCAGAAATGGGAAAGCATCAGCAAAGACGCGGAGGCAGGGAAAGCTTTGTATAAAACCATGCCTTGTACGACTTGTCTACAGCTCAGGGTATATGTAGGCGGGAGCCTGATATCAGTAAAATAATGGAGAGCCTTAAAGGACAGACTGAGGAGTCTGGTCGCTCCATGGTAGGTAATAGGGAATCACACAAGGTGACTGAAGAGTGGATGATATGACCACACTTGTGCCTCGGGAACACGGAGCTAGCAAGGATCCCCTGGAGGAAAAAGAATACAGGGAGAGGGCAACAGCCAGCCCTCAGATGAGGGGCCTGCAGTGCAGGGGGAGCTACAGGAATTGAGGAGATCCTTTTTTTTTTTTTTTGGCCATGTGGCGCGGCATGCGGGATCCTAGTTCCCTGACCAGGGACTGAACCTGTGCCCCCCACAGTGGAAGCGCGGTGTCTTAACCACCAGACCGCCAGGAAATTCCAAGGAGAACGTCTTGATGGAGATCGAGTTGGGTCTGCTTGGCAGGATCTGAAGTGCGGGTGGGGGAGGAAGGAGCTAAAGATGGTTTCAGGTGCATCTGGGGGAATGGGAGCTCTTAGGAGAAGCCGGAGGTGGGGTTCAGGCTGAGAGTAGAACACCTAGGTTAGAAATATGGACTTGGATCTCAGAAAGAGGGAGAAATATCAATATTTGGCATTAGTTCTCAGTGTTGGAAGGAACTTTAAAGATCCCCTAGACCACTGCTTCTCAAACCTTCAAAGTATATATGTGAATTTCACCTCAATAACAAAATGAATAAGTGTCCCCCCCCCAAAGTATACCAATCATTGAGGATCTTCTTAAATTGCAGATTCTGTGTCAGGAGGTCTGGGGTGAGGCCTGAGATTCTGCATTTCTAACAAGCTCTCAGGGGATACTGATGTTGCTGGTCCAGGGACCACGCTTCCACTAGCAAAGGATTAGACCAATATTACCCCAAGTATAATACACATGTGTGTGGCGGTGCATGCAGAAATTTCAGGTGAGTCATAAACACTCTATTTTAAGATCTACACAGATTTTCACTTACCATTGTGATGTGAAGTTTCCTTTAAGTGCATTTAAGGATTAAAAAGTTGACTTGAAGAAAAAATAATAAATAACAAGAGAGGAGGCATGCATAGGTGGCAAAAATTGGGCAGGGGGCCTCCAATTACTGAAGTCTGAGGAATGCTTGTAGGAAGCCTCTGAGGATACTTGTAGGAAGAGAAAGAAATCCCAGTTTAGAATAAATAGCGGTGATGCCGGAGGGAGAAGTGTTGCTTGATGGAGCTAGGTGACTAACAGCGAAAGTGACTAACATTTGCGAGCATTTCCGGAGCCCGTGAGCCCAGCACTGACCTGGAGCGAATCATCTACTCCTCACAACAGCCCTGTGAGGTCGTTGTCAGTGTTGTCCCCAGTGTCCGGATGAGGACACCGTGGCTCAGAGAGGTTGCCCAAGGTCAAGTAGCTAGTAAGTTCTGGAGCCAGGACTTGAATCCAGGGCTGGGGGACTCCTTTCTCTCCATCACACTGTACCCCAATCCAGCAGGCTCGATGCTTCTACAACATTCTCCTCCTTCCAATGCTGCTGCTGCTCATTTTCTTTCTCTTTTTTTTTTTGTTTTTATTAATTTTTTGGCCATGCCGCATGGCACGCAGGATCTTAGTCCTCCGACCAGGGATCGAACCCGCGCCCCTGCAGTGGAAGTGCTAGAAGCACAGGGTCTTAACCACTGGACCACCAGGGAAGTCCCGCTGCTCATTTTCTGTTAATGCAACTCAGTGTAACTCTGTTGCATTAATGCCATTAAGAATGATGTGATTTCCAATTCACTGAATTCTTTTTATAAATCAGGGATTATCATTCCCATTTTTAAGATGACAAACTGAGGCTCACTGGGGTCACACCGCCAGGACTCAGAACTTAAGTCTGCCTGACTCCAGATTCAAGGCTTTTCCTACAAACCTACCCCGACCCCACTTCTCTTGGTGTGTAACTGTTAAGAAGAAGACGTCCTTCCCCAGACTGGAGTGGCTTCTTACCATTTGCCAAACACATGTCCCCCACCTCACTCTCTGCCTTGCTGGACACATGACACCGTTTAAACCAATTCAGACTTTAACCTATAATCTTGGTGTCAGTTGGTGGCTAATAGCTGCCTTGTAACTTTAATCGGTGCACCAGATCTCCGGCAGGTGCAGACAAGCCACAAAGAAACCCACTTTGAATCTCTGCATGCTGGAACCATCCCTAGATTATAAACCGAACCATATGCAGTGTCAGGCAAGGCCTTTAGTTTTACCAGGAATGCTACAAAGATTTTTTTAAACCAACCTTTGTTTTAGATGTTACAGAAAGGAAAAATACTATAAATAGCTCTCATAGGGCAGCTAGTAAAATTATTCTTCTAAACCAACATCTATTCATACAGCATCACGACCCAAACCCAGAATACTGTTATTTTGCAAGGAGAAAGCCTTCTAGAAGCAAGGATTTCAGGGTGAGACAAATAACACCTACTCTAGATTCTAGCCTTAATCCCCTCTAATTTATGTTCAATACAGCATTTTAAACAATCACTAGTTTTCTCTTCAAAAAGGACTTCCATCTAGAAGCCAGACTTCCTGACTTTCGTTTCTTGTCATTTCCAAAAACTGCCCCCCTCCCCCTCCCCCTTCCCCCCTTCCCTCCTTCCCTCCTTCCTTCCTTTTCCCTATTTCCTGGTTCTGTGCTGCTTTACACAAACGCTTACATCTCCTGAATTCTGTTCAGGGCCCCATGACACAAGCACAGATTCTTCCCCTCTCCTTCAATCCATATCCCATTCACACAGATTGACCCATCTCGGTTGGCAACAGTCTGTCTAGCACCGGCGGGCAAGCACAGGGTACGTGCACACAGCGTCTGAAGAAGTGAGAGCAACACAGCATCATGATGGGATTGGCCGGGACACAGAAAACCCCAAGTCCTGCCACAAACCAGCCACTGTCCCCACAAGGCCCGTGGGGGAAAAGGGCACACAGAGAACAAGCAAGGCCAAATGACACTTTATTATCGGTGGGTGTTGGCCTCGGGCTCTGAGCAAAACTCCAGCGAGACCGGCTGGGCTGTGGACTCCCTACTAGAGCGAGCTGACCAAGAGGGAAGGTCCAGAACGTTCACTCCCAGGCCCAGTTCTGATCCTCCAACAAGAGCCAGCCACCACTGTGACATCCGAGGGAAAACAGCACGCAGAGGAAATGGGGTGATGGACTCCATGCCCAGAGTGGAGTAAACCCAGGCCACCTTCCCAGACCTTCTCCAGCCAAGGTAGAGAAAATGAGTGCACTGGAGAGAAGGACCAGGGTTGAATGAATGGATGAACCGACAGACAGACAAGAGAAGAGGTTGGAAAAAGACAATCCAGGCCTTCTCCCAGTGGGCACAGGCCTCAAGCCAAATGACTGAGCACAAGCATCTCTTCAAAGACAACTTCCACCTAGAAGGGCAAACAGGGCAGGAGCAGGGCCCATCTTTTAGCCCCTAAGTAGCAGAGTGAGAAGACAGGAAAGAAAGTCCCTTGCAGGGAACACTGCCTGGACCCTCAGGGTTCCGGCCACATGAAGGGACAGAGAGGCCCATCCAAGGTTAGTCTGCCCCCATCCCTTCCACACACGTTTCAACCCCTCCTCTGGGCGTGGCCCTGGCAGGTATCAACACCTCACTTCCATACTTGAGAGCTGGGTAGGAAAGCACAAGAGCTGAGACATTCTACCTTCCTTTTTCCAGGATATGTTCTTCAAGCAAAACCAAGGCACTTGGTGATGCTGGGGAGGAGGGAGCAAGCCTGGTGGTTGAGAGCCCAGACTCTGGAGTTAGACCACAGGGGTTCAAACCCCGGCTCAGCCACTGACTAGCTGGTAACCTCAAGCAAGCCAGCCAAGCCATAGGAGTCTTCAGTTCCTCATCTATGCAACAGGGCAGCGATAGGAGCAACGTCACAGACAGTGTGAACATCACGACTCACGGAAGATGCTGAGCATGGTGTCAAGTCTGCAGTGAGCACAGAGTACATGCTGGCTGCCCTGACGATGACGGTGATGAGAGCGTCGCTACTACGACAATAGTACTTATCATCATCGTTCTCATCACTGCAGTTTCCCTCTAGCCTGCACGCTACCACAGGGCAATGAGATCCCTGCCTCCCTGCTTCCTGCCCCCATTGCTTCTCCTCTGCTGATGACCCTTGTCCACCAAGGTGAATTCCAAGTCCTTCCTCCCGTGGAGACAGACTCACTCACATGGTGCCTTGGAGGCAACGCTGAAGGACACGGGCGCTCTTCATTTCAAAGATCACAAATTGCCAACAGGCTGACTTCCCTGATGGCTGTCGTGATGGACATAAGCCGAAGTTCCTGCCCAGCTACTCAAACCAAATGCCCAGCTCACCTCTTTCCATCCCCATCCCCACCGAATTTTATGAATTTCTTTGAAGGGAGAAACATGGATTTGCTAAGCCTTCTTCTAGTTCGCTTACAGTCCTACCTCCCGTGAATACTCTGGTAGCTGTTACGTGATTTGAAGAAACACTAGGAGCAGAATCGTTAAAAATAGTAACAGAACAGAAATTTCTACCTTAAACAAATCATTCCAACAGATGGAACTGAAAGCATTTATTATCCCTCTCTGGTCTGGGACTTTTCAAGTACCGCATTTCCAGCCGGCCAGACTGGGAGCTATTTGATAGTACCTCTCTGACCAATTACATACTAATTAAAATCCCTCGGTGTGGGCTGGGGGGAGCAGCTCTGCATATGGACTTCAATTACTGGGCCCTAGTTTTGCCAAGAAAACACAAAGGGTTTTTCTGGCTGGATGCTGAGGCTTAGAATGAACATATGGCCTGCGTGGGAGGGGAGGGTGAAGAGTGTAATCCTAAACAGGAAGTGGAGGATTCCCCCTCCGCACACACCACCCCGTGATCTCCTGAAAGCAGCTACGTACCAGGGTTACACAGAATCCCCGCTCAGCCCGTGGAACAAACGGCAGCGAGCTGCCACCCGGGACACGTCATTCCATCCCGGGGCCATTTCTGGATTGGAAGTCTTTCTTGCCCCCCTCTGACCTCTTCTTGGTGTTGGGATCAGAACCTCAGGTCTCTCCCTAGGTTTCACTGGGCCTGGGGTGGCAGAGTATTAATTTTTGGCTCACCAGAATCCATTTCCTCGTCTCCTGGTTACGCTGTCCCAAGCTTCCCAGTCCACAAGGCGCTGGCCGGGAGGAACGCTGGCCCAGTTCTGACCAATCAGCACAACTTAATCCCTCCGGCCACAGCGTCTGATTCCAGGATGGGCATCTGACCCAAACCAGTACAATCAGCATGACTTACAGGATGTGCGTGGGAGCTCCTGCCTGGGTAGATATGTTCCCTATCCAAGCTGGAGGTGTATAGGTGATGAGTCTGAAGCTGTGGCAGTCATCTTCCTGCCACAGGGAAGAGCAGATCTGAAAATGGAAACAACCCAGGGGAAGCAGAACCAAGAGAGAGAAGGAGGGAACTCAGAATACTGTGATAGCACTTAAGGTCCTGGATCCAGCCATTCCTGAATAAATCCACTCACGGCTTTTCAGTACTGGGAGCCAATAAATTACTTCCACGCTTAAGCTGGCTTCGGTTAGGCTTTCCATCCATTTGCAAAAAAATAAATGAACCTATCTGGCAGAAATAAGATTGGGAGGCAGGACGTTAAAACAATCACAACAACAACCATCCAACCCTATAGGGATCCAGCCTGAAAAGAATATACTTGTTACAGCCTCTGTGGAGCTCTAGGGATCTTGGCCCAGAATCAAAGAATTCTAGAGCTAGAAGAGACCTTGTGGACAAAGCATCCTTTTTAACGATATTTTCTGTCTTTCTTTTTCTAAACAGGTATGTAGTTCCTGATGGTCCAGAGAGGAAAGACGTGACCAAGGAAGTAAGACACAAACTCTTCTCATTGCTGTCTCAGGGCCGTGTATGTATCTGTTGCTCAGTAAAACTTTGTTGCATGAGCATTATAGATCCAGTCCCCAATAATCACTCTCTCTAAAACATGCAGCTCATGAGTCTTCTTTCTTTATGGCCAATATCTCCTGCAATAAATTCCTTAATGGACTACATTTACTTCCTACAATAATCTCTCTCTCTGTCTTCGCCCTCTTCTTTCGTTACGTGATGCTAGCGTGGCATTTCTTCCTATTCCCCATTTTGCCCTTTCAGTTGCTCAAAACCTTTACTTCTCGATTCAAAGTAATGACATTGACTACAGGCACTTAATAATCCAGACTTTATTCATTTGTCTGTCCTTTAACTTCTACCTCAAATCATGAGTTTTCTACCCATCCTCACCCATCCTTTACCTCTACTCACAAGCACCGTGATTGTATTAAAAACAGCTGTAAGCACTACTCACAATTGCCAAGACATGGAAACAACCTAAATGTCCATCCACAGATGAATGAATAAAGATGTGGTTCATATATACAATGGAATATTACTCAGCCATAAAAAAGAATGAAATAATGCCATTTGCAGCAACATGGATGGACCTAGAATTATCATACTAAGTGAAGTCAGAACGAGAAAGACAAATACCATATGATATCACTTATATGTGGAATCTAAAATATGACACAAACGAACCTATCTACAAAAAAGACTTACAGACAGAGAACAGACTTGTGGTTGTCAAGAAGGAGGGGTGGCGGGGCGGGATGGATTGGGAGTTTGGGATTAGCAGGTGCAAACTATTATATAGAGACTAAGATAAACAACAAGGTCCTACTGTATAGCACAGGGAATTACATTCAGTGTCCTGTAATAGACTGTAATGGAAAAGAATATGAAAAAGAGTGTATAAACACAGACATGGAATCACTTTGCTGTACCACAGAAATTAACACAACATTGTAAATCAACTATACTTCAGTTAGATAGATAAATGAATAGATAAATAAACAACAGCTGCAAATTTTTACCCCCTGCCCCCAGACATCACACACATACAAACTAAAGTCAACTTGTCACCACTGAGTTATCAACATCTTTATGACTGTCAGGAGATCTGATCTGATCTTCTTCCTAGGATCTGATCTCATAGCCATCTGAAATACTTTTATTCAGGATGATAAAATACTTCTGTTCATGATGACAGCAGAAAATAAATCTAAGCATCTATTCGTTGTTGGCTCCTTACACGACACGATCGGTTATTTAAACTTCCTGTGACTAAATTCCCCCTACTTCTATGACAGACGAATGCATTTGCCAGTGTGTAATGTTAACCAAGTTCTGGTAACACACAGACGGAAAGCTTCACGTAAGTGTTAAATGAGGTTATTACTCTCTGGAATCCCATAGGCCACTGGCAGCCCTTAAGAATTACAATTATTAGTTTTAAATTCCTTTCAGAGCATCTTAGGAACTTATAGGTCTTCAGAGGAAAAAAGATGAGGGATTTTGAATGAGATTCACAAACTCATTTGCTCTTTAATCCAAGTGGAACCTTTTACTAGAACTTTGGGCTGAGAAGGGAGAAACTTAATTCAGGATAAAAAATATACAGGTGATACCTTGAATTTCTGCCGCCTCCCTTTTGCCAAAACTCGCCACCGCTCACACGTGTCATTTGACCACTGGTGTTTTTCTGGGGCAAGAAATACAAACAAAGAAGAATTTAAAGACATTTACTATGGATACAAATTCTTCCTTTCTTATTGCCATTGTTAATGTAATTCCATTTAGATCATTTCCCTAGAAATCTTTCTTCTTACTCTCCAGCTTCAAAACTCTAATTCCTTACGGGAACTGGCAATCCACCTTTCCCAGCCTGACTTCCTCCTCTACTGGGAGACAAAGCTGGGCCCCATCTCACTGCTTCCTTCTTCCTTTCTCTCCAGGCCAGCACCCTGCCCACCCTGGTTGCCCCTCTACTGCCAGGGGTATGGGACCTGGCCTGCTGAGAAGTCACCAAGGGGACAGTTGACACAATTCTGAAAGGCAGGGGAGCGAGCTCCAGTGCAGTGACTTTCACCCACGGGAAACAGGGGTCAGGCGGGACGGGGAGAGAACCAGACTCCCCTATATCCATCACGCCGCAACTACGCTGAGGCGCGATTCCTCCTGCAAACTGCCTGCAGCAGCCCCCGTGCCGAGTCAGCTGCCTGATCCTTCACGGCTTATTCTGAAATAGCGGCCAGCATGAAAATTCCACGTGTCCTACTGCATCTTCTCCACTTCCCCTCCCACTCCTGGGATTTCACCTCCCTGATAAAACTTAAGTGCCTTAGCCCTTGCCTCAGACTCTGCTCTCTGCAGGGCCAGGCTGAGATGTTTACCTTCTCTAATCCAGCATTTCTCAAGGCATGACTTGCAGACCACCTACATCAGAAGCCTCTGGGGTACCCGCTAAAAAAGGCAGATCCTGGGCCCAATGCAGAAATTCAGACTCAGTAGGTCTGGGAGGGGTGCTAGGAATCTGTCGCATTAAGCCCTACAGGCGACTCAAACACCCTAAAATATGAGGACCGCTGGGCTTCTTGCCCTTTGTCCCACATTCTCGCTGAGTCCTCCTGACATCTGCCAACACTGTGTCCCTGGCTCCTGCACCTGTCCTCTCTTCTTCAATCCCACTGGCCCCTGTTTGGGGTTCATCTCCTTTCTCCTGGAATTTCATCAGAGCCTCCTGAATGTTCTCTCCACGTACTTCCTTCTGAACTTGGACTAAAATCAGAGATCAGGCTGCATGCTTCCCAGAGCACCTGGCACACTGCAGCACAGGAGTGGGCACTCCAATTCTGTCCTGGATACACAGAGAGTCCCTGAGGGCGTGGGCCTTCAGTCAGGCAGCATCAGGCCTCTGCTGGACTAGTGCTCCTGCCCGTGTTCAGGATTTAATTCTTCTGTCATTGCTACACTCACTCTGCCAATCATGACAAGGTGGGCCGTGAGGACCATGAGACAGGGCCGGTCCATCTATCCCCATGTAACCCCCTATCTAATGGGGCACGCTGTACAGAGTGGGCGCTCTACCTAAGCTGCTAACGGCCAGAGTAACAGAATGATAAAATTCCCTCCTTTTTCTCCTTTGTCTCCCTTTCGATCCTCCCATTCCTGTGTTACTCAATTCCCTCTCCTAACTGATAAACACTCTACCACAGCTCGAGCCCTCTCCTCTGCTCTCTTTGGCCTGACTTTGGCTAAAATCCATTTGACTGCACCTGTGTTCTGTTTATTTCCTTCTCCACGTGCCTTTTCTCGGTGAGTTAAGAAAGTGAAGTAAAAATGTCCTTCCTTATCACAAGGACACAAATTGTATTGCTTAACTGTGAAATTACAGCTAACATTTGTTAAGCATTTACCAGGCGTTTCCTAGTTTAGTCCTCTCAACAGCCCTAATAGGTAGGTACTATTTTTATCCACCTTTACCAGTGAGGAAACCGAGGCTTTGCAGAGATTATAACTTGCCCACAGAAAGTGCTGGAGTTTGTCTGATCTTAACCATCCTGGTACATTCTTTCTACACTACCTGATGATACACGGTGACTGTCCCCACTGCAGGGACCTGGAATGGATGCCCCACACTGAACAACTGTCCCCAAGTCCAAGTTCATAGCTGCTGTGAGTCGACCCACCCAGACAGCAGGTTACCAGCTTCACAGTCCTCCTGTTACTCCATCAACCCTCTGGTTTTTCCTGATCTAACTTTCAGTCCCATTTGCCACACGCTTGGGCCACATCAAGCAGACATTTCATTTCTGGATAACACACGGTCTTCGTGTTCGGCTTGCCTTGTGAGCATTCTTGCCACATCGAGCCAGCAGCTCCTTTCCCCCCAACATTCTTCCACAAATGTCATCCACTCCATCCCCCTAAAACCCTGCATCACCCTCTTTCACCCTAGCATCTAAACCACTACATGAATGTGTCTCAGAGCCACGCCCAGTGACTCCTGACAGTTTCTCCTTTGAAACAGCCTTCCGAAAACTAATTAGCCCTTAATCTCCCAGTGAACTCTTCTCCCTTCTCAGCAACTCTCTGTGGACTGTATTTCCTTCTCTTGCCTCTTTATCCTTCTGAGCCTTTAAAACCGACCAAGATCTGAGCCAAGGACAAAGCTAATTATTCTGCTTTCGCATGCCACTTGTTTCATCAAGACGCAGAGCTAGCCCCCAGTTTCAAAAGGCCTGAGGTATCTCATGATACTCCTGTTTCCCCTTCTTGGATCCTTGGGAGAGAGTAGCTATCTACCATCCTAAGCTTAATTGAACTTTTAATTCAAGCTTGGCTTTCCAGCCATCTCACTCTCCCCAAGCGTGCACATCTGGAACCATTCACAAAGTGGTGGCTGAAATTTCCACTAATTCACATGGAATGCTAGGGATGGAGGCCACTGGGAGGGCCTCAGCTTCCCCCAGGTCCCAGGGCAAGTAGTTCTACTCTAGGAAATGCATGCATCAACAAACATCCTAGAGCATGCCCGCTGGGAGCAGCCCAGCTCTGTGTGTGGTGGCCCTGAGGCATATGCAGACATCATAGACAGTGCTATGGACTGACTTGTGGCCCCCCAAAATCCTTATGTTGAAACCTTAAACCCCAATGCGACTGTATCTGGAGAAAGGGCCCATAGGAGGTAATGAAGATTAAATGAAACCATAGCGTAGGGAGCTAATCCAATAGGACTGTGGCCTTCTAAGAAGACGAAGAGATCTCTCAATCTCTCTATCTCCCCCAACAATGTGAGGACACAACCAGAAGGCAGTGGTCTACAAGCCAAGAAGAGTTCTCACTGGAAACCAACCACGCTGGCACCTTGATCTGGGACTTCTCAGCATTCAGAGATGTGAGAAATAAACTTCTGTTGTTTAAGCCACCCAGCCTGTGATATTTCGTTATGGCAGCCTGAGCTAATTAACACTGACAGCAAGCTCTTTTGTCCACATCCAGACAACATGGTTCACAAGGAAAACCAGGAATCCAGAGCTCTTACCCTCCTCACCTGTGTGGCCACTGTGCCCAGAGAGGGTACAGAAATCAGGGAGGGCAGCAAGGAAATTGGGAGAAACACATGTGGAAACTCATCCGTTCATTCACCAATAAGCATTTATGGAATGATTACTGTGTGCAATTATAAACATTTTCAAATATAATATATTCATATTGGTTTATAAACACATGAAAGAAAGATCTGGAAAGATAGGCATTAAATGGATAAGGGTCACCTTTGGGGTGGCAGGGGAGAAAAGGGGCAAGGAAGATGAAGAACTCTTAACAATGTAAAATTGTTTTAATGTGTTCACCTATGAAAAGAGGAACACACAAACTTGCAAATAATTGCTGAATGAGGAAGAAAGGCAGTATGCAAGGCTTAGTGGGTCCAGCTTTCCTGTTTGACAGGCATTCCTACTCCCCAGGCCTTTTCTCTGGGACCTGGGGATGTAATGGCTTTGAAGGCATTGAGGGCTTGTCTGTCCTATGAACAGCTGTATCCCCAGAACCTAGCAAGGTGCCTGGCACACAGTAAATGCCTCCACACTGGTTGCTTGAGTGCATGAATGGCCAGAGCCCTACAGGAAAGTTCTGGGGAGGGTCTAACCCTGGCCAGGAGATTCAGCTGAAGCTTCAGGAAACATCTGGGACAGTGTTTGTGGAATAAGGCCCTGAGTGTGGGGTAAATGGAGAATCTGTAAAACAGAGGTTGAGATGATTCAAGGGACTCTGGGTGGCACATGCCCCAGGAGAAAAGCAAGAGGGACCAGAGTTCTGCAAGTAGAGTCTAACAGCCCAACCCTTACAAGGGACACTAATGTCCCCAACAAGAGAGCATTCCCCCTCTGCCACCAGACCACCAAAGCCCACAAGTTCCCATATGGTCCTGTACAGACCCTGCCCTCCCAAAACAAGTCAGAGTCCAGAATGGAAATGACTTGTCGCAATGCCATGCTGAGATTCAGCACAGCATGAAGGGGCAGAGCACAGGCTCTGGCTCTGGCCTGCCTGGGATCGAATCCCGGCTCCGTCACTTAACTGAGTCAGCTAACTTCTGTGCCTAAGTGTCCCCACACATAAAACAAGGATGTTGTTCAAGTACCTTTCTCTATGGCAAACACTTAGAATGGTGCCTGGTCCTAGGAGAGAGGTGGAGGTTGAATAAAACTCGGATTGATTTGAAGACAGCCAAGTGAAATCACGT
The DNA here is from genome assembly GCF_963455315.2 of Globicephala melas. Classification (NCBI taxonomy): domain Eukaryota; kingdom Metazoa; phylum Chordata; class Mammalia; order Artiodactyla; family Delphinidae; genus Globicephala; species Globicephala melas. The sequence goes on along the minus strand of NC_083316.1, from coordinate 118,645,964 downwards.
GACTTCACTCACACAGAACCCATCATCCCAACTCTGAGAAATGAGCTGCATCAGAACTTATATTTGACGCGTCATGGTGACGATCTTTAGAGGTGTTAACCTGGCTAGACTCAGTGACACGGACAGAAGTGGGCAGAGGCCAGCTTGTGGTGTGCACACACCTTCTCCCAGTGATTCAGACACGAATGTGGGGACTTCCGTGAAGAGATTTTACAGATGTGATCAAAGGCTCTATTCAGTTGACAACAAGGAGGGATGATTATCCTCAATGGGTCCAACCTAACCAGGTGAGCCTTTAAAAGAGACTGAGCTTTTCGTAGAGAAAGAGACTTCAACAGCAGCTGGATCCACAACTGCTTTGCTGGATTCTCCCTTTCTGACTGCTATGGACAACAGCTTCTGCCAGGCCCATGGGGTTCTAGCTGGCTTGTCATCTTCCCTTCCTGACGGCTTGCCCTACGGATCTGGGGCTCACTTAGCCAACCTGCACAATTACATAAGCCTTGTAATACATCTATTAGAATAGATATCTCCTACTGGTTCATGCTTCTCTGGTTGAATCCTGACTGATATAATCATCTCCCAGAGAGTAAACTTGGGGATGCAATGAACCACTTCCCATTTTCCATATCGAGCACTGTTAAGGATCAAGGGGCTGAATGTGAGCACCAGAATGCAGTTGGTTCTTTTCATTCACAGGAGTTCTGTGCCATACAGTCAGCGCGAACACTGAATTAATGAAAGTGAACCACGGTTCCTAAGGGAAATAGACGGTTAGGTTCCTGTGAGCCTCTCGTCACATTTCATCAAAGGATCAATACGTTCTTTGTTTTAGGTGTGCTTCCATTTAAGACCTTGTTTAATATGTATGATTGATTAACATTGAACTCAGGGTCAGCAGCACTTCCTTCCACCGCCTGAAGGAAGCTTATCTGACACACCTATCTTCTCCATAAGGCACATCACAGCCTTCCTGCGCTTGGCAACACTAGCCAGCACTTCCACACTATGCTGGGGGTCTATTTTACACAGTGTAATTAATCACCAAGAAAAAATACCAAAGACGTGACACAGAACAGAATGTAAAAAGGACACATTTATTGTACATGAGCTGAAAAGAAGGCAAAGCGTCACCTTGTTCCACCTCTGCTGGGAACGTGCACGTCAGGGGACTCAAATTTTTCTCCACTCTGATCACGTCCCAAATGACCACAAAAGCATCACCAGCACTGATTGGGGGTCACAAATTTTAGTGAGTAGGTGAAACTCCAACTACAGAATCTGTGAATAATAAGAAACAACTGTTTTACTCCCTCTCCTTTCAAACCCTTAAAGAAAGTTTTTTTTCTCTTCCACTCCAGGCATGAATTTCTCGAGTTTGAATCTACCCTCATCTCCCTTGCTCTCTCTTGGCGTTCTGTCCTCAGTTTCCACCCTCGCAAGCCATGCTGGATGTTCTCTGCTTCTCTGCTTCCTGAGAATGGCAGAAAGAAGACCAGATCCGAGGCTGCGCCATGATCAAGGCAAGAAGCCACAGGCCTGGGTGAAGACACAGGCAGCGAAGACTGAGGAAAAGCCAGGGGAGGTGGACCCTCCCTTGGCTGGGGGCTTGGGTTAGGGAAGAGGAGCTGAAGGAGCTGAAGGTGACTATGGTTTCTAATTCCATAAATCCAGTATGTACTGAGGAAATGTGCTTGAGATTCAGAGTAAAATGCTGTAGGTCCCTGAGGGAAGGGAATGAGTTCTGTTTGGGACCCACTAAGTTTGAAACGCCCACAACATCCAGACGGTACAGGTATCATTCAGAGCTGAGTCTCAGCTGCAGAGAAAAGCAAGCAACTGCGGCTAATTCAAGTAGATGAGGAAATTACTAAAGGAGATCTGGTAATTTACAGAATTTCCAGACTGGCCGCGGAACCGAGACTGGAACCTCCGCAGCCAGGAGCAAGCATTACATTCATCCTAATCTGGTCCAGTGAGGAACCCCTTGTTGAAACCACTGGAAACGAGACTGTAGCTCACAGCTCTGACTCAGGACTCTGCTTCCAGGACACTGCTGAGTTCTGAAATGTGGCCGCCACCGCCATCCTCAAAGGACGGATTCTGCATGGGCCCTGTTTCTGATCAGAGCTGGGGTCACAAGCATCTCACAAGTACGGCCTGGGCCACCTGCCTGTGCTGTAGCTACCAGGCTGGGGACAGGGAGTGGGGATCAGTCTCTGGAGTCGGAAATGGGTCCTGCCTCATAAGGGGGGAGATTCCCTGTACAGAAGAATGATGCTCAGCTAGTGGCGTCCAATCAGAATAACAAATGCCTGCTGCAAGAGATTCAGAAAGGTTAGAAATGCGAATAGTAATCACAGCTCCCACTTTTAAGCCCTTACTATATGTCAGGCGCTCCATGAAGTGGTTCACATGCATTGACAGAGTTTAAACTACACGAAAAGTATTACGTGGGGATACAGAAGAGAGGAGATCCAGGGAGAGCAGAGCAATTTACTAGGGTGGCCAAACACACTTGACTGAGCGGTTCCCTAGTGAGGACTTTCAGTTATAACACCAGGGAAATCTCAGCAAAACCAGGGCAGGTGGTCAACCTAGTCTGGTCAGACAGATATGGGTCCAAATTCTGGCTTGTGCACCTGGGAAAAGTGACTTCACTTCTTGGAACTTTGGCTTTCCCATTTATAAATGGGTATAACAAAAGTATCTCCCTCGGGCTTCCCTGGTGGCGCAGTGGTTGAGAGTCCACCTGCTGATGCAGGGGACACGGGTTCGTGCCCCGGTCCGGGAAGATCCCACATGCCGCGGAGCGGCTGGTCCCATGAGCCATGGCCGCTGAGCCTGCGCGTCCGGAGCCTGTGCTCGGCAACGGGAGAGGCCACAACAGTGAGAGCCCCGCGTACCGCAAAAAAAAAAAAAGTATCTCCCTCATAGAACTGTTGTGAAGGGTTAGAGATGACATGAACAAAATTCTTAGTACATCACCAGGTATATATTAAGGGCACCAAAAAAAAAAAAAAAAATAGACATTATTCTTATTAACTCCCAGAGAACTTGAGTTTGTCCACATTACAACAAACAGTAGAACCAAGATTTCAATCCAGGACTGAACAACTCCAAGCTGTACTTTAAATCCCTAAGCATTTATTGCAACCCTATCCAGATGGTGGTTGAAGTTACAGGAGGATAAAGGAAGGGGGACAGACCAGGGTTAGCACTATCAGCTATCCTAATATTTAATGCAGAAAGAAGAGGCAGAGCCAGCAAAGAAGAGGAGAAACAGACCACAAATGGGGGAGATACATTTGTGAAAGTAGAAAAATTACAGAAGTCAGGAGTGGCAAATCAGATCCAATGCTGCAGAGAAATCAGTAGGTTATAAACACATTACTCTTCCAATCAGGCAAGAAAAAGTTAAAATGAGAAAGTTGAGGGGTGTTGACTTCCAGCAATGAGGGAGCAACAGAGACTGACTCTACCCCTTCAACAAACAGAAAAACACACAAGATTTATGAGACAACAGTTTTAAAACACTGGACAACAGAAAGCACAAGATAATGATCCCCTGAGGGAAGGGAAACAAATAGATTAAACCCTAAGGGTGCCCCAGCTCACTGCCTGAAGAGCATTTTCAGGCTGCAGTGCAGGAAGGGCTAATGAAACAGATAGAACAACCCCCAGAGGCTCATGTGGGGCCAAGAGTAGTTCACGTTCCAACTGACAAGAATGGAGAGAATTCCTAATATATGGAATATCAGGAAGGTCCTCAGGAGGGTGTTGCTTCAATACGGAGGCCCAATTAGCTTAAACCAGATGTTGGCAAACTTCTTAAAGGATCAGATACTAAGTATTTTAGGCTGTGGGCCACACAGCCTCTGCTGCAATCACCCAGTTCTGCTGTTGGAGCATAAAATAGGTCAACATAAAACATACCACAGATAATATGTCATCAAATGGGTGTAGCTGTGTTCCAAAACAATTTTACTTCCCAACAGAGGCAGCTGGCTTGTGGGCCACAGTTTGCCAACCTCTGGATTACACTAAAGTTTGTTCTGGAGTCACCCAAGCGAAGCTGAAAGGCAAGCCTCAGAAGTACCACACTAACCCCAAAGACCTTAATAGCACCCCAGAACAAAAAGCCCAACAACATTTAGAGGAGCACCAAAAATTCCAGCACTCAAAATTATTTACAATATCTGGAATCCAATGAAAAATTCATGCAAAGAAGCGAAAATAAAGCCCATAATAAGGAGGAAAAACAACAGACCCAGAAATGTCACATATGATAGAAATAGTACATAAAAACATTAAGACAGTATTATAACTATACTGTATAAGCTTAAGAAAGTTAAAGGAAAGCAGGAGCATGTTAAGGAGAGACATGAAAGATAGAAAAAAAGTTTTAAGTCAGATTTCTATATATGAAAAATACAATGCAAGAGGTAAGATAAACTTGATGGTGTTAACAGCAGATTAGCTATTGCAGGGGAAAATCCAAAATTAATGAATTTAAAGACACAGCGACAGAAACCATCCAAAATGAAACACTGACAGGGAAAAAAAAAAACCACTGCAAAACAAAAAGAGAGTCATCAGTGAGCTACTGAACACATAAAGTAGGCTATTATACTTGTAAGTGGAGTCCAAGAAAAGAGGACATGAGTGGGGGAATAAAAATGTATTTGAAAAAATAATGGCTCGAAATTTTCCAAACTTAATGAAACCTATAAAATGCAGTAAGCTCAACAAATCTCAAATATAAGAAACATAAAGATGACCACACCAAGGTGTATCATAACCACATTGCTTATAACCAGTGATAAAGAGAAAGAAATTTGAATGGCTAGAAAAGGAAAAAAAAAAAAAAAACAGACAAAGAGGACTAAAGATCGAAAGCACACTTCAGAAACAATGCAGTCCAAAAGACAGTAATTTCTTTCAAGTACTGAAAGAAAACCAAGTGTTAACCTAGAATTCTATACCCAGCAAAACTACTTCTCAAAAACACAGGTCAAATAAAGACATTTTTGAACAAAGAATGAAAGAACTCATCATGAACAGACCACCACTACAAGAAATGTTAAAGAAAGTCTTTCAGAGGGTTAATGACAGCGAATGTAAATTTGGGTCTACACGAAGGAATGGCGAGCACCAGAAATGAAAAATATGTAGGGAAATATAAAATACTTTTTTCTTACTTTAAGAAATCTCCTTACAAGAGAAGCAACTATGTAAAGGAAATATGTTTAACAACAATGCTTTGAGGGGTTCACAGCACATGCAGAAACAAAATGAATGATAACAATGGCACAAAAGGAGGAAGGGGGAAAAGGTGGAAAAGAACTGTTCTAAGATTCTTATACTAAACCTGAAGTGGTATGATGTTCCGTTAAAGACTGTGGTTAGCACACATATGGTCACCTTATTTTTGATAAAGGAGGCAAGAATATACAATGGAGAAAAGACAGCCTCTTCAATAAGTGATGCTGGGAAAACCGGACAGCTACATGTAAAAGAATGAAATTAGAACACTCCCTACCACCATACCCAAAAATAAACCCAAAATGGATTAAAGACCTAAATGTAAGGCCAGACACTATCAAACTCTTAGAGGAAAACACAGGCAGAACACTCTATGACATAAATCACAGCAAGATCCTTTTTGACCCACCTCCTAGAGAAATGGAAATAAAAACAAAAATAAACAAATGGGACCTAATGAAACTTAAAAGCTTTTGCACAGCAAAGGAAACCATAAACAAGACGAAAAGACAACCCTCAGAATGGGAGAAAATATTTGCAAATGAAGCAACTGACAAAGGATTAATCTCCAAAATTTACAAGCAGCTCGTGCAGCTCAATATCAAAAAAACAAACAACCCAATCCAAAATGGCCAGAAGACCTAAATGGACATTTTTCCAAAGAAGATATACAGATTGCCAACAAATACATGAAAGGATGCCCAACATCACTAATCATTAGAGAAATGCAAAATCAAAACTACAATGAGGTATCACCTCACACCAGTCAGAATGGCCATCATCAAAAAGTCTACAAACAGTAAATGCTGGAGAGGGTGTGGAGAAAAGGGAACCCTCTTGCACTGTTGGTGGGAATGTAAATTGATACAACCACTATGGAGAACAGTATGGAGGTGTCTTAAAAAAAGAAAAATAGAACTACCATATGACCCAGCAATCCCACTACTGGGCATATACCCTGAGAAAACCATAATTCAAAAAGAGTCATGTAGCACAATGTTCACTGCAGCACTATATACAATAGCCAGGACATGGAAGCAACCTAAGTGTCCATCGATGGATGAATGGATAAAGAAGATGTGGCACATATATACAATGGAATATTACTCAGCCCTAAAAAGAAATGAAATTGAGTTATTTGTAGTGAGGTGGATGGACCTAGAGTCTGTCATACAGAGTGAAGTAAGTCAGAAAGAGAAAGACAAATACCATATGCTAACACATATATATGGAATCTAAAACCTAGGGGCAGGACAGGAATAAAGACTCAGATGTAGAGAACAGACTTGAGGACACGGTGAGGGGGAAGGGTAAGCTGGGACGAAGTGAGAGAGTGGCATGGACTTATATACACTACCAAATGTAAAATAGATAGCTAGTGGGAAGCAGCCACATAGCACAGGGAGATCAGCTCGTTGCTCTGTGACCACCTAGAGGGGTGGGAGGGAGATGCAAGAGGGAGGAGATATGGGGTAGATGTATATGTATAGCGGATTCACTTTGTTAAAAGGCAGAAACTAACACACCATTGTAAAGCAATTATACTCCAATAAAGATGTTAAAAAAAAAAAAAAGACTGTGGTTAGTTAAAGATGTATACTGTAAAACCTACAGAAACCTCTGAAAAAAGATAAAAAGAGGTACAGTCAATTAAATCAATAAAGGAAAACTTCCCTGGTGGCACAGTAGTTAAGAATCCACCTGCCAAGGTAGGGGAGTCAGGTTCGAGCCCTGGTCGGGGAAGACCCCACAGCCGGCAGAGCAACTAAGCCCATTAGCCACAACTACTGAGCCTGAGCTCTAGAGCCCGCGATCCACAACAAACAGAAGCCACCCCGATGAGAAGCCCGCACACCACAACAAAGACCAAACACAGCCAAAAATAAACAAATTAATTTTTTTAAAAAATTATTAAACCAATAAAGGAGATAAAATGGAATCATATCAACTGCAAATTGGCACAAGGTATCTTTTAAGGGTGTTAGAAATATTCTAAAACTAGACTGTGGTGATGGTTGCACAACTCTGTAAATTTACTAAAAATCACTGAGCTGTATATCTAAAATGGGTAAATTTATGGTATTTAAATTATACCTCAATAAAGTTGCTAAAAAATTAAAAACACTTAATCCAAAAGAATACAGAAAGAAAAAAGAAAACAAAAATCAGATGGGACCAATAAAAAACAAATAGCAATATGACAGATTTTAAAACATGTTAAAAAGTAGAGAGGTCTAAACAATTCTGACAAAGAAAAAGTTGAAGGATTACTCTACCTGATTTCAAGAATTATTATAAAGCTACAGAAATCATGACCGTCTGTTATGGGCATAAAGACAGCCATACAAATAAATGAAACAGAATAAAATCCAGTCATAGATACATGTATTTATGGTCAATTGATTTTCAACTAAATTTCTCAAAGCAATTCAATGAGGAAAAAACCCATCTCTTCACCAAATGGTACTGAAGCCACTGGATACTCCTATGCAAATAATAAATAAATAAACAAGCAAAAAAACAGATAAAAAACCTTGCTTCACACCACAAAAAGTTTAACTCAAAATAATCAAAGACTTCAATGTAAAAGCTAAAATTATTAAACCTCTAGAGGAAAGCATAGGATAAAATCTAAGTGAACTGGGTTAGGCAAAGATTTTTAAAATAGGATATAAACCATAAAAGAAAAAAACTTATACATCGTTATTTCATCAAAATTAAACATTTCTGGGCTTCCCTGGTGGCGCAGTGGTTAAGAATCCGCCTGCCAATACAGGGGACATGGGTTAGAGCCCTGGTCTGGGAAGATCCCACATGCCGTGGAGCAACTAAGCCTGTGTGCCACAACTACAGAGCCTGCGCTCTAGAGCCCGTGAGCCACAACTACTGAGCCCAAGTGCTGCAACTACTGAAGCCTGCATGCCTAGAGCCCGTGCTCCACAACAAGAGAAGCCACCGCAATGAGAAGCCCGCTCACCGCAACAAAGAGTAGCCCCCGCTTGCTGCAACTAGAGAAAGCCCGCACGTAGCAATGAAGACCCAACACAGCCAAAAATAAATAAATTAATTAATTAAAAATTTTTTTTTAAAAAATTAAACATTTTTGCTCTTCAAAGAACACTTAAGAAAACAAAAAAGCAAGCTACGTACTGGGAAAAAATATCTGCAAAACACATATCTGATAAAAGAAATGTATACAGAATATATGAAGAACTCTTACAACACAGTAAGAAGAAAGAACCTGATAAAAATAAAATGGGCAGAAGAGATATTTCAAAGAGCAGATATCGACGGCAAATGACAATAGCTACCACTACACACCCATTTGAATGTCTAAAATTTAAAAGACTGTATCAAGTTCATCAAACTGAATGAACTACCAGCGGCATGGATGAATCTGAAAAGTATCATGGTAAGTGAAAGAAGCCAGACACACAAAAACTACACACTATGTGATTTAATTTACATAAAATTCTAGAAAAGGCAAAATTACAGTAATTAAAAGCAAGTCAGTAGTTTCCAGGGGCTGGGGTAGAGGTCAGGGATTAACTGCAGAGAGGAATGAGAGATCTTTCTGGGGTGACAGAAATGTTTTACACCATAATTAGAGTAGTGGTTGCAAGACTTTATATACCTATCTAAACTCATTGACTTGTACACTTAAAATTGGTTTTATTGTATTCAATTATATCTCAAAGCTGGAAAAAAACACCTTTGAACTCAGTATTTAGACCCAAGCATGGAGGAGACTATTCACTAGGGAAAATATTCGAACTTCTATAAACCATCCTTTGAAATACTGATTTTGGTTTCTATTTTATAGTATAGACAATGTATGTGTACATTAGCATATGTATACACAGTTGACCCTTGAACAAGGCAGGGGTTAGGGGTGCTGATTCCCACACAGTAGAAAATCCTCATATACTTTTACAGTCGGCCCCCTGTATCCATATATTCAACCAATTGTAGATCGTGTAGTACTATGGTTCATGCTTATTGAAAAAAATCCGTGTATAAGCAGACCCGCACAGTTCAAAGCCATGTTGTTCAAGGGTCAACTGTAATTTACAAATGAATATTCATTCATTGAGGCACATCCTCCATATTTTTTCACTGAAAGGAATGAGCCATTTAAAACATGTGGAGAGGGTTTCCCTGGTGGCGCAGCGGCTAAGAATCCACCTGCCAGTACAGGGGACATGGGTTCGAGCCCTGGTCCGGGAAGATCCCACACGTCGCGGAGCAGCGAAGCCCGTGCACCACAACTACTGAGCCTGCGCTCTAGAGCCCACGAGCCACAACTACTGAAGCCCGCGTGCCTAGAGCCCGTGCTCCACAACAAGAGAAGCCACCGCAAAGAGAAGCTCACGCACCGCAACGAAGAGTAGCCCCCACTCGCCGCAACTAGAGAAAGCCCGCGCGCAGCAACGGAAACCCAATGCAACAAAAAATAATAAATAAATAAATTGCTATTAAAAAAACCCCAAACGTGTGGAGACCTCCAAATTGGTTGGGGTGGGAGAAGCGGAAACCAGATTGCTATAGCTACTGACAGGTGAGGGCAACAAGCACACTTCTCTTTCAAGACACTGGGTGAAGAGAAAGGGTACAGCTACAGGCAGAGTGGAGAGTTGAGGGAAGGTGATTACATGTAGGATGGGTCATTTTAACGTAGGTTTAAAGGAAGGAGTCAGAAAAGGTAGATCATTAATAAAGTCGGGGGGCAGGGGGAAGAGAAGGAGACACTACAGATGAAATACCTGGTCTGCAGGAGGAGATGATTCTGGGGCCTCAGTAAAGAGTTGAGAGAGAGAGCTGTCTTTAATGAATTATTAAGCCAGGTCTTCAGTGCAAGGGGGAAGAGAAGGTAGGAGAGGAGTCTTTGGGACAAGCAGCATGGGCAGTAATGTGCAGAACTGACGAGATGTGGACCCACATATAAATAAGCAGTTGTGAGAAAGCAGCTGAGGATCTATCATCAAGCTCTTTTTACGGCAGTGGTACCCACCACACGCTCACATTCCTGATGTAACCCCGAGATGGCTGACAGGAGTCAGCTGCTTATTAGACTTGGCCACTGAGGGCAACGTCCCTCCACGCCTCCTCCAGCAACGGGAAGCGCCCAGGAAGCGGAGGTTGGTAGGGACTTAAGCAGAAACTGGTAAACTGATATCTGTACCTCTAGGCCCCTTTGGAATTCATCCACCACCCACAGGATCTTGGGCCACGAGGCCCACTTTGGCCTCAGATGCTAATTTGGGGCCCACTGGTCAATGCTAAGCTGGGCGCGGTGGTTGTGTAGGTGGGGACCACCAGGAAGTAGAGGAAGTGGGACTGGTGAATCAGGCAGGGGCCCCGCTTCAGTGTGGTCTGACTCACCCCAGACCATGGGAATGGGCACTCTGGGGCCGGTGGCACCATCTCTGAGCAGCACCAGGGCTGTCAGGGGCATCATTAGTGGTTGCGAATGCTTGCCCAGCACTTCTCACAAGGTGGCCTTGGGGCTTGCCCACAGGCCATCTGAGTAACTACGTCCTCTTTACCTTCCGGCAGATCCAGATGAACTAGCACTTCACCTCCTGACTTCACTTCTGCGTGCTGCCCTGAGTGGTACGGTGAGTTGAGCCCTAGAGATGGTACTTCTTTTCAAACCTACTCATCCCTCTTCCCTCACTACCCGCCGCTGGAGGATTCAGGAGACTTACAGGTAGGGCCTCTGACCACCTTCTCTTTTCATGTGTCAGCTGCAAACTGACTTCCCAGAGAAATCCAGACAGCCTCTACTGCCAGTGTGAACACTTGATATGAGGGTTTCTCTCATTTCCCTATCTACCTCTAGTAACTCTGCTTCTTCACTCTGATGAAACAACCCTCCTTCACTTTTCAGTTGATGTAGTTCAGCTGCTGTCAGTTCCACCCCTAGCACCAGCCTGGCTCATAGAACACCGCAATCTCCTGGCCACAGCGACTGGTTCAACAATGGACACGACTCAAAAAAGAGTCCACAAGACTGAGTTCTGAGAGTTTTGCGGAACTCTTAGAAGAGAAAATCATTCCCTGCTGTGGTTACTGAGAGCACAGAATATGGGTCAAAAGTTACTGGCAGCTTTTTTTCTTTTTTAAGATGACCCTTATGTGCCAAGAACTGCCTTAAGTGTCTTTATGTATACTGTCTCATTTAATTCCCACATCAGCCCCATGAGTTATAAGTTCTATTGTATGAGGCAGCATAGTTTGGAGATCAACAGTACTGACTCTGGAACCAGACTACCTGGATTTAACTTCTGGCTCCATCATTTACTAGTCGTGTAACGGGCAAGTTATTTAAACGTTCTGTGCCTCAGTTTCCTCATCTATAATATGGGGCTACTAAGAGCCCCTACCTCATAGGTTGTGAAGATTAGTGAATTTATTTACATAGAGTACTTGGAAGAACACGAGGCAGAACAGCAAGTGCTCAACAAATTTTAGCTATCACTGTCACCATCACCATCATCATCATGTCCCATTTAAAGACAAGGAAACTAAGGCACAGAGATGTTAAGAAACATGTCTACGGTTGTGCAACTAGTAGGTGATGGCCTGGGGACTTGAATCAAGACTGCTTCTGGCTATAGAGACCATGGTTTTGGTTTGGTTTTGCTCTTTTGGCCGCGCTGCGTGGCTTGTGGGATCTTAGTTCCCCAACCAGGGATCGAACCCATGCCCCCAAGCAATAAAAGCCCGGAGTCCTTACCACTGGACCACCACAGAATTCCCGAGACTATGTTCTTAACCATGAAACAGTACTTCCTGTGCCCTAGGGCATCACCTTGGTCTGCAGAAAACAGAGAGATAACACACACAAAACAGAGCTGAGAGGTGGAGAGGGTAAAACAGTCCTGAGGACATTCTCAGGGCGCCTTGAACCAGTTGTCTTACTCTGTACAGCTGCTATAACAAAAATGCCATAGACTAGGTAGCACATAAACAATAAACTTCTCACAGCTCTAGAGGCTGGCAAGTCCAAGATCAAGGCACTGGCAGACTCAGTATCTGATGACTGTCATCTCACTGTGTCCTCACATGGTGAAAGGAGTGAAAGAGCTTTCTGGAGTTTCTCTTTAAGGGCACTAATCCCATTCCTGATGGCTCCACCCTCATGACCTAATCATCTCCCAAAGGCCCTCACCTCCTAATACCATCACCTTGGGGGGTTACAGGTGTTGTAACATACGAATTTTGCAGGGACACGAACATTCAGTCTATTGCACCAGACAAGCCAGAAATCAAATCTCTGTTTGGAGTTTTTAATAATATTAACCAACAAAACTCCTCTACCTCAATCCAGTTTGAGCTGGGGTATCTGTCCCTTGCAGTTGAAATCCCTTGGCAACTTGACTGAAATAGCACCCTCGTATTCTGAGCCTGAATGACCCCAAAAGAAGAGAAAACATCGCCATGAAAGAATTTACTCTAGGGTTACCAAATCAGAGCTGTCCATTTGTTCGGTCATTCATTCATTTCATTCAAGCACCCTCCATGGATGGCACTAGGTTAGTTGCCAAAACATTCTGAGTGGACTGGGCATAAGGCATTTCAGCATCAAAATATCAATGGTGTTCCCATGAGTATATTAATTAGGTCCAGCTCCGGCCTCAAGTAGTCTCAATTCTCCTTCTATCTGTCAGAACAGAAGTCTCTGGAATCTTTACAATCTATGCCAGATCTTTTCTGAGCTCTGCATATCCATTGCTATAGCTGGACTCTGGCCTGGCTTTAAATGCGAAAGGTAATGGGGAATTTCTGCACAGACTAAATTATTCACCTCCATCGAACGACATAAGCAGCATTCAATCTCCAACTGCGGACACAGTCTTCCCAGACCAAAATATTCAACTGAGGTCCAAACAGGAAACGCAGATGCCAAACAGGTGACTTAGAAGGCAGGGGTCAAAGCCCTCCAACCAGCAAGGTGAGTCGTTTCCTTCTTTGCGTCAGATCTGCACACAGAGAACCCTTGAGGGCTGGGATTACTTTTGATTTTTACATCACAAGCGTCATAGAAAATATACAATGAAAAACCCAATGATTCCTCGGAGAGTTCATTGCTCTCCCGTCTCCTTTGATTCCCCTGCCTCCTCTCCACATCCTTTGAACTCCTAAAAGGACACTTTGAAGGCATGTCATAAAGCAGTTTTTCATTCATGCTCCGCTCTTTGATGATCTTGCTGTTTGTCTGAACTGCAGCGTCCACAGGATGTCGGCCGGGCAAGCTGAAAGCCAATACCGATGAGGAACGGCCAAGCGAGGATGAGCTTGAGTGGCGCTCGTCAATAAGAAGAGAGCGGAAGGGAGGACAGAGCCAGGTCGGAGAGGCCTGAGCAGGATTTCTGGTCTCTCTTGCAGGTCCTACCCTTCAGAGCGGTCACTTGTGAGAGAGGCCAAGGATACCCGAGCCCAGCAACAGCTCGCTCCATCTGCTAAAGATTTTGTTCCGATGCTTCCCTCCTGCTCTGGCCTCACACAGGAGAGCTCTCTGCTCACCCCACACTGCACTAACCCAGCTCCCACTTGATGAAAAGGATGATGGGCTTTGACTTTTCCCAACCTCTTCATTATCTTCTAGTGCAAGTTTCATTCATTTCAAAGCTAGGAAGACACCATGAGGTGGGGAAAGGAGAGAGAGAGGAGTGGAGGGCTAGCCAGCCAGGTCTGCAGACACACACCTTCTTTCACCTTGCCGACTGACCCAATGGCTGAGAACTAAGACTCTTTATGTATGACTCTTAAGAATGTTAAAATACTCCGGAAATAGCCAGTGGCCCTCAAAACAGCAGCCCTGGCTCCCCTGGCCTAGGGATGGGTAACTATGATGAGGGTGTCATGATGAGAGCCTTCCACGAACCTGAGTGTTCTCAGATCCGAAGGGAAAAGAAACCACTCCCTTCCGCGATGCAGTGAGTCTGATTCATGCTAATGAAGTGGCTGGGCGCGGGGTTGGGGGGGGGGGTGGTGGTAAAAACCTTCATCCAGCTGTAAACATTCAATACATTAGAACCCATCACTCTGGAGGCAAGCATGTGGTGTCAGAGGGGAGGGTGAAGACCCCACTCATTCTCAAGTGTTTAGTGAGTGCCTACCAAACCCTGGCAGGACAAGAGTGAGCCAGACAGATCTCTGCCCTTGTGGAGCTAATGATTTACTGAGAGGCCAGACATTCAACACTTCCACTCACTCATATATGCATAATTATAAATTGGGACACGTGCCTTGCAGAAAAAGTATAGGGTGTTATGCGAGAATTTAACAGAGAGACACCATTTGGACACGGGGGCCAGGCTACATGGAGATCTGGGAGGGCCCAATCTAAAGGGGTGTCATTTAAGCTGAAGGGGAGAGGGAGCTGGGCAGGCACAGAGTAGGGAACAGTAACGTTATGAAGGGGGAACAGCATTTTATGCAAAGCGAGCAGCATATGAGAAGGTCTGGCCGAAGGGGAGACAGACTGGAGGGGTCCACAGTCAGCAAAAGACCTGCGAGGAGTAAAGAGTCAACCAATGGGTACAAAGCCTCACAACATGCCAGACGCTGTACCCAGTACCAGGAACACGGCCGTGAACGTGATTCACAAAATCCCTGTCCTCCTGGAGTTTGCTTCCCAGACGTTACCTCGTTGGGAACCAGACTCCAGCAGAGGCACCAGTAATTCAGGCTGCCTGGCCATGATGAAGCAATGGACAGGGCTACTTCATACATTCCAGGGTTTTCCCATCCAAAGGGCTCACGGCGTGGGCCACCAACTTCAAGTGAGCAGCTACTCTCATTTTTCCCTGCTTGGATGGACGCCAAACCAAGATCACCCGTGGGTGTGCAGCAGGGGACAGGTCAACCCAATCAGACAAGGAGAGCACCCATTCCCCTGTGCTGGCAACTCCGGCCCACGGTGGCCAGGGGTCTGGAATGGTCTCCAGGCCCGCCATCCATCAGTTCTAAGTCCTGAAGACAGTTCTGGCACAGAGCACAGTGGCTTGTGCGGCATGGGATTTTTGAGTCAAACAGAACTGGCTTCTTATCCCAGCTCTGCCACATGCCAACTGGACCCAGAGCTTTACCCTCTCTGAGCCTCTCTTTCTTAGTCTATAAAAGAGGGTTAAGGGTTACTAGGACCTTGACCACAGGGTAGTTGTGAGAATCAGGAGAGTTAGGGCATGTAAAGCACTGAGCACCCTTCACAGGGCTCAGCATCAGCTACTGGGGCCATGACGACTGTGACAGGTCCCACTTCCCTGCCTGGAGGTGCCTGGTTTAATGTAGTTTTCGTAAAGCCCCGAACTACAAGGCCAGCAACTAAGCGCACCACACAGCCCTCTCCCCTTTATCCACGCATTGCCTGGGGAAACCAAGGCAGAGTTCAGCATCTAGCCCGGCGTAACCCCAGGACTTCAAAGTCAGGAATGTTCATTTCTGAGAACAGTGAAGCAACCACAGGAAGCATGCAGAAGCAACAACTGGCCGAATTAGTCCCATGGGAGTTACTCGGACATATCTTCCACTCAAAAGGACTTTGTGAATTTTCCATTGCAAATATTTAATATCGAACTGGGTTCTCTCTTCCTTCCGCCTTTGTCGGTGGAGTGCTCGAAATAATTTTAATATTAGCCGAAGCCAAGGAAAATTAGAAAGATGAATCTGCAACATTTACTCCCCCTTCTCCCCCCTCTCTCCCTGCGCACAGCATATTCCACAGCCAAACTTCAGTGATTTGAAGTCTGCCCCAGCTCGCCAGCACGGCAGCTGAGCAGTTGCTTTTAAGACAGACGACATGGTTTAAACGCCGGCCCTGTTACTTACGAATTTTACGATTTTAGGCTCATAACTTATGCTCTTTAAGCCTCAGTTTCTTCCTCCATAAAATGGGGACGGTAAGAATCCTTACTGAGTTACTGAGCATGAAGGAAAAGTTCCACAGGTGAACGCTAGTTGCTATTATTCCTACTACCTGTTCTGTTCCCACCACGATCTAGGTCATCCAGAGATGGCTCAGGGACAGCCGGGCTAGCAGACGCCAAACAGGCACGAGCTGACAAAGGAGAAAAGCATCTTCGGCTGGAATGGGGTGAGGAGCCTTTGCGTCCTCCTTGGAAATTGACAGGCTACCCAGAAGGGAAGATCTGTGTGAAATTTAGAGAATCCACCGGTGGCCAGGTCACAATGCACTGACTCTGAGGGAGCTGCCTTCCTGTTTCCTGTCATTTCCAGCCCCCAGACCAGAGCTGACACCAGATCCAAATCCTAGACCTTTAGAGTAAATTTAAGAACCTCTATAGGGTTTTCTTTTCTTCCGTCCCTTGCAATTCCCTTCCCGCAGTGAACCATACAGTCTGACCTCACGGAACTTATAGTCTAGGAAGGAAGATGACAGACCATAACGTCATCAATCAGGAAAAGTCCTCTGAAGGAAATAAACTTCCTTCCATGTAGGAGGTGGACAGTGACCAGGGACAGGATCTCAGGTGGGGTGGCCCGGGAAGGCCGCCCCAAGGAAGGGGATATGGGGTCCAACACTGCACCAGTGACCAAAGAAAAGGCTATCTAGCTAATTCTTTACTTTCAAGGCAATTAACAGGTCCGAGGAATAAGTGCTTGAGAACAAGTTAAAGGAGAAGTACTAGACTGAGGGTCTTTCCCATCTAATCCTCTCCTCACACCCCCATCACCAAAGCATGAAAAGGTTAGTGCAGGATGGACCCAGGAGAATCGAATTCACCTCCCACAGATGGCCCTGAATCATTAGCAGAAACACAGGTCTCTCTAACCTGTGCCAGAACCACCACTAGATTAATGACGATCAGAACAGCAAAAATCACTTACTGCGTGGGGCGCACGCAAGGCAGCAGGCCAGCACTGCCTTGTGTTCCCTCGTTTACTCCTCCCAACATGGGGACGATGATACTGTCATCCCCATCTGCATCTCACTCATGGGGAGACCCAAGCTCAGGGAGGCACAGCGGCCCAGGGGAACACAGCTAACTGGAGGTGGGGCAGGGAGGCTGCGAAGTAGGTACTATCATCAGCTCCATTTCACAGTTGAAGAAATTAAGACATGGAGAGGTCAAGTGACCTATCCAACGTGGTACAGCCCATAGCGGGTAGAAGGAGGACTTAAAGCCAGGCAGACGATGCCAGCGCCCAGGCACAGAAGAACCTGAAGCGTGTGCGGGGAACAGCAAGTCCTTCCGTTTCTCTGCAGCGGCAGGTGTACAAAGAGACACGAGGGGGCGTCGACATTCATTCAATGAACATGAAAGATGTACAGAACAGCCCGGCCTGGTACCGCCTTTCCGGAGCTTCGGTCTAGTAAGAAAGCCAGAGACGGACAAGTTTATGCACATCACCTGTGTATATCCATGACCGCTGGGACACGAGATGAGGAGTTTAGGGTGTGATGCGTGTAGACAAAGAGAGGCAACTAGAGAAATCTGAGGCAGGTCCCTGTAAGGGTTAGCTGAGTGAAGAGCGAACGTGCCAAGTATCAGGACCCTGGAAGGAACATGGCAAATTTGAGGAAATGACGTAGAGTGGAGAGACCTGGGTGCATGGGTGAGGCGAGGGAGGCAGGGAACAGGAGAGGAGTCTGCAGAGCTCGGCAGCAGAGAAGATGGAGAAAGTGATGGGAGGCCGGGTTGCAGGGAGCTCACAGGCCAGGCTGAGGAACCTCCCTCCACCAGTAGGTCTGGGGGAAGCAGACATTGCCACAAGCAGAACTACACCTCCAAGGTCAGTCATCTGGAGACAGGAGTCAGGAGATTAGGGAGGAAGCAGGACTGGTGGTACGGAAACAACATAAACCGGGGGAAAGGTGGCAAGTACCTGGAGGAGATGGAGGCAGGCGAAGTAAAGAGGAGGGAAGGAATTCAAAGAGTCAGCAGAGAGGGGAGGGACAGGCCCGTAAGGATGCTAGGCATCAAGGGGGAAAGCCGAGCCCTACCTGGGGACTGGGAGCGTGGGGCTGTTTAAAAACCAGCAGGAACGGGCTTCCCTGGTGGCGCAGTGGTTGAGAGTCCGCCTGAGGATGCAGGGGACACGGGTTCGTGCCCTGGTCCGGGAGGATCCCACATGCCGCGGAGCGGCTGGGCCCGTGAGCCATGGCCGCTGAGCCTGCGCGTCCAGAGCCTGTGCTCCGCAATGGGAGACGCCACAGCAGTGAGAGGCCCGCGTATCGCAAAAAAAAAAAAAAACCAGCAGGAAGACCCAGGGGCCATCAAGTGTGGTTTTAGCACATTGAAGGAACGCCTGCTGGGTGACAGCTACTGAGCTCCGCGCAGAGCACCCAGAAATGCTCTAAGAAACAAACGCCGTTGGTCCCATTCCACACACTGGAAATCTGAGGCACAGTGAGGTAGACTGATGGGGCCTCCCTGGACTAAAGCCCATCTCCCTCCACTACCTGTGTGGCTTCCCTGCAGCTCTTCTTTAGGTTTAAATCCTTCTCTCATCTACACCCATTTGCTCGGGTTCTACCATCCAAAGCAACGGAGCCTTCCTGACGACCCAGCCTGCGTTGATCCGGGAACTGCCAACCCTTGGTCAAAAGGTAACTCACAGGTAAGCTTTGTTTGACCCACACGGAATTTTCCAAAGCATGGGTTTGTTGTCAACATTGAAAAGTTAGAAAATTTTACATACAAATCCAGATATCTAGCTTCTCTTGAAAACCCAGTTTATCTGGTGACACTGGGTCCACCTTCTCACAAGGCAACAGCTGTCTTGAGTTGAGGCAGCTGCCCTCCTGAGTGGCCACAAGCTTTCTGGTTCACCACAGTCCCCACCCAAAACACCCAACAACCAAAACAGACACTAAGCTGTGTGACCGCCTAAGAAGGCTGTTCCTTTAAAACTAACAGTCATTTTTATCTTCAGGGCAAAAGGGAGTGGTGGAGACTGGGGTTAACTAGAGAATACAGCCTTCAACTATAGGAGAGCTCCACCTGCCTCGTCTTCATAGACATCTGAGACTCTGACCTCTGACTGTTGCTATTTTATTCTTATTGGGAGGTCAAGGAGAAAGGCTACTTGGGTACTCATCCCACGCTACTTGGCTCGCATCCCAGTCTGGGACCACCCAAGAAGAGACCCTCCCTCCATCTTGTCACCACCCCATCTCCACACAGCTCCTGAGTTATTCACCCACTGCCACGTGGATTCTAAGCTTTCATTCCAAAGGCTGTCCAGCAGGACAGACCAGGGAAGTGGGGACACAGAAGCGTTCGCCCAGCACCATGTGGGAATAAATACAATCCAAGTGAAATAAGGGCTCATGCTGAGGCTGGCTCGGGTCTTCAATAAAACGGGACATTCTTTCAGAGCAGTGTCCTCACAAAGGAGCCGAGGAGGGAAAACACTCCTGATTGCAGAGCTTCCTCTCCCTAGCCAAGACTTGGCATGGAACAGAAAAACGAAACACACCCCGGCTCCTCTCCAGAAAATCCCAACAGGGAGAATAGAAGCCAAGATGTAAAAGGTGAGAGGTGGGAGTGAGATCAGTGAAATGAAGAGGCAGGTGCCCTGTGGCCTGCTCTGAAGGTAAAACGGTGGCTATTATTTCAGGTGTCCTGGGTTCCTGCTGTTTAGAAGGACAGGAACTGCCCAATATCTCCCAACACTCTCTAACGTTCATCATTCCAGCCCTCTCTCATTTCCATCTTACTGGATTCTCTGAAGTCTGCAGAGGATTTGTCAACAACAGACTAGCTCGGGCCCTCAGGAGAAAGAGCCTTGCCTTCCAGCCTTCGGGAGCCACCCACACGCACAGGCTTCCCACGCTTCGATCTGTGCCTAGCAGTTCTCTGCAGAACCCGACCGCCAAAGTGTTAAGCGCAGGGTACACTGGGATGATGTGAAGAGCAACCGCAGACATGTTCCCGCCCCTCGCAGAGTTTATAGCCAAGTAGGAGAGAGAAACAGTAATCAAATGATCACATACATTCATGCATGCATTATTCAAAACAGAACCACGGGGACTTTCCTGGTGGTCCAGTGGCTAAGACTCTGTGCTGGCAATGCAGGGGGCCCGGGGTTCGATCCCTGGTCAGGAAACTAGATCCCACATGCCGCAACTAAGAGTTCACAGGCCGCAACTAAAGATCCCACGTGCCACAACTAAGACCCGGCACAGCCAAATAAACAAATATATAATAATAAAAAAAAAAACAGAATCACGTACTCTGAAGGAAAGAGATAGCCCCGTGCATGCGTGTAATAAGGTGATCAGGCGTAGGAGTATGGTCAGGGAAGGAAGGCTTCCCAGGGTAGCAAGAGAGTGGGGCAGGAAAAACATTCCAGCAGAGGGAACAGCCAGTGCCCAGAAGGAGGCTGGTACCTCACTATGCCTGCTGTCCTGTTTCCTCTCAAGCTTTGGTTTGATTCCAGTGTGGTCCACTTAAAGGACCTGAAGCAAGCTGGGTGGGCTCTGGGAAGGGGTTGGCATAAGAGCAGGTGGGAGGCAAGAGCCCCACAGCCAGAGGAGGCAGGTTTCCCCAGAGACGCTAGCCCACCACCAAGTTAAAACCTGCCTGGGAGGCAACAGGACCACTGGGTTGTTTCTAGGGTGGGAGGATGTCAGCTCCCATCAGTGACAAACCAAAGACAAGATGAGGAAATAAGACATGTCCCCACCAAGCTCTCTGGAAGGCCAAGTCAGATATTACTCAGGTCTAATTTCAAATACAAAAATAACTGACAATTTTTACAATCATCTTTTGTGGTACCTCGAAGTTCTTGCAAACAATACCTTCAATGTATAATAACTATTTTCAATTTGTGTAAGAGACATCATTCCAACCTGGCAACCACCCTCAGACGTGCTTCAAACAGCAGCCAGTGATCTTTATAAAACATGCCTCAGCTCACGAGGTGCCCCAGTTATCAACTCTCCAAGTTGATGCTCCCACCGCATGTAACATGAAGTCGAAAAGCCACTCCATGATCTGGCCCTTACCCAAGGCATCAAGCTCACCTCATCCCCCCTGCCCCCTGCTCACCATTCTGCAGTCAAAATGCCCTTTCGCTCAGTTCCTCCACCAGGCCAAACATGCCCTGGCCTCCAGGCCTTTGCACGTGCTGTTCCCTCGCCAGGAATGAAGTCACCACTTGCCTCCTGCTGGCACCTTCTCATCTCTTGGATCTCAACTTAAACATCACTGCCTCAGAGGCCTGCCTTAGTCGCATCATCAGAAGTAATATTCTTCCCGCTCAGCCTCAACTCAGCCTATTTTCTTTCTTTTTCAGATGCATGCCCCAACCAGGAATTCTCTCCAGTCCCTGCCGGCATCTTCCGCTTTTCTACAATTTGCGTATTTCTCGTTACGCTCTCCCACTAGACTGTGAGCTCCGAAAGGAAAAAGACCTCACTGGCCCTGATGGCGATGTTTTCCTACCACCAGCACAGTGCCCAGCGCACAGGAGCTGTCCAGTCACTGCCAACTGTCGAATGAATACACTGTGGACTCTGCAAAACGACTGTTGCGGACACCTCCAAAATGTCCACTCAGTCAAGAAACAAGGCTGCGGAACCATTCTTGATCAGAGCGCACCAGAGCATGACAACTGAATGCCATCTGTCTTTGATTAGACTGGATCAGAAATAAAATTTATAATAATAAAGGACAAGATTGAGACCATAAGGGAACTTGTGACACAGACTGTACATCAGAGAAGAGTATTGTATCAATGTTAAATTTCGTGAGTTTGATAATTCCACCATTCTAAGCTAGAAAAATACACAGATGCAGGCTGAGATACCTTAGGAGGGAAGCGCCATGACGTCTGCAACTTACTTTCGAAAGTCCAGCAAAAATAAATATATTTGTTTATGTCTACACACACTCACATACTGCATTTGTTCAATCCTTGCAATTTTTCTGTAGGTTTTAGGTTTTTCAAAGTAAAAAGTTGTGGGGGGTGGGAGAGAATAAACTAATAGATGTATAAATAAACAAATAACAGAGTTTTACTTCTCATTTTTGGTTGAAGTGATGTGATTTACCCAAGATATATGAATAGCCTGTGGCAGGGTCGAGATTACGACTGAAAACCCCAAACTCCCTGACTTTCTCCATTTCCACTGCATCAAACAACCCACTTGGACTCGTGACAGTCTCAAACAGGTCACTTTAGGGCCCTGAATTGAACTACTGGTTGGATATGCACCAGCTTAAAAAAAATCAAAATGATGTTGGGTGATCTTAATCTGGGACTCTTGCTTCCAGACATTTTACATTACAAAATAAAAGCCTTCTCATTTGCATACATCTAGCCCAGAGACCATCAATCAAACATAAGCTCAAGCCCGTTCTGCCTGTCCCCACATGGTATGTGGATTATACCTCTAATAATAGTGAGCTACAGAACTGGTGGAGGGGGAAAGACTAGCACTGAAGTTTTAATTTTCTATTTTTATTCAAATTAGTCAGCTTAATCTTTCCTGTTTCTTTTCCACCTATGACATCTGGAGCCTGTGCAACTGTGCATGGTCAAACTCCTACTTGCCCTTCGGCTCCCAACCTAGATTCCTCTTCCTCCAGGAAGACTTCCCTGATTTCTCCAGGATAATTTAGGAACTCTTCATCTGGGCTCCCATAGTCCTCTCCTTTCTGTATAAAAAAATTAAACCTCATCATTCTAATTTTTATTGCCTGGTTGCTTGTTGGTCCCCATCACTGGAACGCACCCTTCACAAGGGCAGGAGCTGGGATGTCAGTGGTGAGCCTGTGCCTAGCCCACAGAGCACAAGTGATAATCCACTGAGCGGAACTCCACTGAAAGAGCTGGCCCAATCCCACTCTTCACGAGATCTTAGATGACCCGTGGAGGGCAGCCTGGGGCCAGCTCTCCCCAAGCAGCTCTAGTGAAGCTTTTCTTCTGCCTGTTGTTTCAGGTGTCCTATATCACATCCCCTTTGGGACAGGAAGTGTCCTGTGTCACTGTTTTCTCCTCTTGTTCTGTTATCAAAGGCTGGACCAGGGAGTTCCTGAGCCAGGATCAGGGGGCTTGGGTCCAGTTACCCACCACCTGCTAGAACAGCGACTTGGCCGCATTGCCAAGTAGGGAACAACACATGCTTTATTAAATAATAATACATACTGCTCACTCCATCTGGTCATTTCAGCTCAGGGATCAGCTTTAAAGTCTCACCAGGGTGGGACAAGCAGAATGGGCTTCACGGGTGGCGGGAGGGGCAGATTTGCAGGATGCAAATTTGGGGGGTTCTGAGGATTTGACTATGGGGCAGTTTTTCACTCGTTCTAATCCTTCCAAGCAGAAACTCTACCCTACTGGTATCCATGACGGTAACTGCAACTCCACGTGGTGGAAAAACAGTCCGACAATGCAGATTTGGTTCCCAGCTCCCTCCCTCCAATAGCCTGTGAGCTGGGCGGGTTACTTAACCTCTTGGAAACACAGTTCCAATCGCCATGAATGGTGGTCGACACCTTCCTCGTGGGACTGTGAGTAGAAATGAAGAAGATAATCAGATAACCCAGCATGTTGTAAATGATACACCTTGTACAGAGTACTCTCAAACTGTGACAGGATTCGGGAAATCTGCTCCCTTGAACAGATGATCTGCAGGAATTGGGAGAGTATGAAAGAGCAGGCTTGCCAGGGGGTTACAGACTCAATTAGAAGAGACAGCACACAGATACCTGCTAGAAATTCATCACGTACTCAGTCAAGGTTGTAAAACTTGCTGGGGCCATACACATAGTAGGCACAGATGCTGCATATCTTTTTCTCATTCCTTACCCCACCCCCTACTCCTGGGCCCCAGATTTTCGCAAGCCAAATACTTGACATGGTGCACTCTTCCCCCAAGGGTCCTATGAGGGTTGAGAAGACAATTTTTGTACATCACTGTCTTCTACATTTTGTACACACACACAAGCATACATCACCAACCGAGAATTTAGCCCCAAATTCATTGTGTTTCTGTTTAGGGAAGTGTTCGCCCACATGGGGATCTTCTGGTCCTTGAACGGAACTCAGCATTCAGGACACATCATCACCCTGGGAGGTGCCGGTGGGGAGAGCAGGAAGCAGAATCAGTGCCCAGGTCCCTGAACAGTATCTTTGCCCCGTGTCCCAACATCCCTGAAAGCCCCCTTCCGTGGATCCGTCCCTCACGTCTCCACCAAAGCCTGCCCGTATCTCCTCTTTTCCCTCCAATCCACCCCGCATACACCAACCACCATAGCCCCACCTTTGTCCTCATTACCTCTCACCTGGACTAGAGCCACAGCCTCCCCGCAGTCTTCCTGGCTGTGGCATGCTGCTGCCCCACCCCTCCCCCAATCCACCCTGCACTCTGCAATCAGAACGGTCCGACTAGAACGCTCAGACCACAGAAGCCCCTTCCTAGGATCCTCCAGGGGCCCACATTCCCTGGGAAGGCATGTAAGCCTCACCTCATTCAGCAGCTTCAGCCTCCACGCTGCCCTTTCCTCCTTCATCTTATCAAGCTGCTTTCAGTTTCCCCTCACCCTCCACGCTGTCCCCCCAACCCACCCACCCCGGGCCTTTGCTATCTCTTCCTACCTCCCGGAAAGCCCTTCCCATCTTTGGCTACCTCTTATCACTCTTCATGACTCACTGGGGCACTTCCTGTAGGATGTGCTCTCTAAAGCCAAAGTTGGGGCCAAAGACCCTTCCTCTGGTCCTACGGTCTCCAGTTTAACTAGTTTAAACTGGAATTACAGGTCCAGGAGCCTGACTCCCCAACTAGGTATTACCTTCCTCCAGGTAATGAGTAGGCTGGATCCCATATATTCCCCAGCACCTACCACCGTGCCTGAACACTGCCAATGACCAAAACAAATGTTTGCTGAGTTGAAATGAACCTCCAACTCCCACACAGAATCACAACAGGCAGTTCAACGGAGAGCCCCCTAGGTCTGAGGAAGGGAAGAAACAGAAGGCCTCCGGATTGATGGAGCCCACGCTCGGCCCTGGGAGACCCAGGACCTGGATGCTCAGAGCAACTGGAGGACATCCAAGTATTGCCTAAGGAGAGAACCGGCATTACTCGGAAGCTGCCTCGGGCCTGGGCAGCCATCCCAATCATGCCAGTCTTGGGACTACCCATCTCAAAATGGGATTTGCACATCTGAGGGCATGTGCTTATGCTAAGGAATGCACAAATAAGAAAGTACACCCTCCGGGACAGTCAGTCTAATACTTTAAAGCATTTTTTCAACAGGTAACATTTATTGAGTACTTGCTACGTCCCAGGCACGTGTGTCAGTTCATTTAATCTTCAAAATGGTCCCACACAGTGGGTACTATGAGTTGCCCCCATTTTCCGATGTAGAAACCGAGGCCCAGGAAGGTTAAATAAGCTGTCTGAGGTTATACAGACAGCAAGCAGCAGCAGTGGAGTTCAGACTCAGGCATGTAGCTCGAGTCCACTGTTAACCATTACACACACTGCCTTTCTTCAAACCACTTTACAGAAAATGAGAGTGATGTTATGGAGTTAGCTGCACATCTCATGGTCTTTGTGGGTTTTTTTTGTTTTTAAGGTAAAATACAGGACTTCAACACCCAGGCCTTGCTAACTCTTCCAAGCTCTTTTCCCCCCCTCCCTCTCTCCACTCCGGCCTCTTCTCAGTTTCTGGAAGGTGCCAAGTTCATTTCCGACAAGGAATGTTTACACGTGGTGACCCTCTGCTGGGAATGCTGCACAGACCCTGCCAGTTCTCCACCCAGCCGGCCCCTTGTCCTTCACGTCTGGGCTCAGATGTCACCATCTCAGATAGGCCTTGCCTGATGACCCTGTCCAGGTCTCCCCCTGCTTCTCCAGCCCAGCACCCGTGCCATCCCCTGCATGGCATTGTTCCCAGCAGGTGGCCACACAGTCACCTTCTATATCTGGACACTGTTTCCCCCACTGCCCGCAAACCTCACGAGGGCAGGAACCTTTCTGTTTTGTTCACCTGGCGCCAGGCAGTGAAGCGCTCAAATATTTACTAAATCAACGAACAAACGGATGGACGAATTAATGAACTCATTAATCAAGGGAAGTAAGAGCTGCAGGAAAGGAAGAACGGTTACCTTAGGCTTTCAACTCTGGGAGATACGCTTTCACTAAGAGTATTGGTATTTCGGTGAAAAATTTGAGACTAGACTTCAAGATTATGAACCCATGCTTTTGGAGAAAGTGACCTACAGAAAACTCCAACCCATTCATCTGTTCTGACTCGTGCGAACATGAACTTTGCCCTCTAAAGAGGCAGTCCTTGGAGAGGACCATGAAACTGCCCAGGATGACCCTGTGTGACTCCGGGCAAGGTTGGACAGGCAAGCACCCTCAACACTGCTTGAAGCTTTTACCCCAAGAACACCGGCTGGAAGGGCCTAGAATCCCTAGAGGAGCTCCTCTGGGAATGCGCTCACGCAATTACTATTACCCTCAAATGTGAGAGCCAAACCTCTGAGTCTATACCACCTAACCTCAAGGCTGCAGTTCCCCGTGCAAAGGAGAGGTCAGGGTGCAAAGCTTGGGGAGCTGCAGCCCAGGAGAGGGTGGAAATCAAGCCTCAAACTCAGCTAACCTTTGGGGTACACTACGCACACACCTGAAGCTTCTCCACCCACACCCTTGGAAACATGCTTATGAAGGGCAGCAGAGGGGAAGTGGGTGGGGAGAGGATCGTTATTAAAAAGACAGCTAGAGCCACAGGAGAGGAAATGTCTCTGCTATTACTCCCAGCAGGTCGCTATTGTAGAAGAAAAGTAATACGTTTTTAAAAGTGCCAAACAGGAAGGAAGGGCATGGTGGGGGATAAAGGAGATCAGAGCAGGTCCGAAAAACAAAAATTAAAAAAAACACAAATGTCCTTCTTGGAGCAAAATTGTTCTGCAGGGAGACAGCTCTCAGCAAGCTTCTCTCCCTCCATTCTGAGGGTTTTTTTTTCTCTTAGTGTACAATTCTTTTTTTTTTTTTTTTTTTGCAGGGAAGGGCAGGCCTTCTCTGCTTTTCTTCCCCTTTCTTTTTGGCTCCCTTACCAGGCCTCTCACACCTTCTGGGTTCCAAGAGCATCCTGAAGATACTTACCAACAGGAAGCCAGACAAGGAGGGAACTGACACAGTCGTTAGGTGCCATAAGCCTGCTGACGAGCTGCCAGTTCAGCCTATTGAAGATGTAACTGAAAAGCCACCACTTCACTCAAACTAGGTCACCTCCAAGCGCTGTGGATGTCAGCTGGGAGCTTGCCACTGACCGAGAACCGAGGAGCCACGAGGTTAGTGGTTTCCCCTGGGGACATGCAGAGGCCAAGGGGACGAGCGAGAGATGGAGACCAAGGAGGGGATTTGTGAGAACAGCGAGAGCAGAAAACCAGGAGGGAGACATCCACAGGCAAGGGAGGAGAATTTAATAGTCAAGTATTTTTAGAAAACTATGTTTAACAATTTGTTATTAGATTTTTTAATAAACTCATAAGCATCGTGAGTCTTCAAGAAAGGATTATGCTCTATAGCCCTATCCCCATGTATTTGATTATAGGGTTCCATTTTTGAGAACCACCTTGCCATCTAGTGTCCTTCAGAATACACTCTGAGAAATGTTTATTCATGTCCAAAGGGTACCTGACATCAACCCTGGCAGGAGTGTCTGGGGGGTAAGCTATGACTCTGTTCTTGACCCCGTCTGGTTCAACATCATTAATCTGTTGGCATGCCAATCAGATTGGAAGACGATCCTAAGCTGGACGGGGAAGCTGACAGGAGAGATGGTAAAGCCAGGACTATGGGCAAACAAGACACTTAAAAGGGATAAATATCAGGTCCTGCATACGTGCTCCAACAATAACACAAAGCATTCAGGATGGTGGAAGATGGGGCTCACTGTAGTACATGCATAAATGACTGGGAACTCTGTTGACTATGAAGAGGGAAGACAAGAAGCTGGGTCCTTGGTGAAAGCATGTGAGCCTTTTTTTTTTTTGGCTGTACGCGAGCCTCTCACTGCTGTGGCCTCTCCCGTCGCGGAGCACAGGCTCCGGACGCGCAGGCTCAGCGGCCATGGCTCACGGGCCCAGCCGCTCCGCAGCACGTGGGATCCTCCCAGACCAGGGCATGAACCCGTGTCCCCTGCATCGGCAGGCGGACTCTCAACCACTGCGCCACCAGGGAAGCCCGCGTCTGAGCCTTTTGAACAAGCTTCACCTGAAAGCAGGGCCAACCCCCAGCCCAGGGCCCTGTTACATTTATCAACAAATTCTCTTTAAATATTGAATTTTCTTTCTTTTTTTTTTTTTTTAATCAGCAACATAAACATTCCAAATGGATAATACTGTCAAGTATACTAAGGTTTCCAAAGGCAATACACTTTAAAGAAGAAATGGGGGCTTCCCTGGTGGTGCAGTGGTTAAGAATCCGCCTGCCAATGCAGGAGACATGGGTTCAAGCCCTGGTCCAGGAAGATCCCACATGCCACGGAGCAACTAAGCGCATGCACCAGAACTACTGAGCCTGCGCTCTAGAGCCCGCGAGCCACAACTACTGAACCCGTGTGCCACAGCAACTGAAGCCTGCACGCCTAGAGCCCATGCTCCGCAACAAGAGAACCCACCACAATGAGAAGCCTGCGTACTGCAACGAACAGTAGCCCCCACTCGCCTCAGCTAGAGAAAGCCCTCGCGCAGCAACGAAGACCCAACACAGCCAAAAATGGAAGGGAGGAAGGGAGGGAGGGAGGGGGGAAGAAAGAAAAAAGAAGAAGAAATGAAAGAAGTCTCAAATCAAGGAGAGAGGTCTCACCCTTCTGGCTGGTCAGATGACTCTTGGAGTTTAGCTTGTACATGGTTCTGGGGGGCCAACCTTAGAGGAACAGAGACAAACTAGGAAAATTTAGCAGGATGAACAGGGTGCCTCAAACCACGTTACACAAAGAATTACGTAAAAGAAATTTTAAAAAGAGACAGACAGACAAGAGATACAGAGACTCGGGAGGGTCTAGCCTTCCAAATAGAAGATTTGTGAGGGACACAGCATTCCATGAAGAAGGAAACCAATGCTCCTTAATCTTCTAGAGGGAACACTCTTGAAAAACTGTTGAAAGCTACGGAAACTCTCCCCAGGAAAATGTACATGCTACAAAATTCTGCAAGTATTTTCAGGGGATTGCTTCCCCCCCCCCAACCCCCATTACTACCATAGAAGCCCATCCATGGACTTCCTCCATAGAAGACCAAAACCAGGTTAAATCCTCATCAGGATTAGGCATTACCTGTGTGATATCCCCACACCCACCCCTGCCGCAGTAATGAACTAGTAGCAATGGATGCTATTATAAGGAGGCAAGCATCAGCTCAGTAAAAGACACACATTCCCCCCCTACACTGTTGGTGGGAATGTAAACTGGTGCAGCCGCTATGGAGAAGAGTATGGAGGTTCCTTAAAAAACTAGAAATCATGTTGCCACACGATCCAGCAATCCCACTCCTGGGCATATATCCAGAGCAAACCATAATTCAAAAAGATACATGCACTCCAATGTTCACTGCAGCACTACTTACAATAGCCAAGACATGGAAGCAACCTAAATGTCCATCAACAGATGAGTGGATAAAGAAGATGTAGTATATATATACACAATGGAATATTACTCAGCCATAAAAAATGAAATCATGCCATTATGGATGGCACTGAGATTATCATACTAAGTGAAGTCAGTTAGAAAAAGACAAATACCATATGATATCACTTACATGTGGAATCTAAAATATGACACAAATAAACTTATTTACGAAACAGAAACAGACTCACAGACACAGAAAACAAACTTATGGTCAGCAAAGGGGAAAGGGGGTAGAGGAGGGACAAGTAAGTTTGGGACTAGCAGATACACACTACTATATATAAAATAGATAAAACAACAAGGTCCTACGACATAGCACAGGGAACTATATTCAATATCCTGTATTAAACCACAATAGAAAAGAATATGAAAAAGAATATGTATATATGTATAACTGAATCACTTCGCTATATACCAGAAACTAATGCAACACTGTAAATCAACTGTATTTCAATAAAAAACAAAAACACACAAGCATGCAAATACACACAGTCTAAGTTGAGAATTACTGTTCAGAGAAAGAAAGTTTTTAATTAAAAAAAAAAAAAAAGACACAGGTTTCTACCATGCCTGCCATCTGGAAACAGAAAGGGCTGTCTGGCAAGTAGAGAGCTTATCTTCATTGGAGGTATTCAAACAAAAACCGGAAGAACATTTTCAGGGAGGTAGTAAAGAGGTTCAACCATGCCACTGGACTCAGTGAGCCAAGGCCTTTCAGGACTTTGCTACTGAAAAATGTGGTCTGAGGACCAGGAGCATCACCTGGGAGCTTGTTAGAAATGCAGAATCTCAGGTGACTCCTACGCATGTCAGTGTTTAAGATGCACTGCTCTAAGGTATCTAAGATTCTCTAAGGAGAGAGAAATAGCAATACTGTGGTCCCTCAGCAGCAGTATTCACCTATGCCTCCAGAGATCCGCCATCTTTTATTTTTTATTTTTATTTTTTGCTGTACGCGGGCCTCTCTCTGCCGTGGCCTCTCCCGTTGCGGAGCACAGGCTCCGGACGCACAGGCTCAGCAGCCATGGCTCACAGGCCCAGCCGCTCCGCGGCATGTGGGATCTTCCCAGACCGGGGCACGAACCCGTGTCCCCTGCATCGGCAGGTGGACTCTCAACCACTGTGCCACCAGGGAAGCCCCCGCTCTTTTAATTTTAAGTAAGTTTGGGTTTTGAGGCTATAAAGTGGGGACCCTTCCCTAAATCCTTTTCCCATCCTCAACCCATTGCTTGAGTTATTTCTTGATCATCTCAAAAGCTACAGATGGAAAACTAAGGGGAAGAATGGAATAATCCCCACTTTGTGTCTAATCCAGGTCCAGAACTTAAAGAGTGAAAAAGCAATTTTAAATAGCTATCTTCATAATCATCTCCTTTACTAAAAATAAAGATAAGATTTATCACGCACTCACATGGGCCATAAACCCTGCTACCTGTTTTTTTAGTTTTTTAATCCCTTGTCTTACTTAGTCTTCACAATAACCCTATAAGGTAGTGACTATCATTTTTTTCTTTCATTTTACAGATGACGAATCTGAAGCTCAGGAAGGGTGAGTGACTTGCTCAAGGCCACACAGCCAGTAAATGGGAGAGCCAGGCCTTGATGCCTACGTTCGAGTTCTCAACCATGAAGCCACATGCCTATCGCCTTTAGAGGAAATCTCTGATCTTCTGCTCTTTTCAATAAGCAGTAAAGGTAGCCCGAAGCTGTCAAGTTCCCACACAGCTCATGCAAGTTATCCAGGGATGTAGCCAGGCTGCTGGCTGGGCAGCTCCAGACACAGGTGCACCAAGGTCTCAGATCTCAGCCCTCCATTACATTCTGTTCATTACACAGGAAGACTTAGAGGTCACGCTTTCAAATCCTGGCCCCTTCCTCATTATCTGCTCCAGCATCAGAGTCCTCCCAGTCCTGTATTGACTTGCTTTATCTCCTGGCTGCTGTCCCATCGCCATTAGATCCCAGGCATTTGAGCAAAGTACACAACTATCCAGTTCTGGCTGAAAGGAACTGACTCGCCATTCCTTCTCTGTAATTTTGGCCATAGTCTGAGAGGATTTAGAAGGTGTCATTGACTTGGAATTACAGTTCTTTGTTACAAAATGAATTTCCGGACCATGCTGAAGGGACTAGCATTCCC
The DNA here is from genome assembly GCF_963455315.2 of Globicephala melas. Classification (NCBI taxonomy): domain Eukaryota; kingdom Metazoa; phylum Chordata; class Mammalia; order Artiodactyla; family Delphinidae; genus Globicephala; species Globicephala melas. Next base: position 118,613,936 of record NC_083316.1, on the reverse strand, counting down.
CCTCGCTCTCACACAAGCAGCTTTGTTCCCCTTCAAAGTGTCCCTCTAATTGCACTGTGCACATTCACTTTGGACTCTGCTGCTTCTCAAGGAGGAACCTTATCAAAGAGAACTCAGACTCCCTCTCGTACTAAACATCTGCAGCCTTCGTTTGGAAATTCATCATGGGCTGCATATTCTCCCTTTGGCTTATTACATTTTTAATTTCCTAGAGCTACTATACTCTTGTATACTTTTGCCTTATATGCCCAACTGGGTCCCTTAAGGCAGGGACCGCCTCTTAGGTTACCATTGTTTCCAAAGGTAACCGCTTTGTTTCACAGCAGTCTGGCACACGGCCTTGCCTATGTTAGATGGTCAACGACCATGGAAATGATTGAAAACTAACTGATTGAATTTTACATATTACCAAGCACATCTGTTGCTACGTTCAAAGTGAATTCACTCTTCCAGATACATTTGGAAGGGGGGGGTCACAGGGGGGAGAAAACTAACTAAGCATATTGAGCTCCTGAAGCACATGGTGTTGTGTAAAAAACCCTAACATTATGGTTTCAGCTTTAAAAGAGGTAACAATAAAACTTGCTCCCATGAGGTGGGACTAAGCCACTAATCCCCGGTACAGCTGGAAACACAAAAGCTTCTTGAAGTTCAAAGACCCCAACCCACCTGGTTAGACAATAACCAGGCCAAAACCTCCTTTCTCAGCTGCTCTTGTTAGCGTGTGCTCCAACTCTCAAACCGATTCAAGAGAACTCTGGCGATTTTAAAATAAACTTGCCTGAGAAATGGGCCACAGTGTATTTTCCTTCCAAAGAAACAAAGATCCTGGGTGATACTGGCTAGAAAAAGCAGGGTGTTTCCTCTAGTAATAAAGGGGGGTAAGTTCAGTAAACAAAACATTTTAAAACTTATATACCAGGTGCTGATTCACTTTTTGAAATACTGTCAGATTTCTCTCCTCTGTTCCAGAATAACTCTTTCTGGTCTGTTTTTCACTCAACCAATATAGAGAGCCAACTATGCTCCGTAGCTGTCTACTCCGTGCACAGACAAAAACAGACATGGGCTGTTGGCTTTTTCACACTCAGTTCCTTCAATATCGCAATTTCTTCTGCTCTAATATCAGCCTTTCCATAGAATCTCTAACACGGTTGCAAGAACCCCCAGGTCCCAAGGCGAGGAGGAATAATACAGTAACCAAAGCACAGAGCCAGGGCAAAGTTCATGTCTATGTTACTCTACGTGATAACCTCACAGGGGAAACGGGGCTGAAGATACTCCCCATCCCGGAGGAAAAGTGCCTGACATTTTTATAAATGTTCCTATCCACAAATATTATTTAACTTTAACCCAGGAGTTGAAAATGGAAATGTCTGCAGGTACAAATAGGTATGGGAACTGGGTCAAGTGAGCAGAGACTCAGAGTCAGGAATAAGAAGGACAAGCGGGGGTCGGGGGGGAAGCTGAGACCACTGAGGGGCCTGGCCTGACTGGGCACCAGGCAACTGTTCCCACAAAGGGGTGCAGCCCAGTGTCCCTAGTTCTTCTGATCTGTCAAGAGAAGCCAGCTCTAGATTTTTATATGGAATCTCCCAATTAAAAAATACTGACTCCATGTGGTGACCTAAATGGGAAGGAAATCCAAAAAACAGGGGGTATATGTGTACATATGGCTGATTTACTTTGCTGTACAGCAGAAACTGACACAGCAGTGTAAAGCAACTATACTCCAATAAAAAAATTAATTAATTAAATAAAATTAAAAAAAAACAAACTGGCTTCAACAAATCCTCAAACAATGTAATACAACTGTTAGGAGCCTGGGCTCTAGAACCAGATCAGCTGGGTTTTTGAAGCCCAGTCCTGCCATTTACCTGCACGTGACCTTGGACAACTTACTTAACTTCTTCGTGTCTCATTTTCCTCACCTGAAAAACAGGTATCAGTGCTTATTTCATAAGGCTAGTGTGAGAAATAAAGGCTCTATATCAATTTTAATACATAATTTGATATATAAATATGTAGATTATAAATATAAATTTATGTATGTATAAATATATAATATATATGTGATTAGAACAGCGCCTGGGCCATAGCAAACACCATACAAGTTTTAGCTAGTACCACTATTACTTTGGCAAACACCGTGTAGAACAAACAAGAAACTTCTCTCAAGAAGTTCCTGTAAGGACTTCCCTGGTGGCACAGTGCTTGAGAGTCCACCTGCCAATGCAGGAAACACGGGTTCGAGCCCTGATCCGGGAGGATCCCATATGCCCTGGAGCAACTAAGCCCATGAGCCACAACTATTGAGCCTGCAAGCCGCAAGTACTGAACCTGTGCACCACAACTACTGAAGCCTGCATGCCTAGAGCCCGTGCTCTGCAACAAGAGAAGCCACCGCAGTAAGAAGCCCACGCACCGCAACAAAGAGTAGCCCCCACTTGCCACAACTAGAGAAAGCCCATGCACAACAACGAAGACCCAGTGCAGCCTAAATAAATAAATAAAAGTTCCTGTATAGGCCAACACTTTGATACCTTAGTCTCATTAGCCCCTAATGCATTCATGGGGCCACAGACCTCAGCCTCCTACAGTTGTGAAGGTTTGGTGAGAAGGTGCTCTCTGCTTCCACCTGCCAGCCATCCCCAGAAACTCAGGGACACCATGCAGCTAGACCCATGGAGGATTCTGGGCGTTGCACGTTAATGCACATCAGTTACCTCTCCGTGTTGGTCCCCTCACTCCCCAGGGGTGAGAGTGGGCTGGTGATCACTCTGCTAGGCAGACAGAACAGCTGAGGATGCCTCCTCAGACAGCACCTTCAGTCACAGAGATGTTCTGGGCACAAAGCCCACTGGGAAGCTTGGTCCTGCTTGGCAATTCAAGGCTAGTGCACTGGTCCTTCCGCCATATTTTTATGACGGACCATCACCCTGGGGACTACCAGGCACGTATCAGCAGTCCTGGCTTCCTGGATCACTGCAGTATTGCAAAGAGGTTTTCCAAGCCCCTTGCCTATAAATGTTTTTCACCAGCCCAGGCAATTCTCTCACTCCTCACACTGAAAAGTGTTTTCTCCAGGCCTTCCTACAATTCTTACTGAGCTAACAGTGATGTATCTGCTAGCACTTAACAACAGAAGGCTTAGTTTAAAAAAAAAGGAGGGGGGTGGGGAGTGGGAGGAGATAGTAATTTGAAGTCGTATCTTCAACCCATATTAAAAATCGTCCTTTTCTTCCTTTGATTTCCTTTAATCTAGTCTCATTCCTTTCACGTGCTGTGTTTTCCTTCACAATAGTAACAACAAAAGCTAACATTTACTGAGCACCACACTCATTTCAGACCCTCACATCCAAGCCTCACAATAACCCCAGGACACAAATACCACCAGGATCCTAATGTTACAGATGAGGAAACCCAACTCACAGCCTATAAGAATCGTGGCCAAGGTCAGGCAGCTAGTAGGTGGTAAAGCAAGAGGTCAAAAAACAGGTTTGTGGGCTTCCCTGGTGGCGCAGTGGTTGAGAGTCCGCCTGCCGATGCAGGGGACACGGGTTCGTGCCCTGGTCCGGGAGGATCCCACATGCCGCGGGGCGGCTGGGCCCGTGAGCCATGGCCACTGAGCCTGCGCGTCCGGAGCCTGTGCTCCACAACGGGAGAGGCCACAGCAGTGAGAGGCCCCCGTACCGCAAAAAAAAAAAAAAAAACAGGTTTGTGACTGCAAAGCCCTGTGCTTACCCACCTGAAGAAAGAAGATCATCCTATTTCAGTCACGTGGTAGCTGAGCTTTCCTAGGAGTAGGAGAACAAAGACACACTCTACACTCAGACACTAACTTGGATATAGCAGCCACCCTTCCAGGCCTTCACCTCCCCACTCCACCTCACCCAAAAGATATCTGAAGACGAAAATCAGTTCAGGGCTTCCCTGGTGGCGCAGTCGTTAAGAATCTGCCTGCCAATGCTGGGGACACGGGTTCGAGCCCTGGTCAGGAAAGATCCCACATGCCGTGGAGCAAATAAGCCCGTGCGCCACAACTACTGAGCCTGTGCTCTAGAGCCCGCGAGCCAGAACTACTGAAGCCCATGCGCCTAGAGCCCGTGCTCTGCAAGAAGGGAAGCCACCGCAATGAGAAGCCCGGGCACCACAACTGAAGAGTAACCCAGCTCACCACAACTAGAGAAAGCCCGCGCACAGCAACGAAGACCCAATGCAACCAAAAAGAAAGAAAGAAAGGAGGGAAGGAGGAAGGAAGGAAGGAAGGAAGGAAGAAAGAAAGAAAGAAAAAGAAAATCAGTTCATAAGGTAAAAGTGGCTTGCATTATAGGCAGATGCTACATAAACCTAAAATGTTAATGTTATTTGGAGGTACCTGAAATAAGTTCCTAATAATAAGTCTTACTGGTCAGGCATATGTTTTTAAATCTCTTTGGGTTTTTTAATTACTAAAGCAAAAACATGCTCATAACAAATTCAAATAATACTGAAGCATATAAAGTTTTTTAATAAAGGGACAAAGTGAGAAAGAAAAGAACTCTTCCCCACCATGTTCCAACTCCTTGAGTATCTTTCAAGATCTTTCCAAGAACATACTAACATAGTATACATATAGATCTATGTGCATATACAGTTTTCTTTTTCAAACTCAGCATCATATTCCATAGTTTTGAAGTTTTTATTCAATACTGTATTTATTTACATATCTCCATGTCAGTTTGTACCAAACTACCTCAGTGTTTTTAATCAACACAACTGCCTTATGTGCAAGAACTGAAATGTAATCAGTTACTTGAAGAACATTTGGGTTATTACTATTTTGGGTGTTGAAATAGTCATGTACATCTTAAGAACCTTTAGTTGACAGTATGTGTCCCATTGACCCATCAGCTGATTAGGGTTACGACGTTTGGTATTGTTGCTAAAATAGAGCATACCTTCAGTTGAATAAAAGATCCAACTCATAAATAAAACCATCCCAGCTGCTGAGATTACTAGCTTTTCAACAGTAAAACATATAACTGAACACCAAATCATTCATTCATTCAATTATACATTCAAGTACTTGTGGTCTACCAAGCTCTATGTTAAGCCCAAAAGGTTAAACAAAAGACCAAGCCTCACTTCCTGCCCTTGAGGAACTAAGAATTCAATGGGCAGACATACTCATCAATGCATTCTGCATAAAGTTTAAGAGTTCTTCTAGGTTAAAGTAAAGGAGCATCTAACTCTGGAGGAGATGGAGGTGCCTGAGAAGAAACAGCTAAGAAGTACCTTCAGTAGGAGTTTGCTGGGAAAAGAAAGCCAGAATAAAGGACAGGGCAACCTTATTTTACAAAATCTTGTAAAAGCACCCAGCGTGTTCAGAGAACTCAGAGCATTCTGAGAGCTTCTAGAAGGGAAATGCCAGGAGAGCAGGATGGAAAGAGAGATGGAAATTGAGATTGAAGGGCCTTGCCTATGAAGTTTAGAAATTTGGATTTGAGGTTGTCAGAGGGGAAATACCACTCCAGGAGCATTTTGCATCTACCACAATTTGTTTACGCATCCATCTGTAAATGGACTTGTGTTGTTTCTGGGTTTTGACTATTACAAATAAAGGTGCTATGAATATTCACACATCAGTCATCTTGCTTCCTTTCTTTTCTCTTGGGTAAATAACTAGGAGTGGAATGGCTAGATCACAAAGGAGGTGTGTGCTTAACTTTTTAAGAAATAGCCAAACTGTTTTCCAAAGTGGCCATACTATTTTACATTCCCACCAGCAGTGTAGCAGAGTTCCAGTACTCACATCCTTGCCAACACTTAGTATGGTCAGTCTTTCCAATTTTAGCCATTTTAATAGGTACTAGTGCTATCTCATTGTGGTTTTAATTTGCACTTCCCTAATGACTAATGATGCTGAACATCTTTTCATCTGTTATTTGTTATCCATATACCTTCTCTGATGAAGTGTCTTTTCACATCGTTTCCTCATTTTTTTTAATCGAGTTGTTTTATTACTCAGTTTTAAGAGTTCTTTACATAAATCCTAGATACAAACCCCTTATCAGAAAAATGCTTTGCAAATATTTTCTCCCAGTCTGTGGCTTATCTTTTCATTCTCTTAACAGTATCTTTTGAAGAGCAAAAGTTTTCAGTTTTGATGTAGTCAAATTCATCCATTTTTTGTTTGATGGGTCATGCTTTTAGTGTCCTAGCTAAGAAATTTTTGCCTAAGCAAAGATCACAAAGATTTTTCTCCTATGTTTTCTTCTAGAAGTACTATAGTTTAGGTTTTAGATTTAGGCTTACGGTCCATCTCCAGGGGGGCAATCTGAACACCTGTGGGGGTACTGTTATTTGTCATAGTGACTGGAGGGAGGGGTTCAACCAGCAATTGGTGGGCAGGGATGCTCGAGGTCTTACAATGCACAGGAAACATACACACCATGCCCCACAGGACTTTCAAATGTCCTGCCAGACATTCATGTGGACCAACTGCTTATAGTCACATGGATATCTATTTAGCTCTTATTTCAAAGTACTAAAAACTTTAAGGAAAGTTTCAAAAATCATAGTCAAATCTTTCTTTCTCTTAAATCTAAAGTTTTTCCTTAAAAGCAGCCATTTCATCATGTCTTCTAGTACCTCTGTGCCTGTGCATTTATATATCGAATTATGTATTTTATTATAAACTAATTTCTTTCATTTCTCCTTTTTAATTCAATTATGGCATTACTCTTTTATCTTGTGTGTGTAGCTGGTAATGGTATCATACATTAGCAACATAAAGAGATTAAAGACACTGAACTGAGTGAAGAATCAGAATGACACCTACAGCGATACCACTTAGATGTTAAAATATCACAATTAGATAATTAAAGGTTTTAGAAACTTGCCCATAAATTAACTATACAAATTTTCTAAAAATGCATAGAAAAGGCTACACCTTATACACACAGTGACCTAAGGAAAGCAAGAAATGGAAGCAGGGCAGGAGGAGGAACGGGAAACAACAGCATCACAGGAGGGGCAGGCGCCTTGCACAGACGACGACAAGGCTGTACCATACACGGAGAGGTACACTTCATTCAGTGTCCTGCCCCTGAGGACCAGTCAAAAAACAAAATAACGTTTTAAAATATTAAGTTGTCCGGGGCCGCTGCCTACCCTAAGGCTCATTTATAGTTACACACCTAAGAAGATGAAAGATGCAGATGGCCTCATGGATGGCGCAGGAAAGCCGAGCACCGCTCCTGCAACATTCCAGCATCACCACGAAGGGCAGGGTCCCAAACCACTAACATGACACCTGATTCTGGTGTGAGGGTCCTCAGAGGCAGTATAGAGGGGACTGTAAACTGCTAAAGAGATAAAGATATGTGCAGGGAGAGAGGCAGAGAGGAAAGAAACTTGTCCACATACAGGAATAAGGCAAAAATGTTCACTCAGCACTTCTATTCAACACTGTCCTAGAATCCTAGCCAGGGCAATAAAGCCAGAAAAATAATGCCATTTACAACAGCATTCTAAAAACTTAAAATGCTTACAGATAAATTTAACAAAAGACAGGCATGGCCTGTACACTGAAAACTACAAACCACTGCCGGGAGAAAAAAAGACGAAATTTAACAGAGAGGTCTATCATGTTCACAGATTTGAAGACTATTTTTAAATAATTCATCTGTATGGATTTATTAATTCATTTGAATATGTTTTAACATCTCCTATGTCCCAGACACTGTTCTAAATGCCAAAGACGTAGCAGTGAGGAAGATTAAAAAAAAAATCCCTGCCCCATAGGGCTTACATTTTAATCAGGAAAGACAAAATAAACAAAATATGTACTTCATATGGTGATAAGTGCTAGGGAGGAAAACAATGCCGGGCAAGGGGATAAGGAATGACCCAGGAGAAAGGAACTGAAAACTCAGATGGGGTGGAGCTGTCTTAAAGACCTGATAAAAGTGTGGAAGGGAGGCTTATCACGCCTAGCGGGAAAAGTACTCTAGGCAGAGGAAATAACAAAAATTCTTTAAGATGGGGACAAGCCTAGAATGTTCTGAGAACAACAAGGAGAGCAGAGAGAGCAGGGGGAGGGTAATAGTAGATGAGATCAGAGAAAGAGCAGATGGCCAGTTCCGGTAGGGCTTTGTAGGCCGCTGTCATTTCAACAGACTTTGGCTTTTATTCCGGGTGACATGTGCAGCCATTGAAGGATTCTGAGCAGAGTGGCATGACCATGACCTGATTATACTTCAGAAGGATCCTTCTGGCTGCATGTGGAGCATGGTAGGGTCGGGAACAGAAGCACAGTTAAGAGCTGATCACAGTATTCTAGGCAAGAGGCAGCGGTGGCTTAGAGCCAGCGTGGTGATGGAGGTGCAAAGCACTGAACTGCCTCCAGATAAACAAGGCAGAGTGGACAGGGTCTGCTGAAGCACTCAGTGTCGGTGGAGGCGGAGGGAGGGGTCAAGGTTGACTCTAAGGGTTGTGGCTTGAGTACACTGTGGAATAATCACTTCCCAGGGTCGGGGAAGACTGTAGGAAGAACAAAATTGTAGGGAGGAGCAGACAAAACTGCTGCTTGTTAATTTTAAGATGCCTGTCGGATATCTGAGTGGGGATGCTAAGTGGGTAGTTGGATAATATGAGTCTGACACTGAGGAGTCAGGTCAGAGCTGGAGAGGGTCCACTGAGAGAGGATATTTAAAGCCAGCGTTGAAGGTCACCAAGAGAGTGAGGGTAGGTAGAAGAGGTCCAAGACAAAATCCTGGGACAGCTCAACAGGTGAGGCCTGAAGAAGAGGATCAAGGAGGCAGTCTGAGAAGGAGTTGCTAGGTGGCAAGAAGAACACCGGCAGAGTGTGGTGTCCTGGGAGCCACGTGGAAAAACTGTTTCAAAGAGAAGGAAATGATCGATCATGCCCAACACTGCTCACAGGTCAAATATTAATTCATTTATTTTCGGCTGTGTTGGGTCTTCATTGCTGCACGCGGGCTTTCTCTAGTTGCGGTGAGCGGGGGCTACTCTTCATTGCAGTGCGCGGGCTTCTCATTACAGTAGCTTCTCTTGTTGCAGGGAGCAGGCTCTAGGCGCGCGGGCTCTAGGCACTCGGGCTCAGTAGTTGTGGCTCACGGGTTCTAGAGCTCAGGCTAAGGAGTTGTGGTGCACAGGCTTAGTTGCCCCGTGGCATGTGGCATCTTCCCGGACCAGGGCTCGAACCCGTGTCCCCTGCATTGGCAGGCGGATTCTTAACCACTGAGCCACCAAGGAAGTCCTCACAGGTCAAATGACAATGTTGGAGAAGTGACTGTTGGATTGGACAACAGATGCTAGAAGGGTGGGCAGCCAGGCTATTTGGGGAGCTGTATGGCACAGACAAGGTAGGCAGAGCTCTCTCGCTGCCCACAGGAAGCTTCCACCCTTCCCTCCCCGGCTTCTCTCTCACCACTTCGTCTCTGCACATGCTGTGCCCTTGTTCTCAGTTCCCCAGGGAAGCTCTCCCAACCAGCCTAGATGCCCCACTGTAGACTCTCATGGTAGCAGGCACCCATCTAGGTCCCGGGGGATTTTCCTTTGGTGTGTTTGACAGTGTGAGAAGTGTCTACACTCCTGCACTCCAGGGATAGGGACCGTGCCCCTCCACTCAAGAAACTGCACCTCGCGCAGGGCCTGGCACAGAACAAGCACTCAACAAACAAGTAGGAGACCAGGGAAGGGGAGACTTAACAGGCACTAGTGTGATCAGGCAGAGCCGTAAAAGTGGTGAGGTGAGACGTGCATCCAACTCAGAAGGGGGAATGGGATCGGGCTTCCAAGGGTAGACAGGAGAAGGCAGTGTAAGGATAGAAAAAGCCTTCCTCCAAAATGCAGAGCTGGACTGGGTCAGGCATCAGAGACCACTCTAAGAGAGCTGACTACCATGACTGGAGGAAACAGCAGAAGGCTCTGAAATCCTCTCTACACAGTTTAGACTCTTGTTTTTGACAGAGAAGACAGCATAGGTGAACTCTGCGATCAGAGGCTGGGAAGCCCATTTGGCCATCGTGGCAGTAAGACAAATGTTCGGCTGCCCCAAACATATCAAGGAAAGAGAGGTTTTGTTTGGGGGTGGAAATTCATCATCTACTGCTGCAAATTAAAAACCCCTGAAAAGAGTAAACGTTCACCCTTGAAGCAAGGATAATAACCTTATCCAGTGTCTATCACGTGCTGTAGGGAGTTATCTCATTTAATCCTCAACTCCCTGACTGCCCCATGTGAGATCGCTCTCTCCTATCACCCCGGTTATTCCCTTCAAAGAATTTTATCACCATCCATAGTTATCTTGTTTGCATGTTTCTTTCCTGCTTATCATCTGCCCTCCACGTGCAATTTAAGCTCCTCCAGGCAGGAACATTGTCTGACTACACCCCTCTGCTATCACAGCACCCGGCACAATGCGCAACAAATGTTCACCAAGAGAATGAAAAAGCTTTGTGGAAGTGCTACTACCTATCTGTCCTACAGATGAGGATTCCTGCCCTTTCATTTTTTTTCTACTTTAGCATTTAAGCTATTTGTATGTTTATACTGAGGCAGCTCTACACAACCTCACTGCTTTTCTACTAGCAGCAAGGCTGGTCTCAGCCCCAGCTCCTCTCTCCAAACAGCAAAATCTGTCCCTTCCCTATTTAAAATTCAAGCACCCACCCCCTGACTATGTGAACAAGCCCCTGCTCCCTCTCCCCTCCCTGTCTCGGCCTCCCTTGTTTCTACAGAGATGAGCTTCCCTTGGGTGTGCCCAGCTAAACCACTCAACTGCCCTTCTTTGTCAAGTCTTCCATGCCCCCTGTGTTAGTTCCCCAGGGACTAACATAACCAAGTACTGCCAACTGGGGGGGCTTAAAACAACAAATATATTCTCACAGTTCTGGAGGCTAGAAGTCCAAGTCAAGGCGTCAATAGAGCCATATGCTCCCTGAAGGATCTAGGGAAGAAACTGTCCCATGTCTTTCTCCCTGCTTCTGGTGTCCTGCCAACAACCCTTGACGTGTCTTAGCTTGCAGCTAGATAACTCCTATCTCTGCCCCCATCTTCACGTGGCCTTCTTACTGCCTCTCCATTTCCTCTTCTTCTAAGGACACTAGTCACATGGGATTAGGGGCCCACCCTACTCCAATATGATCTCATCTTTTTTTTCTCTTTTTTAATTTTTATTGGGGTATAGTTGATTTACAATGTTGTGTTAGTTTCAGGTGTACAGCAAGGTGAATCAGTTATACATACACATATATCCACTCTTTTTTAGATTCTTTTCCCATATAGGCCATTACAGAGTATGGAGTAGAGTTCCCTGTGCTATACAGTAGGTCCTTATTAGCTATCTATTTTATAGAATGACCTCATCTTAACCAGTTACATTTGCAATGACTCTACTTCCAAGTGAGGTCACATTCTGAGGTACTGGGGGTTAAGACTCCCTGATATTTTGGGGGGGCATAATGTAATACCTAACTCCCCACAGACAGGGCTGGACCTTCCTCTAGCTGCCCGCAGCCTGTACCTCACTTAGTGCAATTATCACACTGCATTCTAATTAGTTTTTAGTGAATTCTCTCCTTTTTCAACAGGGATGACAAAGAGACTTTACCACCTGTGGCAACTCAAATATGTAAGTAGTGAAAAAAATCCTTCGACAGACGAGCTGTCTGTCACAGGTGAAGGAATAAGGCAGGGGCAGAACATGTGGGCTCGAATGGGCATGTGACACACAGGGGGCTCTTGGGACAATATAAGCCTGTGATAAAGCAAACTAATACAGTCAGGTTGGGATGAGACTTGGGATGAACCTGTTTCTATCAGGTTCCCTGGGGCTGCTGATGCGACCGGACCATGGACCATCCCTGAGGGCAGAGACCGAGTCTTACTCATGTTTGTATTATATATTGCATGGTCCAAGGTTGGAAGAATGAGTGAATACTAAAATGCTGCAAACTACTTGAAAAACTAGGGCAGCTGAACTCCTGCTATTTCCCTCATTTAGCTGCTCTTCAGAAAGAAACCTCTTTGGCAGGCACCTGTCACCTGTTGGCCTGGAATGTTCTCCCGGTAGCTCGCCCCTAGGTTTAGGGAAGGTAGCTGTTCACCCCTGCATACCAGAGGTCTCAACCTCAGACTGGGCTTTGTGGAGCTAAGGAAATGCAGATCCAAGGGGAGAGCAAGTTAATCCCCTCTCCCTTCCGTCCTCTCAGCCTGGAGAGGCTTCCAGTGAGGAAATCCCATCTCTCTGCGTGCCTCAGAGGACAGCAAGGGACGGGACTCAGCACAGAATGAGGTTAGGGTGGCGATGCCCTTTAGCAACCCTCACTTAACTGGCAGACCAGCTCTCGCCGCTGTCTCAGACGGCGCTCCTCTAAGTTACCACCCTCCACCCCGGCCCTGCCAGGTGCAGCCCCTGGACTGGGATCTGTCTTCCACCGAGAGCGGTCAGAAGCTTCGGCAAGCAAGGGTTTGGTCCCAGCCGCTCAGGAGGTCCATGTAGGCCACCAGACGCTCTTCCACACCTACACGCACACACAATGGACAGGTCAGCTGAGAGTGGCAGGCACATCTGGGATTCCTGAAGTGGGGGGGGGTGAGGGTCTGGAACAAACCTGCTCTGCACTCCCACGGCTCCATGCGCAAAATCCAGTAATGGTCTGGGCAGAGCTGATTCAGAGGTCAACTAGAGGACACCCTGATTTCTCCAAGAAACACAGGTGTTCAATCCCACACGTCAGCCTTGCTTTTGCTGACAGGCCATGACTGTGGCTGGGAAGGCAGGGGAAGGGGGTGGCTTTTGTCTGTTCTGGGTGTGACAAAAGTCACCTAAAAGGCAGCTAAAGCTCTGAATGCAGGTGGAAGAGAAGGCAGTAAAGAGAGGGCCTGACGGGGGTGCGGGTGACCATCTCTTCCTACTGACAGGACTTCAGCAAAATGTGATTTCCTGGGTCTCTTCCCTACACAAATGGCTTTTTCTCTTTACTGCAGTCCCGGCCGCTGGCTGAGAGGCACGGGGTGGGTGGACGGCAGAAGCAACGGGAGGGTGGAGAAACCCAGGAGGCTCAGCCCCTGACCGCCCAGGCTCCCCTGGCACTTCCAGAAAGGAGTGGAGCCCACGGAGAGCCAGGCGGCTGGAAGCCAGCAAACGCGGAAACCAGCAACCCGAGGAGAGCTGCAAAAGGTAACCTAGAAAATGAGAGGGTTTATGGGAGAATTCGGCCTGTAACCCTAGGGGATGGGCCAACACAGGACACAGTAGATGCGCCCCTGTGCCAGCCTTACTGCTCTGTTAAGTGAGGAGTGAGGCTAAACGCCCCACTCCAGGTCCTCTCCAGCTCCAGCTCTGGAGTGCGGGGCAACGTCTGTGGTGTGTACCCGTGTGTGTGCACGCACACGCATGGATGCATATAAACACACACCTACTTATACTCAGAGCCTCGCCCTGAACGGCAACAAACCAGGAGAGATGCTGGGGAGTATGGGGGCTCAGTGTAGATCTTAGAATCGGAGGGATTAAGTGCCAGTGCTGAAGCTCACTATAGCTGTGTGACCTCATTCAAGTGACTGAACCTCTCGACTTCCACCCATTACCTGTTGAGTCGAGCTAATAACAGTGCTCACCTTTCTGAGGCAGGAGAGAAACTCAAGCCTCTCCACCTGGAGATTCTATATTTAACAAAAAGTACTGAACTAGGTTATCAGGTATGATGCATTTTAAGTATTTATTTTTAAAAAATTTTTAACATTAAATAACAAATGTAGAACCTGACCTAATAGGAAAGTCAATTTTCTGGTTTTGACAGTCTACTATGGTTACAGAAGGTATTATTGGGGGAAGCAAGGAGAAGGGTACACAGCAATTCTCTGTACTATTCTGCAACCTCCTCTGAGTCAAACTATTTCAAAATAACAAGTTGTTTTAAAAATTAACACACACAGGGGCTTCCCTGGTGGCGCAGTGGTTGAGAGTCCGCCTGCCGATGCAGGGGACACAGGTTCGTGCCCCGGTCCAGGAGGATCCCACATGCCGCGGAGCAGCTGGGCCCGTGAGCCATGGCCGCTGAGCCTGCGCGTCCGGAGCCCGTGCTCCGCAACGGGAGAGGCCACAACAGTGAGAGGCCCGCGTACCGCAAAAAAAAAAAAAAAAAAAAAAATTAACACACACAAAAATATTACTACATCTATAATGTTATTTGAAAATAAAGTCAAAAATCTAAATTTGAGGTTTTATGTAAATGAGATACCCTGGAAAGTCTACCCCGATCCTCCCTAACTTGTTATTCTGCCAGAACCCCTAGTTACGATGAAGGTTAAATTAGATAATATGTATACAGCTCTTAGCATAGCGCCAGGCTCAGAGCCTCAATGTTTGCTGTTTTTTAATGCAGTAATAATTATTACCCAAGATGGCCACAGAGGAAACCAGAATTTCATTTTCAGCATGTATAGATCACACCACAGCCATTTTGAATAATGCTCTAGATGTAAGACTACTGACACAAAAATGGGTTCATAATATGTTAAGCGAAAAAAAGCAGGTTACAAGTCAGTATGGACAGTTTTACCCTATTCTTTTTAAAGATACTGTAGTGAATAGCTAAAAGCATAGGCTATGGAACCAGGTTGCCTGGGTTCAAATCTCAGCTTAGTATCTTAAGCAAGGTATTTAACCATTCTGGGCCTCAGCTTTTTCATCTGTACAATAGGTTTAATCATAAAACCAACCATTGGATTGTTGAGTGATTAAATCAGTGCACACATGTAAAGTGCTGGCAAATAATAACGTTCAAGTGTTAGCCATCATCAATTAGATTTTATTTCACATTAATTTATAGTCATTAGGAAAGCATCTGGAAGCACATACAAACACCAAAAGCGGCAGCAGTCATCATCCTGAATAATAGGATTTTTTTTTTAAATGGAAGTATAGTTGATTTACAGTGTTTCAGGTATACGGCCAAGTGATTCAGTTATACACAGATCTATCTATTCTTCTTCAGATTCGTTTCCATTATAGGTTATTACAAGATAGTTAATATATTGATATTTCCCTGTGCTATACAGTGCTCCCTTGTTCTTTAGCTATTTTATATATAACACTGAATGATAAGACTTTTAGCTTATTTTTGCTGATATTCTCATTTTCCCACAATTAATACAGGTTAAAAATAAATCTAAAGTTCTTAGGTTAAAAAATGCTTTACAAAAAACTTGGAGAGTCTGTAACAAAAACAAAACAGCAGATCCTACCCTCATCCAAGGGGAGTCTGAGTTTTGTTAGTGTCTCAAAGTAGCTAGTCGGGAGTGTCCCCAAGCACACGGCTCTCAAAAATGTTGCAGAACACACCCATGTGGGTCAAAAACATAATGGAGATGTATTTCTACCCACACACGTAATCCCATGTCCAAATATACCTCACACACATAGGTACATATTACCAAAGAGAGGAGATTATGAATGCAAGTTACATCTAGTCATGGAAAGGGCCTTGGCAAGCAGCAACCAGAGGCACAAAGAACATTCTGTAGGTTCCCGGCGCTACGGTTCCTACGCAGGTCCTAACCCTCAACACTCAGCGTCGACCAGCACTTGCCTGCCTTCCAGAACGGCTACCTTCTCACAACGCCACCACTTCCCTCAGCGGTACTGGCCATAGGGGACCACACTGAAGGACCACGACAAGCCAAGCCAACATCCAGAGGTGGCCGGGCATCCCGCCCCGCATCCCGCCCCCACCTCCCTGAGTCCCGCAGGGGCAGCAGGCAGTGGCGGGGCGTGGGGGTGGGGCGGGGTCGTCTCACTGCCCTGGACCCGCCTCCCTCCACGGGCAGGGCCCCAGGCGAGCCGCTGCTGGAGAGCTGCCTCTGATCCACCGGGTTTCGTTACATGAAAATAAAACACCGGCCTGTTCTGGGCCTGCCCAGCACATTAGTGGGAGGAAGCTATAAAAGCTGCCAACATGTGTTACCTCAAGCATGTTCCTTCTCAAATACGCCAGGAGCGAGGCACGGTCTTTCCTCTCCTCCCCGCCTTCCATCTTTTCGGAAAAGGCTTTCTGTGTCCCGTTTATTGACATCCTGGCCTCTTGGCTGGTCCAGCTGCACCAGAGCCATTCGCCCTCCTCGCCATCAAAGTGCCCCCGTTCCGACCCACTGCCTGTAATGCACGCTTCCAGACCACACGGCCCCACTGGCTGCTCGAAGTCTGGCTCCGAAACCAAATAAAAAGCTTTTCACTTAAACTCCAGTTTACGTGCAGCAGCTCAAAAGCCTTACTTTCACGTCTTACGCAGCTCCCACCTGAATAAATTTGCTCTAAGTGCCACTTTTCCATTTGTGGATTATGAAGCAGCGAGGAGGGCTAAGGGACGGCCCCACAGGATGCCACAGGCACACAGGGATGCAAAGTGACCCCTTAGGGACCGAGAACACCGAGGGATGCCAGGACCCACGGCAGTGCCCACCACAACCCTGGTAAGGGGAGAAACCACAACTGCTCCTGGCTTTGTCATAGCTGAAAGCATGGCTACTTCAACACAGTCCTGGCTTCAAATCCCAGCTCCGCAGATTCCTAGGTGTGTTTCCTTGGGACACAGGCCAGCCTTGGAGCTTATTTCCTTACCTATAAAATGGGGACATGGGACTTCCCTGGTGGTCCAGTGGTTAAGAATCTGCCTGCTAATGCAGGGGACACAGGTTTGATCCCTGGTCCAGGATGATCCCACATGCCACAGAGCAACTAAGCCCGTACACCACAACTACTAAGCCCACAAGCCCACAGCTACTGAGCCACAACTACTGACGCCTGCATGCTCTAGGACCTGCAGGCCACAACTACTGAGCCCGCGCACCTAGAGCTCGTGCTCTGCAACAAGAGAAGCCACCGCAATGAGAAGCCCGCGCACTGCAACGAAGAGTAGCTCCTGCTCGCCGCAACTAGAGAAAGCAGGCGCGCAGCAACGAAGACCCAGCACAGCCAAAAATAAGTGAATTAATTTTTAAAAAGAAGGCAATTTAAAAAAAATAAATTGAAAAAAATAAAATAAAATGAGGACAACACCCCGGGGAGAAGCTACTGGAAAGACTTAATGGGATGATGAAATATGTAAGTTCTTACCATCATGACTGGCACACATAAACCCCCTGAAAAACAGGACCCATTATCACTCAAATTCATTTTTAAATGTGTGAAGCACGTACTTCGTGCTAGGTATAAGCAAAACAGACAATGGTCCCTGGCCTAAAGGGCTCACAGGGTGGGGGTCAAACAGCCAACCCCCTGTGACCACTGCTGCAATGGCTGTGCGCACACACAATGCAGACGGGGAAGGAGAGCTAAACCTGCCTGGGGAAATCTGCAAATAATGATTGTTTAAAACGTATTAAAATCATTTAAGGCCTGATGACATCTGGTAGCTTCCAACCTGGCCTCATTTCCCACCTACCCCTCCCCCACCCACACTCCTATGGGCCTTCGCTCTGTATCAGGTTCAGCCCCACCTCGGGGCCTCTGCCTGGGATGAGCCCCCCAGCATACCCATGATTGGTGCCCTCGCTTCATTAGGGTCTCTGCTCACATGTCACCTTCCTGGTCACCCCAAAAGACTTCTGTCCCCTTACACTGCTGTATTGTTCTGCACTCCCCAATATTGCATTCAAATCTACTTGCCTACGTGTTTATTATCCATCTTCTCCGCTAGAATGTGACCTCCGTGAGGGTGGGGACTTTGTTTTGTTCATCACTGTGACCTCTGAATCTAAAACACTGCTGGAGTCAACAAGTTAACGAGCCACAGTTAGAAGTTGGGGGACTCCCCACACGTGAAGCATGAGGCTAAGAGTGTCATGTACGTGAGTATTTAATCCTCACCACATCCTACCGGCCTCTCCTGTTGGACCATCACCAGGAAGAGTGGAGTTGGAAAGATCTGGGGGTACTGTACCCAGACCCAGTCTCCCCCATCATCGTTCCAAATTTTAGTGGCTATATTTCTGATATATGGCTCCCAGGGACACATCCCAAGACAAGTAAGGAAAGCCCAAGGCCTCTCCTACATCTGAGAGGCTTGCCTTCCAGAGTCTGCCCTCCCTAAGGATCAAATAGGGCTCAGCAAGCCCCACATAACCACAGCAGCCACCATTTACTGGATGCTTATGTACAGACTTTCTCTCATGTCCTCCCCACAACCTCCTTCGTAGTTATGACCACCTCATTTTAGAGGGGGAACCAAGTGTCAGAGAGGTTAACTCACTTTTCATGCTCACACGGCTAAGAAGTCGCAGAGCTAGGACTCTGAACCCCGGTCTGTCTGATTTCAAAGGCCATGCCATTACCCACTCTTTCCCCAGTGCCTCCACACTGCCCATACGGGTTCTCCCCTAGCCTGGGTCAGCCTCCTTCGTCACTGACAGTGCACAGCAGAGCAGAGAGCAAGGGCTCTGGGCCAGACAGACATGGGCTCAAATCCCTGCCTTGCCACTTCTTGTGTGTTTGGGCAGGTAGTCACCCTCTGAGAATCTTGATTTCATCTGCACGGTAGGGTGGGAGATGCCCACCCCAGAGGTGCGAAGAGCAATGGAGACACAGGCCCGCAGGTACGCAGCCAGGCCCACACAGCCAGTAAGAAGCGGTTCTGGGCAAGCCTCAAGTGGCTGCAGCTGCCCTGCCACTTCCCCCAGCTGGGTCCTGCCCGGTGGCCACCAAGGGCTGGGTCGGAGTCTCCCTGTCCTTCACAGGAGAGCCGCCCCCAGAAGGCAGAAGACAGGCGCTCTGCCAGCACCTAGTAAGTGCCCAATTCACTTTAAATACACGAGCACCCATCTCTCCTTGCACATCAGCATCATCTGTGGACAAGTTAACGTGATTTACTAAAGCCTTGGTTTACTTTCCTGTAGAAGAGATGATCATTCACCTGCACCCAATAATTATTCAAAGAGGTGAAGCATGTTAAATGCTTATAGCAGCACCTGACCCATGAGAAACACTCAATAAATGTTAGCTCATGATTGCATGCTATTTCCTAACCCAGGAAACAGACACTAGAAAGGCAACCAATTTGCTCGACATCTCACAGCTGGTTCAGGGATTTGACACCCCCCCCGTCCCCCAGCCTGCCTGACCCCAGGCCACTTCCATGTGGACATTAACACACCCACTCAGTGACCAACACTGGACACTGGAGAGAGAAACGTTATGTTTCAATAAAAAACTACAGCACGGCCTTATGGGTATCCAATTCTGGTCCTGTTCATTGTCTTTGAGCTGCTTTTCCCCTCTTGGTAAATTACACTTTACCTTTTACTTTGTTACCTCCCTGTAAATTGTATTGGATTCTGCCATCCTGCACATTTTCTGACCTTACCGAATTCTCCACTCTTCTAGTTTCCCATTTTCTCCCACCCTCCTGCCGTGGATTCACTGAGCACCACAACCTGACTGCCCAGTTCCTTATTGGAAGTACAGGCTGGTCGTGACTGACCTTCCCCGCCAAGATCTAAAGAAGCCTTGCAAGCTGAAGCTAGACTACGATGTGATAAAAACTTCAAAAGACTCATCCCCACGACAGGTCATGAACTCTCTCATTTAAATGCCTGATAGTTCACACCATCCAGCAAACATCCTCCACTGCCACGTCCAACAGATGGTTCAGCGAGTCCTTAATGAACAAAAGGTGACTGAACGTGACATGAACTTACATTGTTTAAAAGGAGAAATGTCTCCTCTGTCCTTGAACAAGAGGACAGACTGACAAAGACTCTCTCCTTGACCAAACTGGCGTTAGGCTTCTCTGAGCCCCAAGCCCTGTTCTCAATGAGGCCTTGACCTTGGCCTTCCTTGCCAGGCCTGCACAGCCCAGTCTTAGCAAGAATCCTGCTAAGTCAGTTTAGAGAGAATCCCCTACCTTTGATGTCTCAAGTCCTTGGCCTGCCTTTAGCAAGAATCCTGTTAGATCAGTTTAGCAAGAATCCCCTACCCTTGATGTCACCTCTTAGTAATTTTCCATCCACTGAGGCCCTCACCCTGTTCCTTGGGGGTAAATCCCCACCTGTCTTTGTATTCAGAGTTGAGCCCCATCTCTCCCCACTACTGCAGTACCCCTATTGCAATAGCCCTGAATAGAATCTTCCTTATCATTTTAAGGAGTGTCAGAATAATTTTTTCTTTAACCGCCCTAAGGCTTGCTTCAAGTAGGAGGGCCTCCCCTCCCTGAAAAGTCTCCAGTCACGTCCCAGTCAAATCCCATCCCGGATCTCCTGAGAGCCACCTCTCTCCCCTGCCCAGCACGAGCAAACCTCTAACAACCACTGCACTGGTTCTCCTGCCACCGCCCTGTGGATCTTTGCTTCTAACAGGCTGGCTGCCAGCCCCCCACTTCTCAACCATCTATTCACGCAGAGAACACGAAAACACTGAAATGTTATTTCCCATCTGGAAATGCCTCAGAGCTAAACATTATGTAGGATGTGATGGTGTTCATCTACCCCAAGCGAGGCTGAGAGAAACACTGAGACGGGAGGAGACTGCTAGCGGGAGGGATGGTGCGTCAGCAGGAGCTAAATTTAGCAAACGAAGCCTCTAACTTCATTCTTTTGTGGGGGGGGCAGGGGGAGCGGCAGGAGAAAAATGTATGCACATATTTAAATGAAAGAACCTTTGAGAGAGAGGGAAAGAGAGTCCACATCCCTCTGGGACCTGCAGAAACGCCTGGAGGGGGAGGCATGCCAGGAGGGGGAGTGCTCTTAGGGGGGCTGCCCCAAGTCAGTGGAAGGGCTCCACCTGCCCAGCCCCGACCCAGGAAACCAAATCCCTTGGGGGAAAGGTCCCTTTGGACCCAGTGAACGCATGGTTACAAAGGAAGCTGCAGATTGAGAAATTCAAATGGTAACTGCTGGGGGCAAGGGAAGCAGGTGGATTCTGAAAAGCTAGAAGTTCTGGAAAAACCTGTAACACGGCTTTGAACAGATTTTGTTCTCTAGTAGAGTGGCTAGTATAAAAATACGCATCATCTAGGCCCCAAAGCCTCCAGGGAGGAGGGTCTGGAAGCCTTCGAGAAGAGACGTAGACCTCCCAGGCGATGCAAAGCGGTCATCTGAGCACGTGCAGAGCCCCTGCTCTGCCTGTAGCCGGCTCTGTGGGGTTGGGCCAGTTACCCCTTTCCAGGCTAAGGGTAACAGTCTTTGAAATAAAGGTAACAGCCCAGCTGCACTCTAAGACATTATAAGATACTCTATTTCTGGGCTTCCCTGGTGGCGCAGTGGTTGGGGGTCTGCCTGCCGGGGCAGGGGACGCGGGTTCGTGCCCCGGTCCGGGAGGATCGCGCATGCCGCGGAGCGGCTGGGCGCGTGGGCCATGGCCGCTGAGCCTGCGCGTCCGGAGCCTGTGCTCCGCAACGGGAGAGGCCACGGCAGTGAGAGGCCCGCAAACCGCAAAAAAAAAAAAAAAAAAAAAAAAGATACTCTATTTCTGGGTTTGTGTGCAGGGAAGCGGGTGGACATCATCAGATTCCACCATCACCACCGCCAGAATCAAGACTTCTGCCTTGACCTGGATAAAAGATCCATTATTAAGATATCTCATTGCACTCTGAAAAATGTATCAATCCCCACAAAGGGATAACACTCTCACTGTAAGCAGAGTCATTATAAATCAGTAAGAAAAATACAAGCACCGCAACTGGAAAATGAATGAAGGGCGTGAAGAGCAATTCACAAAAACATACAAATAACTTAATTCTATGGGGAAAAAAAATGGGCAGCCTTACTGGTAACCAGAAAAGGGCATAATTAAAATAAAAACGAGAAAGCTTTTCCCACACATCAATTAGCAAGTTCCTAAAAACCCAGTAATACCCAGCAAGGGCCAGGGATCAGAGAAATCTGAACCCTGGTGCATCGCCAGTAGCCGGCAAGGTGGCCTGACTTAACCAGGGGCAACCTGGCCAGAGGAGGACAAAAATTCTTAAGTGGACAGCCCATGTGACCTAATAATCCCACTTCTAAAGCTCTGTCCTACAAAATTATTCAAGGATGTGGACAAAAAAATACATCTAAAGATTTAACCACAATATTTTATAATCCTAAAAAATGGGAAATGACCTTCTGTCCAATAAGAGATACATCTATATGGTGAAATACAACTAAACTAAAAAATCAGGCTACAAAAACACAAAGATATAGGAAAATGTTTATGTTACTTATTAAGTGAAAAACAAATTCTAAAGCTATATAGACAGTAGAATCAAAATTTGCATATAAGCCATCACTAATACACGTAGGCACACAAATAAAGTACTAGAAGGAAATACAAAAGTATTACCAGGGTTGGGGACTTCCCTGGTGGCGCAGTGGATAAGAATCCACCTGCCAATGTAGGGGATACGGGTTCGAGCCCTGGTCCGGGAAGATCCCACAAGCCACGGAGCAACTAAGCCCATGCACCACAACCACTGAGCCTGCGCTCTAGAGCCCACAAGCCACAACTACTAAGCCCACATGCCACAACTCACCTAGAGCCCGTGCTCCGCAACAAAGAGAAGCCACGGCTCCCCAATGAAGAGTAGCCTCCCGTTTGCCGCAACTAGTGAAGAGCCCGCATGCAGCCACAAAGACCCAATGCAGCCAAAAATAAATAAATAAATGTATTTGTTAAAAAAAGTATTACCAGTGTTATCTCTAGAAGTAGCATGACCATAGGAGGTATTATTTCCTCATGTTTGCTTTTCTGTATTTTCAAAATCCTTAAACAAATAAGCAATTCTTTTGTATTTGGAAAAACTGTGTATCATTTTTTAAAAGACAGAAAGGAGAAAAGACGTCTTTCCTTCTTTCTAATACGTAAAAGGCATTAAACAACTCCAGCCAGAAAACTGCCACAGGCCCCTTGCTCAGCACACCCTTCAGAAAACTTCCTCAAGCACATCGCCGACCCCTAAGGAACTCTCAGTCCCTGGGCCCTACTTTCATGCTTCCTCTCGCCCTCCTTTCACCAAAGATCTGTCATCCACAATTCACGCAAAGAAGGTAGATCACAGCCCAAGTCCCTCAGACACCGAGGGTCTGTCTAGTCCTCGTCTCGTCCAGCCTCCTACCTTTAACCAAATGAAGCCACAGAGTGTCAATGGTTTTCATGATTGTTTCAGAGACTGTCAACTCCTTGGAGCCTCTCTCACAAACCCTGAGGAGGGCAAGCAGGCAGGCAGGCAGGCAGCACCCCGGGTTTATGAGAAGGAAAGCAAGGCTCAGGAATTGAGGGCAGGAGCCCAGAGCGGGCTTACAGTCCAGCTCTCTCCAATCCCACTGACTCCAGACCCTCTTCAGCCAGCCAGGGACCCCCAGCTGGTAGGGCATGGGGCCCTGGCATCCCCAGCCCCATTTGGCCAGGGGTATACCTGTCTACTGACCCTTCAATCTCCCTCATTCATCCCCATCTCAACCCTCTGTCCCTGCTCCTGCTTCCATAATAAAAAGGCTCGGAGAGGGCTTCCCTGGTGGCGCAGTGGTTGAGAGTCCGCCTGCCGATGCAGGGGATGCGGGTTCGTGCCCCAGTCCGGGAAGATCCCACATGTCGCGGAGCGGCTGGGCCCGTGAGCCATGGCCGCTAAGCCTGCACGTCCGGAGCCTGTGCTCCACAACGGGAGGGGCCACAACAGTGAGAGGCCCGTGTACCGCAAAAAAAAAAAAAAAAGGCTCGGAGAAATTAGGAGAACCTCCTCTCACAACTCATTAATTTAGTTAACTGTCTAATCTTTTACTATCCTCTCACCTCATAGATCAAGAACTTCTCGTTTTCAACGTATGAGCCAGAACTCAGCTATGATTGATAGAAGCCACCAAAGTCGACGTGACTTAAGTGGAGAAGAGTGGAATTCATTAGCTCATGTTACTGGGTTGTCCAGAGTGCACGTTCGACTTCAGGTACAGCTGGATCTAGGTGCTCAAACATCAGCGCTCTATTTGTCTTTCTTTCTCCATTCAGCAAGCAAGATATTCACCAACAGAATCAATAAATTGCCTTCGGTGGGAGAAATTTTTAAAATAAAAGGATTCACCAACAGGCTCACATTTACATCCTACCAATTCCAGCAAAAGTACATCATCTTCCTCAAGACCTCTGGCAGAGAAGTGCCAGGAAGGACTCAACTGGCTACATGCAACAGCCCAGTCCTAGGGACACAGGGCAAAGGTCAGTCCCCTCTAGCCACACAGGAAAAGGTGTTCTCTTCCTAGAAGGAAGTGGGAGATGCTGGAAAGGAAACCAACAGAGTTCCACCTTCACAAATCTCTTCCACTTTAAGAACAAGTTAGTTTCTTGGCACAGGTATTCACTGGCAGCAGTAAGCATGGATGACACCATCGAGCTGGGGTTACTTTGCCACCCAGTCAAAATGAATTATTAGCCAACAGTCACAAGAAATGCCCAAATACTACAATGAAAATCTAGGTGAGAAAGTGGTTTTTTTACTCACGTTTACTGAGGTATGACTTATCTACAGTAAGATTCACCCTTTTTAGCAGAGTTCTACCAATGTTAGTGAGTGCACGCAGCTGTGTGACCACCACCACAATCAAGATACAGAACAGGGCTTCCCTGGTGGTGCAGTGGTTGAGAGTCCGCCTGCCGATGCAGGGGACGCGGGTTCGTGCCCCGGTCCGGGAAGATCCCACATGCCGCGGAGCGGCTGGGCCCGTGAGCCATGGCCGCTGAGCCTGCGCGTCCGGAGCCTGTGCTCCGCAACGGGAGAGGCCACAACAGTGAGAGGCCCGTGTACCGCAAAAAAACAAAAAACAGAGCAGCCTGCCTGGCAGAGGGGGTGGTGCCATTGTGAAAAAGGGGCTCTGTGGGACTCACAGCAAGCAAGGGCCATGCACCTTGCTATTACCTTGAGGAGGAGCCTTCCGGGCAGAAGGAACTACCGGAGCAGAGGCCGGAGACCTAAAGGAGCTTGGAGTGTCTGAGGAACAGCAAGCTGCCCCGCGGCTGCAGGGAGCACAGCAAGGGTGGGAGAGGCTGGGGATGAGGTGGGAGAAGAGCAGGGCCTCAAACAAAGCAAGGTGATGGCGCCTTTGGGTTTCACCCAAGTGAGATGGCAAACTGTCTAATCCAGACCTCCCACACCATCTGCCTGCTCCACACTGACATTCAGCGGGCTGGGTCCTGCTGGAGAGTATCCCCCAAGTTAGAGCCAGGGCAAACTCAGTCTCCACACCCACCACCTCGCCACTGTTAGTCTTTGACTTGAGGTACCAGCAAATAGCTCAGTTATGAGTACTTAACTATGAGCCAGCACGATTCTAATCATGGAGCTCTTACAGAACTGCTCGGCACACAGTAGGGTGCCACGCAATTCACTACCTTAATTAAGCACTTTTCAGAGTAAAAGAGGGTACATTAGGACTCCCCTGGTGGCACAGTGGTTAAGAATC
The DNA here is from genome assembly GCF_963455315.2 of Globicephala melas. Lineage (NCBI taxonomy): Eukaryota > Metazoa > Chordata > Mammalia > Artiodactyla > Delphinidae > Globicephala > Globicephala melas. Next base: position 118,588,502 of record NC_083316.1, on the reverse strand, counting down.
TGCCTGCCAATGCAGGAGACACGGGCTCGATCCCTGGTCCAGAAAGACCCCACATGCTGCGGAGCAACTAAGCCCGTGCGCCACAATTACTGAGCCTGCGCTCTAGAGCCCGTGAGCCACAACTACTGAGCCCACGTGCCACAACTACTGAAGCCTGTGCGCCTAGAGCCCGTGCTTAACAAGAGAAGCCACTGTGATGAGAAGCCTGCACACCACAATGAAGAGGAGCCCCCGCTCACCGCAACTAGAGAAAGCCCGCGCACAGCAACGAAGACCCAGCACAGCCAAAAATAAATAATTTTTTTTTTTTTTTTTTAAAAAACAAATGATGTCAGAACCAGAAGACCTTCCCGGGCCAACTAAGAGTCAACACTATAGTTACCTCTTCTTACTCGTGCATTAACTTGAAATTCACTTCTCCGGGAAGGTGTTCCCAATTCCCCCAATCTGCATGAAGGACCCACAGCACCCTTTAGGTTCTCTGCTGCAGCACTGCTCACAGCCTGTAGCTCAAGAACCCCTTACGAGTCCATATACCCAACCAGACTGCAGCTCCAAGGAGGTGGGGTCTGGATGCGTCCTGTCCTCCACTGCGGGCATCCACAGGGTCTCCCAAAGAGCAGGTGCTCAATTCCTGCAGCTAAATGAACTCATTTGGTCTCTCATGTGTATGCTTGTCTGACCCTGGTGATGTCACTACAGAGTGAAACACTCTTACATTTGCATCTGGGTTCTGTGGGAGCGGGACCTTTATTTCATTCACTGACATGTCCCCTGAAGTCCAAAATGCAGTGGCCAGTAGGTAACGGTACTCAAGTAATGTCTGCTGTGCTTCTAGCATCTTTTCCAAGGACCAGGTAACGCCTATGGGGATTTTAACAACAGAGGGAGGGACAGCCTAGCGCTCCGGCTGCACTGTATCTAGTTATAATGTCTAGTGCTAGAAGTTAAGACAGAATCAAGACAGGAGATCCCATCCTACCTAGGCACTAGGCCTTATTTCTCTCTTGTCACGTGATTTCTAGGCTGTGTCTTTCTTGCAGAAACTTGCATGTATCTCACCGGATGAGGAGGAACCCAACTTCCTAGCCCCTTCCACCCCCAGACATGGCTCTCCATAGCAACTGGGAACCTGGGCTGGTAATCTGTCTCTTCAGCCAGACCCTGGAGCACACAATGCCCTCCCTAGAAGTAAGAAACCAGCCCAGCACAGGCTCCAACGAGCCAGAAAGGAAGGACAGTTAGAAGGAAAACACAAAGGCTGCTCTCTCGGTCCTGCCCTCTCCTTTTCACATGCAGTCAGCCCACATTCCCTGCGGCGGGTGGGGGGGTGTCAGATAAAACAGCAGTGGGCAGTTCAGCTGGTCCACCCGGACTAGTTACTGCCATCCGACCCCACGGGCAGAGCCCCCTTCCGGGTTCCCAAGAAGGAGAATCCTGCTCTGGACATTCGTCAGCATAAAAGACCAGCTGTGGTTTGGGGGCAAACATCCTACCAGCCGTCCAGCTGCCCACAGCCATGCCAGGGACATCACTCTACCAGGGACCCCACGCAGCCAATCAAATACATCACAGACCACTTTACATCACCTCTCCTACGGTCTTCTCTAAGGCAGCCCATCCAGCAGAACACAAGTGGGGGTGGAACTCATGCCAACACTTGAGCAGCTCTCACAAGACACTACCCACTTTGTTTTTCCCACATTGTGCGCCTAAGATTTCAGAAACACTCCTTACCTTTCTCTACCCAGAGGGCCTCTTTCTCCATCTGTTAGGGATCCTTTTTCTTTCCCCCCTCATAAATGCAGATGTCGCTGGAAGAGCCATTAAACCTAAAACGAAATTTTGAGTTAATTATCTGTCTTTGGACTTAGAAGGCGGCTTTGCAAGGTAAAGTAAATTCTTTCTGGAACCTTGTGGATTTTTCTCCCTGACCCCTGATAATCTTACTTTCCCACTATACAGGACTTTTTTTTCCCTGAGTTAACTTCTCTAGGTTCAAAAAAAAAAAAAAAAGAAAAAGAAAAAGAAAGAAACACACTTCTGGTTGTGGGAGGAGGGGAGGGGGAAATAAGCAAATACAATGGGGCCCCCTGGCCCCCATCTGTTCCAAATCTTCCCCTCACAGGATGTAATGTCTAAAAAGCAAGAAAAATACTCCTTCCTCTTCCAGCATTGGGCAGGATCTTGCATGCAAAGAGAAGAATGTCTGGTTACTCTGTGGGTTTTCATCTGCTTTTTAACTCACATGTGGCCAAACTACCCTGGCTGCCCAATCCCATTTCTCCCTCTCCCCCCAAAATCCCGGTGCTCAGCAGGGCTCACCGCTCGTGAAGGGCATCCTGGTTCAGTCAAGGAGCTCCCACCCCTCCACACCACACCACCAACCCCTTTGGCACAAAGGATCTGTTCTAAGCCTGGCCAATGACTTCTGCAGACTTCTCAGCTGAAGACCTGCCAAAGGGAAGCCAGGGCCCCCAGAGGAAGTGGGGCCGCCCCTGAGGGTAAAATGAGTGGGCTCGGGGGCCTGAACTTCTTAACCTGCGCTCTCACGCCCTGCTTCCAGGCACTCGGCACACGGGTGCACACGCGCAGTCAAGTCCTGCGCATCTCAACAGGAAGGACGTTACCCAGCAGCTGCAACGTCCCTACTGATGCCTTTCCAACGCTGGGAGGGCGCTATTTACAAAGAAGCGCAGCCGGAGGGACTAGACGAGTTCCAACTTTATTTCAACCCACCCTTCTTTCCGGCTTCGATAGTTCTCCTTGAAATTAAAGAGGCCTTCCTCCCTGAATTGCCCGATTTTTACGCAAGGATAGAGGCTCTCATTTAAATGATTGAGAAACCCTGACTGAGAAGATGGCAAATGACCCCCCTGATCTGCCGCTCCCCGTTTGGCGCCTCACCTTCCTCTCTTCTACACCAGGCCCGCCCCGACCCCACACCCCACCACCTCCTTTGTTTTTCCCACATTGTACACCTAGGATTTCAGAAACACTCCTTGCTGCCTTCCCTCCCCCACCCCCAAGCGTGCTCCTTGGCACATACTCATTTTTTATGCTGGTGCAACCCAGAGCCACTTGCAGGCTTCCTCTTACCCTGGCTCCAAATTCTCCTTCCTTCCTGCCCTCTCACCCCTTCTAATCACAGCCTCCAAGGCCCTTGTGCTCTACCCTCACCCACCCCCTCCTCTGACCTTACAAACTACCTCCTCCTTGCTATTCCTCAAACATACCTCAGGGCCTTTGCACTTGCTGTTTCCTCTACCCAGAGGACCTTCTTCCGGGGTGTTTGAAATTCTGGCTGCCTCACGAGATATAAACTTCTGCCTGAAAATTACCTCCTTAGAGGGGCCTCGCTCCTAAAAAGCACCCCCATCACTCTCTCCTCACTCTACCCCACACCTGCTTTATTTTCATTCACAGCTCCTTTCCCCACAAAGGCTCTCTCCTTGACCAAACTTTAAACAGGCTCCTCTGAGCCCTCTTCTCAATGAGGTCCTGCCCTTGGCCTGCCTTCAGCAAAGAATCCTGCTAAGTCTTCCCCTACCCTTGAGATCCGATCAAGTTCCTCATTACCCATCTTTGATGTCTAAGTCCTTGGCCTGCTGTCTGCAAGAATCTTGTTAAGTTGGTTTAGCGAGAATCGCCTCCCCTTGATGTCTACCTCATCCACTGACCCCCTCAGTCTGTTGATTGGTTCTAAACCCCAGCTGTCTTTGCCATGCTCAGAGTTGAACCCAATCTCTTTTCCCTATTGCACTCACCTTCAATCAAGGCTTCCCTACCACTTTAACAGGTGTCAGAGGACTGTTTCTTTAACACCATTCGACATCATAGGGTCTTTCTGTTCATCTGTCTCCCTCCACTGGGCTATAAACTATAAGCTCCATGAGGGCAGGGTCTCTATGTGTTTTGCTCTCCTCCAGCTCTCTAGCTTCTAGAGCAGTATCTGACACGCAGCAGACACTACCCAAATCTTCGTTGAATGTACAAATCTAGCGACCTCCACTCGTCTCTTGGTCTCAGTTTACCTGCCACCTCCTCTGGGAAGCCATTCCTGAATCTTCCTTACCCTATATTTCGTCTAGCCGTGGTCAGACTGATCACAGGGGATACTTCTCTGGCTTAATACGCACTTTTAACTTGTTATATAACATACTAACAAAATGAAACAAAGAAGTCTGTCTTGACCACCTGCCCTCCTTCCCTTCCACAGCTCCAGCACCCACCTCCAGCCTGAATTCTCTGTTACGTACATCCATGCACACACCGGATCACCTGTCTTCTCTCCCTGCTCTTCCCAACACACACATTGCCTGACCCCCTAGCAGGGAGCTAATTAAAAAGGGAGAGGAACGGGAGCCCTGATGGGGTCAGCTCTCTGCTCTCTAAAACCAGGCCCAGCTTTGCCCCCCTGCCATCACCCCCGCTACCCACCGCCGTCTTCCTGGCTTTCTCCACCCCCGGGGAGGAAAGATGCCACTTCTGTTGGCTGCCCTGCAAGAGGGCAATGGAGTCCACAGGCCAGCCCTTCTCAGCTCACTTCTCCACTGCCAGCAAACTTACAAGGCCAATGCCGGGCAGACTAAGCCGCCCTAGTCCTACTGCTCAAAGCTGCAATCCTGGAAGGCATGAGAGTTCATTAGGCCCGAAAACCACGGAGGGAGGGCCACGGCCCTAGTGGCTGGTGAGTTCCCACCAGCTCCAAAGCCTCGGGGAGGGAGTCTGGGGGAGGGGAAGCTGGTTATAGAAACAGCCCAAGTAAGTTCCCACATAAAGGAAAAGTAAACAGATGAAGGCGCTTCCTCAGCCCTTTGAGCCTCTCAGAGGAGAGCAAACCTTCAAGTGTTTGTCAAAAAGCTAATCCGATTTTAAAATGCTTTGAAAGGGCTGGAAGAGGAAATACCAACTACTGACCACCCCCTGCACTGGCCTGCAGCCTAAGCGTGGCCACTTTCCCCTCCCTCGGCCTCTGTCTTGGGGGTACTGTTCGTACAGAGACCCAGAGAATCGGAAGGTACCTGGGCAGAAGCGGGAGCCAACCCTCGTCCACTCAGTCGTCCACTAAGGGCTACTGACCCCTCTTTCTGCCAAGAAAGGCGGCTTCACGAGAGCAGAAAACCGGCCGGGATTGGAAAGCAAGGACTGCACGCAGCCTTCACGCCAAGGCACGCTCACTCCACGCACACCCTTCGAATCTAGAAGATATTGAATTACCCTGGCCCGGCTTCCTGGGGGCAGGGCAATTATCTCCCCTCCCCCACCCCGCACCCCAGGTGGGCCTCATTTCTGGCAGCCAGTTCCCTCCCAGGTGAAATGAGTTTCCAAATGGGTTTGCCCAACAGCAATTAAAGGAATAGCAAACCCTTCTCAAATACTCCAGAATCTGGTTCTCTCTCCCTTGGACAACTTTACCAGATGCTGTCACCTACTACCATCATGCTAGGGTGACCAACCACCCAGGTTGCCAAGGACTGTCCGGGTTTTAGCACTGAAAGTACTGCATCCCAGGATGGTTTGTCACTTATCACTGTGGCCTCCCCAACCTTCTCCCCTCCCATCCCCACAGTTTCACAAGGACACATATTTTGGCAAGGTGGGCTTCCTGGTATTGCTCCCTAATCCTGATGCCCTTGCTGGGTTTAGAGGAAAGGAAAGTGGTAAATCTAGAGGTTGAATTAGTTTCCTTCTACCAGAGTCTTTTAACTTAGAAAAAGGAAAATAGATAAGAATAATACCAGACATGCAGCACTTTACTGAACATACAATACCTTGTTCCATTAATCCTATGAGGTTGGTACCATTTCCCAGACTGGGAAACTGAGGCTCAGGATCACAGATAATAAGTGGTAGGACTGACATTCCAATGCAGGCCGTGACACCAGCGCTCACAGACTAATTCACTATATTAATCTGTGGTCCCTAAAGATGAAGAATCCTTGTCATTTTGATCACAGAGGATGAAAACAATGTAAAGCTACTTATGCGAGACTGAAAGGGCATAAATTCACATACGTGGAGCAACACACGAAAAAAACAGGATCGTGAGAGAAAAGGGAACCTTCATACACTGTTGGTGGGAATGTAAGCTGGTGCAGCCACTGTGGAAAACAGTATGGAGATTTCTCAAAAAACTAAAAATAGAACTACCATATGACCCAGCAATTCCATTCCTGGATATGTATCTGAAAAAAACAAAAACACAAATTAGAAAAGATACATGCACCCCAATGTTCATAGCAGCATTTTACAATTGCCAAGATATGGAGACAACCTGTGTTCATCAACAGATGAATGGATAAAAAAGATGTGATATATATACATATATATATATATCACACACTATATGTACATAGTGTATGTGTGTATATATATATACACACACACACATATATATATATTACCCACAATGGAATATTACTCAGCCATAAAAAGGAATTAAATTTTGCCATTTGCGGCAACATGGTTGGACTTGGAGGGTATTACCCTAAGTAAAATAAGTCAGAGAAAGACAAAAATTATATGCTATCACTTATATGTGGAATCTAAAACATACAACAAACTAGTGAATATAATAGAAAAGAAGCAGACTCATAGATATAGAGAATAAACTAGTGGTTGCCAGTGGGGAGAGGGGAGGGGGAGGGACAATATAGGGGTAGGGGACTAAGAGATACAAACTATTATGTATAAAATAAGCTATAAGGATATATTGTACAACATGGGAAATAGAGCCAATATTTTATAATAACTATAAATGGATTACAACCTTTAAAAATTGTAAATCACTTTATTGTACACCTGTAACTTATATAATATTGTACATCAACTATACTTCAGTTTTTTTTAAGAGAAAAAAATAAGTAAATTGTATGGAACCTACAAAAATAGAAAGAAAGTGGGATTATGAGACTGTGACCACAGGTTCTCATATAGATGGGACCCAATAGCTGCCGTGAGAAGAGGGCCAGGTTCACAGTTACGGCACCACTGCCCTGCTGCAGAGTCTCACCAGGTAACCCTAACGTTGGCCCTACCCCCATCCACCCTCCCAGTGGCTGCTAGATGCATCCGTTAAAACTCCAACTGATTGTTTCCAACCCTGACACCCCCAAGAGCTGCCCTGCGTAACAAAATCTAGGTCCCTCAGCCTGAGTCTCATCCATTGCCTTGAAAATATAAGTGGAGGCCAACTTTACAGGAACCAATTTGGCAGGAGAGGTCAGAAAACTTTAAGTGTTCATGCCGCTTGACCTTATGATCTCCCTTCTAAGAATGTTGCTCAAGGAAATGGTTGTAACTGGTAGGGATTGGGAGGAGGGGTGACATTTTACACGTAAAGGTGTTCATACATAAGGTTATGTCGAACAACGAACCTGGAATAATGCCCATGACTAACAATAAAGAAATGGTTAATGAAACTATGATGTATCTGATATATCTGTTCAATTGGATATTACACAACCACTAAAAGGTATGTTTATGAGGAGTTGAAAACAGCATGGAAAATGCTTGGGCTGGCATGTTAAGAAATACCTGCAGGAAATAAAATTATAAAGACAGTGTGATCACAACTATGTGAAAACAAAAACACTAACTTACAGTGAAAGGACTGAAAGGAAGTGAACAAGATGAAGAGGAACTAACACCAAGCATCCTGCTAACTGCTTTACCTTCTTATCTCATTTAATCTTCAGGGCAAGATAGGAACTATTTTTATCCTCACTTAACCAAGGAGAAAACGGAAGCTCCAAGAGGATAATGAAGCTGCCCAATGGTTGCCCACAGCTGACGAGGGAGAGAAGGGATCTGAACTCAAGATTTGCCCGATTCAGAGCTATACCACACCCAAAAGCAGACAGTAGCTTAATTTGGCTAGTGGAACGGCTGGCAACTTGTTGCCCCTCTACTTTCTACTTTTTTATTTTCCAAATTGTCTATATTAACCATTAGTACATTTTTTTCTTAACTTTTCCTTCCACTTCGAAGGTCATACAGGCATGTAACACTGGGTGGGTCGTATTACTTTTTTAATGTAGAAAACAATAAACTTATGACCAAACAACGTTTAAAACGACAAAAAATTCTTTCATCTTGAATTCAATTCTCCACGGTTTGGCTTTCTGCTATCCTTCTGGTCACTAGTCGTTCAGTCCCCAAGTTAAGTTATTAGGTGACATGGTCAGATCCATGAGCTGGAAAGAACAGCTCTGGGGGTGGAGACGAAGGTGGGACGGTAGAGGCAGGGGAAGCAGAAGGTGGGGGCAGGTGAGGAACTGAGCGGGGTGGCCCCCAGTGAAGCTGACCTGGCAATGTAACACACATGTAACATACAGGTAACACACATGGGGAAAGGCCATGCGCATGGTGGCCAAGGGAAACAAACTGTGCACGGAAAAGCATCAGCATAAGACAAACGAAACAACAGAATGACCTGGGGCTGTAATCTGGGCTCCCTCCCCATTTCAGGGCCTCCTGGCTGCACTTGCAAGGCAGGAGACCAGAAGCCTCCATCCGCCACGCCCTGGAACATCCAGGATGAGAGAGCCGATGGAGAGAAGGGTCACCACCATCCACAACACATGGCTTTTTGGGCCAGGCCTCCCCTGGAACGGTCTTTTCTAGTTTGAGGGAGACAGCAGGCTTTTGAGGAAACAAATTACAGACAGCTTGGCCGCAGCTAAGCAGTAGCAGCACAAAGTGTGAAAAGTTGCAAAAAAGATGCTCAGATTTCACTCACTTTTCTCTTCAGCCCTGCACGTTGGAGGGCTTTCCAAGTAAGGAAGCCACAATATTACTAGAGGAAATAAAATCAAAAGGACGAACCTTTTTAACTGTAGTTCTCAGCCCTTGAGGGGCCTCAGAAGCACAGAGGAGTGTGGATGAGGGGGGCCTGTTTAAAATGCAGATTTTCAGGCTCGCCCCCAAACATTCTGATTTCACAGATCCTGCTAAAGCCTAGGAGTCTGCATTTTAATGAGCATTTCCCCAAGTTGCTGTTAGGCTCTACTCTATCTGATAAGAAACTCTGGGGGCTTCCCTGGTGGCACAGTGGTTGAGAATCCGCCTGCCAATGCAGGAGACACGGGTTCGAGCTCTGGTCCGGGAAGATCCCACATGCCGCAGAGCAACTAAGCCCGTGCGCCACAACTACTGAGCCTGCGCTCTAGAGCCCACGAGTCACAACTACTGAGCCCACGAGCCACAACTACTGAAGCCCGCACGCCTAGAGCCCGTGCTCCGCAATGAGAAGCCCGCGCACTGCAACCAAGAGTAGCCCCCGCTCGCCACAACTAGAGAAAGCCTGCATGCAGCAACCAAGACCCAACGCAGCCATAAATAAATAAATGAATAAATAAAAGAAACTGACTTACAGAGTCTTGGTGGTAGAAGGTCTGACATCTGATATTCAGGGCACATTTCTTAATTATTTCATCTTTTAAAAACACATTACAAAGGGAATACAGGGAATTCTTTGTATTCTTTTTGCAACTTGTCTGTAAGACAAATTATTTCAAAAGGTTAAAATATATTTATTACACAAGTAATATACGCCTATAGTAAAATATCTGTCATAGCGCCACATGACATAAAGTGGAAAAGGGACACCCCCTTCACCGCTCCCACCACCACCACCAGCCCCAACCCACTCTCCGAAGTAGCCACTGCAAACAATTTGGCATATATTCAGCAAACACGTCAGACTTTTGTTTGTGTGTTTTCATTTTTTAACTATAACTAATGCCTACAAGAATGTGATGAAAATGACACTCAGAGTTGTTAGTTGAAGTGCAAATTAATACAACCCTCTTGAAAAGCAATTTAGCAATGTGTATCCAAAAATATAAAAATATTTTGTATACCTTAAACTTATACAATGTTATATGTCAATTATATCTCAATTTTTTTCATTAAAACCTTTTTTAAAAACCCATAAAAACATTCATACTCTTGGACCTACCGATTCCATGTCTAGGAATCTCTCCAAAGAACATCACTCTCCTGGAATAGTATGTTATCTTTCTTTTTTTATTTTAATTGTGGTAAGAACACAAAATGAGATCTACCTTGTTAACAAATTTATTTATTTATTTATTTTTGCGGCACGCGGGCCTCTCACTGCTGTGACCTCTCCCGTTGCGGAGCACAGGCTCTGGATGCACAGGCTCAGCGGCCATGGCTCACGGGCCCAGCCGCTCCGCGGCATGTGGGATCCTCCCGGACCGGGGCACGAACCCACGTCCCCTGCATCAGCAGGCAGACTCTCAACCACTGCGCCACCAGGGAAGCCCTGTTAACAAATTTTTAAGCATATAGTACTTCATAGCTGACTCTAGACGGTGTTGTACAGAAGGTCTCTAGAGCTTGTTCATCATGTTTGACTGAAATTTTATGCCCACTGATTAGTAACTCCTCTCTTCCTCCTCCCCCCAGCCCCTGTCAACCACTGTCCCACTCTTTGATTCTATGAATTTGACTACTTTAGAAAGCTCATGTCAAGTGGAATCATGTAGTATCTGGCTTTCCGTGGTTGGCTTATTTCATTTAGTATTATCTCCTCAAGGTTCATCCATGTTGTCACATACTGCAGAATTTCATTCCTTTTAAGGGCAGAATAGTATTCCATTTTGCGCATACACCACAGTTTCTTTATCAAGTCATCTGTCGATGTATATTTAGGTTGGTTACACATCTTGGCTATTGTGAATAATGCTGCTATGAACATAGGAGTACTAATATGACTCCAAGACTCTGATTTCAATTCTTTGGGGTAATTCCCACAAGTGAGATTGCTGGATCATATGGTAATTCTATTTTGAATTTTTTGAGGAACCTCCATACTGTTTTCCATAGCAGCTCCACCATTTTGCTCTCCCACCAACCGTGTCCAAGGGTTCCAATTTCTCCACATCCTTGCCAATGCTTTTCTTTTGTTTGTTTTGTTTTAAAGTGTTTATAGCTATTTATTCTTTTCCAAGGAAATCTGAATATTTCATCAGAGTAGCAATTACATTTACGAAAAAGCAAGCGATTGACAAACAGCACAAATTGGTACATGGCTTTCCTCTATCGAGTAGAATAAATGCTCCAGAGTTGACAGAAGAAATTGGCCGCGAGGAAAGAAGATTCACTTCAACTGTCCTTAGGACTCAGGTGTCAACGACTGGAGTAGCTCAGACTCACAGCACTCACAAAACAGGGCTTTAATGTTTTCCAATATAATTTTCACTCAACTTTTTGAGGTGCTCAATGGTGTTTCGTTTTTTGATAACAGACATCCTGTCAGATGTAAGGTTATATCTCATTGTGGTTCGATGTGCATTTCCCTGATGATTGGTAATGTTGATCCTTTTTTTCACATACCAGTTGGCCATTTCTAGCCCTCTTTGGAGAAATGTCTGTTCAAGTTCTTAAACCATCTCTTCATCAGGTTATTAGTTTTTGTTTTTTGGGGGTTTTTTTGGCTTCTCCCTGCAGCATGTGGGATCTTAGTTCCCTGACCAGTGATGGAACCTGTGCCGCCTGCGGTGGAAGTACAGAGTCTTAACCACTGGACCGCCAGGGAAGTCCCAGGTTATTAGCTTTTTTAACTATTGAGTTGGAAGAAGTATGCAATCATTTTAAAATGACATCACGAAGCAATAAGAAAGATAGCGAAAAAAAGAAAACAGGATATCAACAGTTGATATGACTACTTCTGATTACCAAGGTGGTGTTTTTTTAATTTAGTTTTGTTTAGATAGATAAACAAAGGAAATAAACCTAAATTGCTAACAGTGTGTTAGGGAGGTGGTATTTGAGTGACACTTTTTTCTCTATTATTTCCTCTGTTGAGAGGCTCAGCAACTCGGATTTTGCAGACAGACCGGCCTGGGTGAGAAATCCATCTCTCACTGTCCACATGTATAACTGAGGACTTTATGTAAACTCCCTGGGCCTCAGCTTCCTTATGGAAATAATTATCCCCTAAACTTGCTTTGAGAATTAAAATAAGAAAGCACATGGAAACACGGGGTACTTTATGACCTGACACAGTAAGTAGAGCTATTTTTCTATATTCTTTCTGTTGGGTCACATTTCACAAATCAATATTTAAATACGGGGGACTTTAAAATGGGGATTAAATTTTTTTTAATTAATTTTTATTGGAGTATGGTTGCTTTACAATGTTGTGTTAGCCTCCACTGCACGACAAAATGAATCAGCCTTACGCATACAGATATCCCCTCCCTTTTGGACTTCCCTCCCATTTAGGTTACCACAGTGCATTAGGTAGAGTTCCCTGTGCTATACAGTATGTTCCCATCAGTTGTCTATTTTAGACATAGTATCAATAGTGTATATGTGTCAATCCCAGTCTCCCAGTTCCTCCCACCCCACCCCTTTCCCCCTTGGTGTAAAATGGGGATTAAATTTTTGATAGCCCACATTTTCCTCATCAGCCCCTCTCCCAGGCCCCTGCTTGGTTTAACTCTGAAAGAGATATTGTACACTGGGCTTTAGAGTGACAAGGCACCAGGCCCAGTTCACTGACATCATGAATGAAGACAAGATTTACAAACTGTAAAGCACCTAAAAATGTAATGCACATGAGTCCATTTTCACAGGATGACCCTGAAGGGACAGTGATTAAACAAAGCCCAAGTACTTGGAGTGTTTACCTGAGATGCAATAATGCACTAAGTGAACTCATTAAATGCAGGGGGCGGGGGAGTGAAGATGGAGGGGGAGGGGTTGTATGCCAAGAAATCACCATTATTCTTCCACTGTCTGGCCCAAGGCTTCCAGGAGGAGGTGAGATTTCTGAGGGTAATGAAAAAAAGAGTATTTATCTCAAATGCCTTTCAGCTGATCAGAAGAACAATTCCTTGGACTACCTTCATCTAATTTATGGCAAGGTCTATTAGGCTTCCTTCTACGCCTTATACTTTGGAGTTAATCATTAAGGGTTACTCTGAGTCCCTGTTTACAGGAAGCCTCTCCTTTCTAAGGGGCTATTGAGAAGTAGAAACCAAATGATTATTATTTTATTATGATTACCTTGACAGTGGGCTCAAGCTAACTTTTTCTAAAATTCCAAAGGCACTTGTTCGAGAAACTATAAAACTGTATCTAGTTAACTATGTATAAAATAAATAAGCTACAAGGACATATTGTACAGCACAGGGAATATAGTCAATATTTTATAATAACTATAAATGGAGTATAACCTTTAAAAATTGTGAATCACTATGCAGTACACCTGAAACTAATATAATATTGTACATCAACTATACCTCAATTTAAAAAAACTTTTTAAAAACTATATTCAGTTAAAAGTTAAAAAAAAATTCTTTTTACTTATTATATCCCTCCCTGAAGGGAGCGAACGATTGGATATGTATTCTTCCAGAACTTTTACTTTACCTTTACAAATATATGTGATGTGTTCACATGTGCACATACACACACACACACAATTTTTTTACATAAATAAAACCACACTCTATATCTCTGCTACTTGAATTTTTCACTTACTAATAAGTCAGAGGCATCTTTCCATATTTGAACATGCAGGGGTTTGTGAGGTAGTTATAGATCCTGGGGCCAGCAGGCTTGAAGCCCAGCTCCCCAACTTACTAGCTGTGTGACCCTGGACAAGTTAATTAACAGCTCTATTCTCATCTATAAAAATATTCTAACAATAGTAATCAAAGGATTGCTGTGAAGATTAAATGAGTTAACATTGTAAATATTGCAAAATACATAAAGCACTTAGAATAGTGGATAGAGTAAGTCCTCTATGCGTTGGCCATTGTTGCGATTTGCCCTGTTCTTCTTTAATGGACAACTGTATTCCATTATTAGGATGAACCGCAATTCATTGAGCCAGCTCCCCGCTGAGAAACACAGGTGATTTCCTACTTTTGCTGCAGTGAGCATTTGTGAACATAGGTCTTTGTGTACATGGGCAGGCACACTGTAGGGTAGGTTCCAAGGCATGGAATGACTGCATCAAAGGTCATTCTCATTTTATGTGAAAGATGGTGCCAAATTTCCCTCCAAAAGGCTGCATTACTTTACATCCCTACCAACGAATGGTGTAGGGATCTACACCGAATCTGTGCCCATCTCCAGGCATCTTCTCAGCACTGACAGCCTGGGTCTTTGGCGTTCTCACTTCTGCACTCAACCTTCCCTAAACGAAAGCTCAATCAAAACCACTAGCAATGCATTTGTCAAAGTCCCAGGGACACCTAATCCTTTTGTCTTTTGTAAAAGGAATCAGATGTTTTCTCGGCTCTGACAGAACTTCAGTTGCCTGGACACAGCCCTGGGATAAGTTTGTAAAACACAAACAGAACATTCCCCGACATCCTCCAGAGAAGCTCACGGGGGCCCACGTGAGGCTCTGCTCTCTATAATGTGTAACAAGAGTTCCATAGCAGCTGGTGTTTTCCTGGGTGGAGATCAGAGCCAGCATTTGTATATAAATATTATCCAAGGGCTGGAGAGAGAATCAAATCAGGCTGGAAGCAGAGGCTGCAACATCCCAGTTGTCTTATTCATGGGGCAGGGTTTGGGCAGGGGTGGGCGGTGAGTACCCCCATCCTTTCCCTGAGCTCCACGATAAAAGGGAAGCATCCTAGCACAGGCCCTCCCCATCAGAACAGCTTATCGTAAAACAGAGGTGGAAGCTGGTGCAGGGCTTGGCTGGAAATCTATGCCAGGCGGAGGGGAAGTAGGGCAAACAGGTGGGCTCCACCTGCAGGGCCCAGACTGGAGTTTTGTTGCCTGCTCTGCAAGGCTGGCCGAGTGCCCACCTGCAGCCACCTGGCTCTTTAGATCATAGCTCCCGTCAGTGACAAGGTGACTACTCACTGAGGTGGCCCTTCCGGCCTCAGCTCCAAGGTTCTGCCGCACAGAGTGACTTCCAGCTGTGCTCAAGGACCTCTCAGAATCCAGGGGAGCTGTGAAGTAGGGGCCTCCCGGAGTCCACAGGTAGGAATGTCAATAATTACCAGTGTTGCCCCTGCTAAGCCCTGCAAGCCCCAGAGCCATTCATCTTCCAGACTTGATTCTCAGGCTATTTCATGGCTCAAAGCCATTCGCCTTGGTTCTCCCAACTCTCCCATGCTTCCCACCATCCCCCAGGACTCAGGGCAGGTCAGGTCAGGGAAGGGGAGAAGGCAGGCGAGTCTCTGGAACAGTGGATTCCCTGGATCAGAGCAAATTCCAGGGATGTGACCCAGGGACCCTGGCTCATGTCCATAACAGAGGGAATAACTCAGATGATTATCTCAGGCTCTCGGAAGTGAGTTAAGCTTCCCCTTCCTATTCAGCTCACGTGGGAGGGTCAGCGGGAAGGAAAGGAGGCCCAGAGACCCAGGGTCTGCCTTAGGTCTGACTAGAGGCAGCGTATAGTACAGGAAAGGGAATTAAGCTCACTGTGCCTTAGATTCCTTTTCTCTGAGAGCCTGGGGCTCAACACCCAAACATCCTGCGTTTCATTAAATCCACAAAACAGATGTTTGGGTGTGGACTATGTGTCCTGGACACCGTGGACACGGCAACAAACAGACCGGTGCCTGCCCTCATGGAGTTCACATTCCCGGAGAGTTAAATACTAGGAAGAGTGTCATGCTTACTCCTGAGGAAGCAGGTTCCTGGAGGGAATCAGTTGAGCCGGGATCACGCAGCTCCCAAGCGGGCTGCACGGCTCTCTCTCAGACGACACTGCTCTTAACCAGAACACGATAACAACTAACCAGGTGCTCGGCGGAGCTCAAAGACCTGAAGCTTCAGAGCCCTTGCTTATGACAGCCCCTTCCAAGGTCCTGGGAGGGGGCCTGGAAAGAAACGTGTTCACGTGATCTTGGGTTTCTCTAAGCTTTGCCAAAGTCAAGTCTTAACCATGACGGGAAAGAGCGCTGTCTCTCCTCACTCCAGTTTCCCTCTGTCACTCATGCCCTCATGCTGGGTAACGTTCCAGCGGCCTTGGGCATTCAGGGACTCCCAACGCAGGAGTCAAAGCTGGGGGGCGGTGGGGGGGGGGGCGGACACTGAGTTTGAGTTTAGTGGGCTATGTTTATGTGGTGCGCCATCACCTCCACATGTGCTGAATTACTGCTAACGTCCAGTGGAGGCCCAGCTCCCAGGAGTCCGCCTGCACCCAGGGCCTACCAGCCACTTCCTGACGCCACATCAGTGGTGGAATCGCCACATGAACGTGTTCAACAGAGCCCAACATGGACGTGTGTGGTAGGGAAGGAGGAAAGTTTAAAATGTATAGCATCAGACACCAGCCTATGAGAAATGCTAACAATTCATAGACCTGTAAAATCCTAAGTAAAGGATTCGGTTCCCCCAGTTGAGGGAAGTTCTCTGCTGTCAGAAACATCCTCCATGCAGTCAGTTATAACACACCAGAGCTTCTTTTCATTTTCGATGAGAATTGTACAAAATAGAATTCACCAAAATTCCTCTGTTTATGAGACACAAACGGGTAGTAATACTACAAACAGTGAGTGTATCTGTATGAATTTACTCATTTTCCACATCTACACTGTCAACAACACCACCTATGTTCACAGCAGCACTATTCACGATAGCTAAGACACGGAAGCAACCTAAGCGTCCATCAACAGAGGAATGGCTAAAGAAGATGTGATACATATATACAACGGAATACTACTCAGCCACAAAAAAAGAATGAAATATTGCCATTTGCAGCAACAGGGATGGACCTTTGAGATTATCATAATAAGTGAAGTAAGTCAGGCAGAGAAAGACAAATATCATGATATCAATTTTATGTGGAATCTAAAAAAAATTATACAAATGAACTTATTTACAAAACAAATAAGCTCACAGACATAGAAAACAAACTTATGGTTACCAAAGTGGGAAGGCGGGGAGGGAGGGATAAATTAGGAGTTTGGGATTAACACATACACTCTACTATATATAAAATAGATAAACAAGGACCTGCTGTATAGCACAGGGAACTATACTCACTATCTTATAATAACCAATAATGGAAAAGAATCTAAAAGAAAATAGATATATATAGATATATGTATAACTGAATCATTTTGTTGTTCACCTGAAACTAATACAACATTGTAAGTCAGCTATACTTCCATAAAAATTTTAAAAATAAAATGTCAATAACAAAAAGCAAAGTTTGATCAACCAGGCCAGAGAAAAGGCTGAATTATCTTTTATTCTCTCTTCAGAAAATTATTTTAGAAAATTGTTATCAAACAAAGAAGTGATCACAATGACTATGAGGCCAGAAAATGTAGGAATGAAAAGTATAATAGAGGCGTGTCAGGCAGTTAATTAACAAAAATGTTCTGTTATTTATTCTTATGGATTTTATAGTGCTGGAGGTATTTGATGGCTTTTTTTTTTTTTTTGCGGTACGTGGGCCTCTCACTGTTGTGGCCTCTCCCGTTGTGGAGCACAGGCTCCAGACGCGCAGGCTCAGTGGCCATGGCTCAGGGGCCCAGCCGCTCCGTGGCATGTGGGATCTTCCCAGGCGGACTCTCAACCACTGCGCCACCAGGGAAGCCCTTGATGGCTTTTAAAATATGTAAACTGTTGGAGCTCTTTTCTCACTCTAAATAAATATTCTTAGTATTGGATTCATAATTTTGTATTATTTCTCTTAAAGACAGCTCTCAAACTGTACAAGCTTCGAGCACCTATAAAATCTTGATCCTCCCCTGCAGCCACCATCTCCTGAGCAGTTCTGATGTGCCAGGAACGCTGATAAATCCCTCTACACGGATTATCTAATTTAATTCTCGATCAATGCACTGAGGTAAACTAAGGCTTGGAGCATTTATTCTACACAATACAGCTTTTTCTGCAGGGTTGAAGGAAGGCTTCAAAATCACACAGCACAGGGAGCAGCGGCCCTACACAGAATAGGAACTATTACGACAAATTGCTGTGTTTCCTCCCTGAGCCCAAGTTTCCTCTATTTAAAGTTGAAGGGGTAAAAAGAGATTTAAATCTTTGTACGTCCACAGAGGACATCAGTAAAGATACACAGAGTATTGGTAAGAGTGACTGCCTCTGTGGAGGGTAACTGGAGGTGGGAAGGAGACACACCTCACTTGTACCTTCACTTTTTTTTTTTTTTTTTTGGCTGCGTTGGGTCTTCGTTGCTGTGCGGGCTTTCTCTAGTTGCAGCGAGCGGGGGTGGCTACTCTTCGTTGCGGTGCGCGGGCTTCTCCTTGCGGTGGCTTCTCTTGTGGCGGAGCACGGGCTCTAGGCGCATGGGCTTCAGTAATTGCAGCATAGAGGCTCAGTAGTTGTGGCTCGCGGGCTCTAGAGCTCAGGCTCAGTAGTTGTGGCACACGGGCTTAGCTGCTTCATGGCACGTGGGATCTTCCCGGACCAGGGATCGAACCCGTGTCCCCTGCATTGGCAGGTGGATTCTTAACCACTGTGCCATTAAGGAAGCCCCGTACCTTCACATTTTTTAACAAGTTAATGAGAAGTACTTGGCACAGTGCCTGGCCCGTGGTAAGTGCTCAATAAACGTTAGCTTTTGCTGTTAGCTCTTGTTATTGTTGATTACATACATAAATTAATTTTTTAAAATAGAGAGGTAGGTCTTGCTGTCTAAAGTCCCTTCCAGCTGGATTTGGTGCCTGTTTTACATAACAGTTCCCAGCACTCACCTGTGCCAGCGGATCTAATGCAATATTGCATTTAAATACTCCCTGCATCTCTAAGTACTGTTCTCATTCCCATTTTGCAAATTTGGAAACAGAGGCACAGAGAGGTTAAATAACATACCCCAGGTCACACAGCCAACGTGGCAGAGGCTAGGATGAACACGCAGGCTGGGTGCCTCTAAAATATGGACTCACTGGACCCCCTCCTGGTATGTTACGTGGGGACCCCAGCATTTTTTCATTCTTCTTCTGTGCCGCTCCAACAAGCTTCATGTACAGCAGGACAGCTTCTGGGGGGCCTAGAGTATAGGACAGGAAAGTGCTGTCACTGCAGATGTGAAGGCAGCAAGAAAGCCCTACAGGGCTTATTAACCAGCTAGAGATTAAGAGGGAAGGGAGGCAAGAAGGAAAGAGGAGGGAAAGAAACATGAGTGAAGTATCAACTCCTGTGTCCGACAGGGTCAGCCATTTCTCACCTATCCACCCAACTCTGCAAGGGAGTCCGTGCCATCCTGTTGCCCACTTCTGAGCGGAGCAGGTGGGCTGCGAGAGTTCTCGAAGCTCCTAGGTGGTGGGACCTGGAAAACCTAGCCCCCGGGGCTCACAGCTCTTTGACAGCAAAGGGCATCCCTGCAGGCTTTCCTCAGCGTGTACAGCCCAAATATTTCTACACTGCACAGCTCAGCTCAGCAGGCCTCAGTGGCCTCTGTCCTGCTAGGGAAGCTCTGGGGGAAGCTCTGGGGACGGGAGGTCTCCTGAGTCGGCTTGCCAAAGCAGGGACACTTCCCCACAGGGAGAGAGAGGCGGCTGAGCCCTGAGTTCTGTTGCACGTACAGACATGGACCCAGGAGCCTAGAGGCATCCTTGGGGATAAATCTGTCTTAGACTCTCCACTCAATTCAGGAGCGCTGAGCATGGACCCTTCAAGCACTTGGCACCTCGGCCTCCGTGTGACCTGTAAGGGCTTCACGGGCCCTGCACCTAGGAATGAGGTGGTCCACGTAAGTGTCTCGGACCGCTGAGCACTTAACAGCAACAGGCACCTACCTAATAAAAGTCTCGTCTCATCGTAGCTATGTGACCTTGAGCAAGTCGCTTGCCCTCTTTGATTCACTGTTTCCTTATCCGTAAAACGAAGATTACAAAGTAATAAATGGTTCTCTGCAATAAAGGATGACCCTCCAACACACGCTAGATTGAAGGTACCTTGAAGAGAGGGAACAGTCTAACTCCCCTTGGCATTTCCTTTGAGGTACCTTCCTGACAGGGTGTCTTACTCCAAAGAAGAGGCTCAGCACAGACTTGCCCATTTCAAGGCAGAATTCGGTAGTGCCAAACAGTATGTGTTATGGGCTATTCAGACCCGGATTCAAATCCTGCTCTGCCACTCACTTCCCATTAGAAACCTTTCAGAATTTGGTCATCACTCATAACTACACCTCCAGGGTCCCAGGTCGTAAAACTCTAGAGGGAGTTATTCTTAAACTGTGTTCATGGAGCGAGGAACACAGGATCCCTGACTGTCTGAAAGGTGAGTTGTAAGGATGCAAGGCCACAGTGAGGACAAAATGGGCTAGCACAGGCTGGCTCAGAGTGAGTGCAGAGAAACACAGTCTAGAGAAGGTCTGAATTAAAAGAAGATGCTAAATTCACAAAACAGCATACCAGGTCCACAATACACTATCTGAAAGGTTAAAGAATTTTGCTAATATGCAAAGATAATACCGCCAATTTGTATTTTCAGGAACTCACTCCTTTTTCTGGTTGTTCCAGGGAAGCTTTTATGAACCTTGTTTTTTTGTGTGTTTTTTTCCCCATTGTGAATGTGGAAATGGTTCCATTAGCAAAGGCATATGAATTTTTAACACCCCTCCCCAAAATGGTCTATTCATATAAATGAATCTTAATCTTCATTTTATATTGATAAGCTGCAGAGCTGACATAAACAACATTTTTTTTTCATTTAAATCTGGCTTGTCATTCTATAAACTTGATGCTGTTTGCAAAAGCCCCTATAAAGGACTCCAGTCTTTCTCCTGTGAAAGAAAAATGTGCAGTGACCACGGCTTGGACTCGAAAAAGATGTTTATAGTACTGCTCCAGGCAGAGG
The DNA here is from genome assembly GCF_963455315.2 of Globicephala melas. Taxonomy (NCBI): domain Eukaryota; kingdom Metazoa; phylum Chordata; class Mammalia; order Artiodactyla; family Delphinidae; genus Globicephala; species Globicephala melas. The sequence goes on along the minus strand of NC_083316.1, from coordinate 118,567,715 downwards.
CTGAGAGGCTTCTTTAAATCTTAAAGATTTAAAGGAGGAAATTGAGCTACCATCTCCACCCTGGGCCAACAAGACAAAAACCCGCCTCTACCTGGAAGTTTATAGGAAACAAGTTCTGATTTTCTCTGCTAACCACTGGGCCCTTCTTTAGAAACAGCTTATCCACATGGGGCTAGCCTTTCTGTAACATCTGTATCTTTTTTTTTTTTTTTTTGGCCACGCCACGTGGCTTGTGGGATCTTAGTTCCCCAGCCAGGGATTGAACCCTGGCCCTTGGCCGTGAGAGTGTGGAGTCCTAACCACTGGACCGCCAGGGAATTCCCATGTAAGGTCTGTATCTAATCTGCATTTGTACATCTAAGGTTTACCTGGGAAACATCCCCATGTATCAGGAAGAAAAGAGGCCTGGATGAGATGACCAGAGGAGGAGAAACAAACGCTAGGTCAACAGAGGAGAAGGGCACCAGGAGTCCGAACGCCAATGCTCTATTCTTCAGCTCGCCACTTCAGACCTATGCTTTGGCAAGTCGCCTGCCATCCCCGAGATCAGATTCCTCATCAGTAAAATGGAGCTTAAAAACTCCTTTCCTGTCTACCTCAAGAGGATGGGTCCTTCCCTACCTCCCTCACTAGAGCTGAGAACTGCTGCCATCGTGACCCAGCCCCACGCCAATTCACATGGTTGAAATAATGACCAGGTAGTGCAGAGTTGCCAACTCAAGTTCCTAATGTAAAAATGAGCAAGGGGGTGTGCATTCCATGTGTTCCTCTCAGCTGCAGTGTGCTCCTGCTTCCAACAGCCCAAACTTTCCCCCTTCCCATGCTGTGTCCCTTTACTGCCACCACTGCTCAGCAGCCCTTAGCCAATGACCTTGCCCACAAACGCCCAAAAGGAGAAAATGGTTACACAATGATGGTTCAGGGAATCTTACGTTCCCATTTTAAACAGTAATTAGGAAGGCTATAGAGGCACATGGAGGAAAGGTCTATACTATAATGCTGAATGAAAAACACAGTCACAGAAATCATACCTATCGCATAGTCTGCAGGCTTTGGATGGAATAAGAACTGGGTTTGAATCCCAGTTTTGCCAACCATGACGACATGACCTCTCAGAGCCTCGGTCCCTTCATCAAAGGAATAGGGATGATAATTCCTTCCTTCTAGAGTTATCGCGAGATTTGGTGGAAGGTACATAAAAGGTTTAGCACAATCCAGGCTCCTGGCGAGAGACTTCACATTATGTGCATATGTGGGAGGATAAAGATGAGAACGGATCCCAGGCAAAAGGGCAGGGTCCATTAAAGAGCAGAAGACACATGGTGTTTTGGGTTTTTTTTTTCCCACTTAAGATTACTATATCTTAACAAAATACACAAACATCAATAGGACTAGACTCTTTTGGACTAGAATAATACAATTAAATAAGATTCTTCTGACCAAAACCCCTGCCCTTCTCACTCACGCTAGGGGGTACTATTCCTAAGAGGTCTTGCTCTTGGGACAATTTCTAGGAAAGACAGAAAAACCTGGAGCCTCTGGAGCTTTCCCACCCCAAGCCCATGCAACACTTCAGCTCAACTGGAATGGGCTGGAATCAGCTTTCTTAAGGAAATCTACATCCAAGGGGGACAGGGAGTGGCGAGGAAGTAAGGCTGGAGGATGAAGGGCAGATTCATAAAAAAAAACTCTGAGAGCTTTCCACCTTGGTTGCAGAACCCTTAGGCACCCTCAGCAACCCACAAGGCTGCCCAGTAGGGTGTCACCACCCTCGAAAGGTGGTGGGTTCCCACTGCCTGGGTTTGGGAACCAGGCTCCAGCATGACGGTTTGCAGCAGACAGAGGGTATTCACCCAGAGGCAGACGACTGGGCTGGGGCTTGATTCGTTTGTAGACAGTTATCAGTGGTGACAGGGCTCATTATTTTCATTCTATGGAGTCAACAGACACAGGACGAATAATAGGTCTGAGGCGGAGAAGCAAAGGTTAAGGTGAGGGGGAGAGAGGTAACTGAGGGGGAACCCTCCCAGGCAGGCCCGCCGTGCCCTCTGAATCACGATGCCAGTGAGGGTGAGCAAGGACCAGAGGACATGGGATGCTTGTCTGTTCCTGCTCTGCTGGTCCCAGCAGAAACTCCTTGAGGGCCAAGATCGCATCTACTGTGTGACTGACGCTAAGTGCCCCAGGTGGAAAGAGCTTCATTAAGGCCTCATCTAAATGGCTCAGCATCAGCAGGGATGCAGTAACCTGGGGGCCCTCTCACCCTCACTCCTTTACCCAGCCCGGCCCCATTTTCCTCTCCAGTGATAACAGCTCACATTACTAAGGGCCTCCTCCTGCCGGGCGCTGTGCTAAACCCTTGGCACTCACCATTGCATGTCACTTTGCCAACAACCTGGGAGTTAGGGACCGTTACCATTCCATCTTACAAATGAGGAAATGAAGCCTGGAGAAGGTTCTAGGACTTTCCCAAGCTGGTAAGTGGCAGAACCACCAAACTCAGATCCCAAGCTCTCAACCACTGCACCCTCTCCCTCTTTTCATCTCCTTTCTTTCTCCTCTGTTTATGCCAAAGGCTTCTAAGACCATCTGCCTCACAAGTCAGATCCCATAGCTTCTGGGGATTTGGGACTACGCAGGAGGCAGACCTCCAAAGAATAAGGCCCCTCGGGTGGAGGGTTACTGTTTCTGAGATTTCTCAAGAACAGGAAACTTCCTGGACTGCCTGCAATAAATCCAAGCCTTCCTTCCTTTGTGATTTCACCCCGGAGCAACACTCCAGGATGACTCATCTCGAGGCCGGCAGGAGATCTCCTCTGGAGACTGGAGGTGACCTTGGCCGGGCACTCACATCCTGTGCCTGTTTTCCCATTTGTCTAATGGGCAGCCCCGGCCTCCCTGCCAGGCTTGTTATTGGAATATTGGGGTGAACACAAAGCATGCGGAAAATCAATTTAAAAAGAGAATGCAAAATACCGACAATCGTCCAACTTCCAACTACATCCCACATACCAAACCCGTATCTAAATCCCCTCCAATCTGAATTCTAGCCTCCAGAGTTCACCCGTAGTACTCCTGCCTTCTCCCTGTGTACGGGCAAACTGATTCCTAGAAGAAAGGAAAGGTGACACGGGTAATAATCCCTTTATTTCCAAACGTAATTAGCCACTACTTCAGTTCCCCATCACCCTATTATAAGCACACACAATACTAAGAACAACTAACAGTCACAGACCCCTAATTAAGTATGTATTTTATATATATTTTTCCTCACTTAATCCCTTTAGGAGTGTCTATGACTAGCCCCACTTTACAGATGAGAAATAAGGTTCAGACCAGTTGATCACACAGCTAGTAGACGTCAAAGCCCAGGTCCCAGATCAGATCTGTCAGTCTCCACCACACCACCCTGCCTTCACTTACTTCCTTTTAAAATTCTAAGCCAGGGGGCTCTCTCACCACCTGCCCCACTTTGTTTTTCTCCATAGTTCTTAGGTTCTTTAGTAATGAACTTACTGCCCTGCCCCTCCCCCATTCAGGTAGACTGTATATCCACGTGGGCAGGGACTTTTTTGCATGTCTTGCCACTGCTGGGTCCTCTCAGTGCCTGGAACAACGCCTGATACATAGTAGGTACTCAATAAATATTTATTAAAGAAATGAATTTGGCCAAAAATCCTCATGAGCTATGTTTGTCTGTCCTTTCTACTCTACTGTAGGATTTGGCAGTGTTTTGTTCACCTCAGTCCCCGGCTACCTCTCATCCCTCTCGGAGTCTAGAACGATTTTTTGTTGTTGTTTTTTGCTGTACGCGGGCCTCTCACTGTTGTGGCCTCTCCCGTTGCGGAGCACAGGCTCCGGACGCGCAGGCCCAGCGGCCATGGATCACGGGCCCAGCCGCTCCGCGGCATGTGGGATCTCCCCGGACCGGGGCACGAACCCGTGTCCCCTGCATCGGCAGGCGGACTCTCAACCACTGCGCCACCAGGGAAGCCCTAGAACGATATTTTGAACATAGTAAAATATTCCATAAATACTTCGGGGCAGGACTGAACTCTTTCGATGTGGTTTTGGAAAGTGCGCAGGCAGGGGTCTGCTGTCTGGGGAATTCACTGTCTCTGCTGCCCACACCAAAGAGGGTGCTCGGGGGGCGGGGGGAACTGAGGAGAGCTGGGAAACGCATGGAGCTTCCTCTCTGTGGCCCTGGGTCCAGCCCTCCTCGTCCTGCTCCACGAGGCCAATGGACAGGCAGGCTCACAGCCTGATGCACAGGTCCCGTCCCTGGCTTTCATGTGCTGTGTTTCTGACTCATCTTCCCTGGGCTCTGGGAAAGCGTTCTGCGTGCAGCTTCACAAACTCTGCCGAGCAGCCGGCTGTGCAGGCATTGGAAATGATACGGGGAAGAAGTAGGTTCTAATTAAGCAGAGTAGGTGATAGTGTCAGGAAGAAAAAGCAAGCAAGTGGCAATTTGGATATCTGCCTGCAAATAAGAGCCATGACTGCTATCTTCTCCTCTGGCTCCTGTTTGTCCTATAAATCTCAGTTCACTAATCCAAGTGTTTTCATTATCGCTGTATCACACAACATGCTGTGTGGGACCCATCGTGGGGAAATTAAAACCAAGGAGGGGGGCAGAGGGATTCAGGCTACCCTGTTCTCCCATTTCTCTTGTTTACAGTAATCTGAAGGTGTTTTTCACTCGGCCATAAACACAACACGGGGTTTTCCAGCATCCAACAGATTACCTTCTTCCACTCATAAAAAGGAACTTCGGGCCCTGAGCTCTCCCCCTCAAAACCATGCAACTCAGGGGCCAGGAGTCACCTTGGCCACTTTTGACACTTACTCCCCAAGAAATCGTAAGAACCAAGTCATGGGGAGTTCCCTGGCGGTCCAGTGGTTAGGACTCTGCGCTTTCACTGCCATGGCCCCGGTTCAGTGCCTTGTCCAGGAATTAAGATCCCACAAGCCGTGCAGCGTGGCAAAAACAAAACAGAACAAAAAACACCTCATGAATTAAACACCAGCTCCATAAGGAGAGTCCCTGAGTGGGAAGCAACGTGATGGTTAAGATAAGCATTTGAATTTCACCTCCACTACCTACTAGCTGCGTGGCCTTGGGCAAATCACTTAACCTCTCTGAAACTCGGCTTCTTCAAATAAAATACATCGATAACAGGATTAAATGCATGACATAAAGCACTTAGCACAGTACCTAACACACTCTAAGTGCTATGCAACCTGCTCCCATCTATGGCCCTCAGTGCTGCCATTCCAACTGCTAAAGCAAACTTCCAGAAAGCTGCGTGGCTCAGTCCTTCCCCTCCATCTCAAAGCTCAAATGTCCCCTTATCAGGGAGCCTTCCCTTACCACCTTAAATAAAATAAAATACTACTCCCCTCTCTCATACACACACCCTGCATCCCCCCTTCATTTGAGTCCATAGCACAAAACACTACCTGACATATTACACAAACACACACACACAGTTTGAACAACATGGGTTTGAACTGTGCAGGTCCGTTTATATGCGAATATTTTCAGTAAACATAGCACCTGTATTTTCGTTTTACAGATCTTTAAATTAAGTGTGGGGAAAAGTTTGTGTTCTATTAGAGATCACAATATATGGAATTCAAAGAACATGTTGAGCGTTTGAGTCTTGATTCTATCCAAACTCTTTCAGCTTCCTGCCCTTGGATGAGTCATTTATCGAATCCTTTGTTTTTGAGGCAGAGATAGTAGTACGTGGATTTTCAACTGAGCGGGGGTCGGAGATCCTAACCCCTGGGTAAAGGGTCAAACATATATATATTTTTTAATTTACATATATAAATAAATATATACATATATTTTGTTTCCTTCACCTAAAAGATAAACTCCAAGAAGGCAGAGCTTTTGTTTTGTTGACTGCTTGTATCTCCAGCACCTACAACAGAGGCGCCTGGCATAGAGTGGGTATTTAGTAAATATTAGCTGAATGAATAAACAGAAGCTATTTTTCTGATGACGATGACTAAAAGGGCCATCAGAGACCACAGAGGCCAGAGTTCTTCACAGGCTAGGAAACTGAAGCCGAGAGACATTAGATGACCTGCCTCTGGTTCCTGCTTGCCTAGAACTGCATGGCCGTGGAGGCTGGGGGCCCTGACTCCTGGTGTCTTGCCCTGCCTCAAGGCAGCCGCTCAGACCAACAACTCAGCATATTGGTACCCAGTGCTCCTCATCTGAGGACTGGAAACAATTAAGCAGATGGCTCTCCCTCCCAAGTGCTCCGGACCCGGATGCCTCAGTGACTGGCAATCTATAAAAGCAAAAAGGACAGGTGGAGATACCGCAGCCGCTCTGGAAATCCATCAGCAAATGTGCTCAGTGCTGAGGAACTGCAGACAGCTGCAGCACAAAGGAGCCAAAGGCCACTGCACTCCTCTCTCAAAATTCACCAGCATCGAGGACCCTCTTGGCTTTCCGCACCGACTGAAGGGAAGCACTGCAGCGCTGTTTCTGGGGTGCCTGGATGGCTCCCTCTTACACAGACACGGGGACCCTGTGGGGAAGGATGGAAATCCCCACTCCACCCTTCCTAGCGGCACAGCCTCCCTGGAAGCCAACTTTTCATCTCTTAGGATCCTTCTTAGGATCAAATGAGAAAGCCCAGATACAGCACATGGCACAGTGCAAGGCACACGGCAGGCATGCGATGCCAATGACTGTTTCTACAGGACGCTGGTGCTAGCCGGAGGCAACACAACCCCTCCCCACCCGCATCCACCTCACCAGCTCTGAGCTTAGAATCCAGGGTCTTGAAACGAAGGGGGCTATTTGGCCTTAGGAATACAGCACCAGGTCAATCTTTTTCAAGGATCCTATTTTCCCATTCCAGTAGAGTGGAAAGAACTTAGACTCCACACCAGGTGCCCCTCTTCCTCCAAGCCACTCAGGACCTCATACAGCCCCCAAAAGGGAAGATTCCAGCCTGAGGGTATCAGCCGCTCAGGTTCTTTCTTCCCAGAAAGTGGGATCTGGCCCAGAGCTCCCTGGAGGGTGGGGTGACAAAACACCCAACGAAAATTCCCTGCGTCCTTTTACTACCAGTCCCCCTAACCAAATAATCAGATTTAAAGTACCAAAGAGGGACACCACCAGTAACCAGAGAGTGGTGACTGAATGAGTCCCATCACTGGCACCTTACTCTGTGTGAGCTGATCAGGTTCCTCACCTCTCTGAACCTCAATTTCCTTATCTGTATAAACAGAATAGCAATGCCAACCTCATGAGACTATTGTAAGGATGGAATGAGAGAACACACTAACCACGGCACATTAGCTGGTACTTTGAACATTCAAGCCAAGAAGCCCAGTGCAGCCAGTGCCGGAGCCACAAGCATTAACTGCTCCCGAAGAACACTGCACAGCAAAGGCAGCCCTTCCCTAGACCACAGACCAGACGACCACTCCACCACGGGCCGCAGGTTGGGAGCAAACTTGAACTCCACCAGAGGCTTCTAGAAATCTTATCAAGCAATGAGGGGAGCGGGACAGGTAAGGGTGCAGAAAGTCACGGGTGTAACTGAGGCCCAAGCAGCTCCTGAAACGGGTGTCCGGCTGCAAATGGCGGGATGCGCCTCATGAAATAACCTGGTCTGATGTTAACTGTTACATTGGACTTCCCACTGGAAACTGCTACCTTTGATGGCTTGGGACTTCTGGGATGTTCCGGTGGCTGTGTGGCTGCGGGGTTACAAACATAAGCTTGGGGTGTCTCAAACCTAGGTAGGGGTGTCTCAAACCCAGGGGGTTCCAGGAGCTGGTGACTTTCAGCTATCACTTAACTTCCCCGGGCCTTAGTTCCTCCCCGCCTCCCGACCCTGGGGAGCTAATGACCAGTGCCTGTGTAAGGAATCGTGAGGCTCAATGGGGCGGAGGAGCGCTCAGGCCCTTCCTGGGCAGGGCCCGGGGCGACAGCGCGGGTCTCCTCCGTTCAAGAAGGAAAATGCGGAGGAAGGAAGGGCGGCGCGCGCGGCTGCACACGAGCTGAGGCCTTTTCTCTGCGGCAGCTGCTGAAAAAATAATCAGAAGAAAGCAACTGGAACGCGAGAGGGGGGCGCGGGGGGGCGGGGGCTCCTCCCGCAGGCGCCCCGGAGCCGGCCCGGGCCTGTGGCCTGGCCTGGGAGGCCGGGAGGCCGGGGCGCGGGTGCCCGGCTGGAGCGCCGAGGCCCCGCTGCGCGCGGCCGGGCGGGGGCGGCGGAGGCGGAAGCGGGGGCGGCCGGAGCGCGGTGGGGATGTTTAAAGGAAATTTACAATCATTTCCTCTCTGTGGTTTGGTGACAAATCAACAACATCCTGTTCTTTTGTGAGGCTCCGGGCGCCTGCGAGGCGGGGGCAGCGCTCGGGCTCTTAAAGGGACACACACTGGCCCCCCCTCCCTCCCACCCACCGCTCCCCTGCGGCTCCAAAAAAAAAAAAAAAAATTACAGCCTCCCCAAGGCGCCACCTCCCGGGGCGCGCGCTCTGCCGGAATGCGGGGGCTGCTGCCCGAGCAGCCCCCGGGCCACATACCCTCCCCCGCGGCGGCGGCTTTCCCCCCCCCCCCACGCCATCCCGGGACTGGAGAAGTTTGCAGCTGCGCACCCCTCTGATAGATGTCGTAGCCTGGGGACACCCGCCGAGGCGACATAGAGGGGGCGGAGGGGCGCCCGCCCGACGGTTCCCCTCTTCCCCTCCAACCCTGGGGCAGCGCCGCCCCTGCTTCAGACCTCCGGGTCGTTTTTATCCACCTCCTCCAATCCCCTGGCCTCGAATTTTTCCACCCCTAAACTCTGAATTTATGGTTAAAATGTCGACGTACACACACGAGGTTTATAAAACGCCGAAGTACAGAGAGGCTTCCCAAGCTGTAGGAGTAATGAGAATCAGATGGCTAGGACTAGAAAAATAAAATATACTCAACTGCCCTCCTGGGATTTCTTTCGTTCAGTCATTTAATGAGTATTTTTCACTAAGCGCTGGTCACCATTCTAGGCTCTGTTCAGCAGGAACAAGATAGAATCAGCCCCTGCCCCCAGGGGGCTTAGATTTTTGAATGAATGAATGAACGAACGAACAAATGACTGAAAAGGATTATTTCACACGCTCTAAGTGCTATGATTAAAGGGTCATATTCTTGAACAGCAGCTTTTAATCCAGAGAACTCTTTGAGCAGGGGACCATCAGACTGGGACCAGAGGGTGAAAAAGCACCATTCCTGGGAAGAATTAGTTGAGGGATCCATACAGGATTCTCAGGAAAGAGACTGAAAGTTGGCGCAGCACCTGAAGGGCACCCAGAGGACAGGTTTCCTGCATAAGGACAAGTCTTGGAGGTTGGCATCCAGGATAAGAGAGACCTGGGTCCTTCTGGTCGAGGCTCTATAACCAGGGCAAGTCCTTCCCCACTCTAGGCCTCACCGTTTCCTCATCTGGAAAATGAAATCACTGGACTAGACTCAGTAGTTCTCAACCATGGTACAAATTAGAATTCCCCAGGGAGATTTTCAGAAACACTGACCCCTCTCCCTGATCCCACCTCAGACCAGCCTGGGCACTGGCTTTTTTTTTAAAGCTCCCCAGGTAAATTTAGTGTGCAGCCAGGGTTAGGAACCAGTGATCTAGATGATCTCTAAAGTCTGAGTTTAAAGCACCATGAGAACTATTCGGACTCAGGGTATAATCATTCCCATCATTGAGTGCTTAGCATCTATTATATAATACACCAAATATGCTATGTATATATCAATATTTAAGTTACCAAAAAAAAAAAAGCCGTACCAAATTAGATATCCCCATTCCACAGGTGAGGAAACTGAGGTACAGGAAAATATGAAATTCGATCAAGAGCACATAGCTAATAAGTGGTCTCACCTGAATCCTTCAAGCTAGCGTGCCTTTCCAGGGAAAAGGAGCAGCACATTTCTAACTAACGGAGTTGTTAATCACACTAAGTAGCTCCCAAGAGAAGAACTTTAATCAAGGGGCTGCTCATCTATCTTGGACAGAGGCAGGAGACTGGCCTGGATGATCTCTGGTCATCCTGACAGTCCCAAGGTGTGCATGCCCAGAGTGGGGGGGTCCCAAATGATACAGTGTGACAGTCTAAGAAGACAGTCTTTTATGTTTCTCTGAAATGATCCTCTTGATCCTTTCAAAGATGATTCCCATAAAACGTGCAGCTTTGTCTTAGCCAGACAGAAGAACCATTTGGCAGGGCGAGGAGGAGAGAAGAACTTCCTGTGTACCCCAGCAAGGCGAGGATAGACTACACTCATCCTACAGTCTCCCATAGGGGGCCCACCACTGCCCCTTTCACCTCTTGACCACCTTCCCATCGGTGCAGTTTCCTGAGGCAGAAGCCAGACGAGGGCATGGTAGGTGGGAGCCGAGACAGGTTCCCAGGAGAGTAAAAGATCTGTTAGAGCAGAGATTAGAAAAAAAAGGAAGTTGATCCATTCTTACAGTGGAATACTGTGCTGCCGTCAAAAAGGAGAAGAGAGCTGTATGGATAGACTAGAAATACGCCTGTGATGTACAAGGTACAGAATAGGATCGTCTCACTGATTATTATGTAAACACCACACACAGGAAACCAGCAGAACCTTCTGGAAGAACAGACATCAAACTGTCATTAGTGATGCCAGGGCAGATGCCTGGCGGGGTGGGGGGCGGGGTCAGGGGAGGACAGTGGGGGAGTGTGTCCTATTAATGGTATACTTCTTTCTCTGTATTAATCTCCACGTTATTTAAATTGTTGACAACAATCATGTATTAATTTTTCAAAGATAAAGACACTTCTATTTATATATAATAAAGATAGATATTAAAGGAGGAGTGTTAAAGCCCACCCTGGGCCTTGGAAATTCCATCCAGGGTACACCCCAGCAATGCCATCTTTGCAGAGCTTTCCAGCTGGTGGTAATGATCCCATTGCTCTTCCACAGTTGCTTTGTCCTCAGTGTGTCATGTCAGTAGCAGTCTCTCACCTGGTCAGCTGCCTCCCCTCCAGTCAGGGGGGGTCCCACAGCATTTCTGGGTTACAGAAGATGGATTTGAGAGCTGCTAGCTCCAAGTGATATAAGAGATGACAAAGCTCATTTGAGAGGGAAAAATTACCACAGGTGCTACTTGGCAGTGGAGGTAAGGGAAGGGAGTGGCACTGGTGTTCAAAGGCTCTGATTTCTCTGTGTGTCTATATGTTGTTTTGGAAGCTGAGAAATGGAATCTGACAGACCAAGACCTGAGAAAGATTTGTGGTCAGAACCTTATTCCAGAAATCTGAAAGGCCAGGGACAGGGATCCGCTTATAACATTATATGCAGAACCGTCCCCTCCAGTGATAACTCAGCAAATCCAAGACCTAGGTGACCAACTGTCATGCTCTAGGGAGGAACTGTATGGCCACTCGATGCTTCCTCTTATTTATGTTTTCTTAGATCTTTGTACTTTATAAACAGAAAAATGTCGAGGTTAAGAGCATGAGCTAGAAAGACAGAGAATCCAGGTGGGAGTCTCAGCTCTACCACCCTCACTAAGCCTCAGTTTCCTCTTCTTTAAAATGGAAATAATAATAGTACTTACCTCATAGAGTTATTCAGTGAGAATTAAATGACATAATACAGGAAGTGTCCTGAGCCCTATACCTGGCACACACAGTCAATAATGATTGGTTTTATAACTAACAGTAACAAGATCCAAGACAGTTATTAACTGTATCTTTAAATATTATACAATGAGAATAAGGAAGGTGACTGACCTTAGTGGCTCAATAATGTTCACACATTTACTAGCTTACACAGCTCAAATATAAGTCCGAATCTTGGCCCCCAGTATTAGAAGTCTTCCAGAAGACCTGTGTCCACTAAAATCCCACATGGTTGAGCTATTGCTGCATTCAAAAATTATCACCTTCATTCAAAGTCATTCAATAAGGCCCTACTTACGTATGCCCTTGTGTTGGCTGCTGTACAGATAGGTCAAGACAAATGAAATTCCTTCTTTCCATTCATCCGGCCCAGGCCATCTTCGAATCTTCCCAAAGCCCTTAAAAATAGAGATTCTTTTCCTTCTTTCATCCTTTCCTCCTTTCCTTCCTTCCTTCCATCCTTCCTAATTCTGCTCCCTCCTTCCTCAGTCTAGTTATGAGAAAGAAGTTTCTGGGGGTAGGAGGTTTAAACTGATGGGCCATTAACAGCAGAACAAAGCAAAAGGAATTTTCCTGGTCACCAGCCAACAACTTTAGAGTGGTGTTTAAAATTCACTTGCTTAGGGGGAGGAAGAGAGGTTGACCAGGAGACGGTGGGAAAGGATTTCTCCCAGCTGACAGGGAACTGGGAAACACCCTTTGTTATGGCCAGTAAAACCAGCAAACACCATAGCATGCTGCTTGGTTTCTGCGCTAATCTTTTATCATCCAAACTTGAAATGCGGATATGAGAAAGAAAACAAACGTCTGTCTGCTGAATCCATAAATAAAATGTTCTCCTTGGCTTCAGACTTAGGGAACACCTGGATCCCTGCTCTGGCTTTGACCATGATTTGCTAAAATATAACACAGCCATAAATTTTTTCTGAGCCCGCAGACACACATGCATTCTCTCTCTCTCTGTCTCTCAACCATACCCTGTCTTAGTCCAGCTGTGGCAAAGTTCAGCAGGAAAGGAGCTTTGGTCATGCAGTGTTTCCCCTATCCCATGTTTGCATTTTTAAATTTTATTACTTGGCAGTCTGAAAGTCACTGGGGAAGGCAGTTTCAGCACTGAATTCATAAGCAGATCTGTTCTAGTAGAAATGTTCTTCTAGGGATCTCCTCTGCTGTGGAAGGCTGACCAGTGAAGAGTCCTGTTGGAATTTGGAAGCTGGCCCTTATCACCTCCCTATACCACTGTCCCCTCTCCCACAATGCACTGCTCCAGGAACTTTCATAGCCCTATGGCCACCTACATAGGCCTTAAAATTTCTACAACCTCTTCGGGCTTCCCTGGTGGCACAGTGGTTAAGAGTCCACCTGCCAATGCAGGGGACATGGGTTCGAGCCCTGGTCCGGGAAGATACCACATGCCACAGAGCAACTAAGCCCATGCACCACAACTAGTGAGCCTGCCCTCTACAGCCCGCAAGCCACAACTAATGAGCCCGCGCTCCACAACAAGAGAAGCCACCCAATAAGAAGCCTGCGCACCACAATGATGAGTAGCCCCTGCTCACTACAACTAGAGAAAGCCCATGCGCAGCAACGAAGATCCAACACAGCCAAAAATAAATAAATTTATAAAAAATAAAATAAAATTTCTACAACCTCTTGACCCTGGGAGTTTCTGGGGGCCCCGCCAAATTGCCCAAGACTGCTTAAGAAGTAGTTACACACATGTTTAGGTTTTCCTAGTACAATGACTTCCAAATTCTTTAAAACTCAGCAGCATTCTTTTCAAAGGAACATAAAATATGAAAAACAGATTAAAACTATGGTTCCTGATTGAAGCCAATCACAATGTTGCTTAAAATGGTCCCTAGAATTCAAAGTTTTGGGGAAAAAAAAGCACTATTTTAGAATATCATTCTTTTTTTTTTTTTTTTTTTAGTTTTTATTTTTTGGCCAGACCACATGGCAAACAGGATCTTAGTTCCCTGACCAGGGGTTGAACCCACGCCCCCTGCAGTGGAAGTGCAGAGTCTTAACCACTGGACTGCCAGGGAAGTCCCTCATTCTATTATTACTTTAAGTAATTTTGTCATTATAATGAAGTCCAAACTCCTCACTATGCCTATAGAACCCTTTTTATCCAGTCTCTGCCTACCTGAGCGCCATGCAGTTATTTCCATGGTATCTACTCTCTTGATTTACGCCTTGGTTTTGTTGGTGCAGGTCCTCCTCTAGCTTCCTGGGAAAAGACACATGGGAGATAAATTTTTTGTCACCTTACATATCCGATCACGCCTTTCCTTTCATTCTTTCTTCACATTTTGATTGGTAGTTTTGGTAGGTATAAAATTCTAGGTTGTAAATCATTCCCCACCAAGTCTAGGCCTCTCCAGTGTCCAGGTCTTTGAACGAGACGTTACTTTTGCATGGAACACATACCCTCACCCTCACCCCATGCCCTTGTGTAGCTAACATCTCATTATTCTTGTCAGGGAAAATTCCCTGACCAGCCAGCTGCACCCCCCAAGGCCAGATAAATCCCCCTCCTAGGTGCTCCCACAACACCTGGTGTTTACCCCCTCATTACACTTATTACACCATATTATCATTACCTGTTTACTTGTTTATGTCCTCCACTAGTTTGTGAGCATAAGGGCTAAAAATCCAGAGCCACAGTGCCACTCAGTATTTGTAGAGCAAAGGATAAATGAATGGTTGCAATGTTTTTTCTTTATTATGAGATACAATCTATAATAAAGTGTTTAACAAATGCCCTTACCAGTTGATGCATCCTCCAGATTTTGCAGGTGTAGAACAGAATTGGTCTGGGGGAAGAAATGCCACCTTGATATTAGGAGCACAGAAAGAACCCTTATAATTTCTTGTTCAATATCTATCTTCCATGAGGACAGGGACCAGGTCTGCCCTGCTCACTGCTGTGTTCCCAACAACCAAATCATAAGACAGCTTAATAAACAGCTGTTGAATGAATGAACTAGTCCAGACAAAGGAAGTCCTATGCATTATACTACCAAGAAAATGAAGTGAAAAAAAGTCCCTAAACTGTCTTACAGTCTCGGGGAAAAAAAAGAGGTTTGGAATGAAAACACAATTCATCATCTCCTCCCACCACACCTCCAATAGCAAACCAAAACCCTCTCCCAATTCCTTTTTCCAGATATAGGTGTTCCCTTCCTTGGACATCTGTATCTGAAGCCCTGGAATTCTTAGGCTCAGACTTGCTCCTTCGTAGTCTGTTTCTTTTCAATCATCAAGTCCTGTTGCCTCCTCTCCCTTTACAAGCAGCTTTCACACCAGCCCTCCTGTTTCATTCCTCTTGCTGGTACCCCCCTCAAGGTCCCCATCACCCCACACCTAGGTTTTCACATGGCCCCCTCTTTCACTCTGTCACTTTGACATCTCTATGGGATTAACCTCTTTGAAGCATTACTTTTCATAGTGTCTCTTCACTGTCTAAAACGCCTTCGGAGGCTCTTCATTTCTTTCCACATTAAGTCATCACTCCTCTCCCAGTTTTCAACCTTCAGAATGACTTCTAATGCTCTGTTTTCCCTCCCTAAACACACCAGCTCGCTTATCACACATATACAACTTTCACTCTGATTAGGCAAGATGCTTCACTGTCTCAGAAACAACAGAGCAGGCTCCTGCACAGTTTGCACATTCTCTTCTCTGGAATGTTCTCCTTGCCCCTCTCTTAATTCCATCCATCCTTCCGGACCTGATGTACATCTTTCCTCCTCCAAGATGCCTTCATCGACAACTTCAGGTCTCGCTGATCTCTCCAACTTTAAAATCCAAATAGTGCTTATTATCTTTGCAGCACAATTAAATCCGGATGGATGCCTTATATAAATCACTACACACGGCTTCCCTGGTGGCACAGTGGTTAAGAATCCGCCTGCCAATGCAGGGGACACGGGTTCGAGCCCTGGTCTGGGAAGATCCCACATGCCGCAGAGCAACTAAGCCCGTGCGCCACAACTACTGAGCCTGCGAGCCACAACTACTGAAGCCCACGTCCCACAACCACTGAAGCCTGCGCACCTAGAGCCCGTGCTCTGCAACAAGAGACAGCACTGCTGAGTGTGTGCGCCATGTTCCCCTTTCTCTTTTCCTCTTTCCTGTCCCTCCATATGAACACCTCCAGCACGGACATGAGCTCTTACTCTTTCCTGTTTTAGTGTTATCGTATGCTTGATTTGCAATGAGAAGCCCGCGCACCACAACGAAGAGTAGCCCCCGCTCACTGCAACTAGAGGAAGCCCACATGCAGCAACGAAGATCCAATGCAGCCAAAAATAAAAATTAATAAATAAATAAATCTATATAAATACATAAATAAATCACTATACAGTCTACATAGGTTAGTGCGGACTTCTCCACCTAGCCCAGCTGCTCCTTGATGGCAAAGATGTAAGGATGTCCTGTTCTTGTACCCAAGGGCCCCTTAGAGTTCAACACATAGTAGTATTCAGGAGGTGATAAGAGAGGTGTCCTCTGCAACAGACAGACCTGGGTCAATCCCAGCCTAACCAATTACGGACTGTGTGTATTTGGGCAAGTAATTTGGACCCTCTGAGCCTCAGTATCCTCATCTGTAAAATTGGGATAATAGCAGTGCTAACTCATAGCGTTGTTAGGAAGATAAATTAAGATAACACTAAGTAAAGCAATTTGTACATTGCTTTGAAACATGGTAAATACTCAATATATGTTAGCCAGGGTTATAAGAGACTCCAATCCCTGTTCTTGAAGTTGCACTTTGGCCTTGATTTTATTTTAGACTTTCTATCACTGAGTCAGCCTTGCAAACAGGGATTTCCTGCCAGTCCCTACCTCTGTATCCACCCCTGGCTGGTCAAAGCATATCCCTACAGACGGTGGCTCGGGGCAAGTTCCATCATGCAAGGTCATCTCAGGCCCCACTTTGTTTTTCTTCCTGCCCTCAGCACTCCTGGATTCAGCGCTGAAAATTTTTAGGTGTCTTTGGCCTGTGAACCTTCTTATGCCTTTCTTTATTCTACTTTTTCTTTCTCATTCTCATTGTATTATAAAAGTAATACATGCTCATCATAAAAAAAAATCTTTTTAAAGTATATAAGAGTGTAAAGTGAAGAGCAAATGTCTTGCCTCCCATCCAAAGCTCCATTCTTACTCTTCGGAATGAACCAACTGGCAGCTTCTCACGAGTCTTTCTAGAAATCATCCGTGGCTACTGAAACATATACACACACATACACCGTTCTGTGGCTTGCTTTGCTCACTTAACCGTCTATAGCCACATTTGATAGGCACAGCACACACTATTTTATGGCAAGTTAGATTTCTTTTGTAGAGAGCAACCTTCACTGATTTCATGAGTCCTCTACAGATGGGCCGGTAGGTTGCTACTACTAAAACATTGTGATGAATATATATGTGTGTGTGTGTATATAAATACATAAATATATAAATTATATATATACACATACATATGTATTTTATACACACACACATATATATATATATATATATATATATATATACAATCTGTGGACTCCTGAAGTCCTTAAGGCCTCTGATTGCCAGATTAGAGCAGACTGGGGGTGATTCTTCACCTTTGGTCCTACCTCCTGAGTTCTCCACTCACACCGAGCATTCAGTCCCGAGACCCACTGACTCACTGCAGCAGGACCACCTTCCTCCTCACCTCAGAATAGAAGAAAGAGGTCACCGGACTGTTTCCTCAGGATCTCACGCAATACGAGTCACAGAACCCGTTTCTCCCTCTCTCTGGGGCCACAGGGGAAATCCCTGGCAATGGGGAATGGGATTTCAGAATCTGGCTGTGTTCTCTGGTAGCTCTGAGGAAGTTCCAGAGAAGGAAGGAAACACGTTTTTGGTTCGTGAGACACAATCCCAGCTGTTGTCAGTGGGGCCGGGAGGGATGTGAGTGTGACAACAAAGACAGTGGCTGAGCCGGGCTTTAGGTGGTGGCTAGGAGGAGGGGAATACACAGGGCTTTCATCCTCAGTGACTCGGCATTATTATCCTAGCCCACATCCGTCCCTTTCCGCCACCTCCTTTCTCAGGCCAAGGACAGGATAGAACGGCAGGAACTCGGACTGCTTATCCCCAGCTTGGCCTGATTCATGCAGGACCCTAAGCCAGCCACTTACTGTACCCTGACAGAAGCCCCAGGGGCCTGGGAGAAGTTAGGGCTGGAAAAAGTGCCCCTGGGCTGGGTCTAAGTTGCTTACTTATATGTCTGTGACCCACAGTGGGTTACCAAACCATCCTAAGCTTCAGTTAGGACATTCCCCTACCTGTAAAAAAGGCCAAAGCAACATCAACAGTCCCTGTCTTATACTGCCCTTGAGAGCAGGAAGCACACCAAGCACTTAACACAGGGCCTGGCATTGCATAAGCAGTCAATCCATCTCTGATACTTGCTTCACTGATACTTGTCCCCCTCGCCTAGCACAGTGCCCAGTCCAGAGCAGGTGATTAATTAAGACATTTTTTTCCCAATCAATGAATGAATAACCTCTTCCTTTCTGATGGGCAGATAAGAAAATTGCAAAGTGACTCCCAAGGTCTCTCCAACCTCACATCACTCCATTCTCACTTCTTTCTCTCCCTCTATTCCTAGGAGAAAAGATGTCCTATTCTCCCTGGCTTGACCACAAGACCCAGCCAAATAAAAAGAATGAGCTTAAGGCCAAGGTCCTGGAATGCAGCCTGCTGCTCCCCATCGCTCGCATTACCACCTGAACCATTCCCACCTCCAGGTCCGTGGAAAAATTGTCTTCCATGAAATCGGTGCCTGGTGCCAAAAAGGTTGAAGACCGCTGCCCTATATAATCTGAAAAACGTCAAGCATAAAATTTAATTTAAGGAGCTTTCAGGTGGGAACTGAATCCTAGTAACAGGTAAGAGCAAATACAAATCCTCTCTGAAGGACTCCAATTTCAACTCATACCTCAAAGAATGCCCATGAAGTGCTAATAAATTGTGCCTAAAGTTAAAACTCACAAAACATACAAGGAAACAAGGTACCATAAAGAAAACCAGCAGAAACAAAAACCAACTAGTTAGACTCACTAAAATTTGAGATATAGAAATTATCGAGTACAATAAATGTGAGCCTTAAATATATGAGCCAGGAACAAAAGACTAAAAGACTATAAAAAGTAACGAAGCCAATTTGGGTGTGGGTGTGTGGGGGTGGGGGTATGCAGGGAGGAACTAGAATGGATTACATAGCAGATTAGATACTGTTAAAGGCAGAATTCATTTACTGGAAGATGGACCTGAAGAAATCTAGAAAGTGACCAGGGATACAAAGAGATAAAGAATAAAAGGACTACATATGTGACATTGGAGGATAGAATAAGATGGTCTAATATATATTTAATTGTCTTTACAGAAGAAAATAAGAAGAAAGAATAAGGAAGAAGAGGTACTTGTAGAGTCAACACCAGGACTAGTGTGAGGTGAGTGAGGGGCCTAGGGCCTAAAATTTATTTTAGACAATCACTCTCAGAGCCAATCCTGCATTCGTACAAACTCAAGAATGAGCATCTTTTAAAATCTGATGCCCTCACTGGCTATACACTAGTGCTGGCCCTGCTGAGAATTTTTCCAAATAGTTGTAAGACACCAAACTCTGGATTCAGAAATCCCAAGAAGAATAAAGAAAAATATATTCATGTGTACTTACATCAAAGTGAAAGTGCACAGGGCTTGGGACAAATACAAATCAATGACAAAGAAACTACAATTAGACCACAGACTTCTCAGCAGCCACAGTGGAAGTCAGAACGGTATCTTCAATGTCCTGAGATAAAATAACTGGCGATCGAGAATTTCATCCAAGAATTTAAATATGATAGTGAAAGAAAGTCTTTTTTTTTTTTTTTTTTTTGCGGTATGCAGTCCTCTCACTGTTGTGGTCTCTCCCATTGCGGAGCACAGGCTCCGGACGCACAGGCTCAGCGGCCTAGCCGCTCCCTGGCATGTGGGATCTTACCGGAGCCGGGCACGAACCCGTATCCCCTGCATAGGCAGGCGGACTCTCAACCACTGCGCCACCAGGGAAGCCCAGAAAGTCATTTTTAAACTCACAAAAACCAAGAGAATTTACTACCAACAGACTCTCGCTGAAGGAAATACTGCAGGATGAATTTCAGGTAGAGGGAAGCCAATCTCAGATGGATATTCTTATAAAAAGGAACCGTGAACAAAGAGATTGGTAATTCTGTAAGCCACCAATGAACAACATTTGATTGTGTAAAGAAACAATGATGTCTCATCTGTCCTGAAAAAAAAAAAAAAGAGTGAAAAAACTGGACTACAACAGGAAATAAATGATGGGGGGAGTTTAAGTTAAAGTAGTTTAAGGTCACTTATTGTTTTGTTTAAGAGGGTAAAAATTGTGATTAAATTTTACTTATTTTTTAAAAAATGTTAATTTATTTATTTGGCTGCGCCAGGTCTTAGTAGCAGCACACAGGATCTTCCTTGCGGCATGCGGGATCTCTTTTAGTTGCAACATGTGGGACCTAGTTCCCTGACCAGGGATCGAACCCGGGCCCCCTGCATTGGGAATGCAGAGTCTTAGCTACTGGACCACAAGGGAAGTCCCTGTGATTAAATTTTTAATATCTAGAGGACCCATTAAAAGAATAAATAGAGAGACTGTAACTTCCAAGGCAATCAATGGGGAAAAAATGGGGTGATTAAAAACTTCAATCCATAAGAAGATAAAGTGGAAGGAAAAAATAAAAATAAACCAGGACATAGGGGAAGTTATGTGTAGGTGCAGAGGGTACATGGGAACTCTCTGTACCTTCCTTTCCATTTTGTTATAAATCTAAAACTGCTCTGAAAAAATTACGTCTTAAAAACAAACAAACAAAAAAAACCACCCAGGACAAACAGCACAAAATAAGATAGAGAGAAATCTGACTAATTCAGTAATTTCTAGCTCTTACGTAAATACATTCTAACTGAAATGTTTTGCTCTGCATTGAAAAGACAAAGCTTGTCAGAATGGCTAGAAAACAAAATCCAGTAATAGGAGCTTATTACAAATAAAGTAAAAGAGCTAAGTTAGGGAGCTGCTGAAGTTTTCTCCTGCTTTGTCCATATGTGACTTTTCCATAAAGTCAATCAGAACAAATTTGGTCATGTGACGAGAGTTTGATAAAGGAACTATTTGCAAACACGTGGGCAGAGTGTAAGGAAACCACAGGGAAAGCACAACACCCTGGAACTGGGAAAAACAGGCCTCTGTTACCACCTCTAGCACTGAAAGGCCAAGGAGGGCCAGGCAGTTATGAGAACCCATTCTGGCTCCTGCCAATCCATTTTCCACACTGTGGCTAGAATGACACACTCCCTAACACACACACTCACTCATACACATCTACAGCTTCAAGTCTGTTAAGAGCATCCCATAGTCCTTGAGATGGCTAAAAGTGCCTTAACATAGCCTCCAAAGCCTTTTGTGACCTGTCTTCTCTGCCATGTCGCCAGCTTTTACTGGGACCAGGGTCCACCTCATTTTCAGCCTTTTAGTCACTGTGGCCTTCTCTTATATTCTTGGATTCACCATGCATGTTCCTTCCCACCTCAGGACCTTGGCATATGCTGTTCTCTGGCTAGAATACTTCTCACTCTACCCTCTAAATCCTCTTATCCCCACTCATCTTTGTGGGCTGAGCTCAAGTGCCACGTACTGGAGGAACTTTCCCAAAGCTCCACCTTCATCATATACCTTCAGGACATTAATATGTCTCCTGCAGAGCACGTATCACTATTGTCATTCTCTATTCATATTTGTACAAGTATTTGATGAAGGTGTGTCCCACTAGACTGGAAGCTCCATGAGGGCAAGAATGGCACCCTTTTTGCTCACTACTGTACACTGCCTGGCACCTGGCATCTAGCAAAACCTCAATACATATTGATGAATGAAGGAATGAAAACATCCTTACTAAGAGAAGGACACGTTGCCCCAAAACGAGTGTTAAATACCCTAAGAAGCTTTGCCTAGTTTTGTTACACAATTTGCATTCATTCATTCACAGATTATTTACTTGCCATTTCTCTGTGTCAGAGATAACAAAGGGCAGCTTCCTTCAAAAGCCTTTTATGAACATATGGCAAGAACGTGGTGGGAGAGCCTCCAAGCCAGGGCAGTGGATGGCATCTCAGTAAACCCGGTGGGCCCTCAGGGTGAACAGGGAGTGCCTCCCCATTCTCGGCCCATCAGACCCAGAGCAAAGGCAGATGGATTAAACAATCAACCGTGAGCTTTTCCCAGGGCCCTAAACGGTGGCCAGGGCCACAGTCAATGGCACCCAAGTGATGGAATGCTGGCCATTTTGGCAAAGTGGAGCTGAAGGAGCTGCATTTGGTTGGCTCCAGATAATTGCTAACCACAGCGAAAAATCCTCTGCCTCAAAATTCCCGTTTGGGAAAGGGACCAAACGCATTTCCTTTGATTATTCAAATCTACATCCTGTTCTCTGATTTGATTGACTTCACACGTGGATGGTAATGGGTCTATGCCTTGGCTTCCTCATCCTCAATAAGGATGAAAGTTTTTAGGTTGTTTAAGAGCATCAATAAATAATAATAGCAGTAGCAGCAACTAACATTTACCGAACATCACTCTATGCCCGACTCTGTGCTAAGCTCTTTATACATACATACATATATATCATATCTCAATCTTCACGTCAATTAGCTCATGTTGGTCCCCTGCTTAAAACTCTCCAATGACTCCCCTTGATATTAAAATAAAATGTAAACTCCTTGCCTCTGCAGTCAAGGCCCTACAGGAATATAATTTCTGCTGTCTTATCTAAAACGGCCTCTCCCCTCAGTCAGCTCCAGCAGCATCAACCTTCTTTCTGCAGCTCACAGACACCAAGCTTGTTCCTACCTCATGGCCTTTGTACCAGCTAGCCCTTCTGCCTGAAGTGCTCATCCCCAGATCCCCGCATGGCTGCCTCCTGCTGGTCACGTGGGTCTCAGCTCAGTCACTACCTCCCTGACTCCCCTACCCCCCTCACCCTATTGCTCCATCACTGCACCGTTTTACTGCTGCCGTAGCATGTATCACTATCCGAAACTATCTTAATTTTTTGTTAGCTCCACTATTATCTGTCTCCCCTAACTAGAACATACATTCCATGAGAGCAAAGTCCCATCTATCTTGTTCACTCTTGAATTCTCAGTGCCCAGAACAGAGCCTAGTACACTTCAGGCTTTCCACAAACATTTCTCAAGTAAAAAAAAAAAATGGGTGACAGACACTGTGCAATAAGAGCTACTATACTTATGCCATTTTGTAGATGAAGGACCTGAGGTCTAGTGACATTGGGTGACACGCCCAAGGTCACAGAGGCAGAGGGTAAATAGAGGAGAAGAGTGACAATCGTAACCAGGCCTAGCTGCTCCAGGACTCGTGCTCTTAATCACTACACAAACTGAGATTCATCCCATGAATCCTGTCATGTATCCTCCCCACTACTACCCCCATATTCATTCTTTTTTCCCCAAAGAAATGCTAAATTTAAAAAAAAATTATTTAATTAATTTATTTTTGGCTGTGTTGGGCCTTCCATGCTGCGCGCGGGCTTTCTCTAGTTGCGGCGAGCGGGGGCTACTCTTCGTTGAGGTGCACAGGCCTTTCATTGCGGTGGCCTCTCCTGTTGCGGAACACGGGCTCTAGGCACGTGGGCTTCAGTAGTTGTGGCACGCGGGCCTCAGCAGTTGTGGCTTGCGGGTTCTAGAGTGCAGGTTCAGTAGTTGCGACGCACGGGCCTAGTTGCTCCACGGCATGTGGGATCTCCCCGGACCAGGGCTGGAACCCGTGTCCTCTGCGTTGGCAGATGGACTCTTAACCACTGGGCCACCAGGGAAGCCCCCCATATTCATTCTTTACATTGAACCTGGCCCAAGAGCTAGGCAGCAAGGAGGCATTGAATAAAGCAGTGCAGAGAGTATGAACTGGTACAACCGCTTTGGATGACTGTTTGGAAATACTAACACTGACCCAGTCCTCAGTTTATATCCACAGATATATTAATATGTGTTCAACCAAAAGCCATGTACAAGAATGTTCACAGAAGCAGCATTCTTAAAACCAAATGCTTGGAGCAATGTAAATGTCCATCGAGCAGAATGAATAAACACATTGTAGGGACTTCCCTGGTGGTCCAGTGGTTAAGACTCCACACTTCCAATGCAGGGGGTGTGGGTTTGATCTCTGGTTGGGGAACTAAGATTCCCACATGCTGGATGGCACGGCCAAAACATTTTAAAAAATTAAAAAATAAACACATTGTAGTATAGTCATAAAATGGAATGTTATACAGCAACAAAAAAGAAAGTACAACTACATGCAACAACATGGCTGAATCTCACCAAGAAGAAGTATCTACGGTATAATTCCCTTTAAAGAAAGATTTTTAAAAATAGACTATGTTAATCTATGTTGCTAAAAGTCAAAATAGTGACTACCCTTGTGGGTGGAGGTGGGGCACGGTGGTGGTTTGGGATGGGAAGAGCATGAGTGGGGCTTCCCGAATTGGGTAATGTTTGGTTTCTTGACCTGGACACTAGTTCTACCGTTGTGTTCAGTTCATGAAAATTCATTCAGTTCTATACTTCTAATTTGTACACTTTTATGTTGTAAAACAATATATTTATGTTGAATCATATGAAATGCCACTTTGTCCATGAAAAGTCGCTGCATATTAGCAACTTCACATGGCCCAACTAAAATGTTATACTTCAATGAGAGGATTACTTAAGAAAAAATAAATCCTACCCAGTTGAATTGCTTCGTATTATATGTGGCTCTGAAAAAACTAGTTATGAGAAAGAGCCTGTGCCTTCCAAGTGTTCTTTGGCAGGTGGTAAACAGGCCCAGGATGGTTGTAAATTCTTCCCCAGGGCCTGAGGCTGGTGCACGTGGTCGTGTACCCCGGAGTCTGGAGTCCAGCCAGCCCTGGTGTAGTGCAAGTCAGCTGGAGGAGGCCTGAATGTCCTCGAGCAGAGATGAGCCTCTCCACCTCAGGCCCAAGGTGTCAGTGGTCCTGGAACACACCAGGTCACACCTGCCCTGCTCTTTGCACTCACTGTGCCCTCCTTCCTAAACACTTGCAAGGTTCCCATTCCTCAGCCTTCAGACTTCCTAGAGAGGTTCTTCCTGACCTCCCAATCACTGTCACATCCCTTTATTATCCCCTTCATGGATTTGACCGACATCTGAATTTATGTTATTATTTGGGTGTTTACTTTTTATTATTTGCTTCCCTCATTGGACTAATGAGAGGTATATGAGAGCAGGAGATTCCTATAACTTGTTCACTGTTGTACCCTCACAGCCTGGGATGGTGCCTAGTACCTAGAAGCTGCTTAAATATTGGCTGAATGAAATCAGCCAATGAATGACTGACCAAATGAAATGGCATGAATGGAGGCCAGGGGAGAAAGGGTGGCCCAAATCACAAGTCAAGTCAGAAAGAAGCGCGCAACCCCCCATCCCTCTCATGGAACGTGAAAGCCAAGTTCAGCCTCCAGAAAATTGCTGACCCCTCCAGAGTCCACATATCCCTTCCTTATCCCTGTGCTTCTCTCAGGGTCCCCATTCTGCTGTAGGAAGGACACAGACACTTATGAGGTATTTACTGAACCACCCTATGGAGTAGAATTATCATGCCCATTAAATATATAATAGCGAGAGTCTAAAGGATCAGTAACTCACCTGAGATCCATCAGCAATTAAGTGGCAGTTCTTTGGACAAAGTCTAAATATGTCCACTCCCAAAGTCATAGCTCACCAATCACTGCATCAGCTGAGTTTTCAAGATTACCAGGGAATTTCTGTGATTTGCAAGCAAGGACCAAAAGAGCTCCTCTTGATCTTTTATTTTTTTCTCCTTCTTCTCTTCCTACTGCTCTCAGTGGTTGCTCTGGATTTAGCTCCCACATCTGAAATGAGCAGTGTGCTTCATTTGATGTGAACTAGTGCAAATTTGAACTGTGCCACTTAAATACCTTCATAAAAACCTTGATTCAGTAGCCAAAACTGAAACAATGCAAATCTGACTTTATAGTCACACCTATGAGGAAACCACTCTGGACTATGTGAGGTCTTCAGGAAAGCTTCTTTTGCATAACCTTCCACGGCCCTGTTCAGCAAAGTGTGAAAACCAAGGGTCTTGGAGGAAGAATGGGGGAAGAGGAAGCTAGTGACCTGTATTATTGTAACCAAACTAAAATCTTCAAAATTTCCCTATTACACAGAGCAATTAGAGGAACCTCAAAACTCGCTGTGCACTTGGCTCTCAGCTAGATCACTTGAAAAATATCTTGCCCTTTAGGGCTCATGATAATCCCCTGAAGCAGATACAATGACTATCGCCCTTTTTACAATAGAGATCTGAAGAGATTAAGAATTATGTAAAGTCACCAAGTGTTTAACAACCGCCCCTCCCAAGACTGATACAAGAGAATCATCATTCCCAGCTTTATATCAAACTATCTGCTACCACTGAAATCCAAGCATCTAAAATCAACTCTTTGGTGAACTATTTAAGATACCCAGTCACACCGTTAAAAATATAACTTTTATCCTGCAAAAACTGTACTAGTTAAAGCCTCAATGACAGCACAGTATGACTGTTTGAACTGTTTCTTGATAAAGAAAACTTTGTTTGCATTTGAGAGTGTTTTCCACTTTCTGAAGTTTTGACGCGCACAGATAAATAGGCTTCTCTTAAAATTCTAACTTATTCCCATTCATCAAAATGGCTGGGTATGTTGAATAATCATCGAAACGTGTATTCAGCACCTAGACGCTGTTCCAAGGGCTTTAATGTGCATTATTCTATTCAAGGTCCACTCAGACCTTTTTGCTAAGTACTACTATTAGTTTTCATATGACAGAGGAGGAAACTGAGGCACATTCAGTTTGGGTAACTTGTCCAAGGCTGTGGAGCTTGTAAAGGTGAGATTGAACCCCAGCAGTCTGCGGTCAGTGTTTGTACATCTGTCTTTCAAGTCCTCCAGGCTCCAAAGCTGAAAGCCAGAAAGCCTAGGGGCTACTGCCAGAACAGAGTTCTAACCTCGGGGGTGACACATCGCCCTGGCTATCTTCGCTTGCACTAGCACTCCCCAAGGTTCCTTCTGCCACCCCTTTGCCTGGCTGAGTCTGCATTCTGCAGATGCGAAATGCAGGGAAACTTCTCCAGGGCCCCCAGGCTGTGGCCCCTCCTTTGCTCTCCTGTACTCTCTAATGCACCACTGATGTTAACTGTAATTAAATCATTCTTGGAAACAAATAAATCATTATTTGTTTAACATCTCTCTCTCCCCTCCTGACTATATAAACAGTAGCAGTTCCAGAGTTTCCTTATAGGTAGGGGCAGGTCATTTACTTGTACTGGGGGGCTTGGTTTCAGTGCTTCCTATTTGATAGAAGGGTGAGAAAGGTCAGTTGAATACAGAAATAAATGAGGGTGCTGATGAAGATTATACGTGACACCATGGTGTCACCACTGACTGTAAGCTCTATATGGACAAAAATAGCATCTATCACTGTAAACCCAATACCTGGCACCGTGCCTGATGCATAGGAGGTGTATAATAATGTTTTGTGGAATTAGTAAATAATGAAAACAGAGCCTGTGACTTCTTATCTGAAAAGGAGGGAAGATAAGACCCAGAGCACAGCTTTTTAAAGCTACATGACATATGAAAACAGGCCGAGCACAGGAATGGCACACAGTAAATGCTCCGTAAATGTCTGCCACTGAATTAGAATTCCTGCCTCTCCTCACTCCCACTGCACTCAGCTCCCAGCTTGATAAGAGGGCAAAGCCCAGAACCGAAGCCACTGGACTCCCCTGTACACGATCTGGTAGGGGTGAAGACGGTGATAGGGTGAAACGACTATAATTAGCACGGGCGGGAATGCAGGGCTGTTAGGGTCCACCTCCAGCAGAAGAGTTACACCTGGGGAAGAGACAGGGCAGCTTTGGAATGAACAAAGTCACAGGAAGTAGGGAAAAAAAAAAAAATCCAGCACAGGCCTACCAGCCACTCAATCCAAAGAATGAAGGTGGTACCATTAAACTGTGAACGCACAAATGCTTTGCATTCCCCACCATCTTTCACTCTGTCCCCTCTCCCCCAACCTCTGGCCCCTGGGCTGCAGACAGGATTAAAACACAGCAAACCAGAGGGTGTCGGCCACAGAGATGCCTCCCCACAGGCACCTTCACATCAGCCTTTCCTCATGCAGACGCTTCCCAACCTGTCCCCTCATCCTCCTTCAGGTCACGTCTTCCCAGTCTCCAAGTCTCAACTCATAACCACAGCCCCCTGTCAGAAAGAGACCCCCTGGTGCCCAAATTAAAATCAGGTCCTTCGCAGCTCTCCCCATACCCTCAGATCCTGCTTCCATCTCCCTCCTAGCACTTATCATAGACTCAAATTGCATAGTCTGTCTTCCCCCCAAATTGTGAGCTTCACTAGGGCAGGGAGGGCTGTCTGTCTCTCACCACCAAGGCCTCAGAGTCAGGGCAGGCCCCAGGGCAGAATATATGAATGACTGACTGGATGGATGGATGGATGGATTTCTCATAACAGTTACCCCCAAACCTCTCCTCTCTTTAGGTTCCAAGGAAGAGTGGAATATGGTCCCCAGTGCCCTCCCAGACACCGAGTCACAGTCTGCTCAGGCATCAGAGACTCCTCCCAGCTCAGGATGGGGGGCTCCTTCATGGAGCCCCACCGGAGCTGGGGTCTCCTCACTTCTCCTTCAGGAAAGCTGAGAACAGACCAGGAATGGAAGGAACACTGTCTCTTGGCTAATTCCTCTAATTAAGGACACAGGACAGCCACCCCCTACCTCATCTTGACTTTCTTCCATAGTTTAGAAAGGATTTCCTTATTCCCATCCTTTTACTTGTTCCAGCAAGGCCCATGAGCAACCACTGGCTGGAAAATCACTGCTCCAACTTTCCTTGTTTGACATGCTTAAGTGACTTGCAAGAAACAAGTTTTTAGGCTTGTGATATGAAGATGGGGTGGTAGCAAAGTAGAAAGATCCGGGTTGCAAAGATCTAGAAAATCAGCACCACCATTTATTAGATCTTTCATTTATCAGGTGCAGGACCCTTGGCCTCAATTTCTACATCTGACAAATAGGAATAATGATATTGAGCTTGGATGCCTGTAAAGGGAAGACCTGAACAACTGTAAAATACTCTATTGTCCTAGTAAAGAGTTTTTCTCTTGGCATTAAGTAAGGTCTTGGCCCTGAAAGGAAGACTGAGCTTTCGTAGGGGGAGAGCCTGCTCTGCCCCCAGGAGCTGAGTAAGGAAATCACACTGCAAAGGTGCGTTTGAGTAGCGAGAAGCCATTTTAGCCTGGACTCGGTGACCTTGGGTTCTGGTCTGGGTTTGCAAAATGTCTCTCCCTCTGCCTGTCTCCAGAGCGCCAGCACCAGCCCCAGCCCCAGATCCAGCCCAAGGCCAGACCTGTGGCCTGGGCTGGAAGTCTTTCATCGGCTCCCTTGACAACAGCCAAGCACAGATCTATGGTGGCGTAGGAAGAAAAAACCTGCCTCACAACCTCCCCGTGAAGCGAAAACACCATTAAGACAAACCTTACAGGGGATTCAGACCCTGGCCCAGCTCTCATCCCCGCATCAAGGCCACCCCCTACCCCGGACTCCCCGGAGGCTACAGCCTCCTTCGTTCCTGGGCGGAGCTGGGCCTGCTGCGAGGGCTCCCCGCCTTCCCGGAGTCAGGCCTAATGGCGGGGGCTTTTCTTTTCACCGCCCAGGGTTGATGCGCTCCCCCCGCCCCCGCCGCCCCATCATTAACTGCAAAGAAAAGATCCTGGCCATTTCCATTTCCTCTGCGGCTCAAGAGCTCTGTTGTTATTTAATCCCGTGGCCACCCCGGCAGCATCCTCGGCGCGGACGGCTCCACCCATCCACCTGGCCAATTCTCGGCCGCTCCCGCTTCCCCGGAGGGGCGCAAGTAGGGGTGGCTGGGGAGAGGCGCCTACAGCAGCAAAGGGCTGTGGCCTTCGGAGGACACAGGGTCCTCAGGCCCGCGTCCCGTGAGGGCTGGGAAACGCACGGAGAGGGGAGCACTAGCCAGGGCAGCTGAGGGCGGGCGGACGCCGGAGCACTGCGGACATTACCCTGGAGTGGGGGGGAAGGGGGCGCTGCCAGGCGAGAGCCAGGTCTCTAGCTGAGTAGCCAGTATCACCCTGGGGGGTACTAGAGCCGGAAGAGGCCTCGGCCCAGTCGCTGTCCACACCCAAGAAATGGGGGGAGGGGTGGTCTGCGCTTACTCAAGGGAGACTCAGCGTCAGGAACCAGATTCACTCAGCAATCCCCACTCCGCCCTTCTTTGACATGGACGTTTGACATTTTCTTAATTTTTGGTAAACGCAGCTTCAAGACCCCTCGCCCCCCGACGCCCCTAGTCTAGAGAAAGAGAAGGCCCTCAGCAGGGGTCTTCCCGTTCCCCCGCCCTCCCGACTGCCTGCGGCGGGTAGAAATCCCTAGATCTAGGTGTGTCCTCCCCCACCCAGCTCTCAGCCCAGGATCCTGAGGCCGCAGTGCCCCCCCGCCCCCCAGCAACACTGACGGTTCCAGCCCAGGCCCGCAGTGGCGTGAAGGTGGCCTTTACCTCCTCTCGCAGGCTGGGAGGGGGTACAGGCCGCGCAGCTGAGCCAGCTGCAGCAGTCGCCGCCGCCCTCCATTCATAAAGGAAAAAAAAAAAAAAAGCCAACAACCTCCACCCCTCTTTGTAAAAGAACGACGGCCCCTGGAGGAGCGAGAGCCAGCCCCAGCAATCACGGGTTAAGTTCTTTTCCGGCCCCCCATTCATAAAAAAAGGAGCGCGGCGCATGCGCGCGCGGGGTCTCTTGTGCCCACCCATTCATAGAATCGCGAACTGCGCGCGTGCGCACAGGAGCTCCCTTCCCTCCCATTCATAAAAAAGCCATTTTCCCAGGCAGTGGTTGCAACATCGCCGCGGAGGCAGCGAGAGGGGCTGACAGCGCGGTGCTGGCGCTGAGCAGCGCAGGGAGCAGTGCCGGTTCCTCCGGCCGGCGTCTGTGAGGACAGCGGCGTCAGACCCACTCGGGTTCGGGAATTCACACAGACGTGGAGCAATGCTTGTGACTCTGTGGCTCCTCAAAGTAAGTCCCCGACCGGCTTCGGGATGTGAAGCTGCCCCTCTCTGAGTCGCGACGCGACTCCCCCTCGGGCTGGGGCAAATGGTGCGCTATTTCTAGGCGCGCCTCAGTGTTCCTTCCCTCTCCCTGCGCCTCCTGGAGCCGCTGCGGTGCGCCGCAGCTCCCTGACGCCCTCGGGTGGGCCGGCAAGGCGCCGGGGGTGTTCACAGCTTGGCACCGGCGTTCCCGACCCCCGGGCACTGCCAAGCACAGCTTCCCCACTCTCTACGACTCGGAAGCTCCGTGCGTGTCCCGGGAGTTTGCTTCTGGCCTGGCCTTTTTCCCCCTGCCACCACCGGCCTCGGGCGCTGTAACAGGCGGCTCTAGGCTCCGTCAGGAGCCACCTCTTGGGTCCGGCGGGCGCCCTCGCCCTGGGCGGCTCGCCCACCCCGGGCTCGCTGCCCACGGTGCCAGCTCTGCCGTAGATCTCCCCAGCCCGCCGCAGCGGCCTATGCTCGACGTAGGTTTTTCTTTCCCCTTCGGAGCCGTGAGGGACTGGGTTTTCTTCCCTTCTGCCTCCCCCTCGATGGTCAGAGCGGGGCTGGCCGGGACTGGGCATTTCTGCTCTCTCTCTCTCTTTGGCGAGGCGGTTCCTTGCCGTCTGACCTTTGCTCTGCTGCCGCATTTTATGCTGTGCAGCTGCCTTGCAGTTGCCTTTTTCTTCCCCGGCCTCTGCAGGGCCCGAGGCTCCTCGGCCTCCTCGTGCCTCCCTATCTCCGGGCACCGAGCTGTGCCAGGTCCCGGGGCCCCCGGGCCGCGCTGGGGCTGTGGTAGGGGCTGAAGGTGCGTTTCCATAACGCCGGGCGTGTGGGAGCTGGAGGAAGAGGCTGCGTGCGTAGGAGAGATAAGGCTCCCGCTTTCTCTTCTTCCTTCTTGGTGGTACCAGGCTTGACATCACCGAGAAGAGAGAAGGATAGAGACGGTACGTTCTGAAAATTCTGAATCGCCAAGCCTATGGGGGCAATGAAGGGGGGTGAGGGCAGATTTGGTCAGCCAGGACAGCTGGAGCTTGGCTCCATCACTGGGACCAGGGCTTTGCCCAGTTTCCCCTCCATACAGACGATCAAAAAGCATTTAGACAGTAGCTGCTCTTGTGCAAGAAGACGGTTTCTCAATTGTCTTTGATTGGGGTCTGGGGATTGTGGGCAGAGGAGGCAGGAGAGGCGGAAAATGGTTGCATGTCTTGATGGGCTGAGCGATGGACGGGAGAAGCGAACTGGGCTGGAGGGGCTGGATGGTGGGCAGAGGGAAGAGCTGCTGGCTGCCTCTTGTACCGGCTGCTGGATGGGTATCCATATTGCCAGGCCTGGATGAGGGCAGAAGGCTGCCTTCTGGCTCATCAAGGCTCAGAGACCACTTCTCCCACCCCAACCCCAGCATGATTCACGATGAAAGGAAGGTTGTGGGTTCGGTGGGGCGCCCAGACCCAGTGTGAACCCCCTCTTTCCTGCTTCCAAACCAGTGGCATGATTCTCTCCAGTTTGGGGAGGGGTGAGAGCAAGTGCATCTGTGTCTGGTTAGCTGACCAAGGCTCTCCAGTCTCTCTGAGCCTCTTGGGGGATACAAAGCTGGCAGGTGAAGGCCCAGAGCGTTTAGGAAATGTGGGTTTATCAATCTCTTAATAAGCCCTGTCTGGCCTGAGGCCCTACCCAATATTGCACTGGTGATTTCACAATGTTTAGCGTTCCCCCGGATCTTCATACTAATGGAGCATAAACATCTGAAAGTTTCAGTTTTTCCCTTAGTGTGTGGGTGTGGGGAGGACTAGGAAAGGGAGGGCAGCCATTGACAATGCCCCCCACACCTACCTCTCTCTCTCTCCCCACCCCCCACCCCCAGCCCTCTCTTTCTCCCTCTCTCTTTTCTCTGTCTCCTCTCTCTTTCAGCAGAAGGGTGGGAAAGAAGTCGTAGATGTGTCCAGTGTGAAATCAAATTTTCTGTCTTTCCTAGCCCTTGGGAGTGTCCTCACTTGCCAGAAGGCTCCAGACGAATTCTAATATGAGCAGTGCACATCCTGACCAACTGAGCTGCGTGGCCAGTACTGGGTAGGGGGCATTTTGGTGGCAGATTTCTAAAATCTCCTTGATGGACAAATGTTGGTCAGCTTGATGAGGAAGACATTAAAGATGTCTCTTGGTTATCTTCCTTCGTAGATTCTGAACTCTAGAGTAAGTTCTCTCCTGCTCATTCCCATGACCTTTACCAAATTACTCTCTGAAATGGCAACATCTCCTTAAAGCTTTGGTAGGGTGAAGTGGGCAGAGACTGATCACATGGAATAGTATGATTCCCGGTTAAAGCAGGGCAGAGGCTGGGGGCATTTGGAGCTCACAGATGTCATTTTTGTTTTCATCCTTCCAGAATAGGTGGAGAGATGGGCTCTTTGGAACTCCACCCCCCCACTCTGGTAAACCTGACATTGCCTCTGCCCAGAGGTTTGGCTGACTTGAAAAACAAATGAAGGCAGCCTTTCAGTGCAGAAAGTCAGTGATTTTAAAACTAAAGGAGGAAAAAACACCCATTAACACCTCCAGAAATGTCCCTGAGGTGTGTTGCTCTGGGGTTTAATACTTTGGTATCACCAAAGTATAAATCCTTTGTGTGGGATTCTGTTCCAATGTCTAATGCTATTAGTCCCTTCATGTGACATCATCCGGCCCCCACGAGTATTTTTCTTTCCCCGGTCCGTCCTCTTGGGTAGGGCCCGGGTGATGGTACCGGGAGGCTTATTAGAGAGGAGCCCCTTCTCTTCAGAGAAGAAGGTCAGTGTTCTTAGAAAGTTACGGCTTTCAATGTGGTTCTGCATACAGAGTTGTCTGTCATCTGAGCCCTACTGAGGTGGAAGTTCCCTTGTGAGGAAAGCCTCCGGATCTAGGGATAGAATAAAAAATTTTGGATTTAGGATGTCGACATGGCAAGAGTGGAGAAGGTTCCATCTCATGGTCAACTTGGATCTGCCTGACAGAAGGGAAAGCAATGACTCATTGGAATATATTTTTACTCTCTCAAAAGAGCCAAAGGAAGAAGGTGATGAAGGGCAACATAACCGAAGACTGTATTACCTCTTCCAGACCAAGGTAGGGGCTGGGTCAAAGCAGATGAGGGGCTAGGAAATGTGCTAAGCTTAGCTCTTAGTCTCCCCATCTGCAGAGTGGGGAGAAGAAACTCCTCCCGAGGGGCCAGGGCCAGCTGAGCAGCTAGCAAGTGTGCAGGGCTGGGGCTGTGCCCCTTGTTACTACTGGGTGCCTAGTAAGGAGGGCTTGGTTGTAAGGGAGCCCCTTCCTCCACAGGAGATGTGGGGTGCTGTGTGATGTAAGAGGCGAAGGATGCTTAGCTCTCGAGGGGGCCTGGGGCCACCCTGCAGATCCGGACAGCTGACAAGGCTGGGGATGTATCCGGGACATGTGGCTGGGTTTAAGAGGCTCCACCGTTCAGCTGTGATCACGATTGTTCTTTCCAAGGACAGTCGCTGGAGGAAGCAAGGGCACCGGGGAGGGAGCACAGATGTGCTGGATCTCACGGAGGAGGGAAGGGGCCCTTCTGGGGCAGGTGGCCATTTGCAGAAAAGTGCAAATGGCCACCTTTCCCTTGTCTCTTTCTGGCTGGGGGGAAGGAGGAGTCATTTCCTGCCCCATCCCAGGAGTAAGCTAACGTCTATTATTGTAAGTCCAATTCTTAGTGGACAAATAAAATGATCTTGGTGTCAGTGAGGGGGGGGGTCCTCCCCTGGGGTTTAGATTTCTGGTGCCCCATCCCAAACTTTGATGTGGGCCAGTGGTTCCCCAACTGTACCAGTAGTTAACAGACTTCTAGCCCCATTCTTTGCTCACTCTTGACTTCTAATCCCTCTTTAAGGGGATCTGAGCAGACAACAATTCAGAGGGGAATACATCGAAGCCAAAATTTGTAGCCGGTTAGAATAGCCCAGAGCCAAGTACAGCAAGACCTCTCCCACCCACCCTAGCACCGGGGCTTTGGAGCTCAGCTGGTTGTGGAAAAAGAAGAGAAAAGGGTTGGGAACTGATAACTGGGGATGGGACAACGTGAGGAAAAGCAGCTGCTTTTGTGATCTCTGACAGGTTATGGCCAGAGGTCAGCTCCTTAGTGCTAGTGGTGGGTGGCAGGGAGGAACAAGGTTTCTCAGGCAAATCCAGCTGCCTAAATGCTTTATTTGCAGCAGAGATTGTCTCCCTCATTGGGGTGTAGGGAAGGCAAGTCCCTGGCTTCCCTCATCCCCCTTCCCCCCCTTTAAAAAGTCTTTTTGAAGCAATAAGTCATTATTTAGTTGGAGCTTAATGAACTAAACTGGAGTGTTGTCCCAAAGAACCCAAGCGAGAGTGGTAGATAGTGGTGGGCGGGCTCTCATGAAGCCTAGAGACCTTTTTCTCTGAGCTGTTAAAGGCTTGAACAGCCTTCCCTGAAGGCACCTGCTGGGACTGAATGGGGCAGTGCAGAAACTACCCTTTCATTCAGAGCCCCTTGCCATTTGGCATTAGCTGACCTGTAGTTTTCAAAGTACAACTGTCAGGTTTTCCTAATATTTCCCAACTCCTCTCCCTGGGATAAGTCCAGGGGAAGGGGTGGATGGGTGGAACAGACATTTAACATGCCTCTTGATTCTTTCCAGCCAGCCTGCACTGAGCTGTCTGCCGCCTTGATGCTCAGCCCCTCCCCACAGGTACACATGCAATGTCAGGCTCACAGACGAAGCCGCAAATACAGGACAGTGTGCTCTGGGCTTTTCGATATCCTGCTGATTCAGTATTCTAGGACTCTCTTCTTATGCCTTCCTTTTACCCTAGCTCCTCCTTCCCTTCCCCACAGACCTGGACTAGGAAGCCGCATCCATGAACGTGCCCTAGGGACCCTTAAGTTCAACTTTATAGGTGGGAGGAGACGGGATTCCCGCCCACTCTAGGCTTTCCTTTTAGGGACTGCTTTGTGGTGAGATCCTACAAATGAGACCCATTCAACCTTAAGAAAAATGAAAATGAAAACTGTTAGAAAAATGGGGGTGTGTGAGGTGACACAAGGGATGCCAAAGAAAATGGAAGTGAAGATGTCTTGCGCTCTGACCCTTCCTTTAATGACAGATTTCAACCCCCCAGCCTCTGCTTTCCACACTGAAAATTCCCCTAACTGGGGGCCAGTCTGATGTCAGCCCTGTCTGGCTTCATTTCCAGACTGGTTGGGTAAGAACCCGAAGATGGCCCAATGAGGTTCCCTGAGAGCTGGTGGCGGACCTGGGAGACTGGCGGAGTTCATGGCTATAAGAGAGAAGGGTGCTTCCGTGCCCTTCCATGAATACCCAGGAGTTATTGCAAGTCAGGGTCGCAGGGCTGAAGTTGCAGCCTCTGGAGCCTCTGCTGCTTGGATTCGAATCCTGCCCCGACCATTTGCCTGCTCTATGACCCTTTGTTCTTCCTCTGCAAAATGGGTATTATCCTCCAAGGGGATGGTGAGGATTGAAGGAGAAAATCATTGAGGATTTAGCACTGAGCTTGACACCAAGAAATGTTTCATAAATGCTTGCTGCTCCCCTATTTTTTTTTTTTTTTTTTTTGCGGTACTCGGGCCTCTCACTGTTGCTGTCTCTCCCGTTGCGGAGCACAGGCTCTGGACGCGCAGGCTCAGCGGCCATGGCTCACGGGCCCAGCCGCTCCACGGCACGTGGGATCTTCCCGGACTGGGGCACGAACCCATGTCCCCTGCATCGGCAGGCGGACTCTCAACCACTGCGCCACCAGGGAAGCCCTCCCCTAATTATTAATTATTATTATTAGAAGGTTGGAACGGAGGTAAAAGTTTCCCTTCCTCACGCTAATCCATAAGGCTGCCACCGAAAATTCGATAGAGGTGCGTCTCTGGCTAAGTGGACTGCTGGCTTTGTTTCTCTGTCCACAGTCTTCCAAATTGGCCATCAGTCTACCAAACAGCCTAAATGAGGCAAAGCCTCCTCTCTCCTATTTGTATTATAAATCTCTTCCTTCCTTGCCGGGGAAGCAGAGTACATATTAAACTGCACTTAAGTTCGGCAGCGTTGCTCAGACTGGAGGGTGGGTGTGTCCCAGTGAGCAGGGATCAATCTTCTAAGCGGACTTGGGGGGGCGGGGTTTGAGACACCGTCTAGCTGTGTTGAGGGGTTATCAAACAGGCTATCGGGAGGTTGTTTTTCTTGTCAGCCAAATGAATTCCACCCTCCTGCGGAGGGTCCCGGCTAATTGGGAGGTGAGGCCGTGAAGCCTGAGAAGGTTGGAGTGGTACAGCTCTGAGCCCCTGGTGGCCGGAAGGCATCTTCCGTCAGGGTTGTGATAGGGAAGATGCATTTTAGAATATGCCTGCTGGAGCCATCTTGGATGCAGCATGTCCCAAGAGAGCTGAGTCATCGTGGACTGAGCTCCCACCCCCACGTCTGGCCCTGAGTGCAGGCCCAGATGTTGACAGCTGCCTCTGGAGAGTGACGGGAGCCTGCTAATGCCAATATCCCCATCGCCTGCAGGCGCTGCGCCCACCCTGGCTTCCTGGTGGTACTTTTCCATGGGACTTTTTCCATGAATCTGCCTTGTGATTCCAGGGCCTATTAAAATCCCCAAGCACTGCCCATGCCTTTTGCTTCCTCCATAGAAAGTGTGCCCGTTCTTATAGAACCCCAGGAATAGAACCAGGGGAAGGAGAGTGGATAAACTGTATAGGGGAGGGAGGACCCACAGCATGGCCAGTCCCAATCCTAGTCCTAAGAGGCAAAAAGCCCAACTACATGGGGCAATACAACTTTCACACCACCACTGACGTTCTGTTGGCAGGACCCTGAGCTTCTGGAATAAGGGGATCGCGTTGTCTTTGTCCTGGTTGGGGGGTTCTGGCTGAGGCACCTCCTGGCTGGCGCCACAGTCGTCTCCTGTGCCTCTGTCAGCATTTTCCATTCTTCTGCCTAGTCACACCTTTTCCTCCAGGCAAAGGTCTGGGACCCGTGGCTCCTAACCTTCTCTTGACCTCAAACCCACTTATTCTAGAAGCAAGGCTTTGGATTGCCTGCAAAGAATAAAGTGGGCTGAGGTAGCATCCCCTGAAGTTCTGCCCCATGGCCAACTTGATCCTTGGAAAAACTCCTCTCTCTGAATGCTTGACTAACATCCCCCCCCCATCCAGCCCTGACCCCAGGACCCCCAAAGGAGGCTGCCTTGGCAGATGACTTTTCTTGGTGGCAGACCTGCCAGACACTTCATTCTAACTCTGCCACGGGGAAGTCTCTTCTTTGAAGACGATGCTCTCCTGACATGTGGAGGGAGCACAGAGGCAGGAGGCAGGAGGCAGGCTACCTCTAGGCAGACATCCTCTGAGTTGGGAGAAACTATGCACAGAAATCTCTCTTAAGTAGATAGGACTGTGGGAGCAAAGCCCTTGTTCATGAGCCCATAGTTCATGGCTTTGCGAAGGGGAAGTATCAGTTGACTGAGCAATGAACCTTGCAGAAAAGACTTAATGCTTTTTTCCTTGCAGTATACAGATGAGAACCTTGTGGGTAAGCTCCCTTTCATCCACTTCATGAACTTCGCATCTAGACCGAGCTCTTTATTTCAGACAGGCTGGAAATCATCTAAAGAGGCCCTTCCCCAATTTAACCATTTCTGATCAAACTGTTGTTTCCAAGCAGGGGAAGTATAATACAGAGTTGCCCTGAATGCCTTTTTTTCCTCTCTTCATTCTTTACTATAGAGACATTGATAAGTATGGATGTGTCACTCGGGGCAGGTGTCATTCTCCTGTGATTGGAATACTGGGATGACCAGCTGTGTGTCCCAAGTCTGGAGGGATACAGGGTTAGAACTGGAAGTGGAAACCTATCCACATCCCCTTCTTAAGCATCACCTTTGAGGCAAGGTGAACCTAATAACGGAGGTACAGGGTCAGCTCTCCAAATCAGAACATCATTAGCGTCTTGAAAAAGCATTTACCGAAACCCCATCCCGTAGCACGTTAATCCAATGGTCTTTTTCCCCCCCCGCCAAAGGTGGTTATCTTTCCCTTTTATCCGAACCCTGGCTATCTGTTGTGTCCCCCACTCCCAAGCCCGGTGGAATCTTCCCAGAGTCTAATCTTTCTCTGGGATTCCAAATCGTGCCCCCTTGGGCAGGGGTCTTGGCCTCTGTTGCTATTTCTTTAAATTGATCTCCAGCCGAATTCTGAATGTAAAGGTCAGCAGGCGAGGAAATGGCACTTTAATAGAAAACAATGTGCACTTTCTAAATTTGAACCAAGCCGTTTCCGCTCTTTGATTTAAGTGACTTCCTGGGGTTCCGTGTCAGGCACTGCAGTTGAATCTCTGGCCGGATTCCAACTTAAAATTGCACTCTCTCGGTGAAATTAGAAACTGATCCAGGGTTGGCTTAGCTATTCTAGTAAATAGCATTTAGGCTGAATGTTCAGCTCAGCACTTGGCAATGGGTGATGTGAGTGCCCCTCGGGAGGATTTCCCATCCAAGTTGTCAGAGGTGCACCTACCCAGGCGTTATTAGCCACTAGACGTTGCTGCTCTCAGAAGTAGTGGTAATAAGTTAACATCCTGGATGTGCAGGCATCAGATACAGCTCTTCCTTCTCTTGTGATTATCTGAAATAAAGGCTTTTGTTTATCCAGCTGATAAACTACATGGGAGCATACAGGGACTGTCTGTCATGGTCCCCACATCCTCAGCACGCAGCACATCGCTTGGTACTTAATACTCGTGCTTATTAGTGCTCAGGAAATCTAAACTGTTGCTCTCTGGGATGGTGATAAGTTAGAGTATGTGCTGTGTGTCAGGCAAAATGCTAGGTCCTAGGTATGCATTTTCTCATTTAGTCCTCACAAGAACCCATTTTACAGATGAAAATACTAAGGCGTAGAGGTTCAAGAACCTCATTCACAGCAACGCTGCTAGGCAGAGGTGAGAATTTGAACTTGGACCTGATTCCAGAGCCTGTGTTTATAACTGCTAAGCTGTATCTGTCTTAAATCAGGAGCATGTTTCATGGGGGTTATAAGAATGAACTCGGACGGCACAGCTTTGAGCCCTAGTTCTGCTCCTGATGGTTTTGTGTGACTGTGGACAAGTTACTTTGAACATTAGTTTCCTGTAACTAGAAAAGGGATAATAATAGTAGTTACATTTTAGGTTTATTGTGAAGAGTCAATGATGTAATAAATATGGTGCTTAGAAGAGTCCCTGGCACATAGTAAGTACTAAATAAGTTATTTCTGCCACTTACTATTGTTGTTGTTGCTGTCATTGTTAATCATCTAAGCCATAATGCTGGAGAGTCCACCAGAGGAATTCCAGTTCCCATTTCATTTGGGTTCCCAAGGACCTGACGGGGGTGGGGGTGGTGGGGGGTGTTAACAGGCCACATACTGATGTCTGGAATCCATTCTCTCTTCCGCCCCCGACTCCAGGGCCCCTAGAAGCCTACTTCTCTACACAGCCCAGGACCTCTGGCCCCATGGAGCCCCCGATCCCACAGAGCGTCCCCTTGACTCCCAGCTCAGTCATGGTCCAGCCCCTTCTGGACAGCCGTATGGCCCACGGCCGGCTCCAGCACCCCCTCACCATTCTCCCCATCGACCAGATGAAGACCAGCCACGTGGAGAACGACTACATCGACAATCCTGGCCTGGCACCCCCCACCGGCCCCAAGCGGACCCGGGGTGCAGCCCCAGAGCTGGCCCTGACACCCGCCCGCTGTGACCAGGACATCACCCACCACTGGATCTCCTTCAGCGGGCGCCCCAGCTCTGTGAGCAGCAGCAGCAGTACGTCCTCTGACCAGCGCCTCTTGGACCACATGGCCCCCCCGCCCGTGGCTGACCAGGCCTCCCCGAGGGCCGTGCGCATCCAGCCCAAGGCCATCCACTGCAAGCCACTGGACCTCAAGGGCCCGGCCGTCCCCCCAGAGCTGGACAAGCACTTCTTGCTGTGCGAGGCCTGCGGGAAGTGTAAGTGCAAGGAGTGCGCCTCCCC
This sequence comes from Globicephala melas, assembly GCF_963455315.2. Lineage (NCBI taxonomy): Eukaryota > Metazoa > Chordata > Mammalia > Artiodactyla > Delphinidae > Globicephala > Globicephala melas. Next base: position 118,526,761 of record NC_083316.1, on the reverse strand, counting down.
CCGGACGTTGCCCTCCTGCTGGGTCTGCAACCAGGAGTGCCTGTGCTCCGCCCAGACGCTGGTCAACTATAGCACCTGCATGTGCCTGGTGCAGGGCGTCTTCTACCACTGCACCAACGAGGACGATGAGGGCTCCTGCGCCGACCACCCCTGCTCCTGCTCGCGCTCAAACTGCTGCGCCCGCTGGTCCTTCATGGGCGCCCTCTCCCTGGTGCTGCCCTGCCTGCTCTGCTACCTGCCCGCCACCGGCTGCGTGAAGCTGGCCCAGCGCGGCTATGACCGCCTGCGCCGCCCCGGATGCCGCTGCAAGCACACGAACAGCGTCATCTGCAAGGCAGCCGCCGGAGACGCCAAGGCCAGCAGACCCGACAAGCCTTTCTGACACCTGGGGTCAAGTCCCGGCGCTTCCCCCTGGAAACTTGGTTCCCTTCTCACACCTGAGAGGGGACCACCACAGCGAGGCCAGAGGTTTTAGCATCCTCAGGCTGACCCTGCCAGTCTGCCCACTCCCTACCCCCAGCTTCTGAAGAAACAGAGACCACAATCGCCCATCCTTCTCTTCCCCAAAAGGATGAAGAAGCACTTTGGGTTTTGTTTTTGTTTTTGTTTTTTTCAGGGTCCTGGAACTTGTGTGAAACAGATAGTGGCAGGGGCGTGGTGTGGTTTGGGGGCGATTTTTCTTTTTCAGAAGATGGAACACAGATGTGGACACATATCCGGAAGTTGCAGCTGCTTGAATGCCTTCCCAGCCCTCCTCCTCCCTCCCTCTCTCCCCGCTCTTTTGCATTCTCTCTGGCTGCCTGGGAGGAATCGGCAACTGAGCGGCCAGGGGACCTTGGAAGAAGACCCTTGGAGTTTTGCTGTCTATACCTTCTTCTCCCAGCCTCTACCCCGGTTTGCCCCGACATCTTGGGGAAGGTGTAGACCCTGGCGATCCCTGTTGTATATACTTGGGAGCCCCCTCGTTCCTCGCTCTGCCCGGAGCCACGGATGGATCTAGGAACCACTGCACAGTAACTTTTCTCCCTTCCAGCTTCCTCACTAACTCTTGGGGGTGTTCCACTCATAACACCGTCCTTCGGCTCTTACTGGGTCACAGACTCACCCGCCCGCTACGTGTCCCAAGTTCTCTCTACCCAGATCTTTTCCAGAAACTTTATGGGTAGAGAAGGCCAGGGCGGCAAATTCGAGACCAAATAGCATTTTGCCAATGAGTCTGAGGCTGTGGTCTCTGGATCCAGTCATTATGTTTTTATAGAAGCATTAAACCAGATGCTAACGGTGTTTTAAGAAATAATAGTAAAACACTTGCTTCCTTTTGGGCCACCCCCAGGAAGGGCTGATTTCAAAATCTGGGGGGCGAGCAACCTCAAGGAACACCATCCCCCTCCCCACCAAGAAGAGGATTTTAACAGCAAAGAAGAGAGGCAGCACCTCCCATTGGCAGAGTGAGAGTTGAGGCGAGCTGGGTGTAGGTTTCTTCTCTCTTGATTCTGCTGCTTGCTGTCATAGCCTTTTGTGTACAGTGTCTGTATCTTTAATGTAAATAGACAGATGATGAAAAAAGAGTCTATTTTAGTGTTAGGAAGCCCTGGCGGGGGAGTCAGAAGAATGCGGGTGGGGGAAAGATTCTCCGGGGGCTTCTTGGGATTGAGCCCTGCTTCTGTGCGTGGCTACAATGAGCCCCTCCCAACAGCCCCCAAAGACGTAGCAACTCTTTCTCTCAAGGTGCTAAAGGACTCAGAAAGTGCAGCTCGTCCGGTGGGTAGGTACTTGTTGCATGCAAAAGCTGTAGTGTGTCCGCTCCTTCCTCCCTAGCTATCGTGCGGGGTTTTCGCTTAGTGTGGTATTTTGTGCCTCCCTCTCTTTCCCCCCATGAGAGGAAGTAGTCTGGGTCAGAAAAGCTACCCCAGGTGATACCGGAAGTGCACTAGGCACAGCGTTTGTGGCATTTCCAGTTTGTTCTGTAGGAACAGAACAGCCTCCAGGAAGGAGGCAAGGAGGCAGGTAGCTGCGATGGTCATGCACCCAGTGCTTCTCGAGGACTTTTTTTTTTGTTTTTCCTTCTTGAAGACTAGTAGTAACATCTTATGATTTAGAATAAGTTAATTGTAACCGTAGGTATTTATTGACTGGTGGAAAGGAGGGGAGGGTCTTATTATTTTAGGCTTTATTTATATAACATATGCTGGCTTGTAAAAGGCAAATATGAAATACTGCATCTGCGTTTCCTAAGGCTGATTCCTGTAGCTCCCTTTGCCACAGTCGTGATGGATGTGTGGATGTTCTCGCACAAATCAGAGGGAATGGTAGAAGAAACACATTCAGCCAACCACGTATCCTAATTGAATGTATCAGATGTGTACTGAAGGGACTGGAGATGTTTTCTCAGAACAGGTGTGCAGAGGTTACCCCAAAAAAGAGGGCACACGTCCTCGCTTGGTGAGACCTCAGAACTTTTCCCAAAGCCCGTCCCTCAAATGTCTCCATGGGAAACTTGACCCAGTGGCAAGTTGCACTTTGGTGATCTTTGGAGTTCTACACGCACATTCTGTGGAGAATTGACTTACATAAGCTGTGCACACACACACACACACACACACATATATACATACATACATACGTACATACACACATATACCCCTACCCCACCGTCTCTATCTACATAGACCCTGTTACCTGGCAAACAGCCTCCTGAACCCTGACTTTTTGTGTATATAGTTATAAACATGGATTTTCCCGGGTTTTGGCTTTCTCTTTTCCCTTCCCCCTGTTTTGGCTTGTTCTTTTTGGTTTGCATCTAGCCTGCTAGATGGACGTCTGCAGAACTCTGTCCTGTGTGCTCAGCTTCGGTTCACCCAGCTTTGTTGCATAGCTATCCCTCAGCACGTTTTCCTTGGCAAAAAGAAAAAATAAAACTGGCTTGCCCGTGGCCCCCGGGGGCCAGTCAAGGGCCACTGAGGGACCAAGCTCTCAGTAACACGACACTCTTCTGTGGCTGCTTCTGGCTGGTTGCGTGTCCTGTCACCAGTGGCCTGCTTGGCTGGGTTATGCCTCGTGTTGACCTGTTTTTGAAGAGTGCCAGCTGCTTCCCGCTTCTGTTCAACCTGGGGTGGCTGGTGGTTCTGCCTGGAACGGGGGGTGGGATCCATAAACCTGGCTCCAGGATGCTTGTCCTAAGGGGCCGAGGCTGCTTCCCCTCAAGGGTGGGCTTGTGAAGGCCCAACACTCCAGCCGGCACCCTGGGAACTGGGTCTAGGAGAGCCCAGCCCTCGCAGGTAGACGGGGTACAACCAAGGCTTCTGAAGGTCCCTGGCTGGGAGGAGTCAAGACCAGTCCCCGCTATTGATACGGGCCCTTCACAGCTGACCGAGATGGAAGACCATCACGTGATGCGCCCGGTTCTTTACGTGTTCTGGAGTCTGCGTGCATCCCTGTTGGGCATCGAGCGAGGCCCAGTTAGATTATGATGAGTCCAAATGTGGAAAGTGTGGGCTGGGACCAGCATCCACATCCCGTCACCTTCATGGTCTCTGTGCTGCCCCAGGGGATGTCCGGTGGGGTGTGGGCAGCACGACTTGACACCGCGCAAGTCACCAGGGCATCCCGCAAGCTTCACTGACCTTCTGGTTCATGCCTTCGGTAAGCATTTTCATGCCCTCTGCTTACTGTGACAGGTGACGACAAATCTTGCGCTGCCATGTTTTGCTGTGGGTAACTGTGTGGTGTCTTATCCTGCTTTCTCTTCTCACTGCCCCACGGTTTGGTTTCATGTTACAAACAGAAAAGCTGTTCAAGGGTCCCACCCTGGCACATTTTCCTTCTTCACTGTAACCCCTTCTCACCCCACATCAAAAGTTACCACAGAAGGTTTCCTTTGTATAGAATATTTATTTTGAAGCTCTATTTTAATAGTATTTATTTTAGAAAGTCTACTATTGTAAGAGTTCTTCTGTTTGTGAAGAAAAAGCAAGTTAAAAACTGAATGTACTGATCTAGAAAATATATATAAATATATATTGTTAAATATACACAGGACTGCCGTTTCTCTGTGTGTCTGTGTGTTCACACTCCCAACATCTTCACCCAGCAAGGTGCCACGTTTGTCAAAGAACAAATGGAAGTGAGTTAGCCAAGCTCTGGCAGACAAAGAGGCAGAGGGAGAGGGCTCCTGGCCCTTGTCCTGCCTCTAGGATGACCTGAGAGTCGGTGGAGGAAAGCTTCACTTTCTTATGAAGCTGAATCCTGCCAGGTGCTAAGTCCTCCGGCAAGCCCTCCCCTACACGAGGGTGCATTGATAACAGATGGACAGCAAAACTGGGAAGTGGGAGAGGTTCATCTGACCTGCCCAGTTGACAAAATTTCTGCAACTCCTTTTAGCCTTGGCGCCCCCAGCAGATTTTCACATACCTACACCTACAGGCTTCCGGAAGGCAAACACAAAAGCCCTTGGCATCTTCCTTATTTTCACTAGATTGGTGCATATTGCACAAACCCGTCCCCTCTGACCTCTAAAGACTTGCATCTATTAGATGACTTGCCTCTGCCTTTCCAGTGCACCTTCCGTCTATCTATCCCTTTATCTCCCCACCACGCAGCCACTTCTCAGATGATCTACTTTCGATTCATATGCCAATCACAAGGAACGTTTGACTTTTATGTGAACACATAGCTCTTGTTTGCTGAAAGAGGAATTGAGAAATAGACATTTTTCTGTTACCAGTAAGTGGAGTCCGACAGCCAGCAATGGTGGGGGGAAGGGGCTGGAGCGAGAGGTGAGATCAGGAGCCCTGGGTCCAGCTCTGGTTTTCTCTGGGGTCACCGGTTATGGTGTCTTCCAAGTCGTTGTGTAAGCCTCGGGGTCCTCTTCGAGACCTCCGAACACATTGCGTTCCAAGGATTCCCTGGTCACCGTCCAAGAAGGCACAAAAGATGTCCTTGCTCATTGTGGTCTTGTCTGCTCCTTGGCCCGACCTTGTGGCCTGTCCCATTCCTCCATGATGGCGTCTCCCTTCACTGACAAGATAAGTAACTGACGCTTGGAGGTGGTTTTTTTTTTTTTTCGTTGGCTCAGTCCCAGATGCTGTACCAGGCTTTAAGTCTTGGGTGTCCTGATAGGTGGGGACATGGGTCAGGCCTGCCCCTGGTTTTACTTTTTTTCTATTGCTTAGACTCGCCCAAATACTCTTGAGGAAATGGGAGCTAAACAAATGGGAGCTTGTTTTTTAAAATACAGCGTCCAGAGAAAAAGTTCCACATGTGCCTCCACTGTCTGTCTGTCTTTGACCGGCCCTGTTCCTCTTTGTTCCCAGTTATGAAATGACTTAGGTGGCTTAGCATGTAGTGAATGGTTCCTTTTTGCCAGGCACTGAACACACTCGGCTGAAAACCATTGTTAGTTACCTCTTAGAGATGCAGAAATTGAGGGTCAGAGGAGGTGTTACATGCCTGCTAGTTACATGGTTGAAGGGTAGACGGGAAAATGGAAAGTTGAAGGTTTAGCAACCTAATTTGGGGAAGAAGCACAGGATGGAATAAAAAGACTACCCAGTGATAGAATTTGAAAAAAAAAAAGAGGGAAGAAGAAGAATTTCAACCCTCTCCACACCCATAACCACACACCTCCTATGAGGGCACAACAAGCCTGACGCACATTCGACAGAAGAGTGGCGGCAAGCTGTGGGGAGGTCCCGACTCTGACGGCAGACAACCAGAACCCCTTGGGCAACTTTGTCATCAGGCCAGGAGGCCCCCAGCCCCTCCTGCAGCTCCCCAGCTGGCCCCTGCACCCTGCTGAATCTGCACCTTGAAATGAGCTCAACTTCCCAAAGTTGGCTTGTGAGCTCATCGAATGCACCCCGGCAGACAGCTCCTTGATGGAGGTGTGTGCCAGATGAAAGCTGAGAGGACATTTTTAAGAGTCTTAAGTTTATTCATCGGAACTTTAATAAAACAATATGTCCATGGCCTGGGGCAGGTATAATTTTCATAATTTATGGGTCTCTGAGACAGGAAGAGAGCTCAGGGTTTTATTGTGTTTTGCACGATAAACGGCATTCCAATTGTCTACATGATGTTCCTTAAGGACTGTTGTCTGGCAGGAACACAGGCCTTCTGGAGCCCACCTGGGCCTCAAGGCCTGAGGCAAGGGATAATTATGAATACATCTGTATCTTTTAAGCAGGAGATGATTGAAAAACTCCCTAGTTTCCTTCTGTCATTAGAAGACACTTCCTATGCCGACACCTATGTTAACATTTAACTGTTGCGAGGGTTGGAACCCTCCCTGCTCCCTTCCTCCCCCACCTTCTTTCTCCCTTGGGTCTGGCCTCTTTCTTTCCTGTACCTGAAGAGACTATGCAACCAGCCTCCTGACTGACTCCACTCCCGTTGGACGTGGTGAGGGAGGGAGTGGCTTCGGACGCTGAACAGAAAATCCACCAGTGACAAAGCAAGAGAAGAGCTTCAGGTGATTCTCTATTGGAGTCAGTAGTTGGAATACCTGCAGTATTCTAGAAAGCCTTCACAGAGTAACAGAGGTCAAGTGGCCTTAGGAAACCATTACAAAAGCTACTGCGTCTGAGCAAAGACACTGCATTAGCATTTCCAGTCTTGAAAACAATCAAATTAGGTTGATATAATCAGTCTCATTTTATAGAGGAGAACCCCCCCCAGGCTCAGAGAGGGTAAGTCACTCACCCAAGGCCACACAGCTGATAAGTGGTGGACCTTCCTCCACAGCCTGTGTACTGCATGCTAAAGTCCTATTCTAACTTTCAGACCCGATCCAAAGATCACCTCCCCTGGGATGCCCCCTAGTGCTTATGTAGAAGTCAGTATAGTAGGTGATCTTTAAACAAGAATACGTAGACTGATTGGGATGGGACTGGAACCTGGGTATAAGCACCGCTTCACAGCACCCCATAGGAAACATTGCGGCCCCATCCTCAAACTGATCTCAGGAAGGATGCTGCGTTACCACATGACATTGTAACAACCCTCCCTACTTTGCTCTTGGCCAGCCTTCCTCACTTCCTCTGCAATTAAAAGAGGAATTGCTTCCCCAGACCTGTGGAATTATTTGGGCTGTGGTGGCCAGAGACAAGAAGCTTAACAGGGGAGAGGGGGAGCTTAGCCCAGCTAATTCAGAAGTGTAGTCTGGTGGCTTGTGGGTGTGTGGGGCGGCAGAACTGCTCCGGGAGAGACGCACACACGGGGTTTAAGGGAGAAGGTCCCCCTCTGGGCTTCCAGGGGCAAAGTACAAAGAGGGCACAGACCAGGGCCACAGCAGCCCGGGTGGAGTGGAAGGCAGCAGGGCTAGGGTCTGGGGACCTCCATGTTTACAAGCTGAGTTCCTCCCACCCCCCCCAGGCTACTGCTTGACCAGTTTCCAGGCAATGCTCCAGCCAGCCCTGGATTACCAAGGCTCTCTGAGGTGCCGGATCTAATCGGATTAAAGAACTAGTGTCCATCCAGACGGAGCCGTTTCCCAGAGAGGGGGCACAGCCAGGGCCTTGGGCCTCGCTGGGAAGTGACTGCCACTTCCGCAGGCCTGTCCTCTTAGGGCCATGTGCTGGGAAGAGCAACTGAGCCTTATGGTCCCAATGCCCAGGGCCCTGCTCTGCCACCTTCTCTAGTGTGACCTCGGGAGGGTCACTGCCCTTCTAACAGCAGTTGGAGGATTCGACAATGGCTGTGTGCAGCACTGATAAACGTTGTTACCAATATCTCAGAGGTGAAAACATGTCTCATAGGACGGCGGAGAATAGAAGAACTCAGTCTCCTTTCCTCTTAGCCTCAGTTTCTCCGTCTTTAGCCTGGAAGTGTGGACCATGTAGGCAGGAGACCACAGACTACAGCCCACAGTGTTTTCAAAAACTGTTGGTTGTTCTTTGAAAATGAAGAGGTTTCCAAGCCCAGAGCTAAAACTTCTCATGAAAAATAAAAAGCGCTGGCAGGGGACTTCCCTGGTGGCGCAGTGGTTAAGAATCTGCCTGCCAATGCAGAGGACATGGGTTCAAGCCCTGGTCGGGGAAGATCCCACATGCCTCGGAGCAACTAAGCCCGTGCGCCACAACTACTGAGCCTGCGCTCTAGAGCTCTCGAGCCACAACTACTGAGGCTGTGTGCCACAACTATTGAAGACCGCGCACCTAGAGCCGTGCTCTGCACGCAACAAGAGAAGCCACCGTGTGAGAAGCCCGCGCACCGCAACGAAGAGTAGCCCCCGCTCGCCGCAACTAGAGAAAGCCCACGCACGGCAACAAAGACCCAACACAGCCAAAAAAAGTAAATAATAAATTAATTAATTTTAAAAAAAGCGCTGGCTGCTCTGGGCTCCCCATTGCAGCAAATGGTCAGAGTTGAAAGGCAACTAACGGGCTTTTGCTAACAGGGCAGGGTCCCCTCACTCTCACATAGTATCCCTCCCACCCCAGTTCACTGCCCGAGTCCCCTGGGCTGAGCGCCAGCTGGCATTGATCATGGTGTTTGTACCTTGATGTCCCTTAGCCCAGTCTGCTTCTCTTTTTTACATCATCAGCCTGCTCTCTGCTCCTGACACCAGCTGGTGTCAAGTCTGACTGGTCTCCTTGGGCAGTTAAACCCAAAACAAGATGTCCCAACCCCCATCTAGAGGGCTTCCTAAGGATGCCCACCCTGTAGGCATGTCACTCAGGCACAGGTGCCAGAATCATAATCCCAGAGAGGACATCTGAGGTCATGGAAGCCGGTGCTTCTTAGCCTAGGATTTGGGGGTAGGGGGCCGGGTAGAAGGAGCCCTTTGACACTGTAGATAAATTTCTGTGTGTTTGTGCTTTTTTTTTTTTTTTTTTTTTGTGGTACGCTGGCCTCTCACTATTGTGGCCTCTCCCGTTGTGGAGCACAGGCTCCAGACGCGCAGGCTCAGTGGCCATGGCTCACGGGCCCAGCCGCTCCGCGGCATGTGGGATCTTCCCGGACCAGGGCACGAACCCGCGTCCCCTGCGTCGGCAGGCGGACTCTCAACCACTGCGCCACCAGGGAAGCCCCTGTTTGTGCTTTTTGTCTGAGAGACACTTTCCAGATTCTCAGAGGGGTATGTGACCCATCAAAATGTGAAGAATCACTGGTCCAATCCACTCACCTCCATCATATGGACGGGGAGGTGAGGCCCTGAAAGCAGCTTGTCCAAGTCACGCAATGGGTTGGTTGCAACGCCAAGAAGAGGAGCCAGGCTTTCTGTCTCTCTAGGAAACTGTGGTTTTCAAGCACTTGTGAGCCAATCTAGTGTCTCCTACCAAAAATTCCCCAAAAGTGACATCAACAGTAATGATGCTACCAGCACCCCCTCACCCCTCAGCCTCGCCCCGGTCCTCTCTGATCTTCACTGGTCTCCTTCCTGCCCTCCTGCAACACGTTGTGATGACCTGTTCACACCTGTCTGTTCACAGCCTGTCTGTTCCCCCCTAGAGATGAGCCCTTGTTCTGAGGCTTCTTGTTCATGATTTCAGGGCTGCCTGGCCTTTGTCACGGTGCACACAGAAGCTTTCCACTGCGGTAAACCCGCAGGTCACTTGCCAGTGACGGGCAGCACTCCAGGGTCTGGGCCTCTGTCCTCTCCCAGCCACACCCACTGGCCTGAGCATGGGGATCAGTATTTCCATATACACCACGCCCCTTGGGAAGTTTCCAGCACAGCATCTGGCACGTGAGTGGCAGTCAATAAATATTTGTTAAACGTGTTAATTAATTAATGATATACCGAGAAGAGAGTCAAAGGGGAAGGGACAATGGCCTCAGGCTTTATTTCTGTTCCTAAAGCTAGCCATGTGAGAGGATGTTGGGTTTCCACCACGTAATCAGAATGATGTAAACAATAGGACCAGCTTCTACCTCGTGTGATTAGCACTTGAGTATTTAAAGCCTGGTGCCAACCGAGTGCTTTTGATCCATTATTTCCTTTCATCCTCGCTCGGCGGCTGTACCCATTTTACAGATGAAGAAACCGAGGCTCTAGAAGGTGAAGTCATATGCCCAAGGTCACACAAGCCTGACTACAGAGCCTCTGCTTTCCTACCTGTGATCCCACCCCTGGACACTGGGAAGAGGCAAAGCAAGGTGTCTGGCCAGCCAATTATGGGGATGGCTGATGTGTGGGAAGAGGCCTGAGCCCTGGCTACAGAGGAGGAAGACCTGGCTGCATTGCTGCAGCAGCACTCGTGGAATGCAAAGATCTTGGGGGCCAGTAGTATGCAGACCTGAATCTGGCAAATTCCCAGCCCTCTGCTCCCTTCACCACTTGCCTGTCACAGAACATCCCCAAGGAGGAAAAAAGGAAGTCAGTTTAGGAACATATGTTATTTGGTTCTCCTGGCCCTCCTAGAAGAGGTGTGGTTACCAGAAGCATTAATTAAGGGTCAGTACTGAATATTCACCACTCAGACCAGGCCAACATGAGAGCTATTACCGATCAGCTTCAGGGAAAAAAATCAGGGTGGTATTTAATTTTTAAAAATAATTTAAGAAGTCAAATTATAACAGGAATGTTGCAAAAAAGAAAACAACAGGGAAAAAAAAAACCCACTCCCCACCATATTCCCAGCCTCAGTTTAACATTTTGCTATATACCATTCGTTCATTTAACAAATAGTGAGCGTCTACTATGTGCTAGGGACTGTCCTTCCACCTTTAAAGCCATACATGGGATCACACTGCACAAAACTGTTCCTGCAAAATGCTTTTTTCACGCAACAACACACCTGGACTTTCTTCCATACCTCCGCCACTCCACTTTCTCCCTTTGAATAGCTGGTGCTGCGTGTTATTTTGTTTTATGCCTCATAGGCTCCTCTTCCCACCCCCCGCTTTGATATGCTCTGCTCTCCACACCGAGCCACCAACCTCAACTAAACCACACTAGACACACCCTCTGCTCACCCTGCCCAAGGAGATTATTGGTCAAAAACAGGAGCCTCGGGGCTTCCCTGGTGGCGCAGTGGTTGAGAGTCCGCCTGCCGATGCAGGGGACACGGGTTCGTGCCCCGGTCCGGGAGGATCCCACATGCCGCGGAGCGGCTGGGCCCGTGAGCCATGGCCGCTGAGCCTGCGCGTCCGGAGCCTGCGCTGAGCCTGCGCGTCCGGAGCCTCTCCGCAACGGGAGAGGCCACAGCAGTGAGAGGCCCGCGTACCGCAAAAAAAAACCCCCAAAAAACAGGAGCCTCGCTGGGCCGTGACTGTGTGTGTGATGGGGCAAGGTGGGTGGCAGGGCTGCACACAGGGCAGCCCACTGGGGCCATCACTGGGGGACACAGGAAAGTCCTCTCTCCCCAGAACTGCCAAGTGAAACATCTCCAACATAGGGCAAAATCCTAGGTAGTGCAGCATTCACCTTAAAGATGACCATGAAAATAAACAGGAGGGAACAGGAGGGAAGGTGAAAGGCAGTTGTCTTTAAGACACACAGCTTTCACTGGGCTGGCAGCTCCAGGTCTGCACTACTTAGAGATGTGTATTCCACAGTGACCATTGTTTATTTATCCAATCCTTTATTGTCACGGCCCTTAAAACGCTCCAGCTCCTCCCTCCTCTTGAGTGTAAGCTGGATTTAGCGATTTGCTTCCAAAGAATAGAGCATGGAAGGGGAAAATCAGTAACTGCAGTGGAGAGCTTTGGCTGATGCCATCTTGACCAAGTGATCCAGGTTAAACATCACCAGGAAAGTCACGCTGATGTCATATATTCCCTGAAATCATGTGACGAGAAGGCACGTCACCTCTCCTATTCTTCCCCAAATTCACAGCCTCTGTTGAAGCATGAGAAAACAGCAGACAAACTCACATTGAGGGAGATTCTACAAAATACCTGATCAGTACTCTTCAAAATGTCAAGGCCATGAAAAAGAAGGAAAGAGTGGGAAATTGTCACATACTAAGAAAGACAGAAGACATGCTACATGGTGGAAAAACTCATGAAATCTGAGTAAAGTGTGTATAGTATTATACCAATGTTAATTTCTTAATTTTATGGTTATATAAGATGTTAACATTAGGGGAAGCTGGGTGAAGAATATAGGGAATTCTCTGTACTATCTTTGTAACTCTTCTGTCAATCTAAAATTATTTCAAAATAAAAAGTTTTTTCTCAAAATAGAGTTGCCGTATATCCAGCAATCCCACTCCTGCGCATATATCCCAACAAAAACATAATTCAAAAAGATACATGCGCTCCTATGTTCATAGCAGCAGTATTCACAATAGCCAAGACATGGAAACAACCTGTCCATTGGCAGAAGAATGGATAAAGAAAATGTGGTATGTATATACCATGTAATACTCCTCAGCCATAAAAGAGAATGAAATAATGCCATTTGCAGCAACACGGATGGACCTAGAGATTATCATACTAAGTGAAGTAAGCCAGAAAAAGACAAATACCATATGATATCACTTATATGTGGAATCTAAAATATGACACAAACGAACTTATCTACAAAACAGAAACAGACTCACAGACATAGAGAGCAGACTTGTGGTTGCCAAGGGGGAAGGAGGGGAGCGGGGGGATGGATTGAGAGTTTGGGATTAGCAGATGCAAACTATTATATTTAGAGTGGATAAACAACAAGGTCCTATTGTATAGCACAGGGAACTGTATTCAATATTCTGTGATAAACTGTAATGGAAAGGAACATGAAAAAGAATATATATATATATATATATATATATATATATATATATATACAGCTGAATCACTTTCCTGTACAGCAGAAATTGCCACAACATTGTAAATCAATTATACTTCAATAAAATAATTTTTTAAAATGTTTACAAAAGGTTTTTAATATATCTTTTTAAATTTTCAGTTTCTTGCCACTGAATTTAGAATGAAAATCAAGCTCCTTACTAAAGCCCACAAGACCCTGCCTAATCTGGCCTTCCCACCCTCATCTTGTTGACCCTCTGCCCCCAACTCCAAGAAACCCCTTCCTGCTTCTGAGCCCTTGCACTGCCTCTTGCTCCTGCTAAAATATTCTTCCACTCCTTTATGCATGGCTCACTTCTCTCATCTCTCAGTTGAAATGTCACCTCCTCAGAGAGAACTTCCTGGGCTGTCTCTTGTCCTCCTGGTCTTTCCCTTCACTGTGCTTATTTTAATTTGCCATGATATACCTAGGTGTTCATTTACTTATTTGCTGTCTCCCCCCATCAAGGGCAGTTTTATTCACTGCTATATCTGCAGGTCTAGACAATACTTGGAATACTGGTTATCAAAACCTTTTTCCTTTTTATAAAGGAACTCATCCCCCATTGATGGACATTTAAGTTGCTTCCAAATTTTTTTTTTTGTGGTACGCGGGCCTCTCACTGTTGTGGCCTCTCCCATTGCGGAGCACAGGCTCTGGACGCGCAGGCCCAGCAGCCATGGCTCACAGGCCCAGCCGCTCCGCGGCATGTGGGATCTTCCCAGACCGGGGCACGAACTCATGTCCCCTGCATCGGCAGGCGGGCTCTCAACCACTGCGCCACCAGGGAAGCCCCAGTTGCTTCCAAATTTTTGCTCTCATAGCTAATATGGCAGACACCTTGGTTGATATCCATCCCGTTTTCGTTTGCGGCGCAAAATTTCTTCCAAGGGTTCAGCCCTTTGCCATATAGTTCAGGCAAAAGTAACTATTCACAGCTGCAGGGATAAGCCCTAAGGAGTGGAATCAAATTATGTTGACCAGTCTGTTTGCTAGTGATTGGTTCATGTATGGACATGTGATGCAGCAATGACCAATAGAATGTGAGGGGAAATCTGCTGGAGGCTTCTGGGAAAAGTTTCTTCATTCTTCTTCTTATTATTTTTTATAAATTTATTTATTTATTTAGGCTGTGTTGGGTCTTCGTTTCTGTGTGAGGGCTTTCTCTAGTTGCGGCGAGCGGGGGCCACTCTTCATCGCGGTGCGTGGGCCTCTCATTGTCGCGGCCTCTCGTGTTGCGGAACACAAGCTCCAGACGCGCAGGCTCAGTAGCTGTGGCTCACGGGCCCAGTTGCTCCACGGCATGTGGGATCTTCCCAGACCAGGGCTTGAACCCGTGTCCCCTACATTGGTAGGCAGATTCTCAACCACTGCGCCACCAGGGAAGCCCTCTTCATTCTTAAAATAACAAACCAAGAAGAAAGGAACACATTGTAGTGTCTTATGACACTGGAACAGCAGTCTTCTTAGTACCATAAATGGAGGTGGTCTGAGGATAAAGGCTAGAAGTTGGATAACAGGGAGAAAACAGGGAAAGAACCTGGGTCCTTTTTGACATCACTGAGCTGCCTAGTTAGCCAATCCTGAAGTCATTCTACCTGGAGACTTCTTTTATCTATCTGAATAAATCTTTTGTATAATTTAAGCCAGTTTGAGGTTGCAGTCAAAGGCATCCTCACTGATGGAGCTGGTAGATTTTCTACTTCTTTACAAGGCTGGTGTTTAGAAATATCATAGGCTTGGGAGGGGCCGTAAGACGTCATCTTGACTATAATCTCAACTGTGTAAGTACAAGAAGTCACCATTTTCAATCCTTTCTGAGATTTTCCTTGGAACAAATGCCACAAAGTCATGTCTTAAGTGGGCCAGTGGCTGTTTTGTAGAGCCGTGTCCATCCAGCTCTGTACAGTCGTCTGCAGCATTCAGAGTTTAGCTATTAGGCTGCCCACAGGTAGTGGCTATTTCTACCCTCAGGTAAAGAAATGTAGGAGGAGTTCAAGGGTTTTTCAAAGTGTATCCTATTTGTTTCTTTAACATCCCCCCAAATCTTCCAAAGTCGATTACATGGTTTGTTGTCTCTATAATCAAAATGATGTTTTCCTTGCAATTCCAGGAAGGAGGGGGGAAGTCAGATCTTAAATAAGTCCCGAATTAGAAACAGTCTCTTCTCCCTCCACCCCGCTAAAGCTACACAGCCCGACAAGTCTTTCTCCTGCGGACTTTCAGACTGGCGCACTGCCAAAGATGTGAGCAAGAATTCGGCCCATTGTTACTTTAAATATCCTGTGTCACAGGCCATCTAGGAACGTCTAAGTATGGGAATTTTCCTTCTGAGGTCTGGGATGTAGATATAAATAACTCGTTTGTTCGATTCTGTCTCCATCCTCCCTCTCCTAGCTTCAGTGGCCATGAATAAGCCAGGCTTGTAAATAACCATCGCCAGCCCACTCAGTGGGTGAGGCCGGGAGCGTAATGCATTAGGTGCCTTTTCCCCTTACTCTCTAACAATCATTTCTGCTTGCCCGGCGAGCTGGGGAGTCGCTATTTCCAAGGCTGCCCCAAACTCCTCTTGAAAATGCAGCCTGGGAGATGGTGGTTTAGGTTGACCTATCCTGGCCTTTCAACCCTCCTGAAAGTTTGAAGAGCTCCTATTTCTGTTAGGTTGAATAAGAAGAGAGTTTTATTCCTGTCCTCACCACTTCCTTCCAAAAAAGGATCTCTGGAGTTAGCCTTTCACTTACATCTGTCACAGATGAACTTAGAGGCAGTTCGTACCCGCCTCTCCCCTTCCAGCTCTAACTTCCCCCAGTAGCTCTGGCCTTGGGGTTATAAAAAAAAACCAAACAGGCCTTCAGGCAGCCCCTGGCCTGAGACCCAAGGGGCTCCCCACTTCTCTCCTCGGGCAGGGCTCAGAGAGGCAGAGTGTGCGTGGGGGGTGACCGCAGGGTGTGACCCCCCCAGCCCACGCATCCAGACACCCTCTTGGCCTGCCCCGCCTCAACTTCCTCACTCCTCCTCTCTCCCTGCTTAGAAGCCTGTTGGAGTGGTGGACCTGAGATCCCCATGTTCTCACGGAATAGCATTTGTCATCTGTCAGCACCATGTCGCAGCACAGAGTGTAAACCTCAGAGGACCTGGGTTCCAATTCCGGCTGGACCACGTACTGGCTGTGGCAACAGACAAGTCATCAAGTCTCCCTGAGCCTACATTCCCCCATCTAAAAAGTGGGCACAATAATGACTATCTCATGTGGACTCTCACAGCAAGCGCAGCTCCAACAGGGGGGTGGGGGGAGGTGCCTGCTGACCGGCCCTGCTCCAGGACTCTGCCGGCCCCGGCGGGGACCGAGGGCTGCACACGTGCAGACACAGGCCTGGGCTCCGGGGTCAGTCACCCGCAACACCATCACAGTGCTCACAGTGAAGGACAGACAAGGCCCACGTCAGAGAGAGATGGTCAAGGTCTACTCAGAGAGTGGGAAGTGCTTCAGGGAAAAGAAATCGGGGGACCTAGTGGAGAATGACCCAGGGAGTGGTCAGGGAAGGCCTCTCTGAGGGAGGCATGTTTTGAGCTGAAACCCAGTGAGAAATTGAGGTCTGAGCCTCAGGATAAAGAAATGGTCTTTCCCTCGCAGGCTTTCCCAGGACCCGGGTCCTTACACACACACACACACACACACACACACACACACACACACACACACACACACACACACACACACACACACACACACACACACACACACACACACACACACACACACACACACACACACACACACACACACACACACGAGAAGTCAAAGAAAAATCTGCAGGAACTGCCCAAATGAAACAGGCCTGAGACGAACTGGATGGGCAGTTCCTCAGAACTCAGTCGCCCGCCCCTCCCAGGGCATGAGCGGGGAGGGGGCAGCAGACAAATGGCCCAGATAGAGATTTCCCCGCTGTGTTCTATTTTCCTTCCTAATGCTAACGCCTCAGCTCACGGAATCACCAGGGCTTCTTCTGACAGCCGCAGGGGTGGGGGGGACGTCACACTTCCCTGCCCTGCAGGCCCCCCCAACCCGCCTCCACCTTCCCTCAAGGCCACCAGGACTATAATCTACAGACAAAAAAAATGCTTGGGGGCGGGGGGAGCCCAGGGGGAGCTGGGGGAAGAGTTCAAGGCAGGATGCCTCCCCTTGACCCCGAGCACAAGTTGAGTTGAAACTGCTCTCTTCAGGTCCAAGCTGCCAAAACAAAGTTAAAGGTGTAAAAACAAAGTGAGAAGGTCACGGAGGGATGGGCCTCTCTCTGGAACCCTGGGGTGGTGGCAGGTTTGAAAAGGACTTGACTGAAAAGCACTTTTCAACCATTGTAACTACTACAGATGCCCCTCAACTATAATGAAAGAGTGTGGGAAGGGTGGATATGGGACATTTGGCAGCCAGCTTCCTCCATTCAGTAAACATTTTTACACATTTTAAGCAAAGCCAAAGTCTTGACTTTCTCTCCCAACCTGCTCTTCCTGCAGGTTTCCCCATCTCAGTAAATATTTAATTTACCCAATAGCTCCAGCCAAAAGTCTTGGGCTCGTTCTTGGCTTCTCTCTTGATTTCCCACCTCACATCTGATCCAGCAGCAAATCGTATAGCTTTACATTCAGATATATCCAGAATCTGATCTATTGTCACCGCCTCCACTGCCGCGGCCACCATCCAAGCCACCCACCATCTCTCTCCTCTGGCTTACTGCACCGGCTTCCTAACTGGTCTCCCAGCTGTCTCCTGTAGCCCCGACAGTTAACTGATTCTCCGTGCGGTTGGCCAGAGCGAATTTGCTGAGAACATTTACCAGCTAGGTGGCCTCGGGCAGGTGATTTCACTGTTCTGCACTTCAGTCTCTGTATCTAAACAAGAGAGAAAATAATCGTACCTGCCTTGTGAGACTGTTGTAAAGATTAAATGAAATAAGAGTGTCTGGCACATAGTAAGTCTTAGTTGTATGATCTGTCATTTCCCTCATCATGCTGTATGGTAACCAGTTTTCTAAGAGTCATCTCTAACCACTAGATTGGGTGTTACCAGAAGTCACGGACCGTACCTACCACCCAGCACAACACCAGAAGTCAGTCCTCTGCTCAAACCCTCCCCAGTGGCTTCTCATTCATTTAAAACAGTATCTAAAGGCCCCACTCTGGCCCATAAGACTTCATGTGATCTGTCCCTGACTGTATCTCCTCCAACTCCCCTTCCTCTTACTCACTTCCTTCCTGCCACACGGCCTTCCTTCCGGAGGTTCTGCCATCACACCAAGCCTCTTCTGCCTCAGGGCCTTTGCATTTGCTGGTCCCTTGTCCAGAAAGCCCTTTGCCCAGGTATTTGCATGGCTCATTCCCTCACATCATTAAGGTCTTTGCCTAGTTGTCACCTCCTCAGAAAGGCCTTATTAGACCTTCCTGTCCCCGATAGTCCCCCCTTTAACCTCCTGCCTCCCCTTAGCCTGTTTTATATTTCACCATTACCTGCTCTTATATTACATATGCATTTTTTGTTTACTTGTTTATCTTCTGTCTTGTCCACTAGATTGTAAGCTATATGAGGACGAGAAGGTTGTTCTCTTCACCACTATATTCCCAATGCCCAGAACAATGCCTGACTCATGGCAGGTACTTAATAAAAAATATGTTGGGTGGAGACTTCCCTGGCGGTCAAGTGGTTAAGACTTCACCTTCCAATGCAGGGCATGCAGGTTCAATCCCTGGTCAGGGAGCTAAGATCCCACGTGCCTCGAGGCCAAAAAACCAACACATAAAGCAGAAGCAATATTGTAACAAATTCAATAAAGACTTTAAAAAGGGTCCACATCAAAAAAAAAAAAAAAACATGTTGGCTGGATAAATGAATGAATGAATTGACTGAGCACTCATACACCCTGACACCCTGGCAGGCACTTTACGTACTCCACACTCTTTTGTTCAGTCCTCAAATCATTATACTACTAAGTGGGGCTCCCATTTTAAAGACAAAGGAAACCAGGCCAAGCCCGGAACCTTCCACAGCAGGGTGAGCCCCAAGCAGAAGGGGCCCCAGATGCTGTTCCCCTTGCCCCTGCTCACTCCTGCTCGGCCTTCCTGGCCTAATGGACCTTCCAGGTCAACTCAGACATCTCTTCTTCAATGCAGCCTCTCCTGCCCAGGCAGGCCAGGCCCCCCTCTGGCACCCAGTAGGGTCTGCCTGGCTTCCCACTCCACTTCCAACAGTTGGATGGCCTTGGGTGGGTGACTTTATTCCTCTGCACTTCAGTTCCTACATCCAAAAAGTGCAGAAAAGAATAGTGCCGGCCTCATGAGACTGTTGTGAAGATTAAATGAAGTAAGTAACGACCTCCAAAAATTGCCTGGCATTTAAGTCCTAATATCATGTTTCATCTGTCATTTCCCTCACAATTCTGTGTTGTAATTGGCTGTTTAATGGGCCACCTCCTCCTGCTAGTTGGGTGTTATTGGAAGGCATGGACCCTCTCTAACCCCCAGCACAGTGCATGGCACATGGTAGGCTAATAATCACTGTCTGCTAATCAACAACAGTAAGAGTGAAAACTTACATTCAGTACGTCCTCTTTACGTTCCAGGCCAAGTGCCAAACACTTAAAATGGATGAACTCATCTGAGCCTCACAACAAACTCCGAGGTACTATAAATTTTGCCATTTTACAGATAAGGAAACTGATGCTTTCCATGTTTAAGCAAATTGCCACCCAAATAAGTGGTAAACCCAGCTACTTCTATTCAGAGGAAGGAAGGAAGGAAGGAAGGAAGGAAGGAAGGAAGGAAGGAAATCAACTTGACCTTACTATTGGCTTAGCCAACTCAGAGCTCAAGGGGATTAGTGTACACTTGTGTGTGAAACGGAAGGAGAGAGCTAATAAACTTACAAATCTCCCACCCAGTCCCTAACCTGGCTCTGGCTCCAGCCTAAATAATACAATGGCAGCTAACTGCTTCCTGCTGCCCAGATGCTATCTCTTTAGCAATCAAGCGCCCGGCTTCGGACGCAGAGCTGGAGAATTGTCATTGTTCACCTCTGGGTGAGGGTTGAGGGGCGGGGGGTCACAAGGTCCCTGGGTTTCCTCGTATCTCCACTTCCCTCTACAGAAAATGCCTGTGGGGACATATACGTACCAAAGCCACCTGATGAATAAATCATCCAGCCCGAGGAGCCCAGGCCAGAATGTAGCCCCGATCCCTGACTGTTTCAAAATTGGGGAAGAGAGAGAAAAAAAAAAAAAAAAATTCCATCTCTGAACACCACATTGGGGGAAGTTCCCGCTTGCCCTGAGTTTCAACCCCCTGTGGGGGCTGTCGGAAGCATGCAGCTGAGCGCTGCCAGCACCCAGCACACAGAGTAGTATGGGCTTGTCCGAGGCTGGGAACAAACTCTGATGGGTTGGTCTTGTCTTTCAAAAGGGGTCCTGCTAGCTTGGGAAATGGGTGCCAAGAAAACAAGTGATAGACATACAGTTTGAAAGCCACAGCAGTCTAACCTGGCCGAGGCAGGAAGGATGGGGTAGTCAGGCAGAGAACATGGGTTTGGGGTCTGGCCTTGGGTTCAGATCACAACTCTACCACCCACTGATTGGGAAATCTGGATGGGTTGTTTGTCCTTTTTTTGCCTTGGTTTTCTCATCTGTAAAAATGGGGATCGTAATTCTCACCTTACGCAGTTGTTGTTGGGCTTAAGAGGGATGAGGGCTGTAAAGTGCCAAGGACAGAGGACAGAGTAGGTGCACTGTGACATGTTAGTTCATTTCGCCCGAGGGAGGGGGACCCTGAGCCAGGAGGGCCAGGGCCAAGTGGAGGATAGTCACCCACATAAGGGGATCCCCTTCCATACTGCAAACACAGTATCCAGGGCCCGTGGCCATAAGGTACCTGTTGATTCTAATTCCCTCGCATACTCTTAGGAGCATGCGTTTTCTTTCAGAGGGCTTTGCGATTCATAGCACATGTTTCAAACATGCCTCCTGTACACTGAGCACAGCGCTCAGGTCTTCTCTTCAAAAATTAATTCATCCAATAAATATTTACTGAGCGCTGACTGCTTGTCAGGCCAGGATCTGGGATGAGCAAGACAGGCCTGGGGCCCACCCTGGGGAAGCCGGGCCGTTTGGCTGGGGAGACAAACCAGGCATGGGGGCGTGGTGCGGGTTCTGCTGGTGAGCCCCTTGATCATGGGTAAAAGCAGAGATGCTGTGACGTGAACAGGCTACTTGCTGAAAAGAAGGAAAGGAAACACATTGAAGGAGCGCCCACAATACTCCAGAGATGAAGCACCTCGTGGTCCTGGGCTCTCAGATCTCCCAGTGGAAGCGAGGGCTTCCTCCGTATAGGCAAGGCTGCTGGACTCTGGGAGGCCAGGTGCCCCTCACACGGGGACCGCTGGAAGAGCCAGGATTTGAACACTGGCTTTCCTTGACACCCAAGCTAGCGTTCCTTCCGCTGTGTCACAGGGAATTAATACAGTACGTCCCCATCCCCTGAGGATTTCAGACCATCTGCAGATGGTCCAGCTGTGGGGGGAGTTTAGGATCAGACTTCACGGGGCCTGGAGTGCCAATGTAGCACATGCAGTCTTGGTTTTTGAGCAGAGCAGATGATAAGTTAGGAGCTGTATTTGAGAAAGAGAAGCTCTGACTGGGGGGCAACAACCCCAGAAAGAATATAATGTCAGCTCTCATTGCTGAGCCCTGGGCTCACCCCAGCCCTACCGTTATCAAGCTGTGCTAGAGATCAGAGAAGTGCAGCCATCCGCCCAAAGTCCCATGGCTGGTGAGAAGGATTTGAGCCCACAGCCCGTGCTCCTGACCACTGCCTCGCTCATCTGGGTGAGAGGTCAGCAACTAGAGAAAAAGCTGTGGGAAAGGAGAGGCCGGCGGTCCATGGAAGAGACTTGCAGAGAAATCTCTGGAGCTCTGTGCCTCCCCAAGCCCTGCTCCAGCCCAATGTCTCTGTGCCATGACAGGCTTCACCTTTTCTTATGCTGCGTTCCCTCCTAGAACACCCGGCCCCTTCTCACGGTCTCTTGGAAGTTGACCTATCTGTCCCAAAGTTCACTCCCTCTCCTGACCTCCCACTGCTCTTGGTGCCTCTGACCCCCAACCCTACACTGGAAGCCAAGATCAGAATCTGGACCTGTCACCGCTTGGCTGTGTAACCAGGGCTAGTCTCTGCCTCAGTTTCCTTGTCTGTCATAAGGATGTCACAGATCTACTTCACCCAAGCTCTGTAAGAACTAAATCAAGGGCAACAAGGAATATGCCGGGGCCCTAAAAGGGAAAGAGTGATGTTTCCTGGTGACAAGAGACTCCTCATTAATTTTGCCACATTGTCCCACCAGATTGTGATATTTGAACCGCGGTTATTTTTGCCTCTTGTCTGTTCTGCTGGGGCAGACTCCACACGGGACCAGTCACAGTGAGGCTTCTGCTCTGGGTGTCTTGCTGCCGAAAGACCCTGGGAACCAGAGGAGCCAGTGTGGACAAGGGCCTAGCTGCCTGGGCCTCCCCACCCCTGCCAGTCCTTTCCTGAGTCTGCATTGGCCCTCTGGCTTCCGAGGCAGCTGCAGGCCTACACAATTCACCTCCTTCCCGTGTAACCCATTTCAGGATTAGCCAGCCAGGAGGTCATAAAATGCAAAGAGGAAGTGGGAGCATCCCACAATTGTAGGAACCCGGACTCCAAGGGAAGTGACCTGTCTGTTGGTCTGTCTGCCCCTGGGGAAGTGGGCCGTAAATCCAGGTCTTAAGGGCTGGTGAAAGGATACGAGCTATTTATAAAGAAGTCTGGGGCTTTTGAACTCTTTAAAGAGGCAATAACCTTCTCTCAGGTAATTGGGGTTTGGTAGCCAGGGCTCAGATGCTTCAGCAAACAAAGCTGCCAGCGCCCAGCTGGGAGAGTGAGGTGGGGAGTGGGTGCTGGGAAGAGACAGGCCCCGCCCGGCCCCCTGCTCTCCTTTGCGTCCCTGGCCCCGTGCTGGTCACTGAGCACACACAGGTTAACTCGCGACTAGGGACTCTTCGCTTCCTGTGAAGAGTACGGGAGGCCGCTCTGTGGGCTATCATAGGTGTTCCTCCAGGTTTGCATCAAATGCTATTTCTTCCACATTGAATATTCTCCCCTCTGGTCCCTAAATGTCACTACATCCGAGAGTCCTTCCCTGACCATGCTGGCATCTTTCGTCGCATTAGTTGGTTTTATTTTCTTCAAGGAACTTTCGGCCATCTGTGAGCTGGGCCTTATGCCCAAGTCCTTTCCAGATCCTTAGCACCAGTGCCCTGCTTGGCATGTGGAAGGTACTCCCTAAGTATCTGTTGCATGAATGAATAAATTAACATAAGGATCACACAGGGGGCTTCCCTGGTGGCGCAGTGGTTGAGAGTCCGCCTGCCGATGCAGGGGACACGGGTTCGTGCCCTGGTCTGGGAAGATCCCACATGCCATGGAGCGGCTGGGCCCGTGAGCCATGGCCGCTGAGCTTGCGCGTCCGGAACCTGTGCTCTGCAACGGGAGAGGCCACAGCAGTGACAGGCCTGTGTACCGCAAAAAAAAAAAAAAAAAAGAATCACACAGAAGAGGGGACCTTGACTCTGCTGTGGGAGCCGGGAGGTAAGACTGGACCAAAAAGCCTTCTTAGAGAAGGTGGCATGCGAGTGTACCCTGCGGGAATAGCAGCCCCTATGAGTGTGGACCAGGGGACTCAGTATGTTTCAGTGCCTGGTGTGTTTCAGCGAGCAGGAGAAAGCCTGGGCTGCCAGAGTACAGAGGCAGGAGGTGAGGCCGGAAAGGAGGGTTGCAAGCAGGTTATAAAGGCTCTGAAAGCTGAACTACAAATAACTTTGATTGGAAAAAACTACGTTTCACCAGGTGTTTTCAGGGAGGATGAGAGGGATGAAGAGTTAGAACACAGGGGACTTTAGGGAAGTGAAACTGTCCTGTGTGATACTGTAATAGTGGCGACATGTTATTATACATTTGTCCAAACCCACAGAATGTAAAACAAACACAGAGTGAACCCTAATGTAAATTATGAACTTTTTAGTTAATAATAGTGTATCAATATTGGCTCATCAATTGTAACAAATGTACCACATTAATATAAAGTGTTAATAAAAGGAAAAATTGAGGAAGGAAGGGGTAACGTGTGAACTCTTTAGTTTCTGCCCATTTTTCTGCATACCTAAAACTGCTTTAAAAAAATAAAGTCTTTTAAGTGTAAAAAAGAAAACAAAAGACAAAGTGTCCACCAATTGTGATAGAACAAATCAGCCGTAAAAATTATGTACTGGTTTAGAACAATCTCCAACAGAAAGGTAAGTGCTAACCAGTAAGGATAACAGAAAGGTAAGTGCTAACCAGTAAGGATGGCATGACCCCACTTTTGTGGTTCCTCAGGGCTGGATTATGGCTGGACGTCTGGGGTGATACCCAAGGCACTGTGGCATCCTCCCCTCTGGGAGGGGATGCATGGAGACCTTTCACTATACACCCTTTGGCATTTTTAAATTTTTGGACCACGTGCAAGTAATACCTTTCCAAAAAAGACATAAACTTTAAAATGTATCTGTAAACTTAAAAACTTTTCTCCTTCAGGTCTAGCTTATATAGGCACAGTGGAAAAGAAAAATCCTGTGCACTGTTCCTATCTTCCAGGAGTTGATGGTCCCCCCGCATCTCTGCCTAACACTCTTTACACTTGTGATGATGAGTTATTCTTAAATATTTGCTATGATTTGTCTTCCCTGTTCAAGTGTCAACTCCTTGAAGCCATGGGTATTGTCTGTAACATGTACTGCTATATCTCTGGTGCCCGCTAAAAAGATCTTTTAATACTATGTTGACATACTGACAGCTTAAATTCAGCCTCTTCCATGAAGCTTGCCTGACTGCACCATGGAAATCTCTCCTAAGTTTTCATGTCTTCCTAGTTTTCTTTCTTTGATTTATTCAACAAATGCCTATTGTGCGCCTACCCTGTCAGACACTTCACTCTCGCAGTACAATCTTCCGCTCATGTTTCTTTCCCTCTCCATGTAACCGCTATGTGCAGGCATTGTATACTATCTTTGTATTTCCTTGTACAATCTAGAACATTACTGTGCACATAGTACATGCCCAGTGAGTGAATTCACTCAATTCATGTTCTAACCAAGTGAGTTAATATAAATAACCAACATGGGAGCAGCCATTGATTTTTCACTTAATCCTCACAGCAAGCCATCAGGATTAGCACCATTTTGCAGATGAGGAAACTGAGGCTAGAGGCATGCAATGATTTGCTCAGGGTTCCACAACCAGTAGAAAGCGGAGGCCAGGTTCTAGAATGGAGGGGAGGAACAATGTCACCTTCCTGTACGGGAGTCAGACCACATTTCTGAGATGGCCTTGAGGTCACCCAGTGGGAAATGGCTCTGCTAGTCTCACAGGCAACAGTCTGACTGTAGATGGTGGGAGGGATGGATTTTAAAGGGGTCATTTTCATGACAATGGTCACTGAATGACAGGGGTTCAGTCTAAGCACCAGAGAAGAGCACCATCAACCGTACCACACAGGTGGGTGCTACAGGGCATCAAAGATGGGCTGTCAGTGCCCAAGTGGCAGTGCTCCCACTGGAGGGGCAGCAGAGAGGGGGACAGGGAGGGAGGGGAGAGGGAGAGCCAGGAAGGGCCAGGCCAAGGCCCCCAAGCATTCAAGTGATAATACCACCAGATAATCCAGAACCCATCCTGACGTGGTCAGAGAAGGGGCAGGAGCGGACAGGGCTACAGTCAGAGCAGCAGAACTCCAGGAGTCAGGGTCCTGGAATCCCTCACAGTCTGTAGGAGCAGCAGCACAGAGGGTGGTGGAGGAAAACGCCCCAGAGGAATACGAGCAAGGCATGGGCTTGGCGGTTAGGATCACGGAATAAAGCTAAATCCCTCCCCGCAGCGTCTAATAACATGAAAACCAGTTTAAAAAAAGCCAACAGGGCTTCCCTGGTGACGCAGTGGTTGACAGCCCGCCTGCCGATGCAGGGGACGCGGGTTCGTGCCCCGGTCCGGGAAGATAACACGTGCCGCGGAGCAGCTGGGCCCGTGAGCCATGGCCGCTGAGCCCGCGCGTCCGGAGCCTGTGCTCCGCAACGGGAGAGGCCACAACAGTGAGAGGCCCGCGTACCGCAACAAAACAAAACAAAAAAGCCAGCAAACAGTAATTCACCAAGAACATCCAGAAAGCCTGTATGGTGTGCAGGTCTGCTTGCTGAGTAACACGGGATTCTTGGTCTCCACGTGCGAGTACTACATGAAGCACCAAGCATCTTTCATCCCAGGCTACCCAACAGCCCGATGAGCAAGATGCTGTCCCCATTTATAGATGAGGAAACAGGCTGCCACCCGGGTCGCACACGGGCAAGTTGCAGAGCGCTGTTCCAACAGCTCCATCTCCCCCCAACCACTGGCCTCAGACTCCTAGACTCTACAAGGCACTCCCTGGCCAGATGCCGTGCCACTCACCATGTGTTAGCTCACTGAATCCTTGCAGCCACCCAGTGCCTAGTGCTGTTATCAGGACCAGAACCAGGGTAAGCTGAGTGCCTTTATCTTAACTAAAACCAGGATCAGTGTTACTGATTTTTTCTTTTGCCTTAGGCTCCAGTATGGCTCTGTGTGGTCCTTCTTTGTTTACATTTTTGACAATGTGTTCATCATGGATTTTTAGCATTGATTTTGACTCCTGAAAAATATTGCATGAAGTTATTATTTGTCTTTTTTAAAAAATAAATTTATTTATTTATTTATTTTTGTCTGCGTTGGGTCTTCATTGCTATGCACGGGCTTTCTCTAGTTGCGGCGAGCAGGGGCTACTCTTGATCGTGGTGCGCGGGCTTCTCATTGCGGTGGCTTCTCTTGTTGCGGAGCATGGGCTCTAGGCGTGCAGGCTTCAGTAGTTGTGGCACGTGGGCTCAGTAGTTGTGGCTCACGGGCTTAGTTGCTCAGCGTCATGTGGGATCTTCCCAGACCAGGGCTCGAACCCGTGTCCCCCGTACTGGCAGGTGGATTCTTAACCACTGCACCACCAGGGAAGCCCCTATTATTTGTCTTGATCTCTGAACTTTTGGCAGGGATGGGGTAGAGGAGGTGGGGCACCTCTTAAATTCTGTTCTCAGGTCTAGTGCCTCACCCACCTCACCTTGGTCCTGGCCCTGAATTATACCCACTTTCCAGATGAGGAAACTGGTACATGGGGGAGGGGTTATTTGTCTTGATTACAGAGCTGGGAAGCAAGTCCTAGAGCAGAAATTAGAATCCAGGGAGTGCACTGTCTTCAGCTACCACGCTCACTTCTCAGGGATTTGTGTCTTGTAATCAGGACGCTTTTACCTCGGCTCTGATTCTCTCACCCTTTATTCTGCAGTTTTCAGGCGTCAGACCGCCCTCCTCCACTCCAGCCTGGCCCTTCCTCACCCCCAGCACCATGCCACAAACCCCATCTGTCTTTCCAAACCATCCCCCACCCGGCGGCCTCCCTGGAACTCTTGCTGACTTCCTGAGTCTCCCAAACGGATGCGGTTTCTCCGTCCTCTGTACCAAAGGCCCTCTGTGTATCTTCTCTGTGGCACGTACTCTTCCCTCTCCTGCTGTAGGTCATGTCTGGACTTGCCTTACTCATCTTCTCAGATGACCTTTGTTATCATCACCTCCCCGAGGTAGGAGCTGCAGGAGGAAGCGCGTTTCGTCTACTCCTGTTTAAGTGCCCTCAGGACCTCCGCTAGGGCTTTCTTCATAATAAACACTTAGGGAAAATATTTTAAATGCTGTGTTAATGTCGGTTAGGAGTGCAGGCTCTGCATCCAGGCTCACTGCGTTTGAATCCTGGCTCTGCCACTTACGAGCTGTGTGACTTGGTCTGTTTCCTCAAGTGCAAATTGGAGGTAATATCGGGCAGCTTGATAATGAGTTTCTAGTACACTTCTTGACTCACGGGACATTGTCACAGGATGTTAGCTGCAATTAGTAAGGGCTCCATAGAGGTAGCAATTGTGATTAGGTAAACGGATGTGCTAGCCAGTTACAGGATAGCTTAGATCGGAGATTAGCCAAGTAGGTGCTCAGTTAGAGTGTGGCTATGAGAATGGAAAAAGGAGGGAAGGATACAAGATGCACGTTGGGGGGTAAACGGACCCAAAGAAGGCAGGGGGATAGGTTAGGGTGAGCTGAAGGTATTGTTGGGGGATGTATGTTTGGGGGTAACCAGTGGTTCCTGGGACCTGCTGACACCATTTCTGCATTATGTAAACTGCAGGCCAACCTGTGCTGGCTAAATGATGGTGGAGTTTAAAACATACAGCATGAGGAAACTGTGAACTGATAGACAACCAAACAAGAAAGAGAAAGGCACGGAGGCATCTCCTTAGGGCTGGGGAGACAGGGAATCTTCCAATTCCATCTGACAAAAGAGCCCGTGGGAAAGCAGGCTGCATCTTCCTCTTCCAGCCCCCAAGGTGCTAGTTTCTTCACAGGGTGAGGCTGGGGCGAGGGGTCCTTGGGGAAACCAGGGAGAGCTGCGGGCCGCCCCCTCCCGGGCAGGCAGGGGCATTTGGTCAAGTGGCCGGAAGGAAGGTCCATTAGAAGGCCATAAAGGGGGCGAGCCTCCTGACCCAAGGGCCTCTGGTCATGTCGCGGCCAAAGGGCCAGGCTCAGAGCGAACAAAGGGACCTTCCTTGGCAGGAAGCCGCTGAGAGGCTCAATTGCCTTGTTCTCGTCCCAGCTCTCACTGGTCCAACGGCCCCTCTGCTCACTGAACTGCAGACCCCTTCCTCTCCACAAAACAAGGGCTGGGGGTCGGGAGGCTCCTGACGGATGAAGAGAATTATCCCAACTACAGAAGACTCTGGAAATAAAAGGGGTTATCTCCCAGGGGTGTCGGGGTGACTTGAGGGGGACCAAAAGGCCTGCTCCATTTGGTGCCTGAAATTCCCACTCTTAACTACCGCCAGGGTCCCAGGCCCTGGGAGGTGTCATTATCACCTATTAGCATCTTAAGCAAGTTTTAATGTTCTGGGAGGGGCCGTGGAGGCCAGGCTGGGAGCCGAGGCAGTAAGGGAGGCCCAAGGAAGGGGCTCCAGACCAAATCTCCCTGGGGGGCGGTGAGAAAGGAAGGAGGTCTTAGACCAAAGGGGACTCAGAGGAGTTGTGAGGACAAACGCTGCCTATTTCAGACTCCCGAGCACATCCTGTTTCCATGAGACTTCCTCAGGCCCCTTTGTGCCTCGGCTTCTCGGCCAAGACCATCCCAGAGAAACTTCTGAAAATCTGCTCGCCGTGAACCACCACCTCCTTGTCTTGGTTCCACAGCCCAAGACTTCTGACAAACAAAACAAAAAAAGGCAGAGTTTTCTTGAGCTCTGCAGAGCCCGGGAATGGACATGACCATGGGATGCAGTGCGTCCAAGCCAGGCACTGTACACACCCGGCTATGACATCAGACCTGCTGACAGTTTACTCCCATCAGACTGGTTTTGTGTGCCCGACTGGTGTCAGGCTGGTTCTCCCCAGAGAAAAGCCCCAACTAGAGGGCCCTTTCCAAACAGCCTGTGGGAAGGATGAGGCTGGTGGGTCTTACAGTGGTCAGCATCGCCATCAGTCACTCAGTTGTTAGGGGTCCCGGCCACGTTGGGCAAAAATGACATTTCTGGCTGTGCTGCCAACTAGCTGTGTGACCCCAGGCAAGTGACTCAGTCACTCTGGGCCTCAGTTTCCTCTGTTGGAAAATGGGGCTGATCATAGCAGCTACCTCATAAGATTTCTGAGAGGACAAAAGTTCTTCCCACTCTTAGAGGGACCAAAATACCCAACCCAGCCTAGGAAGCCCAGCAGGCCCTGGGCTACGTGCTTGCCCATCATGACAGTCCTTCCTGCTTGGACCTCGGGCTCTCTGGTCTTATCTAGGTCATCAGCCCTCTGAGCCGTTCCATTCAGCACTCATTGTACCAGCTTCCTGGAAAATCTTCTCTTTGGATAACTCTTTCCAGTTTTAAATTCTAACTTAACCAACCCAACCCTCTCTAAATCAGGCCCCTGTTTCAACCTCCTGCAACACCCTCTTCTTTCCCTTCACAGTACTTGGCCCCATCCATCATTGGACCCCGATTTGCGTGATCCCGTGTTTAAGGCCAGCTCCGCTCAGTAGGCTGCAGGCTCGCAGAAGACCGAGACTCATTCATTGTGTGGCGCCACGGCCTAGCACATAGCTAGCGCTCAAATAAATCTTGGTTGAACGGAAAAAATAAAAGGAGATGATGCAGGTAAGATATCAGGCACAGTTCCGGGCCATTAACAGCATCGGCCGCTTTGGCCGCTATGCTGTGCTGGCTGATTCAAGACCCTTCAGAGAAGAAAATGCCGGAGACAGGCCACTCCCTGCAAGGCGATTACAGAGGAGACAGGAAGACATGACTGGCATCAACGGGGAACAGTAAGGGACAGTATTGAATTAAATGTTCCATGGTGGGGTGTAACTGCCTTGGCAGCTCAGAGAAAAAGAGCTAATGAGGGCAGAGGAAAAGCATATTGGAAAAAAAAAAAAAAAAAGAACCAACGCTGAGGAGAAAGTGGTGCTGGAATAGCAAAGGAGAGTGGGGTAGAACTCCAGGTGGGAGCAAAATCATCTTTCCACTAGCTACCATTTTCCACTAGCAAAAGCAGCAATAACAGTTATCACCACCGTAGAGCTGATATTCAATGCAACATTTCCAAGGACCAGGTACTATAGCAAACCTTTTACAGAATTATTTTATTTCATCTTCAAAACAACCCTCAGAAAGTTCTTTTATTCTCACTATTTTAGAGAGCATCTCTTCCCACATCCATGTTGACCATTTTAGAGGTAAGGATGTTAAGGCTAGGAGACTCTTCTGTAATCTGCCCAGGAGCTCACAGCTAGTAAGCAGAGGATCTGAGACTCGCACTCAGACGCTTCCAGACCCAGTGGGGCCCGAGGAAGGCTGCAACAGCCTGGCAGCAGCATTTACAGTGGATGCGACAGTAAACCTTGAGTGGGGATGATATACTGAAAGCTGGCTTGGGGGTGGCAGACTTGGTCCATTCTAGTATAGAAGGAATGGACTAATGTTTCAGAGTTGACAAGGTGAGCCCATGGGCAGGGGTGGCCACTGTGGACATAAAGAGGAAGGGGTGGATGGATGTAGGAGAGATTTTAAATAAGGAATAGTCAGGGCCTGGAAGCCGACTGGCTCTAAGTGTTGGATGTTAAAGGGTATCATTTAAAGCCGGGGTCCCCAACCCCCGGGTTGCAGACTGGTCCGCGGCCTGTTAGGAACCAGGCTGCACGGCAGGAGGTGAGTGGCATGTGAGTGAGCGAAGCTTCATCTGCCGCTCCCCATTGCTCCCTATTGCTCTCATTACTGCCTGAGCCATCCTCCCCCCACCCTATCCCGTGCGTGGAAAAATTGTCTTCCCTGAAACCCGTCTCTGGTGCCGAAAAGGCTGGGGACCGCTGACTGAAAGAGAACTCTCGAGTTTTAAGTCAAGTTACAATATGGGCCCACCCCCCATCTTGTCAACAGTACTTAAGGAGTTCCTTTTGACAATCTGCGTCAGAGCTTAGGAACCCCTATTTTCCCCAGCATTTTTAAGATATCTTTCCCTGGGTTGAGTGGTACACCAGTGCTGGCTCATAAGAATGGCTAGAGAACATCTCTTCCCACTTCCATGTTTAGCAACATCATGTTGGCTGCTTGGGAGTATTTACACTGTGGAAATTGGCAAATGCTACTAATCAGTGCTTTTATTTCCCTGGGGAGCTAGTCGTTAAGCACTTACCAGAAAACAGGTGCCTGGATTCAATTGAAATGTCTTCCACTGCACATCAGGACTATTTTCTCCCTTCCCACCGTAAGTGAAGAATAAAGAGGAAGAACGTGTAGGCTCAAAAAAAGGGAGCAATGGAGTCCCATGTGAACAAGGTCACCTCTTGAGCTACAGGTAATTACAATAGCTACCATTCCCTAAAGACCAGGTCTGTGCCACAATCTGGACTGAGACTGCTACCTGTATCATCTCATTTAATCATCCCAACAGCGCTGTTAGGTAGGTCCTACTGCCACACCCCTCTCACAGGTGAGACACCAAGGCTCAGACAGATCAAGTCACTTGTCCACAGTGAGTCATGGAGTAAATGACAGAGCTGGGATTCAATCCAGGTGTGTCTGTTCCCACATCCCTGGCACTTGACATGGAGGCTGTTTCTCTCTAGGAGACTTTCACAGTCTCCTCTCCCGACCAGTCCTGACCAGTCCCTCTTTTCCTAGCTGTACTGACCTCTACCTTGGTGAGTCACTTCTCATTTGCAAACACCAGAAAAGAATTCTGATTGTTTTGGCAGAACAGGGATTTATTTAGAGGTTACAAGGTAGTTCACAAAATTGCCAGAAAGGTAAAGAATCGAGCTTGGAAAACAAGCAGGAATCCAGGTGGACCAGTCGCCCACCAGATGACACCAATGCTGTCCCCCCACCGTCGAACACTTTGCTGCTGTTGCAAACTGGATGTAGTTGCCACTGCCTGGGGTGAATTCTCTTTTCCTGCTTCTTTGCTTTGCCTATCCTGGACCCTGAGCCCCAGTGGGAAACATGTGATTGGCTGAGTGTCACTCACTTGGCTGCACCCTGACCTCCAGGGGGTGGGGAGGGCTTCTGGAGCAGGAGGTAGATCCTACCATCAGGATTCTTACAGTGGGGGATCCCCAAGCATAGGAGGGGGTTCACATGCTGGGTAGCCTCAGGGAGCTCTATCACTTTCACACACTGGTTTTTCCTAACTCCTTGGCTACCTATGCACAAATTCTTTGTGCCCCTTGGAGACAAATAGAATATCACCCACCACTTTTCTTATCCTCTTCCGTATATTTCTTTCTTCACCATAAATTATGACACATTCAGTTACAAATGATGGGAAAACACAGCTCAGACAATAAAGAGGATGTATAGGCTAATGTAGCTAAAAATGTCATGGAGTATTTGCCTTCAGGTGAGGTTTGATCCAGCCTTTCAAATGACATCAAGAAAGACTTCATATCTTTCCATCTCTTTGCTCTGCCTCCACAGTGTCAGCTTCACCCTCCCATAGTAGCCAAATGGTCAACACAGTTTCAAACCATATGCCTTTACACCTCCCACTCGAGGAGAAGGAAGAGGGTTTTTCTAGTGGCTCCTACACAGGTCAAGATTCCTTCTCTGCTTTCGGCTTAAACTGGGGACACTTGCCCCTCTCCAAACAATGACCATGGTCATGGGATGGGATACACTGATTGATCCAGGCCAATCAGGGTTTACCCCTGGAGCTAGGCTTGCTGGCCAATGCCACCCAAACCTGAGCACGGGCAGGCACAACTGGCCCACAGGACTATCAGAGGACTGTTAATGGAATCAATGCTACAGACACAATCAGAAAATGCAGGCAATGAGTCCCACATGGTTCCCATGCCAGCACTGGGACTCCATTTATCTCTGTAAGCACATCAGAAAGGTGTAAACCCTTGGTGATACTGACTATTCCTGATTCATTTTTGTACCCCAATGATTAGCAAAACCCCTGATACATAGACACAGAGTGTGTCTGTCTAAGGAACTCAAGAAAGTGTTCAGCAAGTAAGAACAAAATTTTGAAGTGGGAACATTCTATATGAGCTTCATAGACCACTGAACACCATGTATAGGGAGGGGGCTTTAGATCTGCCCCAGTCAAGGACTGGCCCTGTGGCCGCTGCCCGGTACAGGTCCTCCCTGAGGTGTACATGGAGCAGTACCAACCGTCAGTGGCCAGTTGGGTTATTTGAAGTACTGTCAACCTCCCGGAAAGCTCTCTGGGCTCGGTGCCCTCAGCTGCACTTCCAATCTAAAGGTGATGGTGTGAGTCACGAAGGTGGGTATGGGGGCTGGGGGTATCAGTCCTGGCTTTGAACAATGCCCCTCTGTGAGAATCCCTATTCATTGAGCATGACTCACTCTGTCTTTTTAGAACAGGGTTCCTGTCTCCTTTGGGTCTCTGGGACTTCATGGCACAGGTTTTGAAGGAAAATATGGTAATAATAATAAAGAGAGAGAGCAGAGCTGGGGTGGGAGAGAATGGGAGAGAAAAGTTATGAATATCAGTATCTTTTCTTTCCTCTGGCTCAAATGTATTAAAAATGGAGATCTCCAAACAATCTCAAAGTCACTCAAACCAGTACCTCATTTAAGGATGGTGCAGTATTAACCCAAATACATCATTATCCTTAAAGTATCTTTACCACACAATTGATTTGCTCAGAGAACATTTAGCACAAAGCACTCAGGGACATCTGGGCTATGTTTTTTAGAAAGGTTTTCTCTTGCAACCAACTCACCCCATATCCCCATCCTTTTTTTTTTTTTTTTTAATAGATGCTACTTTTTAGAGCAGTTTTAGGTTTATAGAATAATTGAACAGAAAGTACAGAGAAAGTCCATATGCCCTATTCTGTCTCTCCCACATAATGCCCCATCACTAGCATCTTGCATTAGTGTGGCACATTTGTTACAATTGATAAACCAATATTGATATATTATTACTAACTAATGTCTATAGCTTATATTAAGATTCACTCTTTATGTTGTATATACAAGGGTTTTTTTTTTGCGGTATGCGGGCCTCGCACTGCTGTGGCCTCTCCCGCTGCGGAGCACAGGCTCCGGACGCGCAGGCTCAGTGGCCATGGCTCACGGGCCCAGCCGTTCCGCGGCATGTGGGATCTTCCCGGACCGGGGCACGAACCCGTGTCCCCTGCATCGGCAGGCGGACTCTCAACCACTGTGCCACCAGGGAAGCCCTATACAAGGGGTTTTGACAAATGCATTAATGTCATGTATCCGCCATTGCAGTATCACACAGGATGGTTTCACTGCCCTAAAAATCTCCTGTGCTCCATCTATTCCTCCATCCCTCTCGCCCCCTAGAGCCCTGGCACCCACTGACTGATCTTGTACTGCCTCTGTAGTCTCGCCTTTTCCAGGATGTCATATAGTTGGAATTATATAGCAAGTAGCCTTTTTAGATCGGCTTCTTTCCCTTAGTAATATGCATTTAAGTCTCCTCCATGTCTTTTCATGGCATGATAGCCCTTTTTTATTTTTTATTAGTGAAGAATATTCCATTGTCTGCATGTACCAAAGTTTGTCTATTCACCAAGTGACGGACACTTTGGTTGCTTCCAACTTTTGGCAATTATGAATAAAACTTCTGCCAACATTCCTGTGCAGGTTCTTGTGTGGACATAAGTTTTTAACTCATTTCGATAAACACCAAGGAGCCCAGCTGCTGGGTCATATGGTAAGAGTATATTTAGATTTGTAAGAAACTGCTAAACTGCCTTCCAAAGTCACTGTAACTTTTTGCACCCTCACCAGCAATGAATGAGAGTTCCTGTTGCTCCACATCCTTGTCAGCGTTTCATGTTGTCAGTGCCCTCATGAATATCGAGGCTATTTCCTAGCAAGGTTTTATCTTGCAATGAACCCACCCTATGCCCTCATCTATTTTTTATTAAAAAAAAAGGATGATTGGTTTGAAGTCCCTAAATTTGTTATGCAGCATTAGGTAGTTGATATAAGAGCCACATGTCAGCCCTAAGCCATCAGCCAGCACCAATGTGCCAGGCATGTGCGTCGTCCATGTTGGATCCTCCAGTCTTCAGATGGCTGCAGCTCTAGCTGACGTGTGACTGCAGTGGCATAAGAGGCCGCAAGTGTGTACTGCCCAGCCAAGACCTTCCTGAATTCCTGACCTACAAAAACTATTTATTTCCTGGACCTCATCATGACTACGCAATAGAAGTTCAGGATTCCTAGGTTCTTCTCATTTAATAGCATCGCAGAGAAAAAGGGAACAACCCTGTGTTCTATTCTTCACTTACATGTTTGTTGGCTACACATCAGTAGACAAGGCACATCACTTTTTGGAAACTCATTTTCCTGAGTTATGAAACAAAACACCACCACCAACTCTGCTCACCTGTCAGAGTTGATGTGAGAATAAACGTGGCCATGTTTTGTAAAGTGTCACTTACTGAACAAAATTTCAAGTATCATATTAATGGAGGGGACCAGTAGTGAAAATTTCAAAGTGATGTCTATCTGACTTTGGATCTTTATATAAGATTTCCTCTCCATCCAAATTGCACATAGGCTTTCCTTAAGCTGAGACTGTGTCCTCTGGGCACATTTCTAATGGCCTAATGGGAGAGGTCCCCCCAAAATTTAACATTTGCAACATAAACACAATGTGCATAATCTATTTGAGTATACTGCCCTAGACAAAACAAAATGTCTATATAATTCCTAACCATCCAGACTGGGTCTACCTTAGACAAGTAAAAACTAAAATGATAACCACAGTGATTACAATTTACTGGGCACTTATTATTTGCTGAGCACTATGTTAGGTACTTTATATACAGTATCTCAATGAATCCTTTCCCAACCCCATGGGTAAATATTATTACCCTCTTTAACTGATTAAAAAAAAAGAAAAGATTTTGACTTCCAGGTGAAAATGAAGGATTGAATACACGTAAATGTGTTTGTTCCCATCTAAAACTACATTAAAAGAGTTAACTGATTTTTAAAAAATAAATTTATTTATTTTTTTTTTGTTTTTGTCTGTGTTGGGTCTTTGTTGCTGCCTGTGGGCTTTTCTCTAGTTGCAGCGAGCAGGGGCTACTCTTCATTGCAGTGCGCAGGCTTCTCATTAGGTGGCTTCTTTTGTTGCAGAGCACGGGCTCTAGGTGCATGGGCTTCAGTAGTTGTGGCACTCAGGCTCAGTAGCTGTGCCTCGCAGGTTCTAGAGCACAGGCTCAGTAGTCGTGTCACATGGGCTTAGCTGCTCCGCGGCATGTGGGATCTTCCCAGACCAGGGCTCGAACCCGAGTCCCATGCATTGGCAGGCGGATTCTTAACCACTGCGCCACCAGGGAAGCCCGATTTTTTTTAAAGTCAACCAATGTCTGGCACATAGTACAGGCTCATAAGTATTTGTTGAATAAATGAATAAAGTAATAAATGAAAACAATTAATAATCCTACAAGGTAAATAAAACAGACACTGAGCTCACACCAAAAAAATTTTGGAAGCTGAAATGAATATGAATGGACTTTGCAGACCTGAGAAATTTGAATCCTAAGTCAGCCGTGTGGAAAGCCGAGGAACAGTCAGATTACAGCTCAGACTTCCCCCAAGGGGTCAGAATAGGGAGCACTAGTTATCTCCTAAAGTAGGGGTGGGGTGGAGCTAAAATCAGGGGACTGGTTGGTTTAAAAGTTAGTTTAAGAAGCTGGTGGGGGCTTCCCTGGTGGCGCAGTGGTTAAGAATCTGCCTGCCAGTGCAGGAGACATGGGTTTGAGCCCTAGACTGGGAAGATCCCACATGCTGCAGAGCAACTAAGCCCGTGCACCACAACTACTGAGCCTGCATGCTAGAGCCTGCGAGCCACAACTACTGAGCCCACATGCCACAACTACTGAAGCCCATACGCCTAGAGCCCGTGCTCCACTACAAAGAGAAGCCACCACTCCACAATGAAAAGTAGCCCCTGCTCGCTGCAACTAGAGAAAGCCCATGCATGGCAACAGACCCAATGCAGCCAAAAATAAATAAATTAAAAAAAAAAAAGGATGAAGCTGGTGGATCCCAGATCCCATCACCCACTCTAGTCAGCCGTGTGACTCCCTCTTTCCCACCTGGACAAAAGGCTAAGCTTTTTTCTCAGGAGAGGGTAGAATGGGAGGGGTCTGAATTAGAGAACACCCTACAACTGAGGGTAAAGGTACCATGGGAAAACAGAGGGATCTGGTGACACTGACACATTGAATGCTGAGCCCCCAGCCCTCCTTTCTACCTTGGCTCCCAGAAAGCTGGCAGTCAGTCTTGTACTCTCCTAACAGAAGAGAAACCCCTTCTCTGGGGAATTTGACTAGCCCAAGAGGGAAGATACAAAATACTAAAACCAGGAGTTTCCCAATGAGGGGCCAGCTAGATCAGCATACAGCAAAGATCACAGTCATGCAGAGCTTCCAAAAAAATACCTCATTCTTAAATATGAACAAACAAGGGTCCCTATACATTTGAGGAAAGCCAAATGAAAGGTAGAGACCAAAGCAAACATAAAAAAAGCATTTTGGAGGAAGCAGAAAAAGTACATGAAGAGGAAATCTCTTTTAAAAACTATCATTACTATTTCCAGGGTGTTAAGAGAATTTTTACATTCATGAAAAAGGAACAGTATGCTACAAAAAAAGGAATACCAAGAGAATAGAAAAGAACTCCTGGAAATTACAAATACATAGCATAAATTGAAAACTCAGTAGAATTGGTGGAGGATAAAACTGAAGAACTCTCCTGGAATGAAGAATAAAAACCAGAGAGGTGGAAAGTAAGAGAGAAAGGGAAAGAAAAGCAGAGGACCTACCTAGGAGGTCATTCTTCAGTTAACAGGCTTTCTAGAATGAAAGAATAGAAAAACTGAAGGAGAGTCAATCATTAAGGAAATGAGTCAGTCAGTCAGGGTTTGAACAGAGAAACAGAACCACCACAAGTGATACAGGATAAGGGATTTGTTACAGGAGTTAGGCCCTCCACCGTTGTGGAGTTGGTGGAGCAGTCTATGCAAACTGCTGCCTTTGAAAACTAGTGTTGAGCCTAAAGTCTCTACAGACTGGCAGTTGGGAAGGAAAACTGGGTGTGGAAAGAGCAAAGACAAGGTGGAACCCAAGAGGGCAAACTGGAACCCATGTCTGTCTCTCACTCCTTCCAACCTGAATGCCATGGGTGACCTACAGGAGAATCTGGCACCCTTTCACCACCACAGAGCTACACACACACCATCCAGAAAAGTTGGAGAGGCTGTAGGAACAGATATGGTGGGGGTTAATGAAGCTGTGAGTCCAGGTGTTGTCCCAAACCAGCCAGGTGAGCTAGGAGATGCCTCAGTGCCTGACACCGGACGCCAACATTCAGAGCATACAAATATGGCTGCTGCTTTATTTTCACCCTCCAGATTTGGTACAAAATGTCCTTTGTGGCCAACACTAGCTTGACACCAGATAGAGAATGGGGTTCTGGGAGACGTGGTTCCAGCTTAGCTAAGATGACACAGCACAAAGCAACCCTTTATCAGAATGGACATTTCTAATTAAAAGAGTCCACAGAGTGCCCTGAATATGAAAACAGACTCACATCAAGTCACACCGCTGTGAAATTTCTAAAAACTGGGGACAAAGAGAAAGCAAGATTCCAGAGAGAAAAAACAAGTTTCAGACAAAGAATCATAATGATATCAGGTCACTCAACAGCAACTCAGAAAGTTAGAAAAACACAAAGCCATGTCTTCAAAATTCTGCAGAGAAATGATTTCCAAGCTAGAATTCTTCAGCCAAGATATCACTTAAAGGTAAGTGTAGAATAAGGCAATTTCAGACATGTGCAGTCTAAGGAAGCTGCTGAATGATGTGATCTACCAGGAGACAGGAGATTCTGGCAAAAGTGGATCCAGCAGCGGAGGAAAGTGACAGGAGCCCTGGATGACAGTGTAGGGGGCCCTCAAGACCATAGCTGTACCTGAGGCCCAGAGAAAACCAGGCCAGGCCCAATGGTCAGAGGAGCTGTGGGGATTTCACTGAGGCGAAGTCGACAGAATGTCTCACGTATTTTAATGTATTGACAGGAGACTCACAATTAGGGATTCCTTGGGTTGAATTTATGAGAATTGTATCAAATACTTAGCAAACAAACAAACAAAATTAGGGTAAGTATGACCTCCAGGGGAAACAACAACAATTACAGAGGAAAGGAAAAATATTCCTAGAATACTGCATGGCTCAGCTGTGAATAGCATTCCACAGTCATAATAGTATAAATGCTGAATACTGATCTAATAAATATTAGATGTAACTATATTGGGAGATGGGGGGCAGGGCGGGGAGTGTGTACATGGTGGGAGCGGATGAAGATGGGATGAAGGAGCAATCCTCATGGCCCAATCTAGAATTCTCAGATAACTATTTGATCTGATTTTATTCCACGTGGAAGTATTGCCAAATAGAAAAATACAGTTTATATTATGATACATATGGTCCTGTTTCACAGTGGTAAAGTCAAAGATAATGCCTAAAACTGAAAAATCAAGAAGCATCAATCTAAGTACATTATTTAGCTATGCAGAGGTAATTACCAAAAGAAATAGCTAAAGGACTTCAAAGTAGTCACCTCTTGGGAGGAGAAAATGGGGTTAGGGGAGACCAGCCATTTAAAAATAAGTTTTGTAGGGAATTCCCCAGTGGTGCAGTGGTTAGGACTCCATGCTTTCACTGCCAAGGGCCTGGGTTCAATCCCTGGTAGGGAAACTGAGATCCACAAGCTGCATGGCCTGGCCAAAAATAAAATAAAATAAGCTTTGTAGAAGTACTCGTACTTCTTTTTTTTTTTTTATTGCGGTATGCGGGCCTCTCACTGTTGTGGCCTCTCCCGTTGCAGAGCACAGGCTCCGGACACACAGGCTCAGCAGCCATGGCTCACGGGCCTAGCTGCTCCGCGGCATGTGGGATCTTCCCGGACCGGGGCACGAACCCGTGTCCCCTGCATCGGCAGGCGGACTCTCAACCACTGCGCCACCAGGGAAGGCCAAGTACTTGTACTTCTACTTCTGTACTTCGCTACTTGTACTACATAAACTATGTACAGGTGGTACTTTGACTTAAGAAAAAACCTAAAACATAAAAGTGTGGCTACTGCTATGGTCTGAAGGTTTGTGTCCCCCTAAATTCATATGTTGAAATCCTAATGCCCAATGTGATGATATTAGGAGGTGGGGCTTTGGGGAGGTGATTGGGTCATGAGGGTGGAGCCCTCATGAATGGGATTAGTGCCCTAATAAGAGATCCCAGAGAGTTCTCTAGTCCCTTTTGCAGTGTGAGGACACAGTGAGAGGACACAGAGTGAAGAGGGTCTTCACCAGAACCCGATCTCAGACTTCCAGCCTCCAGAACCGTGAGAAATAAATTTCTATTGTTTATAAGCCCCCCAGTCTGTGGGATTTTGTTACAGCAACCTGAACAGACTAAGATAGCCATCAACTCTTAAGGAATGAAAGAGGGAAAGGGAAGGATGTAGGGGGAGGGAGGAAAGGAAAGAAGAAAGGAAGGGAGAAAGAAAACGAAGCTTTAAATAGTTAACTCGCCTAGCCCAAGTTCACAGCGCTGGTAAATGACAGAGCTGAGTTTTGATCCCAGGTTCATCTGACTCCACACGACTTTCTATAAACCACTACATGACAAGATATCAACCCTTCAAGGTCTTCATTTGGTCTGGAGTGGACCCAAATGTCTGGTGGGTGACACTGCACTCTGGGCAGAGAGAGAGGAGCCGAGGGCACAGTTAGTGAGAGGTGGAGACAGAGGGAGAGGAGGTTGGGTAAACAAATAGTTAATCAGAAAAATGTGAGGGTGTCCCCTGAACAGAGCTGGACACTGGGGGAGTTGGGAGGGACAGCTCAAGTGCATGAGAGGATTTGAAGCACAGGCAGAGAGGAGTCATGGGAGACAGCAATTCAGGCTCCTGGTGGAGATACTGGTGGGAGGAGAGGAAGGAAGGGAGGCTGAGGAGGGAAAAGGATGCTCCCTGGACAGGAACGGGAGCACAGCCCAGGACGAAGCCCGTTCAGTAGGGCAGCTGCAGGTTTACATTCTCGAATAAAAACTCTTTCCAGATAGAGCAAATAGCAGGAACCCAGGGATATCTGCGGAATACATGAATGCAAGAGCAAAAGGCAGGGCTTCTTCAGCGGTTCAGATTTGCCTTCCTGAACCCTAAGTGGTTGGAAAGTGTATGCCTTTGAAGCTCTCATTAGACAAAGAATGCTTGAATCTCGGATTTCTCACCAAGACTTAGGTGGGGTGGTATGCTGCACCCCCTCAAGACCAGGTCTCAAGAGAAGAATGTTATATTTTTAAGAAATCTGTAAGCCAATTGTTTTTTGTTTTTTAAAGAATAAGATTTAATTAATTAATTAATTTATTTTTATTGGTCATGCCATGCGGCCTGTGGGATCCCATTTCCCCGACCAGGGATTGAACCCATGCCCTTGGCAGTGAAAGCGTGGAGTCCTAACCACTGGACTGCCAGGGAAGTCCCAGCCAATTGTTATTTTGTTGGTAGCTTAAAATTGGCCACGGTGGGAGTCTTAACACCCCGGAAATCAGTGCAAGCTACGAATTAGGGCTTTGTTTTAATTTCAGACAGCTGGCTGTTGAACATTTACCAGCACACCACTGCATACATGTGTTAAAAGAGGAGAGGGCTTGCCAGGTGACACAGTGGTTGAGAGTCCGCCTGCCGATGCAGGGGACACGGGTTCGTGCCCCGGTCCGGGAAGATCCCACATGCCGCAGAGCGGCTGGGCCCGTGAGCCATGGCCGCTGAGCCTGCGCGTCTGGAGCCTGTGCTCCGCAATGGGAGAGGCCACAACAGTGAGAGGACCGCGTACCACAAAAAAAAAAAAAAAAAAAAAAAAGAGGAGAAACTAGACACCCACTGAGTGAATAGGGAAGGCATAGTGATGACATTAATTGCAAGAGCTAACATTTACAGAGTAAGTACTATATGCCCTACGCTGTATTAGATGAGATGCGTTCATATATTGTCTCACATAATCTTGTAAAAGCCCCATGACGTAGATATTTTTACCCCTTTTTACACATACTGCGGTTGAGGTCCAAAGAGATTAGTTAGTTTTGCTCAAAGATACAAGCCAGTAAGTAGGAATCAAGCCTCCCGTCTTAGATTTAAAGCCCACACTCTCAGCACCACCGTGGGGGAGGAATATTGCAAAGTGGGTAAGTGTGAGGATGCTGGAGCCAAGGTGCCTGGATTCAAACACTGCTTCTGACACTTACTAACTGTGTGAGCTGGAGTGGGATATTGAATCACTCTTTGCCTTGGTTTCTTCATCTGTAAAATAGGGTGAACAATCAAATCTTCCACACAAAGTAGCATTTCACACAGAACCTGGTACTAACAACAAAGTTAGTTATTATTACCTTAATTATTAACAAAGTTTGATGGTTTCTATCTTATTCCACATTTGATGAAACTATTTGACTTAAAAAATGCATTTGATCTCTGGAGGATACACAAGAATCTAGTTTGTTGGTAGCCTCCAGGGAGAAGCGGGGACAGATGTGGGAAGGAAGCTAAATCAGCCAACATCTACCCAGGAAACAGAAACCACACAAGTTATTTGATCCGAGAAAATTTAATATAAAGAATCGTTAATACAATGTAAAATTGTTAACCAGGTAACTGCAATGTAAACACTCGGAGGTTTCATAGCAGTAATGACCGCAGGAAGCTGTCACCACCCCTTGGCGTGGGTATGGGGGGGACCAAGGGAAGAGTTGGAATTCAGTGAATGATTCAAGCTTAGAAGTTGGGGAGGGGACCGCCCATCCTGTGCCAGGATACCTCTGAGGTGGGGGGCACCTATGGCTGGTGCTGCGTCTGCGAGGGCAGTACCAGGAGGCTGGTATTAGAAAAACTACACAATTGCGTTCAGCTGCGTCAGGAAGGCAGGATGAAGAAGCGATAGTGAGGGCTGTTCACAGTGCGGGAAGCAGACAGGAAGCCCACAGAAGGAGCAAGTTTCTTCTGCCTCCTCTGACCTTACAATTTCCCGGACACCGTTCTTGGGAGAATCTCCCATGAGGCGGCTGACAAAGCAGAAACGCTCTGTGCAGAGCCCCAGCTGCAGCATCCAAAAGCTGAGTATAAAAGGATGGGTTTGGAGCTGAGAGACAATGTCGTAGCCACTGGTGCAGAGGCTTTAACTGAATAGCTGGGTGACCTCTGGAATTTCAGTCCATCGAAAGTATTACCTAATTTTAAAAATACACAAAATGTAAATTTGAAAGAAAACCTGACATTTGTCACTGAGCGAGGTTGTGATATATGCTTGGCACAAAATAAGTGCTTAATACACATTTATTGAGTGAATGGGTGAACGGGAAAAAGCAATTCATGCTAGCGTGTGTCTATAATCATTTGTCAAAAGCTACTCTGTAAATTGTCCTGGAGGTCCAGCAGGCAGAGGGAAACAAAATGAGCACTGGCCCTACTTCCATGGTGAGGGCAGGAAGAAGATTTAACAAGCAGACAAGTGAGTTAATTACAGACAGTGACAGAGGGTATGAAGGCAACAAACATGGTGAGAGTATGGTTAGTGCAAGGGTGTGGATGGAGAGCATTTTAAATCTATCTATCTATTTATTTATTTTTGGCTGCGTTGGGTCTTCGTTGCTGTGAGCAGGCTTTCTCTAGTTGCTGCAAGTGGGGGCTACTCTTCGTTGTGGTGCGCGTGCTTTTCCTTGCGGTGGCTTCTGTTGTGGAGCACCGGCTGTAGAGCGCAGGCTCAGTAGTTGTGGCGCACGGGCTTAGTTGCCCCACGGCATGTGGGATCTTCCCGGACCAGGGCTCGAACCCGTGTCCCCTGCATTGGCAGGTGGATTCTTAACCACTCCACCACTAGGGAAGTCCCTGGAGAGCATTTTAGATTGGACACGGAGGTCCTCTCTGTGGTCATGACATTTAAACTGAGACCTGAAAGGTGGCAAAGGACCAGCCCCACAAAATCTGGGGGAAGAGCGCCATAGGCAGAGGGAAGGGCGGTTGCAAAGACCCTGAGGCAGGAGAGAGCTTGGTGCGCTTCAGACAGTGACTGATGGTCTGGTGACAGGAGTGTGCTGAGGCGGGGGGAGGGTGGTGCGAGACCCTTCAGAGATGACAGATGCTGGGGGATGGATCTAGCTGGGCTTTGGAGGAAAGTGAGGTGTATTTTATTCTAAATGTAGTTTTAAAAAAACACATTGTAGTATTTTAAATAGAAATTATCATTGGATTTGTATTTCTCAAAGATCACTGTGGCTGCTGGTGGTGAAGGATCACAGTGGATCAAGGCTGGAAGGAGGGGACTGTATTTGTTTCTTTAGGTGGCCACAACAAATCACCCCAAACCTGGCGGCTTCAAACATCAGAAATGTATTCTCACAGTTCGGGGGGGCAGAAGTCCAAAATT
This sequence comes from Globicephala melas, assembly GCF_963455315.2. NCBI lineage: Eukaryota > Metazoa > Chordata > Mammalia > Artiodactyla > Delphinidae > Globicephala > Globicephala melas. The sequence goes on along the minus strand of NC_083316.1, from coordinate 118,481,868 downwards.
AAGGCATCAACAGGGCCGTACTCCCTCTGAGGCTCCAGGACAGAGTCTTGTCTCTTTCAGCTTCTGGGACCCCAGGTGCTCCTTGGCTGTGACAGCAGAACACCAATCTCTGCTTCTGCTTCACATGGTCTCCTCTCTGTGTCTTCTGCCCAGTGTGTCTGCATTTCTCCTTTTCTTATAAGGGCCCTTGTTGGATTTAGGGCCCATCCTGTTAATCCAGGATGATCTCATCTTGAGATCCTTAACTTCATTACATCTACAATGACCTGTTTTTCAAATTAGTGGACAATCACAGGTTCCAGGGTTTAGGGTTTGTTCGTATTTTGGGGGGCCACCATTCAACCCACTACGGAGATCCGTGACGAGATTCAGTGGTTATGCAGGGGAGAGACGATGGCGAATTAGAGGAGGGAGGTGACTACAGCCATGGGTTTGATAGGGGCTGTATTAGTCAGGGTTCTCCAGAGAAACAGAACCAAAAGGATACACAGCAAGATTTATTATAAGGAATTAGCTCACATGATTCTGGAGACTGGGAAATCCCCAGATCTGCTATCACCATGCTGGAAGAACCAGGAGAGCCAAGGTGTAGTTCAAGTCTGAATCTGAAGGCCTGAGAACCAGGAGAACTGATGACGTAAATTCCAGTTCCAAAGCGGGCAGGCTGGAGACCCAGGAAGAGCCAACTTCCAGCCTTTTGTCTGAAGGCTGGAAATGAGCGGTGTCCCAGCTCCTGCGGACTGGTAGGGGGAGTTCCTTCCTACCCAGCTTTTTCTGTTCTATTCACGTCCTCAATTGATTGGGTGAGGCTCACCCACATTAGGGAAGGCAATCTGCTTTCCTCAGTCCATTGATACAAATATTAATCTCATCCAGAAACACCCTCACAGACACTCTGGATAATGACTGGCCAGTATCCGGGCATACTGTGACCCAGTCAAGTGGACACATAAAACTGACCAGCACAGACGGAGAGTAAGGGAGGGAGGAAGGGAATGGGGGGTCTCATGTTCCAGGAAGAGATATACACTGAGTAGCCTAACTCAGGACCAAATGGCAGAGGTGAAGAGGGGAGACCATGGAGAAGCCAATGGCTGGTGGACGCTGCCCTATTGGAGAGGAAAGCTGAGTCACTGCCTCAGCACTGAGACTCTCTTACAGCTTCCGTCTTCCCCCATCTCTAGAAAAGCATTTCCCTGCCAGCTACTGAGGCAAACAGCTCCCATCATGAACTGGTCCTTTGGCGGTGAAGGCATCATCACCAAGCAAGTGGATCAATGAAAAGCTGAATTACACTGGGTACCATCTTCAGACATGGAAACTGAATCTTTGAAAACCTTCCCTCTGCATCTCCTGCACATGCAGGACTGCTCAGGTTTATACAATTAATACCAAGCTATCATGCTGCACCACTTCTGTAGTGTTCTGATTTCAGTCTGAGTGGGTGATTTCCACACCAGTGAAATAAGACCTATGGCTACACTCAAGATCTTCCAGCTTCCCTTACCTTATTGTCTTCTCCATTTATTAAGATAGAAATCCACTGAGATTTTGAGATGTTTTAAGACAGAATCCACTAGAAGCAGGTGCTCAATAAATATTTAGGATATAAATAACCCTACAGACTTCTACCTTGATATTAAGAAAGAATATTCCTACAAGGTCTGTTCTAAGTAAAGGCATTGTATTAGTTATCCCCTGCTGCATAACAAATTACCTCAAAACACAGTGGTTTAAACAACAAACATTGATTCGTTTGCAGTTTCTGTGGGTCAAGAATCCAGAAGCAGCTGAAACTGTGTGGCTCTGACTCAGGGTCTTTCATGAGGTTGCAGTCAAGATGCTGGCTAGGGCTGCGACAGTCATCCGACAGCTGGATGGGGATGGGGATGGAGGCTGTTCTTCCAAGATTGCTCCCTCACATGGCTGTTTTTAGGAGACCCCAGTTCCTTGCTGTTAGAAGGAGACCTAAGTTTCTCACCATGTGAGCCTCTCCCTAGGGCTGCTTGAATGTCCTCACAACATGGCAGCTGTCTTCCCCCAGAACAAATAATTTCAGAGAGAGCAAGGAGGAAGCTGCAGTGCCTTTTATGATCTGCCCTTAGATGTCACACACCCCATTATTTCGGCCACATTCTATTGGTTAGAAGTGAATTGCTAAGTACAACCTCCACTCAAAGGGTGGGGAATTCAGCTCTACTTCTTGACGGGAAGAACATCAAATAACTTGTGGGCATATTTTAAATGTCCAGATACTCTGGGAGCCTGTCTCTGACACCGAGTAGGCTCTGAGAAATGGTTATTGTACAGTAAAGGAGAGATCTTTCCTCACTTACTCTAGAAAACTAATGAGCCACAGATTGGGATAATATCTCTCTCCTTCCCTGTGAGTTGGGTGGCAAGAACATCAATAAAACATCAACAATAATAATGGCACCTAATATTTGCTGAGTATGCGTGAGAATGATAGCATCTCAAGAGCAGGAGCATTGCCTGCCTAGTTCTCTACTGTATTTCCAGCTCCCAGAACCAGGTGCTCAATAAATATTCAGAATTGAATGAATGCAATTCTCATTTCAATGTCAGAAGAACCTTATGAGGTAGACAATGTTATTGCTCCCATTCTACAGATGGGAAAATAGAGGCATAGGGAAATTAAGTAATTTGTCAAAGTGACATGACTAATAATGGTAGAGTTAGGATTAGAACACAGACAATCTGACTCCAAACACCACCACCACCACCACCACCATGGTCCATAGAGACATCGAATGACAACTTGTGATGACTGAACCAGTACTGGTAACAATGGCTTGGTTACACTAATGGAAGGAAGATGAGGCCTGAATTAAAACAAAACACTGAATAATCCAAAAACCATTTTCATTTGGCCCAGGAATATAGCCAGAGACATACTCTCAGAGGAGCAGCTACATTCAAACCATATGGACTTGGCCCTGATCTGTATCCCGGGCGGACACTCTCTTGAAGGGATCCTCAAAGGATCCAGCTCTTGCCCTCCAAGCTGCCCTGAGCTAGGGCATCCCTAAGATTCTCCAGAAAAACAGTGTCCACCCACACCTCTGGAAGATATGTCCCTATTTTTAAGTCTCTTCTTCCTGAAGTCTCATGTATAATGCTTGTTTTGCAAACAGCATATTTCTCCCTGTTGTGCCCTTAGGATGAAAACATATTCCTTAATTTGAAAAAGTCACCTATGAAAAGGTCCATTTCCCAGCACAGGCTTGAAGGGCAAGCTGAGACTGTTCATGTTGCAGGATGAGATCCTGCTACATATTCTGACTTATTAACTGTATCCAACTCTTCTAGTTTCTCAGAGCCCCTCCTGCCAACTACAGCAAACACAGGCGGATACCACTGTGCACACAGCCCACCTGTGGAAGCATGAACAAGCACAGAGAAATGCTTGTAAGGCTGGCTTCAGTTTGAGGCAGAGGGCAGGTTTCATGTGGAAACCTGGAGCCTATATGGTTTCAGCTCAGCTCTGGTCCTGACTCAGTAAACCATAAGCAAGCTACCCACTCTTTCTGGATTCAGTTTCCTTCTCAAGAGCTCAGAGATACATGCAGGGCTTTCCTTTTCCAAGGGGTGGGGTGAATATGCCAAAGGGATCTCAGTCCAATGTGGGTTCAGGTGAAAGGGCAAACTGGCCCTGAGAATCCCATGGGTTGAGTACGATTTGAAGATATTCTTTTAAAAGAACCATTGTTTCCTTAAATTTAAATTAGTTGCTAATGGTTAAAAAAAAAGAGAGAGAGAGAGAGAGAGAAAGAAAGAAAAAGAAAAAAAAGAGGAGGTTTTATATTTTTAAAAATTCAGAGATCCAGGAATTGGAAACTCTAACAACATCAGATGGATTGCATTCCCAAAGGGAACAGAGCTGAGTACTGGCTCTCACTGATTTCAGACCAGGCGGTAACTCTTTCGACCAGTTTACCCCAGTCTCCACCACTCCCTATTGCTTAACCCTGTTCCATGTTAATCATTATGAAAATGTAATTTAAGTATTGTATTTGTTTTCTTAGTAAATTACAAGCCTCATAATAGGTCAGAATGGCAAAATTTCCTTTGCGTAAAATTTGGTATAGTTCATAAAAGCCGAGTTTAGCGAGTGCCCTTGCTTTGCAGGTACGTTGTGCATATGCTTGGTTTGCCAACTGGGTAATCCTGACTTCTGTAAACTTTGGGGTCTGGGGCTCCTACCATGACTCAGGGAGTAGCTGACCAGAGTGGCAGAGCACTGTGAGAAAAGAGGGTACAGAGGAAATGTGGGGCTCATTTTCCACCCACCCTTAATCTACAGTCAAATGAGACCTGGCCTCAAGGGGATGGGGAGGGGGTTGGGTAGGAGTCTTCAGTCTTCCTAAGACTGGAAGAATTTGATCCTTGCACCCCAGTTCTGTGCAACACTAAAGTTTTCACCTGGTGCAGACAAAGTTCAGCCAGCAAGCTGGTCACCTGTTTGAAAATAAAGTTTTATTGGAAGCCAGCTATGCCCATTTATTTACAGGTTACCTGTGGCTGCTTTCACCGTACGAAGGCAGCATTGAGTGGTTTCCACAGAGACCATGTGGCAAGCCTGAAATATCTGCTATCAGCCCTTTATAGAAAAAGTTACCAATCCCTGTTCTAGCAACTCAGGTTAGCTCAAGCAAAGGATGTTTGTGGTCAAGACATAACAGGGAATGTGCTAGATGCCAGGGATAGAAGCCACAGAGAAATCAGGCCTCGGGGGAACTAAAATTGTAACTGCAGCTCTTTCTCGTGGAATTACTGATTCTCTGTTTCTTCCCTGGTCTCCTTCCACTGCTGCCTTCCCCAGCTTCCCTTGCCTTCCCTCAGCTTGCACATGGCTCCTCAGGGCTACCGACACCCCTTCCATATCGTGCAAACCCTAACAGCTTTTCAGCTTAGATCTCCATTGCGAATGGCCACAGCCTCTGAGTTTCCAATTCTGAACTCCCAGGGGAGGAATGTGATTGGCCCAGATCATCCTTTCAAGTCTGTGATTCTTGGCGATTCCTGGCCAGCCTGTGACTGTCCTCTCCCCTCAGTCAGGAGCCCACCCTGGATCCACATCAGTGACCAGGGGGCTTTGCCACATGAAGCAGAAAGTGTTATCCCCTCAGCAGTGGCGGTAGGCACAGAGCCCTCCTTTAGAAGAGAATGCCAGAGGGCAGAAGCCAAAACTTAGCGAACTCAACTTGTGAGGGACCTGGGCTTTTCTTCAAGCCAAAGAACTCTCTTATTCACAGCATTGACCGAAAAGCCAACATCTGAACAATCAACATGCCCCCTCGGAGAAGGGGAATGGATCCCCCTTGGAGTTTGCAGCTGGCTCTTTTGTGAGCAGAGGACCAAGCCCAACTGAAGGAGAGATGAGCAGATCAAGTGTGGCAACTGGTGGAATTTCAGAAATCACTGTCTTGTCCTAACTGGACCAGCAGAGAAGAAGCAGAAAGATATCTAGCCTGGACTCTACTGGTGGTCCGGTGGCTAAGACTTTGAGCTCCCAGTGCAGAGGGCCCAGGTTTGATCCCTGGTCAGGGAGTTAGATCCCACATGCTACAACTAAGAGTTCGCATGCCACAACTGAAGATCCCACATGCTGCAACAAAGACCCAGCACAGCTAAATAAATAAATATTTTTTAAAAAAAAAGAAAGAAAAAAAGAAATCTAGCCTGGCAGACCTTCTCCTGGTTTTGCCACAAACAAACTGAGTGCAGACGCATGTGGTACTTCCTCCTGATTCCAGACCAGGCCTGTTTCCCACTGATCAAACGATGGGGCTGAATCAGACCAGCGGTTCTCAAACTGCCCCCAGCCTAGCCAAGATCAGGCCGTGCCCCTGGCCACCATCACAAGACTGTTCTACAAGAGAGTCCTGGGCTCCAGAAACACCCAGCTGCTTCCCAGCCTGCTGGAAAATGTTGACTTTCTATTTCTCCCTTGGCCAAATTCTGCGGGTAGCGTGGCTCCCCGACACGTAGGCCACACAATCAGCTCTCACAACCCACTTCCTCAAGGTGATCCCATGTCGTTCTACTGTCCATGATAAACAGCTCCAGACTGGGCAGCCCAGACCCAGGGGAAGCCAGCCTGCTGTGGATCTGGAAAGTTCCCCAGAGGCAGATAGATGGCAGCTGCTTCTCTGGCCCAGGCTGAAGCCAAGCCACAAGCTGGGAGGACAACTCAAGCCCAGGCCTCCGACCACTGATGCAAATTGGCCCCGTAGAGCCTGGCCAGGTCAGAGGGGGCCCAAGGAGCTGGAACTCCGAGGGACAGCTGAGTGGGGAGACAGCCTTCATCATCCTACTAAGTCACTAAGAGGTTTCTGAAACAGGTGGCTCGAATTTCCTTGGAAACCCAGAATAATCCCCCATTCGAAGTGTTCGCGAATCTTGTTGTCACCACCTAGTATTAATGGGCAGGCGCCGCAGAAGGAAACAGAGTTTTCAGCTGCATTTTTGTACTCTGACTTGCCTGACAAGCTCAATAAAAGCTTAAACAAATATTAAAAAACACACAGAAAGTCAGGCTGGTTTAAATTAACTTCCCAAGCACTTCACCTACTGTAGGAAGAAATTATAATAAAATGTCAGAGCAAAAATAAACCGCGCGTGGAAATAAAAATAAAACATAAAATGCCCTCTTACAACCCACTGCTCAGTACGATTTAGTTCCTAACAACATATCATTGTACATGAAATTTTCACAGTCCTAAAGCGTATTTGGGCATTAGGAATGTTGACTCTGAAAAATCCATCTTTTACACATTGGGAAATCATCCCTTTCCCTGAAGTCTTACGGATATAAACCATTAAAAAAAAAAAAAAAAAAAAAAAGGTCTCTGTTAACTCTGAAATCATAATTCTCCCAAAAAGAATATGTTGCTGGACAACATGACCCCCAATTCCATTTCTCTTAGGCTTCCGCATCCTCAGTCTGCAGCTGGGGCTCCACAAACACTCTTTGCGTCAGTGCTCTAGAAGGAAGGAGTTGGAGGTGGAGATATGACAGGTTCAAGTCCGGCCATCCCGCAGGCTCACCCAGCGTGGAGTTTCAAATGGGAGAGATACTTTGTAATCCTTGGGTGCCCACGCTATGGCCTGTCACATCCTCCAACCTCAGTGCTTACAGTGAGCCGGATATACTAAGAGATTAAAGAGCAGGGGTGTTTGGTGCTCTGTTTGCAGGGTGAAATAAAAAGAAAGAAAGAAGGCGGGAGAAGGAGAGAGGAAGGAAAGAGGAAAGGGAGGAGGGAGAGAGCCAGGGGAGGAAAGTGGGGGGAGGGGAGGGGGCAGGGAGGAAAGAAGAAAGGCAGGCAAGTGAGCATCTCCTGCTCAGTTAGTTCGTCTTGAAAAAATTCTCTCTCGAGCTGGTTACTCCCTCTCGGTTTGCTCAGCCAAGCTGATAGACCCTCACTTTCCAACCAGAGAGAGTGCGGGTGCTGAGAATGACCTTGTGGGCCTGCATACCCCTCCTTCCCCCGCCAGGTTCCTGTCACACCGCGAAGGTGATTTTCTGGGAAAGGGTTCTCCTGGCATGGCCTGGGTGGAGCAGCCTGGTACAGCCCTCGTTATCTGGCTCCCAGCAAGACTTTCCAGGGGGACCCATGCACGCCTCCCCTTCCTCCAGGGTCTGCGGAGAACTCCCACGGAGCTCTCCTCCATCAGGGAGCGGAGCCAGAGAAAAAGCCCTGGACGGCAATGGAGGGGAAGCAGGCAGCCATGGGACACACTTAAGTATATACACGTGTACGCCCATAAGTGGCATCTCCATATGTGGACAACCGTACAGAGGCACGTATAGCTTTCCTGGTGAGTCAGTCATGACCTTCCCAAGAGACTGGGAGTTGACCCACCAGCTGGCAGGGTGTGGACAGCCGTGCTAGGGATGGCAGGCCTGGCTGTCCCTCCAAGAGTGGACTGGTGGCAGTGGAGGGACACACAGAGACAGAGACACACACACACACACACACACACACACACACACACAGAGCGTGATCAGGTCCTGTCCAGAGGGCGAACACAGACTAAAAAATGCAACTATTCCTCTAATCTGCTTGCGCTGAGCGTGCCAGAAGCAAATACCAGCGGGCCTGGAAAACATGTTTCTGTTCCTTTGCTCGGCTCGGAGCCATCCGCCCTAACGTGGAAGGAAAAAGAAGAGGAACAGATTCCGGGGCTGTTTTGTCTGGCTCGCTGGACCCTCTGCCCCCTTCACCTCTGGGAGGGAAGGACAGGGGACTATTTGGAGCCCCCCATACGGAGAACCTCAAACGGCCCCTTCAGTTTCCCACAAACAAGCTTCAGAAGCGGAAACTGGCCCTGGCTCCCTAGGGCAGAAACTGAGAGCTCAACTCTGAAACACTTCCTTTGCTTGGTAACAATGCACGGAGGAATTTCCACAAATCCCCTTAGCTGTCATGACTTCCGCTCCTCAACTTGGGAAAAGACAGCCTGGGACATTCCAGCCCCCACCCCTACCCTGGTTGATCTGTTTGGCTCCTAGATGGGCCTTGGAGAACGACATACATTCCCCTTCCCTATTTTCCCTCCTGGAGACAAGAAACATCCAAGTCTGACCAGGCTGTGCAAAGAGGCCTGGCCAGGCCAGCGGCATCACCAAGAGGCTGTTCTCTGGCTTTGGAGAAAGTGGGAGTTTAAAGGGAGGGATTGGGAGGACCCAGGCCGTAGAGCCAACCAGCCTGTGTCTGTTTGGGCTCCACCACTTCCTAGCTGTGTCACGCTGGGGGATTACTCGAGCTCCTGTCTCACTAGGTGGTCATGGGGGGTGCCCCGTGATGCGGCTTTATAAAGCATTCAGCACAGCTGGCACACGGCAGGAATTTGATAAATGTGATCTGCAGCAGCCAACCCAAAGGTCTGCTACCTTGAGACTCCCCTGCCTCACAATGGCAGAAAATCTGTGCCCCCCAGTCCCTGTGAGTGTCCCTCAATCCCATGTGCACAGACTGCAGTCACCACGTGGGGTCCACTCAGCTCTTCTGCTCCAGCTCACAAAACCCACTGGGACTCAGCTCGGAGCTCTGTGGTGACCTAGGTGGGTGAGATGGGGAGGTGGGGTGGGAGGGAGATGCAAGAAAGGGGGGATATATGTATACATATAGCTGATTCACATCGTTGTATAGCAGAAACTAACACAACATTGTAAAGCAACTATGCCCCAATTAAAAAAAAAAAAAAAAAAACACTTGGGAAAAATGCCCCAAATCCATGTGGATATCCGTGTCTGCAGTGCTTCCCACAGGTGCTCCTGGAGCTTGCCACCCGTCTGAGGGCCCAGGTGGAGTGCTGAGTTCTGCGCAGAGGCCAGGAGATCCCTGCCAAGCTCTGGACCTCACTCGACCACCAGGTCACCAGAGCAGCTGTGCTCATGTCCAGAACTGCACAGAGTCTCTGGTCTAACCGCAGCTCCTAGTTTCCAAAATATGCTGGGAGGAATCATCTACCTTAGAGGAGCCTCAGTTTCTTCATCTGGAAAATAGGAGGGGGATATGGACTCAATTGTGTTCCCCCCAAATTCATATATCAAAGTCCTAAACCCCCAAGATATTTGACTATAGGACCTATAAGGAGGTAATAAAGGTTAAATGAGTAGGGTGGGGCCCTACTCCAGTAGCATTAGTGTCCTTCTAAGAAGAAGAAACATCAGAGCTTGCTCTCTCTCTCTGTGTACAGAGAAGAGACCATGTGAGGACATAGCAAGAAGGCAGCTGTCTGCAAGCCAGAAAAACAGGTCTCACCAGAAAACAACCCTGGTGATACCTCGATCTTGGACTTCCAGCCTCCAGAAGTGGGAGAAAATAAAGTTCTGTTGTTTAAGCTACCCAGCCTGTGGTATTTGTTTATGGCAGCCTGAGCAGACTGATACAAAAGTGGTGAATAGAATCAGTGCTCTGTGGACTAAGGGGTACATTGGAGGTGCCACAGAGGCTGGGAACCATGGGAGGCAGGGCAGAGGGAGGCTGGGGAGATGGGCCTCCAGATCCTTCATACCTCACTCCATCGGAAACAGCACCTATTTTAGTTGGTTTTTTTGTTCAGGTTTAAGCGCCTTTTTTTTTTTTTAAAAAAAAAAAAAAAAAAAAGAACGTTTCCTTGATGAACAGGTTTTTGAAACCCCAGGATGGAAGGATTTCTGAAAGCCCATGTCTGCAATCCTAATAGTATCTATTACCTGCACTGAAGCATTATGAAGTCTCAGGACTCAAGGACCTGACCAGCTTGAAGGGTCCATGGCTTGGGAGCCATTTTGGTTGCCAACACTGACGATGCCTTTACCATGTATCCCAGCTGCCTTCCACGGTTTACATTTATTAACCCATTCAATCCTCCCCAACACCCTATGAGGAATGCTTATCAGCACCATTTTACAAATGAGGAAACTATGGTTCAGATAGGTTAAGCCACTTGCTCAGGGCCACACAAAGTGATCTGTTTGATTCCAAAGCCCATGACTACCCTCACTATCTTAGAAGAAAGGAGAAGTCACAGGGCAGTCACTTGGTCAGCAGGTATCACCCCAATCTCACTGCAGCTGAGACCTGCCATACAGAGTGAGGAATCTGCCCCTAAAATCTCAGGACCTGAGTCAATGGGCTGTTTCCTAATTCTCCTCAGAATCCTATGTACCTCACGAACCAGCGTTCAGCTGTGCTGCTCCAACTAATTTTTGCATTTGCTGCTACATATTTGGATTTGGGCCTCTGAAACACTGAGGTGAATTTATGTAAAATGGGCAAATGATCATTTTGAATTTTGTAAATGTTACTTAATGTTTTCTTACTGGACCTGCAGAACTAACAATGTCTCATTAAAGATTCCAGACATTCAAGAAAGGATGAGTAGTGCTCGCTTCGGCAGCACATATACTAAAATTGGAACGATGCAGAGAAGATTAGCATGGCCCCTGCGCAAGGATGACACGCAAATTCGTGAAGCGTTCCATAATTTTTAAATTATTGAATGTGGAAGAGAAAATCAAGCTTAGTAGTTGAAAATTATTTTCAGAGCTTTAGATGGCCATCATGCAGCAAATGTCAGTCATTTTTATTGTTTATACATGCCTTCAACATTTTATTTACAACTTCCTTAATTATCTTTATGCCCATTATTTGATTCTTTTTTTTTTTTTTTTGTGGTACGCGGGCCTCTCACTGTTGTGGCCTCTCCTGTTGCGGAGCACAGGCTCCGGACGCGCAGGCTCAGCAGCCATGGCTCACGGGCCCAGCCGCTCCGCGGCATGTGGGATCTTCCTGGACCGGGGCACGAACCCATGTCCCCTGCATCTGCAGGTGGACTCTCAACCACTGCGCCATCAGGGAAGCCCCTGATTCATTTTTTTGATTCATTTTTAAACTTAAGAATATTTTATATTTGTTGATTTGACTTTGTCCTGACAAATTATGTGTATATTTGTATATATTTATGTAATAGCATATAATACAATAGAAAACGTGTATATATTTACACACACAAAAAAAGAAAGGATGAGTAGAATAAAACTGTCATTATTTGCGGATAAATGATTGGCTACATAGAAACTCCCAAATGATATGCAAATATAGTGTCTGAACTCATAAGGGAGGTGTGCAAGATTGCTGGATACAAAAAGCATTTGCATTTGACTATATATCAGCAAGAATCAGTTAGGAAATGTAATTTTCTTAAAAAGATACCCATTTCTAAAGGCCACCAAAAAAAAATTAAAGTACCTAGGAATAAATCTAGAAAGGATATGTAAACCCTTTGTAGAAAATGATCAAACTTTAAATGTCATTCAAAAAGATCTGAAGAGATGGAGAGAAGTACAATGTTCTTAGAAAAGAAAATTTTAAATCATAATTCTGTTAATTCTAGCCAAACTCATCTATACCTTTAATCCTTTAATGCAATGCCTATAAAAACATCTCAACAGTTATTTTCAAGGGACTTGAAAAGCTGTTTCAAAAATGTATGTGGGGACTTCCCTGGTGGCGCAGTCGTTAAGAATCCGCCTGCCAATGCAGGGGACAGGGGTTCGAGCCCTGGTCCAGGAAGATCCCACATGTCGCGGAGCAACTAAGCCCGTGAGCCACAACTACTGAGCCTGCGCTCTAGAGCCCACAAGTCACAACTACTGAAGCCCGAGTGCCTAGAGCCCATGCTCCGCAACAAGAGAAGCCACTGCAATGAGAAGCCTGCACACTGCAATGAAGAGTAGCCCCCACTCGCCACAACTAGAGAAAAGCCTGCGCACAGCAACAAAGACCCAATGCAGCCAAAAATAAATTAAAAAAAAAATGCATGCGGTAGAACAACTGTCCGAGGCAGCTAAGACACTTCTGAAAAAGAGTTAGTAGGAGCATGGGGTACAGTGGCAGGGGGAGCTACCCAACCAGATACTATGACTTACTGTTAAAGCTGGAGTAATGAAGACTGTTCATTGGAACAAGGACAGAAGATGGACCAATGGAACACAATAGAGGAGCTCGATCAATACTCATGTATATGCAGAAGTTTGATTTATGACCAAGGGGACATTTCAGATAGTGATTAAAGCCTGGACTCTTTGAGAAGTGGTGTCGAGACAATTGGTGAATTAAATACAAATAGGTGAAATTGCATCCCCGTCTCACACCACATAAAAAAAAGGCCCATCCATTCTGGGACTTAAATATGAAATACGAAAGTGTAAAATTTTGGGACTTCCTTGGTGGCGCAGTGCATAGGACTCCGTGCTCCCAATGCAGGCGGCCCGGGTTCGATCCCTGGTCAGGGCACTAGATCCCACATGCGTGCCACAACTAAGAGTTCACATGCCACAACTAAGGAGCCCACCTGCCGCAACTAAGACCCAGCGCAACCAAAAAAAAAAAAAAAAAAAAAAAGTGTAAAATCTTTATAAGGTGATTAGAGAAATATTCTACATGCTCAAGGATAGGGAGGATTTTGTAATCAAGAAGAAAAAGCCTAAATGATAAAGGAAACAACTGATAAATTCAACTACATTTTAAAAAGAGTGCAAAAAGACAACTTGTTGGGGAAAGATATTTGGGACATATTTCACTAACAGGATTAATATACAGAATATATAAAGTACTTTCATGAATCAAAAAGAAAAAGTAAAAATAAATTGTAAACATGAGCAAAAGCCTTAAGGAAGCATTTCACAGAAGAGGAAACACAAACGGCCCACCGACATGTGAAAAGATGCTCAATCTCATTAGTCATCAGAGAAATGCACACTGGAAACCTTGATGAGATACCCTTTCACACCTAGTCTTAGCACACGTACTCCTTCACACCTACCAGACTGACTATGATTAAAAAGTCACTCAGCCCAGGGCTTGGAGACGATGTGAAGCAATGGGAACCGCCATTCACCACTGATGGTGACATAACTTGGTACAACCACTTTGAAAAAAGCTAGACCTTTTCTAACAAAGATTAACATGCACACTTTCTACCACCCAGCAATTCCACTCCTGTGCTATGTACCCTAGACAGACTCCTGCCCAAGGGTTCCAGGTGACGTGCACAGGGGTTCATTGCAGGGTCTTTTAGTAGAGCCAGGACCTGAGGGAGAAAGAGAGGCTCCTGGGGCACAAAAGGTAAGGTGCCATTCACCCCAAGGGCTGTGTAGGTCGTTGACTCTAATATCACACCCTTGGTGTCTGCAGTGGGTTGAATGGTAGCCCCCCAAAAGGGGGCCTGAAACATATGAATGTGACCATATTTGGAAAAAGGGTCTTAGAAGATGTAATGAAGATAAGGATCTAGAGATGAGATCATTCTGGATAATCTGGATGGGCCCTAAACTTAATGACAAGTGTCCTTACAAGAGACACAGAGAGGAGAGACACAGAGGGAAGAGGGACAGTCAAGTGAAGATGGCAGAGATTGGAGTGATGCTGCCACAAGCCATAAACCAAGCAACACTTGGAGCCACCAGAAGCTAGAAGAGGCAAAGGCTCTCTCCTTCAAAGGGAGTGTGGCCCTGCCGACATCTTGATAACAGATTCCTGGCCTCCAGAACTGTGAGAGAATACATTTTGGTTGTTTCAAGCCACCCCACGTGTGGTCATTTGTTATGGCAACCAAGGAAACTAATACAGGGTCTCTCTGCCTCACTGTAGCCCCAGCTCTGTTGCTCAGAAGAGTAAAAAAAGGAAACCATCCTACTGTCCAAAAACAGTAGAATACAGGAATAAATTCTGGTGTTATCTCACAAGGAAACATTACAGCCCAATGTATGAACTGCAGCTACATGGGTCAATTTGAAAGAACCTCCAAAAAATGAGTGAAAGAAGTCAGGGAAAACTACAGATATATGCTTCCATTTATATAAATTTCAAAAATAGGCAAAAGGAAACAATGTATTGTTTAGGTTTTCACGCACAGGTAGTAAAGCTATAGAAAATAGCAAATGACTGACTAACACAAAATAGTGACTACGATTATTTCTGGGAGGGAAGAGGCACTAGCAGCTTGCAAAGTCATGGGATTTTAGCTGGATGCTGGGGGACTTCCCTGGCGGTCCAGTGGTTAAGACTCCACACTTCCACTGCAGGAGGCATGGGTTTGATCCCTGGTCTTGCATACCACGCAGTGTGGCCAAAAAAAAAAAAAAAAGCTGGACGCTGGGTACAACGGTATTTCTTATTTCTCTCTACACTCTACGTGTACCTTTCATAGACTTTTTGATACCTTTGATATTATTTATAACAAAAATGAATTAACAAAGAAAGTATAGGCTTATGGAAATTAATCTTGTCGGTATGCTCTCCTCAGACGAAAGATGCCACAGGACATGGGCTAGTTAGATCATAAGTCATTCAGTCCATCACCTGACACATACGCACCAAGCTCCAAGAAGGGCTGATACTGTGCTAGGCTCTGACTTCCAAAATGAGGGCACAGATTTGCAGAGAAAAGTCTTGAGAGCTTGGAGAAGACAGAGGAAAACACACTGACTTATTTGCAAAATTAATTTGCAAATTGAAACGTGTGTGTGTTTTTTTTAACATCTTTATTGGAGTATAATTGCTTTACAATGGTGTGTTACTTTCTGCTGTATAACAAAGTGAATCAGCTATACATATACATATATCCTCATATCTCTTCCCTCTTGCGTCTCCCTCCCTCCCACTCTCCCTATCCCACCCCTTTAGGTGGTCACAAAGCACCGAGCTGATCTCCCTGTGCTATGTGGCTGCTTCTCACTAGCTATCTATTTTACATTTGGTAGTGTATATATGTCCATGCCACTCTCTCACTTTGTCCCGGCTTAATACGGTATTTGTTTTTCTCTTTCTGACTTACTTCACTCTGTATGACGGACTCTGGATCCATCCACCTCACTACAAATAACTCAATTTCGTTTCTTGCAAATTGAAATGTGTTTAGGGGTCACGACTTACAACATTTTCCGTTACCCCAAAGCCTGAAAGCTTTCAGTGTTTGATAAAGGGATAAATCTACTGACTGGATAAATTCCATCCGGTTAAAAATGGAAGAAAGAACACATGCACTTAACACCCCAAAGCTCACTAAAATAAGATGAAGGGATTTTTTTTTTTAAGAAAGACATAAACCCAGAAGGACAACATGAATAGGAGAAGAGACAGCAGAAAAAAAAAAAAAGAAAGAAAAAAAAGCAAACCAAAATAAACAAAAACCCAGCAACAACAAGAAAAAGAAAGCTGGAAAGCAGATGGATGAGTGGTTTCCAATTTAGCAGGCCCCGCAAAGCTGACTCCTAAGCCAGAGCCAGGCGGGTTGAGTTGCCATATAATTTGCACGCAGATCCCTGCAGAGGACTCAGGGCTGGCAGCCCCAAGTATCCCTAGAAGTGGGGGCGAAGGTGGAGCCTATGAGCTGGAGAATGCGCTCAAAGGCTGTTTAAGTGGAAGCCGGACTCCTTCCGTCCTCGCTCAGTGCAGTCCCGGGTCTGCCTCTCCCTGAGGCTGGTGGACCCCGGGAGGTTTATTCTCTGAAGAGGGATACACAGAGGGTCTCTTTCCTGGGGGCAGCAGCTCAGTAGACAACAGTGGGATTAAGTGAATGTCTGCCTACGGTGGCAGAGACACCCCAGCCCTCTGCCTCCATCGGTTCCCCAGAAGGTTGGCAGCCGGGGGACCTAAGGATGGTGATTGGTACCCTGAAGAGCTCAGTGCTTGCCAGCCCTCATCACTGTGTCTCATCAGTATGTCTCTCTCCCCTGGTTCCACAGCAGAGTGGTGGGACTGGAACCCAGACACCCAACCAAGCCTTCCAAGCCCATGTACTTTCACCTTTTTCTGCTGGCTCCCCCAACTCAGACAGATACTCCCCTCTGACCTCCACCCCCAGCCCACTGTCCCCAACTCCAATATACTTGTAGAAAGAATTAGCTGGCATTCCATCAGACACGTCGAGGGCCTGGCCACCCTTCCCTGACCTCGGTAAGCTCAGCCCTCACATTCCCACACCCATGGTACCCTGGTCCACAGTGGATTCCTCAGGATTTTCAGGAGGTTTTCTGAAAATCAGGAGGAGATCTGAAGAGTCCCCAAGGGTCCTGGGCCCTGGAGTGAGAGATGATAACAGAGGGCAGAATCTGGTCCTCGAGGGCCATGCTTGAGAGCTTCCTGGTCAGACTCACAGCCGGTGGGTGAATGGGTGTCCCCTTCCCCAAGTGAGGGAGGGGTTAAACAAGTGCTTCGAGACCATCACATGCAGGGAAAGAGGAGAAGCAGCAGCTTCTGTGCCTTCCAGACCTGCAATGAAAACCCCAGTCTCCCCGCTCCTGCCACCCCACTGCTGCCAACACTGGCAGAGATGAAGGGTAAATCACGTCTGTCTAAGAGCCTTCTGAGAAGGGTGGCAGTGAAGCCATTTCCACACAAAAGGCAGCAGCTTCTAGACTAGCGGGAGGACAGGGATCAGGAGTTCAGGTGATTCGCAGCCCTGCCCAGGATGGGAAGCGCTCAGGCACAGCTGGCCTGTCTCCAAGGGCTGGCGCTGTTTGGTTCCATCTCTCATTCACAGATCTGCCTGACTGGTCCGCTCCAGAGCGGAGACCCCATAACGAGTCAGGAAAAAGAGCAGAAATACTCGCAAGAAACCCAAGAGGAATTCTGAAAAGATCCTCCACACCCACTCCCTCCCTGCTCCAACCCCAACTGTCATCAGCTCAAGCCACAAAGCCTTCCGTCCCTGGGGAGCCCCCAGCGCCATTCCTGCCTGCGGGTACCACACAGCCAGGACAAGAAAGCATTCCTTTCGGTGGGGCGAGGAGGAAGCGGGCCAGGCCCTGCCAGGCGGGAGGGGAAGAAGGATTCCATTCCCATTGTTCTCACTCAGACCTCCCGACAATGGGAGAAGGCGCAGGAGGAAGGAGGTGCCTTGGGAGTCTGTCTGACCTGCTGGAGCAGCAACAACCAGGGCATTCCAACCTCCCTACTGGTGTTTTCTCCCCCCTCCCTCCCCTAGAGTTTCCCACAGCATCCCTTCTTCTTCCTCTCCCTGCCCCCACCCTCCACTTCACCTTCAATCGGCAGGAACCTCAGGGCAGGGGCCCCAGCCCTGGTGCCTGTCACCTGTTGCCAGCCCCTGCTTGCCTTTCAGCTCTCTGCAACATTCCTTCTTGCAGACCTGCAGCCTCGACCCACAGAGCTAAAACCCAAACATCTCCCCAGTCTGTAGACCCCACACCACAGTTCCAGGGCCACAACCACGTGGGGTAGAGACTGCTAATCAAAATCAGTTTCTTCCATTGTAGTCATCACTGTTTTTCATGAATACGTGCCAGGTACTGGGGATACAGCAGCGAACCAAAGAAAGATTCCCGTCCTTATGAAGCTTATGTCCTCGTTTTCTGCTCTCACCTGTGTGCCAGGTCTATGTGGCAAGAAAGTGTCTCCTCGGCAACCTGGCCGGCGGTGTGGCAGTATGGTGCAGTGGTTAGGGGTAGGGTTTTTTGACGCCAACTAGACCTGGGTTCAAGGCCTGTTTCTACCCATGTGCAAATTATATAACCTTAGGAGGATTTTTCGTAGCCTTCTACGTCTCAATTTCCTCATTTGTAAAAGTAGGGGTTTAGTATGGAGATAAGCATTATTGTTAAAAAAAAAAAAATTTAGTTATCACAGGGGTTGTTGTGAGGATCCAGTGAGAACATGCATGTCAAGGGCTTGGCCCAGTGTCCGGCATGTAATAAATAAATGCTCAGTTAACATCGGGTGAGCTCATGGGACCACTCCTCCATGGGGAAGCTGTCTTAGGGAAGGAATCTTTGCTCTGGTTTACTGTGTACTTGCTAAAGTTCCACTTGCCCTGACTGCTCCCTTTTCTGCAACATCTTATTGTGAGCCAGCTCCCACCCCAGAAATTCACAGGGTTGTTTATTTTCCATTTGTCCATATGCTCACCACAAACACAGAGGAGCTTCTCAGAGAGGCTTACACTGAGGAGCTATAATCGCAACCTTGCAGCCAATGCATGGAGCCAGGGGACAGGATCCAAATGAAAACGCTCTCCATATGGTTCAGATTTCTGGGGTCCTTGAGAAGTACAACCCAGGAAGGTTTTTAATTATGTCATTGGGCTGTTTGAGAGAAAAGAGTACCCTCTGAGAGGACCCTTTCTGAGCTACCAAACTGGAAGATGACTCAGTCTCATCAGCTATCTCCTTTGGTGTTGGGACAAAAAGGCAGGTCCCATCCTCCTGAAGACCTTCCTTCCCAAGAGGGTGAACACAAGAAGGTTTGAAATCATTCAATGAACGCAGTAGGGGCAGGGCCAGGTTGGGGACTGGTGACCATACTGTCACAAATAAATCTTGCCCACAAGTGATGTCTACCTGTTCATGTTTGCAGTGGGGGTGGAAAACCATTCTCAGAGTAGATATAAAACAAGGCCGTGAACTCACGAAACCCAGCTTCCCCAAAGATGTTAAATCCTAGTCTCATTTGGGGGCCATTTATGCAGATATTGAAAGACTCAAGGAGACATCCGAGGAGAGCGTGATCTAATCCTACTGTCTTAGACGAACGTGATTTCCGAGTTCTTCTCACCATGAACTTGACTTACTGGAGCCTCACACTGCACACAGCCTCCTCATAAGTGTTACCACATTTGCTTGCCTGTTGTCAGTGTGCCTCAGATACCTAAGGAGTTTCCACTGAGCTCTTTGGCTTCTAGACACAAAGGGCCGAGAGGAGGTGGGCACAGGCATCATGTCCCTGTTGACCTGAAGATCTGGGATTGGCCGAGGGAATCCCAGGATCCACACTGGATTTCTCTGTGAGTGTGTTAGGGGGTGGAGGCGAATTAGGGGTGCTGGCTTGTCCTTCTGTGTACACTAGTCCATTGGAATAGGGAATCTGGTGTCAGCTCAGAAAACCCCAAGGGGACAGGCCTGAAATGAAGACATATTAAGTGGCAGAAGGCATGGGACTGTGTTTACTAATTGTGACATCCCTCAGGGTCTGCCTGGCAAAGTGAATGGCACGTAGAAGACCCTGCATCAGTCAGAGTTCTGGTAGGAAATAGGGGTCCGCTCCAACCAGAGGAATGAGAAGTTTCATAAAAGTTCAATTTACAAACTTGAAGGAAAGAAACAAGGGATAGTGCAGTGTCCCAGGGTGAGTCATAGTGGGGGAGCCTGAAGAGGCAGGGGGAGGGGAGAGTGCCCACCAAGGCAACCCAGCTCACTCTCCCTTCTCCCCCCAGCCTCCTGCTGGTGCTTCCCATTGGCCAAACCCAACCAGAAACCAGAGGGAAGTGAGCCCAAGGTGCAGACCGCCCCAGTCCATCCCCCACGTCACACGGCAAGGTAGAGAAGGGAGACACTGGTTCTGGAGGGGCAAGCAAAAAGACACCCAGCCCAGCCCTCAGTAAGGATTTGCTGGTTGACTGAGAAGCCAGCATCTGACCCATGATGAAGCTAGAAGGGAAAGAGGCCTCTTGGTGCTCCTTTGTGTTATTGCTGTGTGGGGATAAAGTCAACACACTGAACACTTATTCACCAAGCACGGTATTAAGGGCATTACGTAAATGGTCTCAATCTTCACAACGGCCCCAGGAGGTGAGTGCTGCTATGATCCCCATTTTACAGGGGAAAAAACTGAGTCTCAAAAGGGTTATGTAATTGGCTTGAGACCCATACTTATTAAATGGATTCAAGTTTAATCTTACTGCTTTATTTTTATTTCCCCACTTTTCATTATGAACACTTTTAAATATAGAGAAAAGTGGAAAGAATAAAATAGTGAACATCCTTATATCAACCACCCAGATTCAATAACTGTAAGTACTTTGACATATTCATTTTGTCTATAAGTATATGTAAATATGTAGTGTTTTTTTTTTTTTTGCGGTACACGGGCCTCTCACTGTTGTGGCCTCTCCAGTTGCGGAGCACAGGCTCTGGACACACAGGCTCAGCGGCCATGGCTCACGGGCCCAGCCGCTCTGCGGCATGTGGGATCCTCCCAGACCGGGGCACGAACCCGTGTCCCCTGCATCGGCAGGCGGACTCTCAACCACTGCGCCACCAGGGAAGCCCTGTAGATTTTTATTTAGAAAAAATATAAGATAATTTGCAAATATTCCCTCATGCACATTCTAAAATACGGACACTCTCCTCCTAATCACTCTACTATTATTACACCAAAGAACATTAACACCAATTTCCTGATAACAAGCAAACCAGTTTCGAATCAAATTTCTCTCGTATTCCCTAAAACATCTTTTAACTTATTTCTTTATTTGACCCAGGAGCCAGTTAAAGGTCATGCACTGCATGCAGTTGTTATGTATTTTTGTTTATTTGTTTTCGTTTGTTTTTGTTTAATGTATCTTAGCCCCTTTTAATCTAGAACTGTCCTCCCAAATTTTTAAAAAAAATTATATCAGCTTGGTGAAGAGTCCAGGCCTGCTGTCTTATGGAATGCTCTGTATTCTTGATTCATCTGACTGTTTCCTCATGGTGTTATTTATCTTGCTTCTGTATTCCTTTTTATTTTTGTACACTGG
The DNA here is from genome assembly GCF_963455315.2 of Globicephala melas. Classification (NCBI taxonomy): domain Eukaryota; kingdom Metazoa; phylum Chordata; class Mammalia; order Artiodactyla; family Delphinidae; genus Globicephala; species Globicephala melas. The sequence continues at coordinate 118,460,820 of NC_083316.1, read as the reverse complement.
AAGTAGAGGCTGGATTAGATTCGGGTTAAACATTTTTGCTAAGAATCCTTTACAGGTGATGCTGGCCCCCCTACTGCATCTCCTCAGGAGGGCTGTGATGCCAAGTGACTCTCAGAGCCTGCACTCTGACCTGCCAATCAGAGGCCAGTTCCCCAGCCAGGTAGGAGGGGTGGCGGAGGGCTGGAGACAAGCTCGCCGACCATTAGAAAAATCCAGACTGAGGAATTCCTTACTGAGAGCTGTCTGGTTGGGAGAATGGAAAATCCATGGGAAAGAATAGGGTAAGATGGGGGAGCGACAGACGACCCTGCCTTCAGAGAGCCTTCAGTCTTCTCTAAGCAGTTGTGAAATAGGCCAAGAGCTCCGAGAAAAAGGCCAACTCCCCGCTGCGAAGCACACACAGAGAGACCTGTGCCCCATTCACATTTGAGCTGCCCCAATCCGCAACGTGACGCTATTTACCACCAAACATGTTTGCCTTTCTTTTTGTTCCATACATTTATGTATCATTTTATTCTTCTATAGCCACAATCAAATCTGAAATATGAGGTAAGTCTCCAGGGATTCAGTAAAGTTAATATATTATCTCCACAGATTGAAAATTATAGAAAGAGTGATTTGGTAAAAGTGTACAGTATCCTCACTTCATTTGTTTTCAAAAGTATTAAATTGCTTGTTCTTTTTTTAAAATTGAAGTTGATTTACAAAGTTGTAAAGTATCTATTTTATATATAGTGGTGTATAACTGTTAATCCCAAACTCCTGATTTAGCCCTCCTTCCCTCCCCTTTCCCCTTTGGTAACCGTAAGTTTTTCTGTCTATGAGTCTGTTTCTGTTTTGTAAAGAAGTTCATTTGTATCATTTTTTTATATTCCACATATAAGTGATATATGATATGTGTCTTTCTTTGTCTGACTTACTTCACTTAGTATGATCATCTCTAGGTCCATCTATACCACTGCAAATGGCATTATGCCATTCTTTTTTATGGCTGAGTAATATTCCCTTGTAAATATGTACCACATCTTCTTTATCCATTCCTCTGTTGATGGACACTTAGGTCGCTTGCATATCTTGTCTATTGTAAATACTGCTGGTATGAATATTGGGGTGCGTGTATGTTTTCATCTTTTCCGGATATATGCCCAGGAGTGGGATTGCTGGATCATATGGTAGTTCTTTTTTTCGTTTTTTAAGGAACCTCCATACTGTTCTCCATAGTGGCTGTATCAATTTACATTCCCACCAACAGTGTAGGAGGGTTCCCTTTTCTCCACACCCTCTCCAGCATTTGTTATTTGTAGACTGGATGTTTGTCTTTCTTATGTGGTCCCTTTTGCCCATCAAGTTATGTGGGTTTTGTTTTGGTTTGGTTAAGGATTGTCCTGTTGCAAGAAATAAAAATCCACCTCAGGTAACTTAAGTGAAAAAGTATATATTATAAGGGAATGGATATATTTAAAAACAGACAGACTCATAGGGGTCTCAGACCAAGAGCTGTCCTACTCCTCTCAAACCACATCCAGATGAGTAGAAACAGGGATCCCACATGGGTCCTAAAAGCCCTGGTTTTCAGGACCTCCTCCTTTGGGCATTAGATTAGGATCCGTGACCTAATCAGGATCCACCCTGGTCCCATTGGATTTCTGCCTCCCAGGAATTCAGCACTAGAACTAAGACAGGCGGGTCAGTCTCTGCTCGCTGCTGAAATTGAGGACGTGTCACTTTAGTGAAGCCGAGAAAGCCAGCGTGTAGAGAGGGAACAGTGAGGCCAATACACAGAGGCCAGAGGTGTGTCTCAGGGTCCCAGAGGAAAAAGAGAGGCATCCCCACCGGCTTCTGCATGAGGGAGCCCAGTTCCTTACACTATATGACCCTTTTGGCTTAAGTCAGTTTGTAATGAGTCTGTGTAACCTGCCACTAAATCAATGTGACCAGGCAGTAGCATACCAGGGCAGGGCAGAGGAGCAGCTTGCCCCGTGGGAAGGAACAGTTTATCACGGACATTGTTTAGAATTGCTGGTGTATGGCGAGCAGTCCTCTGCTTCAGTTTCATTCTTGACTTTTTATTCTCTGCAGAAAACACAGCCCCTTAGTGCCTGCACTGGCGGCCGCTCCCAACTGCCCTGCTCTTTGAACACCACAGAGACTAAGTCGGTGAGGACCAGACCAGAAGCGGTTTGGAAAGGTTTCTTAAAGCCTTTGTTTCCCTCTGCTTTCCCAGCCCTAATTCAAATACACTCCTGCAAGGAGCGCCCCTGAAAGAATTCCCAAGGGGACTGAAATTTTCCCTCTTGTCAGCCTGTGCAGGGGCAGAGGACAGGTTCTGCCTGTGGGGAACTCAGCCCTGGATGTCAGCGGGCCTGAGCCTGAGTCTTCAGCCTGTTGCCAGCTCCAGCTAAGCACCCCGCCCCAGAGGCTGCATTAGTACCCAACATAGATTTCCTCATGTCAGGAGGATGGCGGGTGTCATTCTCTTTCTGTGACATTCCCTCTTCTGTTTACTCAGTGAGATCCAGCTCTTAAGAGGAAGTGAGGGTCAAAGATGGGAGCCCAGAAGCCTTCCTGGTAGAGAAGATGAACTTGTACACAAGACCTCAAGACCCAACCCACTGTTACTACCTCCTCCAGAAACACTCCAAGAATGCCTGCCTCTTCCCAGGCCTGTGTGAGCTTCCCCCTGCAAGGCCGAGATAAACGCTATCTCAGGGAAGCAACACTGTCCAGTGGTTAAGAATGTGGTCTCTGTAACCCGGCTGCCTGGGTTGGAGTTCCGGCTTCACCGTTTCACAGCCAGTCACTTTAGACAGGTTACATGATCTTACTGAGCCTCAAGTTTTAAAAAACAAGTTTAGCGAAGTGTAATTGACATATCATAAAATTCGCAATTTGACGACCGTACAATTTAATAATTTTTAGGAAATTTACTGAGTTGTGCAACCATCACCATAATCGAGTTTTAGGATATTTCTATGACCCCATAAAATCCCTTGTGCCCCTTTACAAATAATCCTCATTTCAACCCTCAGCCCCAGGCAACCATTAATCTACTTTCTGTTTCCACAGATTTGCCTTTTCTGGATGTTTCCTATAAATGAAATCATACAACACGTGGCCTTTTGTGTCTAGTTTATTTCACTGAGCATAATGTTTTTGAGGTTTATCTACATTATAATATGTATCAGTACTTCATTCCTTTTTATTGCCAAATAATATTCCACTGTATGGAGTAGATAGATTTTTTTTTTTAATCCATTCATCAACTGATAGATATTTGAATAATTTCCAGCTTGGGGCTATTATAAATAGTGCTGCTATAAACATTAGTGTCTAAGTTTTTGTGTAGCTATCTGTTCTCAATTCTCTTGGGTATATACCTAGGAGTGGAATTGCTGGGTTATATGGTAAACTGATGTCTAACTCTCTAAGAAACTGCCACACAGTTTTCCAGAGTGGCTCAGCCTTGATTTTATTATTGCAGACTCAGTATACCGAGTCCCTACCTTGTCTGGGTGCAGTGAGTCAATGCATAAATGAGTCAATGTACATAAAGCACTTAGCACAGGGCCTGGCTCGCTCAGGAAATGCTACTTATTATAGCTGGTGTAATTAGCTCCTGATTACTTGACTCAGGGAGTGTGTCTGATTTGAGTCTTTATCCCCAGACCTAGCAGAGTCTCAGAAACTTGAATACAGGGCCGGTTACAGGCAGAAGAGGGTCGAGCTGCCCCAGAGGCATGCAGTGCCGTGGGGAGGGTCCTGCGGAGCGCGTGTGGCAGGACTTCCCGGAGGCAGCGGCCTTTGAGCTGGAAGGCTGCCTTCTGCAGGGGCACAGGATAGATCCCTAAAGAGATACCCTTCACACCTCAGGTAAAGCATCCAAAATACCTCACCTTGGACTGAATCCCGGGGCCCTCTATTTTCCTTTTGGCACAGAGGAAGAATAATGGGGGATACTTTCTGCCTACTTTCTCCGTTGCCCAGCAAAAGTTGGGAGAAGGACTTCCAAAGGCATGCAACCTGACAGCTCTCGCCAGCATCAAATTCTTTTCCCCATCCTCTGCCCTCGACCACTGAGGCTAGGAGCAGGCTCTGGGGTGCCCTTCCAGGGGGCTGGGCCACGGGCTTCGGAACTCGCCGCTCGCCCCTCCTTAGGATGCCCCTCCAGCTCCTTCCCACCCATCCTCCACAGCCCCAGGTCCCAGCCTCTGTCCCACTCATTGTCGTATGGTGAACTCCCCACACACCCACTGTGTTCCCCAGGTCCCCATTCTAGCCAGGCCTGTGCGCACGACAGTGTGTGTGTGGTGGTGGCGGGTTAGCGAGGAGGATCGGGGTTCATTAGGGCGCTTACTCTCTGCCTGCCTCCCCCTCACTTCCCCCCCCACCCCCGGTGCCCCTCACAAGAGCTGGAGGTAGAGCAGATTGGTGAGCGGAGATCTGTGCCCCCACCCCTGCCCCAGCCTGATTTATCTGAGGCTTTGGCTCTAATGCACTGTAGAAGTTCTCCACTGCGGGACCTGCAGCAGTCACACCTGCTGCTCACCTCCACCTCTCACATCTGCCGGAAGCCCCCTCCCCAGGGCCCCACCGGCCTAGGCAGCTCAGGCTGGGGGAAGGGTGTAAGGGAGGGAACACTTCCCATCCCAGAGGGCAATTTCAAAATCAATGCATTGCGGACCCAACAGCAAGCCAACTGCAGGTTTAAGGAAATCAGTGGAATGTATGCAATTAATTAAAGGGTAGGACTCAAGGCAGACTAAATACTGGAAATCAGGAACCGGAGTCCAAGTCCCTTCATGATCGGAAGGGGGAACTTCCCCATTTGATTGCAGAAAGCAATTTACTTCAATTAGCAGTGACATAAACAGGGTGATTGCTTAATAGGAGTGCCAAATCTCTAAAAAATAAACAGCCTGAATTGTATCCCTCACCATTACATTAGCGGAGCAGGATAGCTTTTCCCCAGACAGGTTGGATTAACCCCTCAGGAGCCACCCCACTCCTAAGCGGAGAGCTGCATGCCTCCGCAAGGTCGTTACATGGTGGTCCTAACATTTTTTGTGCATTTAATATGTGTGAATCAATTTGCTTGTTGCTTTCATGTCCTTTAATCCCCTCAGTAATCTTATGAGATATGTATTACTACAGCCATTTTAACAGATGGGGAGAATGAAGCTCAGAAAGTTCAAGGGGGTGAGCTTTTCAAATACAAATCCAATGACGTCATTCCCCTGCTTACCTTAAAACCATCCCACGGCCTCTAAACCCTTGATCGTGGCCTGAAAACCCCACAAGATCGATCTCCTGCCTGCTTCTCCCACCTCTACTCAAAACACTCTCCCACTAGCTCACTACATCATACATTTTGTGGCCACTGCCTGTTCCTGAAACATATCAAGATCGTTCCCACCTCAAGGCCTTTGCACCTGCTGTTCCCTCTGCCTGGGATGTTCTTCCTCCATTTCTGGGTAGAACTGACTTCTCTCCTCCAGATCTCAGGTCAAACATCACCTCCTCAGAGAGGCCTGCCTCGCTGTTCCCACTCCCTTTTGGCTTTTGACCTGACACTGAGAATTACCCAAAATTGTCTTGTGTGTTTATTGTTGGTGTATTCCTTGTTTGCTTCCCTCCCTACCCCCTGACCCCCAGCCCCAAGCTCCATGAGGGCAGAGATCCTGTCTCCTGTCTGTCTTATTCACCGCACAGGGTCAAGCACACAGGAGGCAGACAGAAGTTACCTACTTAATAAAGGAAGTGTTATCCCTGCTTTTATATAAAGGAAGAAATTGAGGTCCGGCAAAGTTAAGCCACTTCATAACGCTGTCAAACAGCCGGTGAATGGCAGAGCTGGGGTTCGGACAGCTTCCTCCCATGTAGTTACACTACACAGCCCTTTGGATCTTTTTTGAGAAGCTTCCCTTCCCCCCATCCACTTTGCCCCGCCACCTTCTCACCCTACCCACCCGAGCCCTAAGAAGCAGGCACCCATCCAACCAGCTGGGAGAGCATTAAAATGGCAGCCCCAGGGCTTCCCTGGTGGCACAGTGGTTGACAGTCCGCCTGCCGATGCAGGGGACACGGGTTCGTGCCCCGGTCGCAGAGGATCCCACATGCCGCGGAGCAGCTGGGCCCGTGAGCCATGGCTGCTGAGCCTGCGCGTCCGGAGCCTGCGCTCCGCAACGGGAAAGGCCACAACAGCGAGAGGCCCGCGTACCGCAAAAAACAAAAAACAAACAACAAAAAAAACGGCAGCCCCAGAGCAAAATCTCTCCTTTCTGCTGAACCTCCCTCCATCATGGGTATCGCTGGTACTGTTACTCCTTAGCTGGGCAAGGTCCTTATTCCAAGAATGCAAATTCTGGAAGTTAAAGACCTTAAGACCGTCTTCCTTTGGCTCCCCATCTGGAAGGAACTGGGCTCCTCTTAGGAAAAGCACCCCCAGCCCCAGGGAATGTGGAGGACGTAGAAAAGTTGTTTGAAGGAGCTTATGCTGCCCAGTGACTGCCACACCACCCACGCCAAATCCCACCGTTGGCCCAAGCTCCCCATACTGCCAGTTGGGTAGGGACTGCCTGGCTTATCCTGGGCTGATTAAACTGGAAAGAGAAGGCTGGGGAAGCCACGGTCAGTGGCAAGACAAGTGGCCGGGAGAAGATCAGAGAGAGGGTGAAAGTTGTGGAAAATGGGACGCAAGAACCTGAGGCTTGGGTTGCGGGGCAGTGGGACTCTGAGCTTCTCCCTGCAGCCAGGAAGATGGGCTGGGGCTGACCTGAAAGCAAAGCTCTTCCCCTGCCTCTGCCCGCTAGATGCTGGCTGACTGGGCCTCACCATCTTCCTCTGGCCCCTCCACATTGTCACCCTCAGGTCAAGTATGGCTGTCATCACTGTCCCAGATTCACGGTCCATTCCCTGTGTGACCTTGAGCAGGGCTTTAACCTCTCTGAGGCCACTTCCCAGTTGATAAGGAGATCACAGTACTCACCCAACCTAAAGGCCGGGTTTCAACAACTTTAAATAAGGTAATGAATGGGAAAATGCCCTGGAAAGTGTAAAGTATAAAGAACACCAAGAACACTCTTGTTTCAGCTTAAGTAGGAACGAGACTTTACCATTTACTAAACATCTACCGCCAAAGGTAGTTTTTTAATGCCCCATGTTTAGAGGAAACTGAGGCTCACAGAGCGCCTTGCCTCCAACCACTGAGCACTGAAGCCTAGGCGTCCATCACTGTCTCTGTTGCATGCATCCAGCTGGGATGTGACACTGGCACGCAGACCTGATCTAATCGGACAAAATCCTGGGGAGAGGGGAGCAGCCTGGTGCAGGCCCTGAATGTAGGGGAAGAGCATTGCGGGGTGAGGGGGCACAGGGTACAAGATGAAGATGGAGAGGGGGCAGGGTCAGATCATGGGGCCTCCCAGGCCGTGGAAAGGGGTTTTCATTATTTGGTTCCAAATTGCAATAAGAAAGAGATTAAAAAAAACCAAAATCAATATCTTTAAAAGCAACCCTGGCAGCACGTGGAGATGGCCCTGTGGAAAATAGGGGCCAGGATGGGGTGGGAGGAATGATGGAGCTCGAAACAAGAGATACTTAAGAGATACTTTGAATTTAAGAGATACTTTGGAGGTAGAACCCACAGGACATGTTGGATGTGGGCGGGGATGGTCAAGAGAGAGCACTAGAAGTTGAAAATAGTTTACAAAGCAGTAAAGCAAAAATCCAGAGCTGGGGACTTCCCTGGTGGTGCAGTGGTTAAGAATCCGCCTGCCAACGCAGGAGACACGGATTCAAGCCCTGGTCCGGGAAGATCCCACATGCCGTGGAGCAACTAAGCCTGTGCGCCACAACTACCGAGCCTGCGCTCTAGAGCCTGCAAGCCACAAGTACTGAGCCCACGCACTACAACTATTGAAGCCCGTGTGCTCTAGAGCCCACATGCCACAACTACTGAGCCCACGTGCCACAACTACTGAGGCCACACGCCACAGCTACTGAAACCCGCGCATCTAGAGCCCGTGCTCCGCAACAAGAGAAGCCACTGCAATGAGAAGCCCACGCACCACAACGAAGAGTAGCCCCCGCTCACCGCAACTAGAGAAAGCCCAGCGCAACAATGAAGACCCAATGCCACCAAAAAAAAAAAAAAAAAAATCCAGAGCTGCCTTCTTGTTAGGGACACTTGAAACATTTCAGAAGATCCCAAACCTAGTGGATAAACATGGAAAAACTCTTGCAAACAAGCCTCATGTATGCCCTCAGGAAACAGGGACGTATGGCGCCTCTAACCCCATTGGCTAGAGCCATCTGCTCCTTTCTTTAATTAAGCTCCTCTCTGAGCCCCTTCACTGTTAATTATTCCCAGCTCCTGGGTGGGACAGGACCTCTTCTCACGAGACTGTGGCCCAGCACAGCCTTCAGAAACGACTTAGCGTGGCTTTACTTAGGCTTTGGCGCCAGCTTCGGGCCTTAGAGCCTCAAATTCCCTCGCGACCATGGGGAAAGAAGACTGAGTCCCATTTGAGGTCATAAAATGTTTTCTAAGGAGCTCAAATGTCACCTCCTCCATGAGGCCTGCCCTGACGACTCTGAAAAAAGAATTCCACCTCCCTGTTATTCTCTATGTTTGTACATAGGGGCTTTAAAAAAAATTTTTAGTGATTATCATAATTTATAATTACCAGTGACTCATTTGATTACCCTTTGCCATCCTTTCCCCACCAGGCTGTGCCCTCCTGCGGGCAGGGAACATATCTGTCTCTTCAGCTTGCATCTGCAGCCCCCAAGCACACTGCAGTCACCTGGTAGGTGGTTTACATATACCCATTAAACTCAAGGCACTCAACCAGAGCTTTGAAAGCTCCCATCATGCCTTCCTTCTTGTGGTCTCTCTCAGGCCCCGGAGCTCTGACTGCCACTGCCAACTTCTGTCCACAGGAGCTGTGTTCCCAGGGGGAACTGATCACTACAGTGGCTGCTGAGTGCATCATGTCACGGAGGTCAAAGAGGTTACTGATAACAGAAAGAAAAGCCAGGCTTCACTTGTTAAACGATGGTACTCAGAGGATTATTGCAGACGTAAGTTTTTCAAACAAGGACTCTGAGTGCTGGCCATATGCCAAGCACAATGCTCAGAGCTGGGACATGGTGGATAAGACCAACGTGGTCCCAGACCTTCTTGGAGCTCAAGATCTCATGGGCTCCTCAGGCTTTTCCAAGAGCCATTTGTTCCCCAGGGCAGATGTCCATGGCCAAGGAATCCAGCTCTTCTCCTCCCTTCACCCTGCATGGGGCAGCTTTCAAGTTCCCCAAGGAAGGAATCAATGCAGCAAACCCCACCTCTACTGACTTCAGGCCAAGAGGACACTAGGAATGAAGCCTTCAAGCTTTCATTTCCCAGCCTGCAGCTCATTAACTACATGACCTTGAGCACACGACCTCTGTAAACCTCATTTCTTCCCCTGCAAAATGAGATCAAGAGTCCCCACCCCAAAGGGTGGTTATGAGGATTAAGTGAGGTGATGATGATGATAATTGCTAACTTTTGGAGTTCGTTACTAATGCCCGACACTGTGCTAAGAGTTTTGTCTGAATTATCACATTTAATCTTCCCAACAACCCCACAAGGAGAGCTGTCATCACCCCCGTTTTTAGAGATGAGGACAGGCAAATCACATCATTGCCCGGTGTCAACTAGCCAGCAAGTGGCAGAGCTGGGATGCAGACCAAGCCATTGTCACTACAGTCTATACTACAACCCATTGCCTTATATGGCCTCCCCCGTGTGAATGCAGGCAAAGTACAGGTTTGGCGCCTGGTATGAAGTAAGTGCTCAATAAATGGTACCTCTTAATTGAGCAACCGGAGGATCCCAATATAAGGCTGCCCAGCGCTGGCGGTTCTTTGGGACTGGCCTGGGATCTCCCAGCAGTCACACTCTCCCTGACCCGTCCCTGTTCCAAGTCCCCAGTCTGCCTCCTTACAAAAGCTCAGATTGAAACAGACGGTGGCTGGACTTTCCCTGTCATCTCCCTGGCAGCTCAATCACCATGGGCCACCCAGCGTCTCAGCCGTGACTGAAGACCCAGACCTGAGCCTCCCTGAAGAAGCCAAGTGGCCAAGTCGTCTCAAGGGACTAATTTTTGCTCCCCCTGTCCCCTTCACCCTACCTGCAGGTGATGGCCTGAATGAAAACAGCAGGGGCCTGGGAGGTAGTTCCGGGTACCGCTGGGACAAGCACGACTTGGGTCCAAAGAAAATGATAGTATGAGATCATTCATTATAATATTTAGCTCCCAGAAGAAACCACTGCAAGCCCCATCCAAACCACAGACAGCTTTGGCAGCCCCAGTATCCTCTTACGGTTACATAAGCTTTGCAGGGAAATAAATACCAACTCATCTTGAAGGAATTTTAAGGGCTAATAATCCTTAACCAGTCTGTGCAGAGAGGGCTCCCTTCCGAGGGAGGGATTGTGGTTTTCGGGAGGAAGGATTGAGAGGGCCCTGGGGCAGGGCTTAGAGGAGCCCCCATGGGCCTGGCTGCAGGGCCATTCCTCAGAGAGGCTCGGTCCCGCGCGGCCTCACTCATGGGGCATTCATCCCCAAGGCCAGCTGCGGCCCTGGCCACCCCCTCCTTGTGTACCACCAGAATCCACTCTCCAGGTGCCTTTCACAGGTACTGAGCTCTCCATCACGGGAGATGCTCCAGCATACTCAAATATAAACTGCCTGGCTCTAAGGGATTCAGTTCCAGGAGTTTATTATTATATTATGTTTTTTAGGTATAAGAACTCGCCCTTGGCATCAACAAAAGGCAGGATGATATGGGAGAAAGAATTTGCATTCAGAAACCGAAGACCTGTAATTTTATACCAGTTGGGTCACCTTGGGCAAGTTGCTTCACCTTTTTGAGCCTCAGTAAAATAGAAATAACAATTACTCTCTTCTGCCTGCCCTGCCTGGTTGCTGGAAGGGGCAGGTAAATTGCAGGTGTGTGAAAAACGCCTTGCAAACAGTTAGATGCTGCAGACACACCAGGCATTAAGCAGAGATGGTGGCTTCCTCCCTGGGGTGATAGGAAAAGCACTAAAAGCCCAGCCTGGCCATCACTCCATGCATGTCTAAGGCACATTCTTCCACTGCCTTGTGTCTTCTGGGGGAAGAAGTGTGTCTGTAGATTGTGGAGCCAGATTCCCTGGTTCTGAATCCTGGATCTGCCACTCACTAGCTGTGTATCCTCAGCCAACTCAACTTACTCGACCTCTCTGTGCCTCACTCTTCTCATTTTAAATGGGTATAGTAATAGTACCTGTCCTAGAGAGGCCTTAGGAGAATTAAGTAGAAAATAGATATCTAGTGCTTAGAACAGTGTAAGTACTCTAGTGTTATTAATATCTTAACCAGCTAAGTAAGTTAACTTCTACTAGCCACTGTCACTGAGCAGAAAGAACAATCCTCACACCAGATGGGTAAATTTGCAAAGGGGTGACAGAAACAACTACTACCATTTAATGAGCAATTAATATATACCAGGCACTGTGCTAAGCATTTTACATACATTATCTTACCTAATCTTCATGACAGGTGGTAGCATTATTGTTCCCATTACACAGAAGAGGAGACTAAGCCTCGGCAAGGTCATGTGACTTGTCCAAGATGACAGAGCAGGTAAGTGATGGCGTCAGGACTTGAACTCAGGCAGTCTGGTACTGAGGTCAATTCCCTTAGGCTTATTGGAGACTTGGGTGTTATCATGGCCTCTGGGATCAGAGTCACTGTAGTGAAGGGCTAAAGGAAACAGGGACTTCTCTGGTGGCTCAGCGGTTAAGACGCTGCGCTCCCAATGCAGGGGGCCTGGGTTCGATCCCTGGTCAGGGAACTAGATCCTACATACATGCCGCAACTAAGAGTTCGCATACCACAACTAAGGAACACATGTGCCGCAAAAGGAGCCTGTGAGCCGCAATTAAGGAGCCCGCGAGCCGCATCTAAGACCCCATGCAACCAAATAAAATAAATAAAATTTTAAAATAGATTAAGGAAACAGGCAGATCACGTGTCATGAACACAATGGGTGGCCTGCAGGCCGTACCGCAGTCCCAGGCCATTCTCAGGGATCCTGGCATCTCTGGTTTCCAAGGAGGAGGGGAAGGGCCTCCCTTAAGGGCCAGATAAGACTGCAAGGTTTGGGGAAAAAACGTCAAATCTGAGGGACGAGTCAAGTGCAAGAAGAGACTGAGTCCCATCCCAGCCTCGGTGGCCTTTGTTCCTCTGTCTGTGGACAGAAGTTGGGGGACATCTCTCCAGAACAGTGAGTCTGGGTGAGCAGACCAAACGCCAGGAGCCGAGGCTGCTGGCTCAGCCAGGTAAAGCCTGTGGGAGAGGTAATAAGTAACTGGGCTCAGTGAGGTTCAGCCTGTGTATCCAGGGCAACTACGAGGTTTAATCATCCAGAGACCATAGCGCTGGAACAGGCCCCCCTGAGCCCCAGAGCTGACAGGCCACATTCCCCGAGTGCCAGGACCAAGGTGCTTGGACCCCACTGCTCTCTCCCCCCCGCAAAGCAAGGGAGGCCCTGTGACGTCCTCTAGCAAAGATCCGATTGGCCCCCATATTAAAAGCAACAACTTTGATCCCTGCCCAGAAGTTCTTACTGGCCAACTATACTCACCGGAGAAAAAGAACCTGTTCAAGCCTCACTCCCCAGACTCCTGTGCCTCCCAAAACACTCATAGGCTGAGAATGCCCTGGAAAGGTGGTGGCTGGCCCCTCTGTGCCAGGCCTGTGTTAAGTGCTGCCAGGCTTCTGGAGATCTGGGTGCCGTAGGGCAGGCCGGGAGAGGGGTACAGCCACGAGGGGATAGGGGAATGGGAGCCTTGGAGGCCCTTGGAGAACCTCGGATAGACACTGCCACGTAATCCTGCCCATCTCCTCCTTATTTGCTAGCAGGCCCCGAGTTGGTAGTTTGGGTCTTCCTCCCCGGCCTGCAGAAGGGCTCCAGGTGGCCGACCAAAAGGCTCGCCGGCCAGCTGTGTTGGGCCCTCTCGGCCTACCCGGCCCCCAGCAGGGTACTCTTCCCGCAGAGCCTCACCCACCCTACCCGGCCCCCAGCAGGGCACTCTTCCCGCGGAGCCTCACCCACGTGGCAGCCAGGCAGCTGGCAGCTAGTTTTATGAGCATCCAAAATCCAAGGGGAACCACAAAACCACGCTGGGCTGCAGACAACCGATGGAGAAGGAGGCCGATGCTGGGGACGCCCCTGCATCCCCGTGGGCTAGGCTCCCACGGGGCTCTGCCTGGTGCAGGGCAGCGGTGGGAATCCACTCCCTGCCCACCAGGCGCCACAGCCTCCCAAGTCTCAGCATCAGCCCCGTGAGCTGCTTTCTCGCCAGGTAGACTCGAGAATGGGAGACAGTGGAGGACGGCAGGGGTGGGTGATTCCACGACATAGCTCAGAGGGTCAGTAACCAAAGGAGACTAGCTGGAACCTTCTCAAATATACGGAGCCTTTTCACTGCCCGTTACTAACTTCTGACAAAGGGGAAGAGATCAGGAGTTTGGGGAACTCCCCTGGCTAAAGGATGGTATGTGGGAGAGGCAGGGGGGCAATGTTACAGAATTTTCTAAAACTGCTTTTTTTCACCAGACAATAGGTTGGGGATACTTTTCTGTGTCAGGAGATATAGTTGTACTGTATTCTTTTTTTTTTTTTTTTTTTGCGGTGCACGGGCCTCTCACTGCTGTGGCCTCTCCCGCCGCAGAGCACAGGCTCCGGACGCGCAGGCTCAGCGGCCATGGCTCACGGGCCCAGCCGCTCCGCGGCATGTGGGATCCTCCTGGACCGGGGCACGAACCCGTGTCCCCTGCATCGGCAGGCGGACTCTCAACCACTGCGCCACCAGGGAAGCCCTGTATTCATTTTATATGTTACTTTCAGGTGCCTTTTTTCAGCTGTGAGATTTGGAGGGCATAGAGATGGATGGATCAAAAAAGTGTTAGGGCTTCTCTCCCCTCTTTCTTGATCACAGTCACGATGGTATCACAGATCTTAAGACTGAAGGTCTTAGCTTAGGGCAACCTCCTTCTGAGTGCTCCTCCCTAACCACTTCGGAGGGCCTCTCTCCCCATTGGTCTTTACCTCTGTAAGGTTTTCTTCTCCTTCTGATCACTTCATCACAATGTTAACTAAATATTTTTTGATTGTGTATCTCCTTTGTCCTCCACTAGATTAAAAGCCCCATGAGCACAGGAGCTTATTTTAAGCACCTAGCATAATTCTAGTGAGTTCCCAATAATGAGCACTTCCTGATAATGAGCACAGAATGAGTATTCAATTCATGTTTGTTAAATGAATGAATGAACACTAAGTTCAGAGGGAGATGGCAAGAGACATAAGATGTGGTCCCTACTTTTAGTCTCACTATTTAGGGAGTGAAAACGATGGTTGTAGACTTCCCTGGTGGCATAATGGTTAAGAATCTGCCTGCCAATGAAGGGGACACAGGTGTCTGCGCCACCAGACAAGTCCCAAAACAAACTTTTTGATATGTGAAAGACTCTATTAAGAAGATGAAAAGACAAGCCACAGATTGGGAGAAAATGTTTGCAAATCACATTTCTGACAAAGGAATTGTATCGAGAATATAAAAAGAACTTGTTAAATAAACTCAACTGTAAGAAGATAAAGGATCCAGTTGGAAAACAGGCAAAGTCTTCAACAAATGCTTCACCAAAGAGATTATGCAGATGGAAACAAGCACATGAAAAGGTGTTCAACTGGGAAATGCAAATTAAAATCACAGGGGACCTGTGCACGTAAAGTGCAGGTAAAAATACTGGTGAAACTTGAACAAAATCTGTAGTCTAGTTAACGGTATTGCACCAACATCAATTTCCTGGTTTGTCAATGTAATACTATAGCTACGTAAAATGCTACCATTGGGGAAGCTCACTGAGAGGTTATTTTTGCAACTTCTCCAAGTCTGTAATTACTTCAAAATAAAAACTTTAAAAAAATAATAAGGAAGGTCAGTATGGGTTAAAGCTCCAAATGTGAAGAATGAATGTTAAAAGCTTTAAGCTCCAGGGGAGGTATCGAGTAGGCAGTGGTCAAGAAAAGCTTGTATTTAGTATTTAGTAGGTCCCTACCCCATGATGCATGCCAGGCATCGTGCCAGACAGCGGGGGGAATTTAAAAACCCTGGGCCTGGGACTTCCCTGGTGGCACAGTGGTTAAGAATCCACCTGCCAAAGCAGGAGACACAGGTTCGAGCCCTAGCCCGGGAAGATCCCACGTGCCACGGAGCAACTAAGCCCGCGTGCCACAACTACTGAAGCCCGCATGCCTAGACCCCGTGCTCCGCAACAAGAGAAGCCACTGCAATGAGAAGCCCGTGCACCGCAACGGGCTAGTTGTAGAGTAGCCCTCGCTCTCCGCAGCTAGAGAAAGCCCACGCACAGCAACAAAGACCCAATGCAGCCAAATAAATTAATTAATTCATTTAAAAACAAAACAAAAAACCCCCTGGGCCTATTCTCAAGAAACTTTGAATCAAGAGGGTAGGGAGTTGGGGGAAATGCCCATTGGTAATGGCAGGACCCAGTAGACACATCGTAAGCTGGATCTTGGTCAGGACTCTGTTTATTATGTGGACCCCTACAGTCCCATCTCAAAGGAAAACTATGGTGACACTTCAGGTCTTGGGGTATTGATGTCAACTCAGACCCTGTCTCCAACAGTCCTCAAATACCTAGGTAGTCCCAGTTCCCCAGTGCAGTGACTTGAATAAATGGCCACAGGTCCCTCTGAAGGAAGGATGGGGATATTATATGTCACAGCATTACAGGGTTCTTCTTTCTGGGAGACCTAGCCACCTCTTAGCCAGGGGCTTCCAGGTCTAAAAACTGGCTTAGGTCTGGAAACCTGGCAAAAGATGGTATCTTTTTATTGGACCCCAATCTCTAATTTGTCTCTCCTTGATTTCTTCTGCTGGTACAAGCTGAATAGTACCCTTACTAACTATCTAGCTATTTGCCCCAGAGACACTGATATACCAACCACCTCCATAACTTTCTGTCAGGCACCCTTGCTACCACTTCAGTTTTGCAGGCCATCGTGATCATTATGGTCCCCTGGCTTCTGGAGGTTGAAGCACTGTCCCCTGACCTCTATTATTTGGGGGTCCTATCATTACCACAGCTATTGGGGAGACAAAGTCTCAAAGAGCCACTCTACCCTCAGCCCTAGCCTACAGAGAATAGCCAACACTGAACTTTGAGTGATGCGGGGGCCCCTCTCACCAGCATATCCTTTTTACCTCTTGGCGACTGGTGTGTCCTCTGAGCCCTCCTGGGGAAGATGAGGAGGCAGGTGTTCTGGCTGTACTTAGTTGCTCTATTTCAGCACACCTACCCTCCAAGCCTTTTCACCCCCTCCTCCATCATCTGCCATGGTAACTTGGCATTTCAACTTTGCTTAGCAGGGGTGGTCACTTTCTCCATGCCTCTGGGAACATCCTAGGAGTGACTTAGTACCGCCTCCAGGGTCCTGCATCTCAGGAGAGCACACCAAAGTCAAACTCTTTCCTGTTCGATGTGAACGTTTTGGTCCTTTGATAGACACCCTAAGATCCAGGCCCATGCACACTCTCCCGACCCCTCCAAGCGCTGCCTGGCTTGGTCCTACAGCCCCGGTGGGATGGGCCCTTTCCTCCCATAACATCCCTCACTGGGTTATGCTCAACTTAACCGTAAGTTCAGGCCTAGTGGCCAGGAAGGAAGGTGAGGACAGATCCTAGAAGTACCTGCGCCTTCAGGGGAGAGGCCGTTGCACTGTTGTCCAGCACTGTGCTAGCCCTTACGAGGGAGGGCTGGGCCACTTCTGCAGGCTCCAAACGTCCAGCAGAATTTGGGGACTCACAGTCTTCTGGGGCACCCACCTGAGATGTCTCCATCCCATTTGTCAGGGTTCTAGGGTCTTGACCTTGGCATAATAGAACTGCTTGGTTGGGCATTTCACTTTCTTTGAAGGTTAGCCACTGAACTGGCTTGGGTCTTTGCCCTCTTCTGGAGATTAGAACATCTTTGTATGCAACAGAGAGCCCTTCAGGCTTTCACTCTTGCCTTTCAGTTGCCTGTTACTGGAATCAGCTGTCTATTGTCTTTCTGTACAGCATCAGTGGGGCTTAGTAATAGCCATCCAATCCCTTCATCCATACAGCTCTGTGAACGCCATACCTTGCAACACCTCCCACGCCTGCTAGTGCATCCTCCACTTCACCACCAGGTGAGTTAACAGTGGGCCACCACCTCATCCCAGGGGCAGCCTGGGCTCCACCTCTGCTTGCTGTCAGCCCTGGGATAAGTGATCCCGCTCCAAACCCCACCTTATCGCCTGCTTTCTTGAACCATTCCCCGGACCCACTGTCACAGGTTGGGTTCTCCAGAAGCAGACGCAGATGTGGAGTCTGGGGTGCAAGAGGCTTATTAGCGATCAACACCTGTAAAAGGAAGGGGGCAGAAGCAGAAGCAGCGGAGGGGGAAGTCCAGCTGCAATGCAGACCCAACCTGGCAGAAAGCCCTGGGGCCAATGGTGCACCAGATTTATCCCTGTCAGGCTGAAGTGGTCAGGCCTTTATACCCTTACCTCCCCCGGCCACTAGCCATGGGCCACCCTGGGGAGGGCACAGCCTTGGGTGGGACAGTTTCTAGCAGCAGAGGCAGATCCTGAGGGACGCGAGAGCTGGGAGCTGCCTGCTGACAGCCCTGCAGCTGGACAGCAAGTCCTGCCTCGAAGGGAAATCTGGGGGATGAATGAGAACGCCAACCCATTTTAGCTGATGAGAAACTTCTTCCCCAAAACTTGAAACATGGGATTTCAACAGAAAATAAAAGAAGGGAAAGTAAAAGAAGGGAAAGACTTTCCCAAAGGGAGAAAACACCTGACGGTTTCCCAGAAGACAGGAGAGTGAGAGGCTTGGATGGGGGAGCTCCATGGGGGAGGCTGTCCCCTGGGCCTGGGGACATGATCCCCTTTAGTGAACGAGACATGTTTGACACTTGCTATCTATCAGTTTCATGTTTTGGAAAAGTAGCTGAGACTATTGGTCATGAAAAAACCCCTCAGAGAGCAGTGGGCACCATCTTCAGAGAGAGGGCTCCCAACATTTCTCCAGGGGGGGAACCTGAAACACTAGCAAAGTTCTTGGGACAGGTACCTTCTCAAAAATGGTGCCAGCTGCATGAAAAGATGCTCAATGTCACTGATTATTAGAGAAATGCAAATCAAAACTGCAATGAGGTATCACCTCACACCAGTCAGAATGGCCATCATTAAAAAGTCTACAAATAATAAATGCTGGAGAGGGTGTGGAGAAAAGGAAACCCTCCTACACTGTTGGTGGGAATGTGAATTGGTAGAGCCACTATGGAGAACAGTATGGAGGTTCCTTAAAAAACTAAAAATAGAGTTACCATACAATCCAGCAATCCTACTCCTGGACATATATCCGGAGAAAAGAAACACGCACCCCTATGTTCATAGCAGCACTATTTACAAGAGCCAAGACAAGGAAACAACCTAAATGTCCATCGCCAGAGGAATGGATAAAGAAGATGTGGTACATATTTATAATGGAATATTACTCAGCCATAAAAAAGAATAAAATAATGCCATTTGCAGCAACATGAATGGACCTAGAGATTATTATATTAAGTGAAGTAAGTCAGACAAGGAAAGACAAATACCATATGATATCACTTATATGTGGAATCTAAAATATGACATAAATGAACTTATTTATGAAACAGAAACAGACTCACAGACATAGAGAACAGACTTGTGGTTACCAAAGGGGAAGGGGGGAAGGTATAAATAAGGAGTTTTGGATTAGCAGATACAAACTACTATGTGTAAAATAAACAACAAGGTCTTACTGTATAGCACAGGGAACTATAATCAATATCTTGTAATCAACTATAATGGAAAAGAATCTGAAAAAGTATATCTGTATCTATATATATGTATCTGAATCACTTTGCTGCACACCTGAAACTGACACAACATTGTAAATACTTTAATTTTTTAAAAAAGAATTTGTGCCAGCTGGCTATTCAACATCACTATAGGAAAAAAATAAATGGAGAGGGACTGGCCCCCTCAACTCCCTGAAGGAAGTCCTGGCATTAGGATGCGACCTGATCACTGATGATGACTTCTGCCCAGGAGAGGTTATAAGCAGGGTTTTCACACCGTCCCCCAGCCCAGACTGACTGAAGGCAGAATCCCTGGGGTTCCCCTACCACTCGGGAGCAAAGGGCCAAACCAGTAAAGCCTCACTGTTCTGTTAATTATGGAAAATAGAGAATAGCAGGACACTGGATTAACATTTCATCCTCTATATATACCTCATAGAGTACTGAAATATCTACTTCATTGCTTATTTTCAAAGACCTAAAAACTGGAGCCCTCGTAGAGAAGTAAAGCCCCCTTGATTTGAAAAGTGACTAACACAGAAAGGGATTTTTTTCTTTTTAATGTTTGCTTTCCATTGCACTTGAATCCAGATAAACTCAAAAGCCCCTTGACACCCCCCTCCCTGGTTACGATCCCCTTCCAGAGGTGACCACAGTCAGGGTTTATCTTTCCAAATCTGCCTCTATGCCCGTACAAACCTATATGTGTACAGATGGAAATAATTTTTGTGGAAGTTATTTTTTTAAACATTTGTCCATAATGCCCTGCAACTTGCATTTTTCACACATCAATTTGTTTGGAAACCTTCGTGGGGGTTTGTAATGCAGGGGTTTGGCAAGGCTGAAGGCCGGCTCAGGATCTCCCTTCCCAGTGTGTTTCCAGTTAGGCTGGGCTAGGAGACAGCTTTGCTGGGATTTGGAGGGCACATGTCACACAGTGACCATGCTCCTTTTTACTCCTGAAAGGTGAGAGCAGGGTTTCGGGTCACTCATAATGCCGTTCATCTGCTGGCCTGTGGCTGCTCTGCCCTTCCCATGTCTGGTTCTGTGATGAAAGGCATCAGCTTCTCTTGAAGAAGTTGGAGGTGGTGAGACTGACATGGATTTCAGTGGACTCCCGCTGGTCCTCACTCCCCCCCACTTTTTAAAAAATAGATTATTTATTTATTTGTTTATTTATTTATTTTTGGCTGTGTTGGGTCTTCGTTGCCGTGCACGGGCTTTCTCTAGTTGTGGCGAGCGGGGGCTACTCTTTGTTGCGGTGCGCAGGCTTCTCATTGCGATGGCTTCTCTTGTTGTGGAGCACGGGCTCTAGGTGCGAGGGCTTCAGTAGTTGTGGCACACGGGCTCAGTAGCTGTGGCTCGCAGGCTCAGTAGTTGTGGCACACGGGCTTAGTTACTCTGCGGCATGTGGGATCTTCCTGGACCAGGGCTCAAACCCGTGTCCCGTGCATTGGCAGGTGGATTCCTAACCACTGTGCCACCAGGGAAGCCCTCTCCCCACTTTATTTATATCATTCTTAAAACTCTACCTGCCTGCCTGGTGGACTTCAAGCTCCTGCATCAGATGAGGAGACTACAGTCTCCCAAAGACTGTTCAACCAGCTCTCCCAATTGTGTAAAGTCAAATCCCCATCACACACACACACACGTGCGCACACGCACACACACACACACACCCAGTACCCCCTGGTGGTTCCACTTCTCTAACTAAACTGATAAGAACGCATGACTATACTTCATTCTTTTGAACTATTATGGAAATGCCAGCGTTATTCAACTCTTTCCCTGCAGAAGGACCTTTGGGAAGTTCCTCTTTGTTGCTCTTATAAACCATGCTATAAGAAGCACCCTTGGGGCTTCCCTGGTGGCACAGTGGTTGAGAGTCCGCCTGCCGATGCAGGGGACACGGGTTCGTGCCGCGGTCCGGGAAGATCCCACATGCCGCGGAGCGGCTGGGCCCGTGAGCCATGGCTGCTGAGCCTGTGCGTCTGGAGCCTGTGCTCCGCAACGGGAGAGGCCACAACAGTGAGAGGCCCACGTAAAAAAAAGACTTATTTAAAGAAGCACCCTTGTTCGTGCCCCTTTTTTAAAAATCACACCTGTGATTATTTTCTAGGACAGAGAAATGAAACTGATGACTCCAAAAGTTGGCACATTTTACATTTTAGCAGATACATCCAAACTGCAGGGAGGCCTCCTTTGCCTGGAACCAACATAGGTAGGGAACATTCACAGGGTAGTTTTAGTCTCCTCCTCAACAAGGATAGAAAAACATTCAGCAGCCATTGATCAGTCAGGGGGAGTACCTTCCTGGGATTCAGCAGCGTGGGTGGCACTAACACACACCCACATGGGGACTCACAGGCCATGTAGTGTGCCTGGAAAAGCGTTAAGGCACATAGTAAGTGTGGGAGGTGGGGTTACTGGTCCACAACAGCAGTAGCACCCACCCAGACCTCCGCCGTGGTTTCATGGAGGGCAGGATGTGCCTTTCCACCCTTGACTCTGGGCCTTGTGACTTGCATTAGCCAATTAGACATTTCAGATATGAAGTGAGATGAAATCTGAAATATGGTTGCGCATGACTTCCTTTTTGGCCATGAAAAGAATGTGTCTCAGGGACCTGACAATCCAAGGAGGATGAGGGACACATGGTGCAGACCTGGACTCAACCCACAGCCTGGAG
This sequence comes from Globicephala melas, assembly GCF_963455315.2. Taxonomy (NCBI): domain Eukaryota; kingdom Metazoa; phylum Chordata; class Mammalia; order Artiodactyla; family Delphinidae; genus Globicephala; species Globicephala melas. Next base: position 118,439,154 of record NC_083316.1, on the reverse strand, counting down.
CCAAGACCAGAGAGCCTGGCTTAGATCAGCTGAACCTTGGTGGCCCAGAGAGAGTTCAGCATCACACATTGACATCACGTCTGGTTAGCCTCCTTCAATTTGGAACAGGTCCTCAGCCTTCACGACCTAGACGCTTTTGAAGATTACTGATCAGTTATTTTGGATAATGTCTTTCAGTGTGGTCCTTATGATTAGATTCTGGTTATGCATCTTTAGCAAGAATACAGAGAAGTAAGGCTGATTGATATCCTACCGGTGGTGCATGATTTCAATTTGTCCCACTGCCAGCGATGCTCACTTTGATCATTTGATTAATGTCATGTCTGCCAGACTTCACTGTAGAGTTACTTTTTTCCCTTTTGAAATTAAAAATAGCTTGTGGAGAGAATATTTCAAACGATGTAAATATTCATTTCTAATTTATATTAGTATGTAATCAGGGTTTCCTAACTCAGTCAGCGGGTTATAATTCATCACTGTCATTATTTATTTTGTGGTTCAAATTGTCCCAGATTCGGCCAGGAGAAGCCCCTTCAAGCTGGCTTCTGTGTCCATTTGACATTTCCCCACCAAGTTTTGAGCACATCCTTGCTTTCTGGCACAAGAAGATGTTCCAGGCTCTTCTTGTACTTTCCATGCCCTAATCTAGGTATCAACCATTTCTCCAAGGAGCTGTAGTTCCTGATTGTGGAAAATGATATTTAGAAACCAAGATCTGGGTGCTAGGTGTGTTCATTGCTATTGAGGTGTCACTATTCCCAGGCCCTCAGTGGTCAGAGATAGTGGATATTTACATCTATCTATCTATCTATCTATCTACCTACCTACCTACCTATCTATGTGTTGAAAGCCATGAGTTCTGATAGACATCTCCAATTCCAGTTTAATACCACAGGGTTCACTTAAGTTTTATCCCTCTCCATAACTGTAACTCTTTTCTCTGACACTGAGAAACCTGGCTCTCATCAGTCCTAATCATCGATCATTCGATCATTTTCCCTGATGTCACCGATCTGCCATCACCATCCTTTCCCCTGGATGCCCTTCTTACCCTCTTGACTCCCACGCTGGTACAACCTCCACCCACATGGGCACGTTCCTCACTCTGCTTGGACTCTGAACCTTCGTGCCAGGCCCCTCTTCTGCACAGACACCTTCCTCACTCTATTTGGACTCTAAAACCCCATAACAGGGCATACCTATTATGTAGGTATATACCTCCCTGTAGGTACCCTCCTCTCCCACCCAGGTCTGCCTTCCCATCTTTCTACATGAGGGTGCTCCCTGTACCACTTGGACACCTTTTTCACCTTTCAAAGGCTCTGATATGCCTCCTCCTCGGATACCCTATCGTCCCTTTGCGTTTTGATGCCTCAAGCCAGGCAGTCTTTCTACACAGACCCCCTCCTTACTCTATTCAGACCCTGACTTCATTCTGGACCACAGCAGCTCTCCCCAGGTGTACCAGGCACCTATCATGCTTTGTCCCACCTAATGGCTTCAGGACCAATCTATTCATAAAAGGATGGGAAAACACAGGAGGGAAAGGGAAGGGAGGGAAGGGAAGGGAAGGACCCTCTGCCCCCTGGCTGCTGGGTGAAGAACAGACTGTGGGGAGGCACGAGTGAAAGGAAGGAGACGGTGGAGAGGCTGCTGCAACAATCCAAGTGAGATAATGGAGACTCGGTTGTCCTGGGGATGGTGAGAAATGGTCATATTCCAGATATATTCTATAAGCAAAGCCAGAAAGGTGTGCTGATGAAATAACTTGCGAATTCAACCAAGGATACCTTATTTTTCATATTGCTTAGTTAAGGTTCTCTGGTTGCAAGAAGCGGAAACCCATTCAAACTTGTTTAAGCAAAGAAGATGAATTTATAAGGATTCAGGTATATCTCTCGGAACCCAAAGACAGGAGGAGCATCTAGGTCTCGTGAAGGGCAGAAACCAGGACCTGGAGAGCCAGTGGGAGCAGGGCAGGCTCCCTTCCCCTCTGATTCTTTGGCCACATAGTCGCCTGTCAATGCTGCTCTCTGCACATCTGCTCCACTCTCCTCTCTTGGCAGACCTCCCTCCTCTGTTCTCCATTCACACGGCAGAAGATGGCAGTGATGATCCCCAGCTCCTGCCTTACAGGCCCCATTCAAAAGACTAGAGGAAACCAACCAGTGCCTGGTTCCCGGTCCCAAATTCCCCGGAGAGATAAACTGAGTGGTCAAGCATCAGTCAGAAGTCTACCTCTTATAGGGGAGTAGGGTTACACAGGACAAACTTGGCACCTGCACCCATTTTTGATGAGGGAGGGGGCACTCTTTAGTAACTAGGGGATCAATGGGCAGGTCAGACACCCCCTTCCCCAAGAGTGTCACCTATTCATCTATTAAAGGCAAAGGATTGAGTAGCTGCTGTGCAGTACACAGAAACATACAAGACACAACCCATATCTTTAAGCCAACAGTCTCTGAAGAGAACTAAGATATGAAGCAATAAGAAAATGATTTAGGACAGCCAGGGTCATATGGCAGGAGCTCCGAGAAGCGCTGGTGGCCTTCAGAAATGGAAAAACCCCACAGGCCACCAGGCTCTGTCAGCAGCATCTAAGTTTCCAAAACAGAGGCTGGTGGGGGAAGCAGGGGGGAATCTTTGGTTATTCTGCAGTGGACATGACAGGCCCAGCAGAAGCCCCGTGAGCTGGGCTGTCCTCTGATTCTGCAGGCACTGGGCCTCTTCAGGGCTCTGGACCCCCTCACCACTGATTTACGGCTTGTGCAGTCAGCAAATTTATACCCTCTGTGGCTTTGTTTTTATAGCGTTGCTTCTCCAAGAGCTGGCTTCATACCTCAGACATATAAATCTGTTAGGGGGTGGTATATAACCCAAGAGGTCTTTCCCAGGTGGGCAAGATTTTGTTCTCATCTATAGAGTCTTTCAGAGCCCTTCCAGCCTGACCCCTCCACACCCCCATCCCAAGCATTCAGGCTGTCTTTATGCACCAGAAAAGCCAACCCAATCTACAGTTCCAGTGTAGCTGGGAGATGGGGCCTAGCTCCTTCCTGAAGCCCTCAGAAAAGTTAACTGAGCCATTCAACTGCTGTTAGGCCACCACCTTGGAGAGTCAACCCAAACTGCTAATTTTGCTAATATCTGCCTGCTCTTGTTAATTCTACCATCTCTAAGACCTTGGCTAAAGGGGCTACATGACAACAAAACAGAGGTGGAATCTTGTTCCAACTACTTCCCGTTGTCATTCAAATCTAACGCGGCTAGGATCACATTTGTGGTCTAAAGCAATATGGTACTAGGGCAGAGAAGGAAGTGTCAGGCAGATTCTTGCAACGCCTGTTCATTTCCCCTCACCTGTTCCTTTTGGAGTGTTGTTTTGGTTGGAGGAGGGCTGTCGTGTTTGATGTAGGGATGGGTGAGGGAAAGGTTGAAGAATATTTACTTCTTGTGACTGAAGAGACCCTCTCCCACCTCCAAACCAAGCAGCATAACCCCAACACCTTCCTCAGGAGCGACTTGCATCTGTCAGAGGTGGAAGGAAGCTGGTGCTGGTTTGTTTGTGGAAGAGAACTTGCTGGGCCCAAACAATAAAGCACTGTGACCCTCGGCTCTGCACTGACCATGAAAACCGTTTGGTCCTGCAGGCTCCCTCTTTGACTCAGGGATCACAGATTGTGTTCAGAAGGAAATACGAAGATAATATGAGTTCCTTGTTTTCCTCTACATGGTTCAGTCTAGGTCAGCACTTTCCAGAGAGGGTTCCATGCAACATTAGTCCCACGAAATGCTTATCAAAACATAAGTTGGTGAAAAGACAACCTACTGAATGGGAGAAAATATTTGCAAATGATATGACCAATAAGAGATTAATATCCAACATATATAAGCAGCTCATAGAACTCAACATCAAGAAAACAAACAACCCTATTAAAAAGTGGGTGGAAGAAATGAACAGACATTTTTCCAAAGAGGAAATGTAGATAGCCAACAGGCACATGAAAAGATGCTCAACACCACTAACCATCAGGGAAATGCAAATCAAAACCACAATGACGGGGCTTCCCTGGTGGTGCAGTGGTTAAGAGCCTGCCTGCCAGTGCAGGGGACATGGGTTCGAGCCCTGGTCCGGGAAGATCCCACACGCCACAGAGCAGCCAGGCTCATGTGCCACAACTACTGAGCCTACTTTCTAGAGCCCGCAAGCCACGACTACTGACCCCACGTGCCACAACTACTGAAGCCCGTGTGCCTAGAGCCCATGCTCCGCAACAAGAGAAGCCACCGCAATGAGAAGCCCGAGCACCGCAACGAAGAGTAGCCCCTGTTCACCACAACTAGAGAGAAAGCCCGCGTGCAGCAACCAAGACCCAATGCAGTCAAAAATAAATAAATTTAAAAAACCCAAAACCACAATGAAATATCACCTCACACCTGTCAGAATGTCTATCATCGAAAAGAACACAAATAACAAATGTTGGCGAGTATGTGAAGAAAAGGGAGGCCTTCTACACTGTTGGTGGGAATGTAAACTGGTGCAGCCACTGTGGAAAACAGTATGGAGGTTTCTCAAAAAACTTAAAAAAGAACTACCGTATGACCCAGGAATTCCACTCCTGGGTGTGTATCCAAAAAAACAAAAACGCTAATTCAAAAAGATACATGCACCTCAATGTTGATAGCAGCATTACTTATAATTGGCAAGATATGGAAGCAACCTAAGCTCAACAAATGAATGGATAAAGAAGACGTGGTGTATATATACAACGGAATACTACTCAGCCATAAAAAAGAATGAAATTTGCCATTTGCAGCAACATGGATGGACTCGGAGGGCATTATGCTAAGTGAAATAAGTCAGAAGAGAAAGACAAATATTGTATGATATCACTAATATGTGGAATCTAAAAAATACAACAAACTAGTGAATATAACAAAAAAGAAGCAGACTCACAGATACAGAGAACAAACTAGTGGTTACCAGTGGGGAGATGGGATTGGGGAGAGGAATATAGGGATAGGGGAAAAAGAGGTACAAACTATTAGGTATAAAATAAGCTACAACGATATATAGTACAACATGGGGAATGTGGCCAATATTTTATAATAACTATAAATGGAGTATAACTTAAAAAATTGTGAATCACTGTATTGTACACCTGTAACTTGTGTAACAGGTATACCATACAGCAACAATACTTCAATTTTTAAAAAAAATCAGTTTGGGCATACTAATATCTATGATAGTCCCTCCTGGGATTAATACAATGGTGTGTGTGGTGAGAGGTGTGAGAAGTGCAGGGGTTAAGAAGCCCGGTTAACTCTGTTTAACCTGTTTCCCCAACCTCTTTGACCTGAAACACACACCTTCTGCCATTGTGCCTTCTTTACTAACAATGAGCTTAAGGACACATTTCAGAAAGTGGTGCTCCTGGCCGACTTGTCCAGGTGAGGTTGAATTTGGGAGTCAAAGGGGTACCATAAAATACTGACCTACTTAGATCCGTCCATGAACCAGGAACATTTTGGTTCTGAAAATATGCCCTCTTCTATAAAAGAGGCCTCTGCATCTCAAAACAGATGAATACAGAAATATTTGACAAATTAAATGATTAAAAAAAAATTTTAATCAACAAAAGCCTACCTATCTAAAGTGAAAATTGAACTTGACAAGCCAAACATCAAACAAACATGTGGTAAGTCTGCGGAAGAACAAAAAAATCTAATATTGGAAAAGTTATCTCAAATTCAACATCTACCATGACCTTCTTTTATTAGCTCCTCTCATTGTGATCTATTCGAGAACTTAAGCTCTTTAAGCCTCAGTTTACCCATCCACCCTACAGGGAGGTACACACTCAGTATGCTGCAAGGCTCCAGACACCAGGCGTTGAACATGACTCTGACGTCTTGGTGTTTTCTGAGGTTCTGTGGCCGAGAACAAAATCACTGACGCCAAGGAGGGCACTAACTCACCAAGGTAGGAGTGAAAAGGAGGTTGTCAAAAGTGATTAGACAACTCTTGACAAACACCCACTTTAAGGACATGAAAGGAAAAGACTGAAGAAGTTAGAAATGATCATTTCTCTGGAGAAAATGACTGCTGTGCATAGGCATCCCTCGCTGCCGTTGGCCATTAAGACGTAGCCATGAGGTTGGAGTTGGGAAAACAAATAGAATGGAGAGGAAGGAAAAGCCCACCCCTTCTCGCCCAAAGGACTGTGGGGAGAGGACGGCAAGCAGAAACATCAAGAGGTTGACGTGTAGGCGTGTATTTCTCAATTTTCTCTCAGAGAGGAGGTGGGAGCTAGGTCAGGCGAAGAACGCACAGTGAGCAGGGGAGCTTCCTGCCCCGCTTCTGATGTGGCCTCTGGAAGGGTTTCCAATACAGAACAGCGGGCCAAGCAGCCTGGCCAGAGGAGAGGGTCCGGGGGGCCTGTGGAGCTTTCTCGGTTCCTGCTCGGCGGGCACACTGAGTACAGAACCAGAGGCCAAGGGTGGAACTCCTGCCCAAGGGCAGATGGAGGACCAAGCAGAAGCACAGGAGGGTCTACTGAGGGTTACACAGGTCAGCAGGATGTCCCAACAGCCGCTATCTGAGCTGAGTAGGAATGAACTCAAACGTACAACAGACACCATGGTGACCTAGCGACAGGAGTGGCCCCAAACAGTCCTCTGTGACACCAGCCAGCTCACACCCAAGGGCAAGCAGAAGGACAGAGGAAACCCTCACCCCAGACTGTGAATTCCCCCAAGCCCCTCCCTGCACAGCCTCTCAGACCAGAGAGAAGAGACTGAGTGAAACCTCAAGAGACTATTATTATTATTATTTTTTAATATTACAATGAGGTATGTACTTTTTTTAAAAATTAATTTATTTTTTGGCTGTGTTTGGTCTTCGTTTCTGTGCGAGGGCTTTCTCCAGTTGCGGCGAGCGGGCGCCCCTCTTCATCGCGGTGAGCGGGCCTCTCACTGTCGCGGCCTCTCTTGTGGCGGAGCACGGGCTCCAGACGCGCACGCTCAGTAGCTGTGGCTCACGGGCCTAGTTGCTCCGCGGCCTGTGGGATCTTCCCGGACCAGGGCTCGAACCCGTATCCCCTGCACTGGCAGGCAGATTCTCAACCACTGAGCCACCAGGGAAGCCCTCAAGAGACGATTTAAAAGATCAGACTCTGTAAATCAACTATACTCCAATAAAAAGTAAAAAAGTAAAAAAAAAAGTCAGACTCCATCATAAGCTACACTGGGCTGCACTGGCTTTTTTTCTGCCACCCAGCAGGTAGGGGTAGGGTGGGGCTTCTACCAGTTATAACCTTAAATAAAGAAGCTATAACTTTCTCCCATTATCTTGTAATTTTAAATGGACCATAATCTATAAAAAATATTGAATCATTATGCTGTATTCTTGAAACTAATATAATATTGACAATCAACTATATTTAAATAAAAATTTTAATACATTGTACTATTAAAAAAAAGATATACTTTCTCTGCACATCTGAAAGTGGTGTGAACAAAATTTATGGCCCTACTACAAACTAATGAAGATGTTTCTTTTTATTAAATAACGATGTTACCTCTTTTTGATAGAGCACAAATCGGGCTCCTTAGTATGAATCTGTCTACAAGGAATCAAGGTTCTTTTGGAAACAGTTAGTTGTTCACTTTTAAAAATACTTCTGGGCTTCCCTGGTGGTGCAGTGGTTGCGCGTCCGGAGCCTGTGCTCCGCAACGGGAGAGGCCACAACAAGAGGCCCACGTACCGCAAACAAACAAACAAAAAAAAACAACTTCTATTTCATAACAAATTGCCAAAGGATGGGTCAGACGCGTCACAGTGCCAGGTGGGCAGTGCTTTCCGCACAGGGCCTAAGGTGTGGACACGGGAAGCAGAAGGACCGGGTGTGAAACGCTGCTTCCACTGAGCCCCGGCTTCACGCCCTGGAGCTCCCATCTCTCTTTGAGGTCAAGTGCTCACCAGTAAAATGAGCATGACACTCACAGGAGTGCGACCTCACAGGGCTCTTCTGAGGCATCAGTGAGATAAGGCTTAGAAGCACTTGGGACAGGGCCTGACCCCTGGGCTCAGCAGTTATTTGTTACCATTATTATTTCCACATCTCTCTGCTTGCTGCACTGTAAGGCACAGGACTACAGAGTGATTTTTTTTTTTTCCAACGAACAGCAGAACTTTTATGTCTAGAATGAACATCATTCACAGCCATCTCCATGGGACTGAGACCCACATGAGTGATTATGTCACAGCCACGCCCATGCCCACCCCTCGGGACTGCACTAAGCGCTGCTGGGAAAGGGGGCTGGGCATCTTTCATCACTGTATCCCCGGGGCCACACACAAGGCCTGGGACACAGCAGGGGTGACACGAAAGCTTCCCCAGTGGAGTCTTGCCCCGTTTGCCATGTTTCTTGGCCTCTTCTTTCAGAAGGGCCATCAGGTTCTGAGCCAGCAACTTTGGTGCAGCCTCGGTGGTGGTGAGTCTTCACCTTTGAGGATGGGCTTTATTTTTGGAAACTGGGGGGTGTTCGGAGCCCAGACAGCAAATAAGGTGGGGGGGGGGCGGATCTTGTCAAATAATGCTGAGCGAAACCATTTCTTGATCCAACGAGCTAGGAAGCTGTTCAGCGTGCGGCCTGGTGAATGCAGAGCGTTGGGAAGAGAACATGCAGATGTGTGTACACCGCCAGAGGCAGTGTGACTGGAGGTGTGGCGGGATTTGTTTCTCTAACTCTGTGGCCTCAGCTCAGGGAGGCGGGGGAGTGGGGAGGGGTGTTTGAAGTCACTGCTGTGGACAATTCTAGTTGTTTTATTTTAAAGAACAACAAAAATAAGTCACCATTCAGTAATGTATATGTGGGACATTTTTCTATGAAAAAGAAATAGTGTGTGGACTCTCAGGAAGGATGCCTCTGGGCTGGTGAGCAGGGCTGCTGGGCCAGAGGGTCCGGGCGATAGACTCTGCCCATAGAGCATTTGGTACCGCTTAGAGTTGATCCTGTTTGCATGCTATTGCCAAGTAGACAACTAACAGCAACAAAGCAGGAGAGGCAGGAGGGAGCAGCATTCCTTTCCTCTACAAGAAATATTTAACCTGAATTTTCTCTACAAAACAAAACCAAAAAAGTAAACCATAAAGGGATTAACAGGAGGCTAATAACCCCATTGGGAACTGTTAATACATCCATCCCAGGGTTGTTGGCCCAGCCGGGCCAAGAAGGACATTTCACTTCTCCAAACTGTGTAAGTCTGTGGTTGGAGAAAATATAGACCCTTGACCTAAACCTGTATAGACAGCCTGCAATAATCAATTTTTACAAATCCTGTAACTGGATTTGAAAGGGGCCACTCTACCAGCTCCTGCCCTCCTCCCTTCTGGGCCTTTTGTCCACTCAGCCACCGTCCCTCAGGGCAAGAGGGCTGGAGAAGGGGTCACATCTAGCCTCGTCCCCACCCACCCTGCGAATGCAGAAAAACCAACGATAACCAGTGATGAAACCCAGGCTTTGGGATCATTGGCAATTATTCTTAGTCTACCTGCAGTTTTTTGTTTGCCACTGTTGGTCCTGAGATGAAATGAATTGGTTTTACCTGAGCTGCTGGATCCCCAAATCCCTCCCCCTGGTGGATTTTCTATCCTAAATGAATGACCGTGTGAGACGCACCATGAAGGAACCATGGACAATGACTTGGGTCCCTGACATTCCCCACGCCCTTTCCTCTGCCTTCAGGAAAGAGCCTCCAGGGCTGGTCTGGGCTCCACTCCTTCTCCAGGCTCAAGGTGAGCTTCCAGAACACAGGCCTTGGGGTGGAACACACCTCCCAGCCTCAGCCAATCACTGTGCCAGGTCCCCTGGGCCACAGGGCTTGCATCCAGGATGGGAAAATGGCCCTGGGGAACCAGAGCCAATGGGCCACAGGGGCCTTGCTGGGGACCCAGAGCTTGAGACAGGTACTCTGAACCGAGAACCCTGAGGATAAAGGTCCAGACCACCACCCTCATGTCTCACAAGGAGTCTAAGGAGAGCAGAGGAGATCTGAGAGACAGAGTCCTAGCTTGATGATTGCCATCTTTAAGCCCTGACTCCAATCCATTCCCACCTCCACCCCTAGACATCTTAGTATACGATCCAATAAATATACTTTTATTTTTTTGCGGTACGCGGGCCTCTCACTGTTGTGGCCTCTCCCGTTGCGGAGCACAGGCTCCGGACGCGCAGGCTCAGGGGCCATGGCTCACGGGCCCAGCCGCTCCACAGCATGTGGGATCTTCCCAGACCGGGGCACGAACCCGTGTCCCCTGCGTCGGCAGGCGGACTCTCAACCACTGCGCCACCAGGGAAGCCCGGGAGGGCATTCTTGTTCTTCGCTGAGGAGAGCGTGTTTGGGTACAGCTCTGCTGAAGGCAAATTTGCAGTAGCTACCCAGAGCAGAAATGTGCATACCCCTCGAGCCAACAATTCCCTTCTAGGAATTAACTTAGAAAACACTCCCACCTATTTACGAAGCTACAGGAAGAACAAAGATACGCATACGCTTACGTTCATATATAAATGTGTAGCCAGTCTCCAAAAACGGCCCCCAACGACTTTCCTCCTCCTGCACAGGCATGGATGCGGCTTCCACATCAAGAGGTAGAGCTTGTCCCCCGCCCCCTTGAATCTGGGCCTGCCCCGTGACTGGAGTTGATCAACAGAAAATGGCAGAAGTGACATTCTGGAACCCAGCCCCATGCTGTGAGAAACCCAAGCCATGTGTAGAGACCACTGAGAGGACAGTCAAGGTGCTCCTGGTGACAGCCCAGCTCAGCTCCCAGACACCAGCCCGCACCAACGGCCAGCCATGTTTTAGATACTCTACCTTTGCCAACACCACATAAGGCGGAAGAACCACTCAATTCATAGAAACATGAGGAAATCAGAAGTTGTTTTAAGCCACTAAGTTTTAAGGGCTTTGTTCCTCAGCAGTAGATCAGAGAAACAATATTCACTGACGTCTTGTATGAAATAAAGAAAAATTGGAAACAACTTAAAAGGCCATAATAGGAGAACTGTTACATAAGTAATGGTCCAGTATTCCTACACCAGGAATGCTGTGCTGCCATTGAGAAGACTGAGGTCAATCTGAACGTAGTGACAGGGAAAGGCCCCCGATAGAGGCTAATGAAAAAAGCAAATTTCAGAACATGCCTAGAATAATTTTACGTAAAATGTATATTATTTACGTAAACGCATACACACCAAACCATTAATAGTAGTTATTTCTGGAGAGAAAGACGTGTTTGAGGGTCAAAGAAGGATCAAAAATTTCTTTTGGTTAAAAGCTTAGGATAAACAGGAAACCCATGTATTATTTCTAATTCTCACAACAACCCAGTCAGGTGGGCCTTATTTTTCCTACTTCAGGTGTGTGGACCCTTGGGTTCAGAATGGACAGGTAGCTTTCCAAGTGTCACCCAACTGAGTGGTAGAACCAGTATTTGAACCCAGGTGGGTCCCACTCCAATGCCTGGGTGCACTTTCAGGGAAGACCTTGGCCCTGCCTGAAGGAGCTGAAGGTCTGTTTGGGTACAAGGACTCACTCAGCTGAGAGGCACTGCTTCACAGGTTCAAATCTCAGCCTCACCGCTGATGAGTTGGGAGGCTGTGGACAAGTGACAGCCTCCTGCCTCTTATCCAACCATCAAACAAGCCTTTACTGAGTACCTCCTGGGTGCCAGACACTGCTCGTGCCAGGCCCCCAACACCTCCGAAGGGAAATCCTTGCCCTCGTGGAATTCATGATACAATGTGGGAGCCAGATATGAAACAAGTAACCAAATAAACACATAATGGACCACAGAGGGTGATAAAAGCTAAGAAAGGGGAACACAAAAATGCCTCAGTTTCCATGTCTGTAAAATGGGATACCAATGGTGCCAACTTCATGGGATTCTTGTGCTGAGTCATCAAAACATTTCGTGTAAGATGCTTACTACCAAGTTGAGGACAGACTGAATTCCAGTAAACAGGAACGATGATAACAATGATGACGATGATGATGATTAGCTAAACCGTGTAGCTATAGGTTGTGATAAGGAATTTTTTTAAAGGATGCATAACAGACATGTGTTAAATGAATGCAACGAAAAGAGGTAACCCACCTGGGCTAGAGCAGGCAAGGAGGCCTGCCCAGAAGAGGTACCACACAAGCCTGTGCTCAAACCTGGACCAAGCTTTGTTTACAGGACAAAGGCCTCCACCCTGCCCGGGAGGCTCTAGAGTAGCCAAACACCGGACAGACACAAGGCAGCCTAGCCATCCCAGGCTAAAGTGGTTAGTCATGGCCTTATCACAGAGAGGAGCAGGGCCTGCTGAGAAAACAGACTGGAACAGGCCTGCTGCTGCCACCACCAGGAGGGCAGTGTGGGTGGGGGGCACAGGAAGGCCTGGGGGAGCACTGGGTTATTTGTTATGGGGTGAAGAGGAAGCTATAAGTGGTCCTCTGTCCTCCATTAACAGCAGGATGGAGTCAGGCTGGAGCCGCCGGCTGTGGAATCAGCCTTGTTTTTTAAACACACATGGCTGGTCCAGGCCTTTTAACCCCCAAACACCCCAGGGTTCCTGCAGGAAGAAAACAGTAGCCTTTGGTCTAGAAAATCTACAGCTGGGGTGGAGCTTAGGGCATTTCTGTTCAGCTCAGAAACAAACAGAAGATAAGAATATTGTGACAAAAGGAACTGCATTTTATAATGGAATATTCAAAGCCAGGGAGTCTGGGCTGGTTATAATTCTTTATAATGGAGACTCCTCACTGTACATCCTCAAAGCTAAGAGCGAATAATAAAAATGGATTACTCCCGTCTGCGAAGAAATACAAACTATTTATTTCTACCTCATCCACCCTTCTGAGGGGAGGGGACAGGTATCTCACCTGTTAGCAAACGTCACCTGAAAGTATGAGGTCTAGAAGAATTTAGACCCTGCACCCCTCTGTGCCCCAGCCCCCACTGTATTCCTCTGGGACTTTTCTACAGCACCCTTTGGTGAGGTGATTGGTGAAGTGGTGGCGATTACACCAGTGATGCTTCCCTTTCTGGAGAAGTCCAGACACCTTGGCAAGTTCATGGAGGCCAGGGACCCTCTCCCCAGAAAATGCACGTGTGCCCACCACACAGAACTGTGCAGCATCAGGGGCCCAAGACTCCCCCTCTGCCCCCAAGCACATTCTAAGTCTCCAAGGACCCCAGGTTCTGTTCTTCCCAGATCAGACTGACTGGTAAGCGTCCTCCCAGCCCTCATTCTCCAATTGCTTTGATTCCATTCTCTACACGAGATAATCCTTAGCAATCAGAGGCTAATGACAAAAAAATTCAGGGCTCAGAAACACCCAGGCGAGTGGGGAAGCTCCAGTTAGCAGGAGGAGACCTACTACCACTGGGGAGACCAGGGCGTTTGAGCAAGACCCTGGACAGTGGCTCTGAACCCAACTCTCATGCATGTTGCGGGGAGGGTCCCTAGGACACTTAAGGCTCAACAGGACTTCCATCTGTCTCATCAGACCCACTGCTTGGCTAAGGAGGCACTGATGAGAAAGCGGAGGGTCCCCAGTCCCCAGAGCCACCCGCCTCTCCTGGGGCCTCCACCCCACACTCCACGATGGGGTCCACAAGGCCATGCTGCTGAGCGGGGGCAGCCCTGCCTGAGAGTCCAGACCAGACTGGCTGAGGCTCGCCAACCTCAGAGAAAGGTCAGGAGGTGAACACTTCATATTCACCGTGACTCGCGGACTTCCCTGGTGGTTAAGACTCCACGCTTCCAATGCAGGGGCCCGGGTTCAATCCCTGGTCAAGGAACTAGATCCCGCATGCCACAACTAAGACCTGGCACAGCCAAATAAATAAACAAATAAATACTTTAAAAAAATTCACCACGACTCGTATCTAGCCTTGACGAAGTACAAAGATCTGGGGCTACGTTTCAGCCCCCAACCCCACCCAACTGACCACTGATGGGGGCTGTCTTTCCCAGAGCCTTCCATCTTTATCTACCGAACTGGGGTTCCATGCTACCTTCCCACGCCTGACCCCACATACACAAGAACCATCCCAGATCTTCCAGAAAGCAATGTGCAAGGCAAAACTGCCCCAAAGGCAGTCCCTTCAGAAACCAGGGTGATCAGGACAAAGGAACGTATGTGAGGCGGGAAGGTTAGGATCCACAAGCCTCTGGTCAGGCTCAGCGGGAACAAGCCAGCCCCCAAACGCGGGAATGATTACTAACAGACCGTGGCCCAACCTTACACGTGTTCCACATCCACAAACTGGAAAAAATGTCGAATTAAATATGAAACAGGAAACGGAGATAAAGAGCTATGCACACAAACACATACACACACTCTTCTAGTTAGCATGGGAGGAAAGCCAGTGGTGGTGATTTTTAATTAGAAAGGAGGACTAATAGCCGCCTCCCAAGGCCAAGGTCTTCACCACTGGAGCACTGGGCCAGCGTTAACCCTTGTGGCCCCAGTGTGGGTGCCTTGCTATCAATGACCCCACTCTAGAGAAAGCTCATGGGGGTTTTCTAAGCCTGGCTCGTCAACCGAAGTATCTTTAAGACAGAGAAGGAGGGAGGGAGGGATGAGAGAAGCGAAGGGTCGGGAGAGAAGTGAGTCAACCCCTCTACCAGGATGGTGTATGGGTGAAGTCACCTGAAGCCTGAGAGAACTGGGTTCAACTCCCAGCTCTTCTGTGTACAGCTGTGTGACCGTGGACTGCTTACTTACTCCATCTTTTGGTCTCAATTTTCCTTGTCTGTGAACTGCGGATGATAGTACGAATTGGACAGTGTTGTGAGGATTAAATGAGATAACGTATGAAAAGCATTATATATGAATGTATGCCTGGAACATTATAAGGACTCAAACATGGTGGCGACTGCTACTATTAAATTAGTTTTGTTATCACTCTTTAGTCTGCTTCACGTGTCTGAGGCAGCCATTTGCTCCAATGAAACACAAGGGGATAAACCCCCTCCTGAAGAGACTGAGCTCAAAACGTGTGGGAGGTGAGGGGAGAGAGAGTAGATGCTCCTTCCGTTAACAGACGGAAACCATCACCCCACTGAGAGTGAAACGCTGACAGCCTGGAGCGGGGAGTCCATAGGCTGTCCTTTAGGGAAACCCCCCATCTCTACAGAGAGAGCAAAACAGAAGCTGAGGCCCCTCCTCCTCCAGCCCCTTCCCCACCCATCACTCCCCTGAGAGGCATTTGATTTGAGCACGGACAACAATACAGGTCCACGGGTTTTCCTCCTTTCTCTTCCCAAGACTGTGTGAGCTAGAACAGGCAGGGAAAAGTAGCCCTGGTTGTTTCTAAAACAAAAGTGATCATTTAGAGGTAATCATTATGGTCTTGAAAGAACTCTTCATAGCTCAAAGACCATTTAAACAGCTAGTGCATAGAACAGTGCTAGGCACACAGTAGGTGCTCAATAAGTATCTGCTGAGCGACCAAATGGACAAGTGTGATCTGTCCCCACAGTGGCTACTCTTGAGGCATCCACAGTCCAATGAAAGAGACGCACAGAAAGAAGCTACTATGCCCCCTCACCAAGTTTCCAGGTACAGGGTCACAAAAAGCAGTTAAATTACAGCCTCCAAACACATTTCTCATTTTATAAAATCAGTTTTGGAAAGAACTGACGTTTCCTCTCTCTCTCTCTGCCTCCCTGTCACCTATTACCCACATATTCATACCTAAGACATCCGACCCAAGACCTGACCATAGTAGGTTTGCAATAAATATTTGTGGAATAAAAATTAATTAAGAAATGCATTTACTGACATCAAGAGCCACTGATGCAACTGTCAGAGAAAGATGGCAGCAGAGCCTGGAGCAAGCCAGCCCTGTGAGCTTTCTTCCATCACCATCTCCTACCAGGTAGTATTTGCCTAAATGAAAGCAGACCTGCTTTCAGGTCCAGACCTGCTTCTCACTCCAGTGACTCAAGAGATACGTTTTAGAAAAGCACAGTCCACCTTAATTATTAGCAGTAGACACAGTGCCAATAATTTACATTTTGTGAGCATTTCTATGCCAGGCACCATGCTGGTTGATTTACATCCAATATATCCTTTCAGTCTCAGAAGAATAAAAGCAGGTTATATTATCCCCATTATATAGATAAATAAACTATGGCTGACAGAAGTGAAATAACTTGCCCAACGCCACACAGCCAGTCTGTGAGACCCCAGAGGGTCTTCCTACCCCACCTCTCAGCACATCTCTCCAACCCGTGTCAGCTTCCAAGCCCGCCCAGCTGCGTCCATTCCTCAGAACACCTCGGACCCGTGTTCAAGCACTTTCCTTGGCCTGGAAAGCCCTTCCCCACTTGCAAGGCTGTGCTCAAATGCTGCTCCTTTCTGGAACCTCCCCCACCCCAGCCCAGGCAGAGCACCTGCTCCTTTCTCTGTGCCTTGAGCATCGTGCCACAAACCCAAGACAATCCAAGCGAGGGTCGGGAGCCAGTGCCACCTGTACTTCCAGCACCTAGCACGGTCACCTGTCTGCCCCACAGCACGAACATAACGCATGTCCTACAATTAAGTAAAATCAAACACACCCTTCCCCAAATAGCAAAATGGAGAAATAACCCCCCCAACCCAGGGACGTGCCCATTCTGGTCCCATCTGCTCCCCGGGATGCGGCTGACCAATGGGGTTGAAGTGCAGTCAGAAGAAGATAAGAATTGGGCTGGTGCCCCAGACAGCCCCGGGCAGGGGTCCAGGCCCCAGGAGAGGCAGTGGTGGCTTCCTCTCCTGCCCTCAGCAGGTGCCGGGGTGCGGGGCGGGGGGCAGGTGCCAGTCGGGCTGAGATGGTTCCAGGCCAGCTGGGTTCTGGGTGGTGGCGACCCTGACCCCGCAGACAGGGTCACAGCCGCAGCCATGCCGCCCCTGAGGTCTCCTGCAGGCCACTCCCTGGCCTCCCCTCTGGGGATCCCCACGAGCTCATTGCTTTTATGCCAAGGAAGCCAGCAGAACAAGTTACTTCCTGGGCTCGTCTTCAAGGCCAAGGGCTTTCTTCCTGTCAGAACAAGAGGCCATTCCCCCAGAAGTCCCAGCTTTTCTTCTCTCTCTTATCAGAGACTTCTGGGTAGAGAGGACAAGGTTGGCGGGTGGTGCTGCACGTGGTGGTGGTGAACCTTCCTGTTGAGACGCCTGTAAAGGGCTGGATCCAGCACCTGGGAGGGAGGCATGGGGTCCCCCTCCGTGGAAGGGCTGGGGGGCTTGCTTGTTGTCTTCCAGGAACAGAATGAACTAAAAGAACCATGGGAAATCCCTTCCAACCCCCAAATTTTGTGTTCTATCTGGAGGCTAGTCCTAGGTATCTACAGTTCAGGTGGCTACAATTTATTGTCCAAACCAAGATACCTTTTTAAATGAAAGGGGTCAAATAGGCATAAACTGGGCCTGCCCCCTGGCAAACTGGGACATCTGGTCCTTCTACCTATGTGGTTGAGGGCAGGGAACACCTTCCCAGAGTGCAAGTTTGCCTGGCTCCGAACCTGGAATCACGGTTCAAACTTTTCAACTTCTCAAAAAAGATTCTGTCAAACCACTTCTCTGAGTGACATCATAAGATACGTAATAAATCATAATGTAATCTGCCCTTTGCCTGAAGTCCTCTGGTTTCTCCTGTAGATGCTCTAAACAGAGGTGCATGTCAGGGGCCTTCTTTGGGTGGGGCCGACACCCCCAAAAGAGAAGACAGATAATTCCAAGTGGCCTGTGCTACCGAATGACTCTGTCAGTACTGCCTCTTCCGAGAGGTGGGTGCAGGGAAACAGGGCCTTTAACCAACTTTCCCAGGTGGCAAAGGGGAGGGAGACTAGCCACTGATGACCAGGTAGAGTCCCTTTGGGTATCGTCCTTTGGGGTGCACCTACACGCTCCAGGGAAGTGAGAGCCGGAATAAGGGGGTGGTACTTGTCTTCCCTCCCCCAGAGCAGGATGTGGGTCCAGGCTCCCCTTTTCTCCGTCCCTCTGGCTCTGCTGTGAGAGCACAATGCAGCCCAGGTTTCAGTTTCAGGACTGTGGGAACTTAGGGGCAGCCCACCCTGATGAACTCAAGCAGACGCAGGGCTCCCCTTCTGGCTCCCCTGTAAGTTAGGTAAGGGAAACTCTGGGATGGGGTCTCAGCAACCTTCCCTTGCATTCCTGCATCCCTTCTGTAACACTGGGGATCAGGGACAAGTGACCATTGGTGATCAAGAATCCTTGACCTTCCAGGATAGTTATCTCAGGTATGTGTGTATGTGTGTGTGTGTGTGTGAAACTGGAGATCAAAGAATCAGATGCTGTGGGAGAGTCCCTGTAGGGAAGCTCGTTTCCCCAAACTTCAGTCAGTTTTGCCACGCCCCTGTAGCACCTACACTCTTTTATTTTATGTAGTCCCCCAAAGCAAGTCCATTTTTAAACTTAAATCTACAGCTTAGCCTTACACCAAAAAGAAACATTTGTGAAACAATAGATTTTATAAATATGTTTTTACATAAATAAGATAAGCATTTAATGTGTGTATGTTAACACATGACTATTAAACTTTTAAAAATCTTTATCCAGGGACCTCCTAAAGCCATCTCACAATTTGGGAAACGGAGGTGTAGGGGGTCAGAGGTCCGAGCTCAGGGCACCAGCAGGAGAGGAGAGGAGGAGGGCGGAATGGAGGTGGGGGGCTTCTTCTCCTGGCTGCCTCCCTGCAGTCATCTTGAGCTGGCCAGGTCCCTCCCTCAAAGCCACAGCTCCTGGCAGGGACCCCCTCTGCATATCATCCTTATCGGGGAGTGGTACCTGCTCCCTCTTGGCTTTGAGGTGTCAGAGTGGTCGCTCAGGCCGATGCTCTCTCCTGTTGGTTCCTCAAACCCCGCTCCCACCGCTGGAAACTGTCCCTTTATTACACTCTTTGCAAACTATCCAGCTGAATGCGCCGTCTATTTCCTGTCTGGACCTGACTCATATATGTAAACATCTCATAGAAAACAGAAAACTATGATAAAGGCCCCAAGAAGTGACGAACAAAGCTTAGGAATAGACAATTCATATAGAAGTAATAAAAAACAGTGAACAAATGGTGGGCAAGTATTCAATGTATTTATATACATTAAAAAGTCCAGGCTTCCCTGGTGGCACAGTGGTTAAGAATCTGCCTGCCAATGCAGGGGACACGGGTTCAAGCCCTGGTCCGGGAAGATCCCACATGTCGCGGAGCAACTAAGCCCGTGCGCCACAACTACTGAGCCTGCACTGTACAGCCCGCGAGCCACAACTACTGAGCCCGCGTGCCACAACTACTGAGCCCGCGGGCCTAGAGCCCGAGCTCCACAACAAGCCAAGCCACCGCAGTGAGAAGCCCGCGCACCGCAATGAAGAGTAGCCCCCGCTCGTCACAACTAGAGAATGCCCACGTGCAGCAATGAAGACCCAATGCCGCCAAAAATAAACGAATAAATAAATATATTTAGAAAAAGAAGTCTAAGGACTATGTTATACCTTTTAAATCAGCAGAAAGTAAAACACAAGCCAAGAGCCTCCCCAATGCTGGCCAGGCTGGGGAAGAAACGGCACCCCATCGTTTGCTGGTAGCAAGGAATGGTATATAGTCCTGCTGAAGAGCAATTCAGCAAAATATATCAAGTGCCAAAAAACCAAAAATGTTTACATCTGTGAACCAGGTAACCGACTCCTGGGAATTTACTGAGGAAATACATCGTAAAATGATAAAAAGAAAACTGCACAGAGACCCTCCCTTGGGCTTTTTCAGATTAAAAAAAATTAAAAAGTGTCTAGATGAGACCCAAAAGAGTAGATTGGTTAAGTAAGTTATGCTCCATCCTCCCCATGAACTTTCACCCAGTCTTTAAAATCATAAATATAATGACTTCACAGAAATGTTTATAATACATATAAAGCCAAACAAAAAACCATGAAATAATACATGCACTATGATTAACACCATGTACGAATACCCATACCCAAGGGCAAGATTGGAAGCACTTATTAAAGTGGTAAGATCATGGACATATTTTTTCCTACAAATATTTTCTTTACGGCTACAATATATTTAATACATTGCTAGCACAATATTATTTTGACAATCACATGTAGAAGGGAAAAGTTTAAATTTCCAAGGTAACAAATATTTTGTGGATAATACCTGTAGTTAGTCTCTTCCCTTCTCTAAATCCCTGGGTCTTTTAACTGCTGGTAACAGAACACCATGATGTGGTGAGTGGAGCATGGGCTTTCAGACAGAGCTGAGCTCCTGGATTTGAGATCTGTGAGGCCTTGGCTAAGTTATGTAACCTCTGTGAGCTCCAGTTTCCTCACCGAAATATAGGATGATAACGTTTACCTACCTTCTAGGGATTTTAAAGGTAAGTGCGTAGTATAGAAGAAGTGTTCAATAAATGATGGCTATCAGGCCAATCCACTGGAGCTTATTTCTACAAGTCTATTTGACACTGCTTTCTACTCCACTTCCTACGTGTATCGCTTTCCTCCCAAATTAGCCAGTGAATTCCTTAAGGGGCACTTCCTCCAGAGTTAGCCAGAGGCTGAAGCCCACAGACCACACTCCATAAATATTAGGTGAACGATGATGGATAGATAACAATTCAGTCCCTTGTTAATCATATGAAGGGGGCAAAAATAAAACCTAGAAACATTTGACCATTCAGGAAAAGCTGATGAAATCTATGGTCTCCCACAAGCAGAGAGCCAGGAGGAACCCCCGAGAAATAATGACACTACCCACCCCCCAACTCCAAAGGCCCTCCCAGCTCATTCCAAAAAATGGAGCAAGCACAGGACCTGGAAATGAAGCACCCCTCCCCCGATCCCACCCAGGGAACTAGCCTGCAATGGGAAAATTCCGAGTGGAGGACTCCACTGCTGAGGAAGGGCAGTTGGCCCCATGTGGTGCTTCCAGCCCATTTCTGAAGACTTGAGAGATCACAGTGGAGAAAACAAAGGAAGAGAAAACCTTAACCCCTCATTATATTCAATCTTCAGCCCCTTAAAGGCTAAACACTTCCCCCACTCCTCACTCTGAAAATTGGTCATGATAAGGAAAGAATCTAGCATTTATCCCATCTTTTCAGAAAGCACTGTATTTCAGGGTAATCAGATAGTGCCACGCAAGGAGGGAGAGCTCTTCTTTACAGATTCTAGGTAATAAACGTAGAAGGAACAAAAAATTAGAAAATCACCTTTTGCAACACCAGTGACATAACTGATTCAGTCAGGGATCATCAACGGATGCACTGGTTTGCGGTGAACTGGATAGTACTCAACGTGGGACCAAAGTCCACCTCACAAATTGTTTGCTGGTAGCAGCGTGGAAAATGACAGTGGCAGGATCAGGCAAGAATCTCTTACCCCCCCAATCAATCTCTGCCCCAGGCACAGAGGGACCCACAGTAGGACCACCAGACAAGATACACCTCCCGATTCTAGGCAATAAGAAGTGTGCAGCGTGGCCACACCTGAACCTAATCAGGTTCCGGGTCTAACTTCAGTTTACGGGAAAAGAGGCCAATGGAAAAGGAGTTAACATCACCACCATCAACAATCAGACCAATCCAGAAGGACTCTACAGAGAATCTGCCTGGTTTCTTCAACAAGCCAGTCTCACAAGGGTGTGGAGAGGTGGGGAGTGAAGTTCTAGAATAAAAGCATCTTAAGAGCCATAACAACCAGATACAATTTGTGGTCCTAATTTAAATAAACCAGCTGTAAGAGATATTCTTAGGACAACTCGGGAAATTTGAACATTGGTTTGGTATTATACGATATTAAAGAATGAATGCAAATTTTATAAGTTGTGATACACGGTCCTAAGGTAACTTACGAATATATTCTTACTTCCTAGAGACGTATACGGAAATATTTAGGGAAATGTCACGATGTTTGTAATATACATTAAAATACACCAGTGAAAAAAAGATATGACAAATAGAACCAAATATTAACGGCTGTTAAATTTAGTTGGTGAACTTGTAAGGTACCTAGTAGAGCTGACTTCATAAAGACAAAGGAGAATAGTGGTGAGGGGGGAGTTGGGAGTGGTTGTTTAATGGATACGGGGTTACAGTACGGGATGATGGAAAAGTTCTGGAGATGGGGGGGTGGCGATGGTTACACAACACTGAGTGTACTTCATGCCGCCAAACTTTACACTTAAAAATGGTTAAATGGTAAATGTTATGTTATGTGTGCTTTATCACAATCAAAAAATTTAGGTGGTGGGTGTTCATTATACCACTGTTATTCTTTCTACTTTTCTGTTCGTTTCTACTTTCTACTTTTCATAATAAAGACTAACTCTCCTCTGGTCACACACTGTCCCTCGGTCTTTACTCTTAGTTAGACCCTATGTCTTCCAAAAAGCCAATAGGAGGTCGAAGCATTTTTTTTTTTTAACTCTCCTTTTTTCATTAAAAGCAAACATCTAGGATGAATCCCTTTCTGGACCTGCAGAGAATCTGGCTCAGAGCAGAACGGAGGAGGTAGATCCTAGAAAGAGAGACTCAGAGCTGGAGGCCTGAGAAACCGAGCCTTGCCTGGAGTGCCCAACACAGCCGGGCGCAAAATAAGGCAGCCAGCCCTTCAGATCACGTGAGGTCAGCATCATCCTCCACTGACAGTGAGGGAAACAGCCTCAGAAAGGTTAAGTAACTTGCCCAAAGCAGCTCAGCTGATGTGCGATGGATTTTTCAGAAAGCAGAGCCTGAGTTAACCAGCCGTGGAAGCTAATCTGTCTCCTCCGCTAGAGAGACTGCGGGGCTGTCACCTCCAAACAGAGGGCTGGCCAAAAACTGTGTTCGGCCTTTTCCGTACCATCCTGCGGAAAAACCCGGATGAACATTTTGGCCGGCCCAATACATCACTCCTGCCACAGGGTTCAAGGTTGGTCGGTCAGTTTGGAAGCACTGACCCCCATTTACCAGGAACTCTAAAGTGGGTGAGGCTCACGCAGGAGTCGCGGCAGAAACCTGGCCTCTGGCCTAAAGGCACTTCCGAGCCGAGCCGTGTGTGGCGACAACACTGAGAAACGCACTGTAACTAGGAGTAACAAAGCAGATTGTGTGGTACCTCCCCCAGCAGCACCTTTCGCACTTGGTTCCTCTTGCTGCCATGCGTGTGAGGACGTATTTAGAGAGGGTTCTCTGCCTCTGCAGTTTATGGCTACGGACTCCTTAAGCTCAGGATCTTGTCTTATCTTTATGCACTTAATACCTGCAGTGCTGCCCGGCACAGGGAGGGCGCGGGCAATGCCGAACGTGGTGGGAAAGTGTGACGAAGTGCGCAGAGATGGCCCGAATTCCCCCTCCTTATCTGCCCTTCCCCCACCCCAGTCATTCCAGAATCCCTCCAAGGGGCCTGGGTTCCCTTGACTTCCTCCCCAGCTGCTGGAGGATGTGCTGTCACTTCTGCCAGAGCCCCACACAGATGCTAAGGGCCCTTCGGGAATCTGCTCCGACCAAAGGCCACCTCCAGGCCCTGAGCCCCGCCTGGTTGTTCTGTCCTTAGGCTGATGGGTACCTTGTCAGTGCTGGTCCCCATTTTCCCCAGCCCCTGGCTGCTAGGCCATCCAATTTTCTCCATGGGTGACAGGGACTCACCAGGCAGATGGGATCGGCTGCCTCCAATCCAGCCCTGAGACCTGGGCAAGGTGACGGAGATAGCAGTAGAAGTCCCCACCCCAACCCCCATCAGGATAAAGGCTTGTTTGTGTGCAGAGCGATGCTGCTAAGACCATTTCCGGGGTCAGGCCTGCCCCCCACCCTCAGCAAGTCCTCTGGGCTCCAGCAGGACGAGAGCATGACACACAGCCAGGCCACAGCGTCCAGGTGCTCAGGCCCCAAGGACGTGGGTTCCCCCAAGAGTCCCTAAGTAGGCAAATAACCCCTCCCAGACCTGGTGCCACTGTCTTTCTGACGGAGCGGGTGGGTGGGCAAACAAAAACCTTAGCAACAGCAGCCTCTCCCAAGGAAATCTCCCTCCCCACAACGTCCATGCCTCTGTGGGCTGGCATTTCATTCGGTGCCACGTTTTCCTCCCTCCTTCCCAGGGATGGCACTGAAAACACACCATCTCCAGGCTCCCACGTGGCTGTAATGACTCCAGTATTCCTCACCGTATGCTATTCACTGACACAGTTTTTAAATGCTACAACATACACGAACTGCCAAGCACATTCTTGCCTTCCAAAGCCTTTTTTTCATTTTGGTCAAACAGGTCAAAATTATTAGTGTCACAGGCCGGATCTGAAGGCAGAAGAAAATGTGGACAAGCAGAAACCTGGAATTCTGTCCTTGTTTGTTTTTAAAGCCATATTCCAACTTTTTTTTGAATGTGCACTCAAATTTGAGACGGAACAATTCTGAGGTTACATATTTATACTCGAAGATATTTGAACTAGAAAATTCAGTTCAACATAGTAAACACTTGAAGTTACATCCTAGCTCAAGACGCCAACACTCAGTGCAGCCGCATTAGTCCTACTTCCTGTTGTTTATATGACAAGTTCATATAAAACTATTCTGACGAGGATACTTCCAGGACCCACCCTCCCCGCCTCCAACCCCAGCTTTTTGTGCAAAGCTAGTTGCCTAAATACCACTGAACAGTGGCACTTTTTACAACTTTACTTTGTCCTGTTAACTATAATTAAGTTATATCTCTAAACCTTCCCAGCTAGAAAGCTTCTGTAAATGCTTCCTAATGAGGTAGCGTGGCAGGATGGTCTGGGGCAGGTTCTGGAGTCTGACCTGGACTGGAACCCCAGCTCCACCTTTTCAGCTCTATGGCTTTGGGCAAGCAACTCAACATTCCTCCACCTCAAGGTCCTCTCCTGGAAAAGAGAGAAGCTAACAGGCCCCAGCCCAACACACAGTAGGGGCTCTGTACATGCTCACCACTCGTCTCGTTCTGCTCGTCCTGACTTGGCGTTTTCCCTAATTGCAATCCCCCGCTGCCGACCTCACAGGTAGAAAACACATGGGGGCAACAAATAGGCAAGCAGTCTGCATAACCTTGGCGGCCAAGTTTCCCGGTGACCCAAGTATGTTTTAGCATCACGACCCTTGGTCTGGCATGGACCCAGAGGAGCACAGGCACCTAGGAAGGGAAGGAAGGCTCTTCCTGTTCTTTCAAGCTCTCAAAGCTCTCCATGTCACTGCCCTCAGCAACCCCCCACTCCACCCCCACTGGGCCTCCACAGCCAAGGTCTCCTTGCACGCAGGAGGGCCTGGTTGGCTCTCATCCCCCTCCTGCAAGGTTGCTCTGTGTTGTCCTCAAGGTGCCTCGAACATGGTCCAACCCAGTGAGGGTCCAACTCTCTCTGAGAAACCAAAGTCTCCTTCCCTCCAAAGCGAAGGCAGAGGACACTGAGCTCACCTGGGAGGACTCAAACCAGCCAACGCTCGCCCTTTCAGCCCAAATCCCAGTATTCAGGATGTTTCCACAACATAGCTTGGGGGCAGGGGGGAGAAGAGGGACGGCAATTGGGACGCAACTTAAACATTCAATAACAAGAGATTACTGAAGTAAATTACGGTATAGTCAGGTGATGGAATACGACCCACACTTAAAATGATGAGATGCAGGCAATGAAAGGAGATGCTTGGGATAGACTGAAACAAAAAGCAGGCTAAAAAGTTTGCACAGTGTCATGCAGTTTGAAAGTTTTTCATGAACCTTTCCCACGCCTATGTGTTTATACATTTCACACCTAGATACATACACAAGCACCAAAATCATACTGCAGTCACCGCACGGTGGAATTGGGGGAAATCAATTTCTTTCTCCTTTTGTTTATCAATAGTATTTTCAATAACGGTCATGCATTACTTCTGGAAAGAGGAGGAAATTAACTTCAAAAGACCATGAAGTATCGTCTCACCTCTAGTCTCTGTGGCTGAGTCACATCTTACAGAGAGAAGAGACGAAGGCTGGGCGGAGCTCCCCAAACGCGGCTTCCCCTCCCGTGCGTGTCACTGACATTCCTTCCGAGTGGCAGAGAATGAGTTTCTCGACAGCAGAGCCGGCCCATCTCAGGGCCAGGATGGTGCTGGCAGGAGTCACTTTCTAACACGTCCCGACATGTGTTTCCAGTAACGCTGTTTGTGGCCGCTTTCTTCTCTTATCGCTCCTCCCGTGACCTTTGCTGGTTACAGACTTACTGGCTGGAGCCAGGTGGATTTGTGTGATTTTTGTTGATGGTTATTAGGAAGAGGAAGTGCCAGAAGGGATTACCCCAAGTTTAAACCTATTTCCAGCAGAGTCCCGGGGCCTTTAATTACACATCTCGGGTCTGTTTGGTAAAGAAGTGGTCAAAGATGTGTTTTTTATCTCCCTCGGAATCTCCTGCGACTGGCAGTGCTCCATGTGCGCCTGGTGTTGTGTCAACTCCAGCCACTGGCTCCTGGGGGGAGGAGGGCGGCGGTGGAAGATGGGATGTGAAGAGGGAGGCCGGCGGCGAGAGGCATTTTAAACAGCCCCATACCTGGGAATCCTTGCTCAGGCCATGCCATTTTGCGGTACAGACAGTAGAGGAACTGCACTCCCAGAGAGCTGGAATTTTGTTTGCAGGACCAGAACTACTGCAGCTTCCAGAGGAGTAGCCCAATTCAGCTACTGCTGAACTACAAGGATGAGGACAGTCAGAATGTGAAATGCCCAGACCAATCCAAGAGCAGACTTTTCTTTTTTTTTTTTGCGGTACGCAGGCCTCTCACTGTTGTGGCCTCTCCCGTTGCGGAGCACAGGCTCCGGACGCGCAGGCTCAGCGGCCATGGCTCACGGGCCCAGCCGCTCCACGCCACGTGGGATCTTCGCAGACCGCGGCACGAACCCGCGTCCCCTATATCGGCAGGCAGACTCTCAACCACTGCGCCACCAGGGAAGCCCAGACTTTTCTTTCTTTCTTCCTTTTTTTGCAGGTTTGTTTTCACATCTTGGTACTGAAATATTAACAGCCTGACTCACCGTGAGGCAATCCTTGACTGGAATGATCAAGGTACCAGATCAGCTGTGGGGCAGACCAACGTCACTTCCGCTACAGGTGGGTCTAGTCAGAGAGATCAGAACCAGCTGGTCCTCAAAAAGAACCTTTCCCACTGTGATTTCTCGAGGCCGGGGAAAGAAGACAGATTCCTGGAATCCACCCCCCAGGCCCTCCTGTGTCTTACTTGCCCGTTGAAGGGACTGCCAAGTGACAAAGTTGCTAAAGGTCCAAGACCGGGAAGTTTAACACGTAAATTGAGACTTTACTGGGGGAAAAAATGAGAATGCTCGGTCACTGAGGGTCTTAGCACGTTTTTGGCATAACAGCGAAGTCAGGAAATGAGGAATTGTTCTTTAGCTGCTTATATTAAAGACACAGCATTGTAGGTCAAATGCACACACAACTTCAGACAATAGGACTCTAAATTTCCCTTTAATTTACGGCCCAGAGGGGATGGAATTTGGGGAGGAACATTTGGTTAGAATGGAAACGGGAACAAATGGGGTTTAGTTAGAGGCCTCTTTCATCCTTCATCTGAGGCTGGGACCCCTTAACCACCCAAATTCTGCCCCTGGCAAGGCTGTTTCTTCCATAATCCCCAGAATCCCAACAGTTCCCTTTCAGGAGGAGCACACAGCATTGAGTACAGATTCTTGCCCCAGTCTCTGCAATCCTGAAACCCCCTCACGGCAAGCTAGGTAATACGCTTTATCTTGGCACTGCTGCCTCATTAGTGCAATGAAAACAGGCCCTGAAAGACACAGAAGAGCTTCTTCCCTGGAGTCAACCCAGCCAGCTCTCTGAGGCTCTCAGCACCATGCTCCATGAGGCGGGCCTGGGTGGGAAAGGCTGCCTGGGGTGGGAGTGTAAAGGCTATTTTAGTTCACCCACAGTTCTGAAGCAATAGGGACAGCCTTTACATCTTACATCAGGATTGTTCCAAGTGCAGTGCCCATACCTTGAGGGTACCTTAAATGATGTTAGGAGGGGCATAACATTTTTCATTTTAATGGGTTTGTATTTATTTTAGTGTGAATTTGAGAAAAATGAAATTAGCACATCAGTGGTTATTTCACGGATGTTGTTTAGGATGAGGCTAAGTAATAACAAATTGAATAATAATAAAAATTTTAAACTAAGGAGTAATTTAATAATATAGGTGATATAGAAATAGGACAAAATCCATGAAGCCAATTTTTAGATGACCAAAGTTTGGGACAAGTCTGTGCCAGTTAGACAAATTAACCAATGTATATGCAAAGGCTAGACAAGTATATTAAAACACTAGAGACAGCCTTCCACGGTGCTAAGGACTATGGAATCAGAAAGCCCAGGTTCAGATGCTAGCTCTATCGTTCAGTTAGCTCTGTGACCTTGGACAAATTCCAACTCTTTAAGATTCAGTTTCTTCACCTGTGAAACAGAAATGAAAACTCCTAACTCATTAGATTATTCTGAGCATTAAATGAGGTAATATTTATAAAGTCTTTAGCATAGCACCTGGCATATAGCAAGTGCTTTCAAAGTAGGAGTGAGGCTCACAGAGGCAAAGGATTCATTTCTAAAGTAGGCTACTCATCTACCTGTCCTAAAGGGTTCCTTCCAGGAAGATGCAACCCAAATAGTACACGAACATTTAGCCTTTGGGTCATGGATCTGCTCCCAGACAAATATGCATGCAGACATGCTTGCAAATGCCAAAATTGCATACAATTTTAAGGTGTTCACAGTTGCCACCTCCTTTAACCACTTCCTGAGCTGACTGCAGACCTGGTAAGCTAAGATGGAGAGCCAGGGTCACAGGAGGGATCTCCACTACTTCTGCGCCAGGGAGGCCGGGCGTCATCCCATCTCCTGGATGCATTCCTAAACTAGATTTTGGTTCTCTCAGGCTGCCTCTAAACACAGAGGCTACCACAGCTTTACTCTCTACGTGGGCAGAATGCAAATAAGATATCAAGGACCACCCTCGGCACCACCACCACACTCAGTAACCGGCTTGTTCTTCCTGCCCTATCTCGGTACAGTACAGCCTGGCCTTGCAATTTTTAACTCGGTGCTAATGGAGCTGGGTAAACTCAAGAGACCAGCAAATGTACATGGAAAACCAGGGGCCCCGATAAGCTGCTGATATGGTGTGCCTGCGCTTCCGTCCGTTCTATTTAAACACTGATAGACCCCTGCACAAACAAGAAACTCTTTGTGCTCTGAGCATCCGCAACTGCCATCCGGAGTCCATTCTGGACACGGCCAAGGCTTGGAGTAGGCGGAGTGGGGGTGGGAGAGAGGCAAACCTTGCCTGCATTTTATCAGACAAATGCACACGGGGAGGACCAAGCTGATCTTCAATCCTAAGGGCTCCACATCGTTCTGCCCCCTGTCCCACCTCACAGTGCTCTCTTAACAACTGAGACTGAGAAAATGTCTTCTAGAAAACTGACTGCAGATCCTTCAAGCAGGACACATGGGCTAGTTCAAGCCATGACCCACCCACATCACACCAGTAAGTAGGAGATGACTGACTCAGCTCACAAAGAAGCAAGGAGGTGGAAGCTGGTGAGTTTCCCCACATGCACTAACATCAACCAAAAAAGGAGTCAAGGTCAAGCCCAAAGAAACTCCAAGGAAGTCAGATTGCTATGGAGCTGGAGTACGGAGGCTATTTGAGTTTTGGTTTATTTAGTAAACAACGTTTGTAAACTCAAATTCTGAACTTGAATTTCTTTCTTGAATATTAAGATGGTAAGAGCCTCACTCCTCAAAGTATGGTTCTTCTGGATGGGTAGTTTGGGCATCATCTGGGAGCTTGTTACAAATGCAGAATCTTGAGGCCCAGACCAGACCTTCTAAACCAGAAACCGCATTCTAACAAGATCCCTGGGCAATGCATATGCACGTTACGGTTTGAGAAGCACTGCTTAGAGTATTTACAAAGCTCTTGGAAAGGTCTATTAGAGGCTAATAAAACTATTATGGATTATGTCCTTTCAGGTTTGCAACAGATCTTCACCTAAATATCGAGTAATAAAAAATAAAGTTCAATTTAAAAGGAGACTAATAACAGTAGACCTATAACTTTTGTTTTCAGTAATCAGTTCTCAAATCTAAATAAAGACATTTCTCACAAATAGCTCAATAGAGATGACATCAGCTGGGCAGCTTCAAACACCCTTCTCTGACTTGAAAACAGGACTATTCTTAGCAGTCCAAAGACTACAATACATGCTCTTCCCATGAAGGTTCACAGCTGTACACATGTGAATTAGTGGCACTTTGAGAAGTTAAAAATGTACTTCAGATTTAGCATTATTGACAGAAGGCGAATTTTACAAAATCAGAGAGTAAATGTTTCTATAATCAACATGGATTACCTTTGGGAAAAAAAAAGCAGAGGAGGTTGAAGATGTTTCGATTAGTGGTCAACAGTGGCTGGGTTTGGGGCTTCCCTGGTGGCGCAGTGGTTAAGAATCCGCCTGCCAATGCAGGGGACATGGGTTCGAGCCCTGGATCAGGAAGATTCCATATGCCGCAGAGCAACTAAGCCCATGCACCACAACTACTGAGCCTGCACTCTAGAACCACGAGCCACAACTACTGAAGCCCGCGTGCCTAGAGCTCGTGCTCTGCAACAAGAGAAGCCACCGCAATGAGAAGCCCGCGTACTGCCACGAAGAGTAGCCCCCGCTCGTCACAACTAGAGAAAGCCCGTGAGCAGCAACAAAGACCCCGCGCAGCCAAAAATAAATAAATAAATAAATTTATTTTTAAAAAAAAGAGAGTGGCCAGGTTTGATGTGGAATCTAAAAAAAATGATACGACTGAACTTATTTACAAAACACAAATAGACTCCCAGACATAGAAAACAAATTTATGGTTACAAAAGGGGAAAGCAGGGGAGGGAGGAATAAATTAGAAGTTTGAGATTAACAGATACATACTACTATATATAAAATAGATAAACAACAAGGACCTACTGTATAGCACATGGAACTATACTCAATATCTTGTAATAACCTACAAGGGAAAAGAATCTGAAAAAGTATATATATATTATGTTATACATATATATTATATATAATATATATATAAAACTGAACCACTTTGCCGTACACATGAAACTAACACATTGTAAACAGTATAAACCAACTATACTTCAAAATAAAAACAAAACTCGTAAGCTAAAAAAGAAAAGAAAAAAAAGAGTGCCTGCATTTGGATCCTTGCTTTGTGTGCTGTGTGACTTCACCTAAGTCACTCGACTCCTCTGAGCCAGCTCCCTCAGTGTAAAATGGGGATAACAGAACTTTTACTACTGATTTATTGTAGGATTAAAAGATATTACGCATGAAAAGCATTATAACAGCACTTGGACTCACTAAGTGCTGAATAAATGTAAGCCATTAATAAGAAATTAGTGTTGAACTACTGTTTCAAGATGTCATTCTGCGTAACTTGAGAGCGAGAGAGTGAAGGACACCTGGGTCTTGTCCTGTCTCTGAGAGCCTGCAGGAATCACTTCATTTGAGCAGTAGCTAGAAAGATCCACATCAGCAGCTAGGCCTGCCTCACTGGCTTAGAGGGGGGATTAAAGAATCCTGGGGTACGAGCTGGGGAGCCTGAGGCCAAGGTCAACGGCTGTGTTAGGGTAGATGTCCTGTGCCTCCAGGCCAGAATCCCCCCACTGCCACTCCAGTGAAGGGGAGTTGGCGGCTGGGAGCCTGGGGGGAAGGGAAATAGTGTTTGCGGATCAAGAAGGGGCAGGTGCACTCCCAGGATAGGTGCTGCATCTTTGCTAAGAGTTCATGTTCTGACAACACCAACCAAATCAGTCTCAGCCTCATCACTTAAGAGCTCTAAGGGGCAAGTTGGTTAACCTCTCTGGGCCTCCCTTTTTTAAAGTATAAAATGAGGATAATAGTACTACCCACTTCAAAGGTTGGGGATGATGATTAAATGAGGTAATGTGTACAAAGAATAAAGCAGGGTACTTAGCACATGGTAAATGCTCCATAAATAGTACCCATGACTATGTATTTATGATAGGCGTCTGCAACACAGCAATTTTACTGTAGGTTGATCTCCTGGGGCCAAGGAATTGGATATAAATTTCAGATGAACAGAGGACTGGAAATGTTTTGGTCATCCTATGAGTGAAAGACTAAGATTATAGGAAGGCTTTGTAATAATTGCTGCAAAAGCCTAGTCATTGTCCTTAGGAATCAAACAGTGGAAAGAAGAGGAATTACAAGTTGGCTTTAGGGACTTCCCTGGTGGTCCAGCAGTTAAGACTCCGCACTCCCGATGCAGGGGGCCTGGGTTCCTACCCTGGTCAGGGAACTAGATCCCACATGCTGCAACTAAAGATCCCGCATGCCGCAATGAAGATCTCACACGTGGCAACGAAGATCCCACGTGCCGCAGCTAAGACCCGGGGCAGACAATAAATAAATAAATATGTATTTAAAAAAAGAAGTACTGGGCTTCCCTGGTGACGCAGTGGTTGCGAGTCCGCCTGCCGATGCAGGGGACACGGGTTCGTGCCCCGGTCCGGGAAGATCCCACATGCCGCGGGGCGGCTGGGCCCGTGAGCCATGGCCACTGAGCCCGTGTGTCCGGAGCCTGTGCTCCGCAACGGGAGAGGCCACAGCGGTGAGAGGCCCGCGTACCGCAAAAAAAAAAAAAAAAAAAAAAAAAAAAGTACTACAGAAAAGTTGGCTTTAAAAACATAACCATTTAGGACTCATCAGAACTCGTCGAAAAGCAGGACAAAGCAAGATAATCTCCACTGTAGCAAGAAGACTGTAAAAAATTTCTTTTTAATGTCTAACATGACCAGAATGGCTTAATAAGAGACCTCATCTCACCAGACTATACTGGCGGCTAGTACTACACTATGTAAAAATGATAAAGCCACAAAAACAAGGCTGAAACCACCCCCCAAAACAGTTGCTTTTGGGGGGTAGTGGGATTAGAGTTGATTTCTAGATTTGGTTTTTTTTTGCAAAATCAGGGTATTTTTGAAACCCCTGTAAGATCAAGGGGGGAAAAATGTGTGACGGTCTGATAGTTTCAGGCACAGTGAGAGATGATTTGGGGCAGTGCTTTTCAAACCTTTTTTCCGGCTGTGGAACACTTTTTGTAAACAAAATCTTATTGAAACCCCCATCTATAAAGCAGATAAAACATTGCTTTTATTGAATAAATTCACTTATAGGTTCAGTTTTAATCCTTGCTCCACGTAGGTCTCTAAATGAGAGCACAAATGTGTACTGGTTGCATACACATTTCAATAAAGACATTCTATTCGATTTTTTAACGGTTAAAGATAGTTTTAGAAGATAAAATTCCAAATAAAAACACAGAATCCTAGTATTTCTTGGAAGATGGTTCAGGAACATAGAGAGGATTGTGAAGATGAGGGCTAGCCGACTGCCAGGCACTTTTCCATAGGGACCACAGCTTCCAGAGCTGCATGCAGAAGTCATCTGTGTACATGTAGGGAGAGGAGGAACAGTGAGCGGAAGACACCCCGATGTCTTCTGTTTAATGACCAAACCAAACTAACACAGAGGGGTATGGAGAAGAGGCGAGTGTGGGGACACTGTGACAAAGGCCTCATCTGTGCAAATCTCCCCAGGTCCCAAATGAAAGGAGAAAACAGGCAGGCGTACCGGATGGGCTTGGATTTGCTGGAAACACCTACCTGGGGGCATTTAGGAATCCTAACTGGCGGGCTCAGGAAGGAAAATAAAGCATGTGATCTTCTTGTCCGGTGGGGCTAAGCAGGAAGGTAAAGAAGGCAGAAAGTAACTAGAGTTGCCGTGGCCTAGGCAAGATGTAGAGAAAGGAAAGGGTGAGGGGACCGCCGAGGAGATGGTCCTCTCTACGGCGGGAGAGAAGAGACTGGTAGGGATTTGGTTCAGGAAAAGGCAAAGCCAAATAGAGTGATCTAAAGTACTGGAAACCTTGTTAGGGGGAGGTACAGAGCGGCAGGTAAGGAGGTCTGGTGAAGAGCAGGGAACATGGCGAAGAACTTAAGGCGAGCGCAGAAAGAAACAAGCGAAGGATAAGAAGTTCAAAGGACGCTTTGAAGACGTAAATCCACACAAAGATAGTGTACGGCAAATCTTGTCATATAATACAAATGGCCCAAGAAAAAAGGAGGCGAGAATTTCAGCCTACAGAACTCAGGAAATGAGAATCAGAGTTTATTGGCTTTATAGAGTGTTTTGATGTGACTGAGTGATGAAAAATTATTTGCCGGGGTGGCTCGGCGGTAAAGAACGCGCAATGATCCCTTTTATAGTAATCTGTGAGGATCAAATGAACATGGATATAAATATAAGGGCCTACAGAAACACATGATGGTATTACCAGAAAAGCAAGAGTAGGTCATACTCTCATCTGGGCAGCAGGAATTTAGGTAGAAAAGAGTGGTTTGATTTGTCAGGGATGGTCTAACGACAGCCTTGACGAAGGAAGGAATGAGGAAAGGCAGAATTTATGAAAGCTATGTGGTCCTCAGAAGGAAATGAATGCCTGGGTTTGAATGATAGGTTGGGGTTTTTAACGTCCTGCCCTTGGATCCAGGGCTGGAGCTGGCTGGAGAGCTGTAAAGAGCTGTCTCCTAAGTGCCTGGCCCTTTAACTACATTATCCCATTTAGAACTAAAAGCAGCCCCGTGAGAAAAGATTCTGCAACACAGATTAGAAAACCAAAGTTTGGATAGGCCAAGTGAATGACCTAAGACAACAAAGCTGGCAAGTGGGGAGCAAGGGTTCCGGCCCCGTGGGATGGACACATGCGCACATCTCCCCTCGCAGTGGTTTTCCAGGTCCCAGCCTCACAAACGCCGAGATGCTTTCCCATCCATCCTTCTAGGCCTTTGGGGCCTGGCTTCTTCAGGTGGTAGGAATCTCTCTTTCCTTGGAGGGTATTGGTTTTAGGAAGACTTTGGTGCTCTTCTGGTGAAAACTAAGTTAGGGGCAGGTCATCACAACTTGAAAAATGCAAAAACCTTCTTACACCTCTATGCAAATAAGGCAGAGAAAATGATGGTGTATTATGATTTCTTGGACAGGAAAGCACTTTGTCTTATGCCCTGCCCTCTCCCTCACCAGAACCTCCTTGTGCCCAGGGGCTCCCATGCACAAATCTTGCATACCCTATAGCCAGCACAGGGTCATACACATCATAATCAGCTAATAGAAATTAATTTATCAAATGAAGGCCTAAAACATCTATATTCAAGAAGCCGGAGCATTTCCATTATGAGTAAGTCCCAGCAATCTACTGCACAGCATAGTGGCCGTAATTTAACAACACTGCTGTGTACTTAAAAACCTGCTGAGAGGGTAGATCTTATGTTAAGCGTTCTTATCATCAAAAAAAAAAAAAGATAATACTAATAACAAAAGAAGAAACTTTTGGAGGTGATGGAGAGGTTCACGGCACAGACTGTGGCGATGGTGTCACTGTATACTTATCTCCAAACTCATCAAGTTGTACACATTAAATACGTACAGCTTTTTGTATTCAATCATTATCTCAATACAGTGGTTTACAACAAATAAAAATTAAAAGTCCAGATCAAAAGTATGTATAATATACAGAAACTATATTTTTCAGAAGGTGGACTTTATCACTTCTAACACACAGGTGATTGTCTAAGTTTCACCTGTAATTCTTTCTGAGGGGAATAAAATACGTAGATGGAGGCGAAGCCAAGGCCACTTGGGATGTGAAGATGCAGGAAGGTGTCTTGGCTTCCCTTCAGGTGTCTGATGTCACTAAAGCAGTGCTCTAGAGGGCCAGCTTGGGTAAACTTATGAGCTCTGTTTTGCCCTGTGTTCCTAAAAGTTTTATGGGAAGGTCACTAATAAACTAAGTGTGTAATGCTCCACCATCTAGTTAAAAAATAATAACTGCTACTGGAGCTGACTTGCACTACATATTTTCTGCAAAACACATTTATTTACCTTTCCTTCTAATAAAATACACCCGGCAATAAATAAAAGGCAGTAAAAGTATCCGTGCCTTACTATTAAAATTTGATATGTTTTTAGTGACAATTTTTAGTATATTGTTTTTGAATGGATCAGGTACTATTTGAAAATAAGCACCCAACGAAGACACGATTGAGATTGGCACCAAGTTACAAACATAATAATTTGTCCTAAGTATAGTGTCTGTACTCAGAGAATTTAAACGTCTTACCCTAAAAGATCCAATTGCACTTTAAAATGGTCAACGTACTTCTACCAATGAGCCGCTTGTATAAAAATGCCACCATAAAACACATTAGTCTTTTTATTTTTTAAGTTTAAACTACAGTCTAGTGAATTTAGTTCATCACACGCTTACATAAATCCTACAGTGGAGGTGGGGGTAGTCTTTGGAATTTCAGACTTCTTTTTTTAAGAAAACCTCTCAAGAAGGTATCCAACCACTTCTTGGAGACATAATCACATCTAAAGAAAAGTGACCCGAATAAAGGAGGGATTTAAAAAAAAACCTTTAGTCAGTCTTTAAATTTATTCTCCAATTTAGGCCAATCCTCTTTTATAGGGGGCTCCTAGCAATTAGCTGGCAATCTTATCCTGTGAGTCTAAAGGATTAAAGCAGAAGCAAAGAACAAAAGGAACCGATTTGCTACACTCTTCCACAGGTCCCCTCTCTTCTTAACAAATCAGACTTCATTTCCTCCAGGGCCCTCCTTACCCACCTAATCTTCTTTCTTTCTTCCTCCCACGGTCCCTTAGGAAAAAGATTCTTAAACGTAACATTAGGGAATGCCATCTAAACCAAATTCCTTCAGAATATAACAAAGGTTGAAAATGACTGCAGAAACTAGAGGGTGCTTTTTTGAGTCCTTGTTTTGGGATTCTGACAAAGTGTAACTTTTTTGATAACTGGATCTTAATATAAAAGGTAGCAGTAGGTAATAAGCCACCCAAGTTAGGTTTCCCAGAAGTTTAGACACACTCCCTTCCCTCTTGCAGACTATTTAGGACAGTGCTCACAGAAGGTCACCACATTAAAGAGAGCACAGCCTGGGAATGGCAGACGTGACATCTGTCGAACTTACTGTTCCATCTGTCACTGACATGGGCCACATACAAACCTCTAGAGCTCTGAGGGACTTTAAGGGGCCTGCTAATCCACTCCTTTTCCTTTACCCTTAAACCATTCCAGAGGAGGATCGACCCTACTTTTAAAGACCTCCAAGGAAGAGTCCACAATCACTCTTAGCCAGCCAAGTATTTGGAAATCATTTTCCCTATGGCCTTTCCCCATTGCTCTGCAGACACATTCCTTCCCATAGTCTTGCCATAAAAAGAAGAAACTATGGTAGCCACGAGCTTTGAGAAGATCTACATGAAGACAAAATAACTCTTCATTTCACCCAAAAATCGATGCCATGAAAATACCCTAATGAAAAATTAACTCATAATTTTAAGCGTAGGTATACATGCTCTGCAGGTTTCTTCTATGGAAAGTGAACGTTGGAGATGAGTACTTACCCCTTATCCTTATTTGGAAGCTCTGTGTAACTGCAGCAGGAACCAAGTCTGACCATTTATAAATTCTACAGGATGGGGATTAGAAAAACATAAGTTTAGTTTCAATACCTAAATCTTGAAAACTGCTGTATCACAGAAGGGCTTAAGGTCAAAATTAGTTGGGAGACCTACATACAGATTAAAACGCATCCCACACATACAGCCACAGGGAAAATACATACAACTACCCCAAAAAGGGCTTTTCTCATACACATGACCGTGATTTATAGAGATCTAGGGTTTGAGAGTCATTGAGCCAAACCTAGAAAAAATGGACTGCTAATTTTGATCCTTTAGCCCACCAGTGCCCACTTTTTAAAAGAACTATATAGTAAGTACCAAGTGATGCTAGTGATAAAAGAGTTGCTGAAAATATTGATCCATCCAGTGGCTCGCTTAGTAATTTATCTGCAATCCTAGTTAAAATACCAACTGGAAATAAATCATGAATATAAAAATCCTCAATGTCAATAATCAGAGAAAAAAACAACATACTAAAATGACCAGAATGACATCTAAACCTAGTGACTGCCAAATACGGCCTGAGAAATGTTCTGTCAAAATAAAGATGTGGAATCAGGAAACAGATGGCAAAATTCTTTCTAAAACCTCACTTTAAGGGAACATTTTAGGCATTTTGGACTGTTGCACAAATGAAAAAAAGAATGTTTCATCAAGTGTAACTCTAGCCGAGTTATGATGATAGGTTGCTCCAATCCTCTCTCCTTGACTCAGGAAGTAATGGGCTTAAATGGGAGAAGCAGCTCTCAGTAGGGGATGTGACTGCAAACCTTAACTAGCATGGTGAAAAACGAGTGCAGCTTGGGATGAATTTCAGAAAAGAGTCAGGCTGGGTTTCAGAGTCAGAAGGCAGCACTTCCTGAATTCTGTAGTTTAGCTGATGATGCTTTGCGGCAAGAAATCACCTTCTCTATTTGAGACGGTCTTTTTTTAGGTTTTTGACCCAATGATGAACCTTCCAGTCAACTAATGAATAACAATGAATACCGTCTTCTCAGCACTCCAGCACTAATCTTTGTAAGATTTAAGGAAACCATTTTTCTCTGTTTTGCTGTCTATTAACCTGCAATCACATATGGATGGGAAAAAGCTTATGAAACATTTCATTTCTCACATAAATGACAACAACTATTCACATCCTGTTCATCACAGGATGAACAACATACAAAGCAGGGTTGGGAGATGTCTGTTTCATACAACTACATCTCAGTTTCTGACCTGGATGAAATCCTGCATAAATGCAAGAGAATTCTCTTTATTTCATATATTCTATACTCAGGTTTAATAGATTTGCATTTCAGTTTACATCTTATTAATTTGCCAATTGAGTTAAAACTCTCAAAATCAGAACACAATGCTTTTTAGTAAAGAAAAAACAAGACTTTTCAGCAAAACAGGCATCAAACCAAAACTTGAGTAATGTATCTATTCTACAAGTGACAAATTCTGAGAATAACTGGAGGGCTGAGGGGATCAAAATGCCAGGCAGTAGATAGGACTATTTCCAATTTCTAGTCAGAGAAACTGTCCTTCAGGAGGACAGCTCTCCATTTAGGTTGTCCAAAGAGCAGGTCTTTCTATAGGCCATAAAGTTGTAAGTAAGAAAGTTGTAAGGAGTAAACTGGGTAATAAAAGAGCCCCTTTTTAGAATGACACAAAATTAGTTTCTGTAACTCTTTTCCTCCTGAAAGTCTTTTACGCTCAACCTGAACTTATCCTCCCCTTCAAGAATTCTTGGTGTCTTTCTCTGAGATGTCCTCCATTTTAGCAGCAGAGCCTACAGAGAACCAATACACAGAAGTTCCCTGTCACAGAGCACTTTCTGTGGGTGCTCTAAATGAGTACAACCATCCACTGTACAAAAGCGTACAGTGTATGCAAAGGGAACGTTAAACCTCGAGTACCTACCTTTAGTATTGGTGGTTTAGCAAACGCTCTCACTCCATCCACCTTATCGGCCTTACACACTTTATAAATGCTATTTAGGCTTAAAGATATGCGAAACAAGATTTTTTTAAACCCACACACCATCTACAGAAACATGTGTGCATTTTGTTAGGCCTCTCATCACCCTTCAAATCATCTTCAGAAAGCCTGAAAAGGTGAAAATCTAAAGAGCTAAAAAACATCAGCAGAACCTGAAAATGATTAAGCTGCATCTTGCACATGATTTTCCTGTATTCATCACTGAGGTTTCACCAAGAACCAGATTCAGGTAGGTAGTAGGGGCCACACTGCTTTTTCATAAATTATTCCCTCATACTGTACATAACGTACAGTTCTATGTCTGTTCTTGGCATGTTTTAAGTTAAAATTTGATCATCGGTGTTTTACCAGCATCGTCAGGACCAAGTGATTTTTCAACATCTACTATTCCAACCCTTCAAGAAGGTCAGACATCCAGAAGAGGTGGTAGGGTTGGACTCAAAGCTGAGGCCAACACTCCATTTGCTGTGTATATTTTTCCTGATTCTCACCTAGAACCCTGCCACCTCAGGCAACCACTTAACTTGAACTATCACTTGGCCCTGAAACTCTCTTTCAGGAGTTATTTCTTCCCTTAAACATAGTATAAGAATATAATGAAGGTGAAAAGAAATTTCATCTGGGTTACAAATGACTCACAGTGGGACACAGCTCAAGTCAGATTGCTTAGTTTGGATCATTCCAAATGGCAGCAACAAGTAAGAGACATGAGGGACCTACCTCTAGTCATGGATGAGACCCAATTGTCCCCTAGCCCAAGGTCAAAGCCAGTTTATTCCATAACCTTACGCAAATAACAGTGGTTCCTCAGTATCCCCTTTCAAATAATTTAAACACTCCTCCTTTATCTGAAAGGGTTATTCTTAATAATGAACCTACCAAAGGGAGACAGAAAAGAATGAAAGACAAAAATAAAAAGTAACAGTGCAGGATAAACATTTCCACCCTAACAGTAAGGCCTCTAGGTAACATATGGTACCAACTTTATATATCTACAAAGACTTTAATCTTTAGAACATTAAAAGGAGAGAAATCACCTTCCTAATTAATTTTAAAGCAAAGCAAACTGTAGGTTTACATATGACAGAGTCTTAAGGACCACCAAATATGCAGAAATAAGAATTCCAGATATTTCAGTCCTCAAATATACAAAGCCAAATAAGGCACAGGACCTAAAGAATAAACACAAAGTGAGACTACAATGTTTTAGTTCATGTGATTTAGGGCCCCTCTATTTGGTCCTGTAAGATAATTTAAATAGTTCTCTCTGTTGTACATGTCCAAATTTATTCAGACTGTTTAGAGAG
This sequence comes from Globicephala melas, assembly GCF_963455315.2. NCBI lineage: Eukaryota > Metazoa > Chordata > Mammalia > Artiodactyla > Delphinidae > Globicephala > Globicephala melas. Next base: position 118,398,216 of record NC_083316.1, on the reverse strand, counting down.
ATCTTCGTTCTGAAACATAGAACACGATAGGCTATAAACTCCTCCAAACTACATTGTTGGTATAATCTAATTCAAAATATAAAAAATCTTCAGAGACTTTCAAACCCTGCCCCACTAATCTATTGTAAAATATAACTTTTAAACAGAAACATACTATACTATTACTTATAGTAATCAATAAACGAGTTAGAATGAATGATCACTGAAACGTTGATCCAGGAGGCACTGTTTTCCTGCTTGGTTTTCAAATAATGTACATTTCTGTGCACTACATACTGACACCCCTGAACAGACTTCCTAAGCTGATCCTGGATGTTCACATGCAGCAGATAAATGAATATCTGCAGGTATCATACCAAGCTAGTGCTGGTTTGTGTAGTTATTGGACCATCTTGCTACATTTTTTTCTTCATATTTTGAATAAGTGGAAGAGGTGGAAAATATCAAATGACTGATATTGTAAGAACCACTGGTCTCTAAATTTAACACAATTGAGACAAAAATAGAAATCAGGAGGAATGAGACATTTTTAGCTTCAACTGGATGCTCATAGGACTTAAACCAGTTGGCTGTGTTCACCTGAGAAAAAGGGCAAATGCAGGGAACACGCAGAAAACATTGGAAATAAATTATCTGAGATTATGTCTAAAAAATGAAGCATAATTGGGAATTCCAGAATGATTTAAGAGCTCTACAATTCCTCCCTATTTTAACCCATTATCTTTTGAAGAACTAATATATTTTAAGGAATATATTGAGTATGATATGAAAGAAACTTCCCCTGCTGAAAAATTGGCCCAAGACCAATTTCTTTTTTGTTTACTGAATGATTCTGTATGAATCTATATGAAGATCAGAAAAAACTGCCTTAGCAATTAACAAGTGCAAACCAAGATATTAAACACTAATCCACAGCAAAAGTTGCTACACAAGAGACGTTTATTAATGTTCTGTTGTATTTACAGCTTTAACATACCAAACCAGGGTGAATACCACTTGGTAGAAAGCACATCACTCTACACTATAACACATTGGTCTCTGCTAACACATTGTAAAAGCAAGTAGTACAGTATGTTAGGGATCATCTCAAAAGTTCCAAGCTAATTCTTTCTTTGCTCCTAGTACCTAATCCCCTCCCTACTCCTAGCCCCTGGCCTAATCATCAGGAGACAAAAGAAAAAGAAAAAAAAGGGGTAGGGATTCTAATCACAGAAAGTATCACCAATTGCATTTTATTAGTAATTATGCTGCATTTGTCCTTGTCCTTTCTATTTTATACAGTGATAACACCTTTACAATCCCTTAGGTACACAACAGAATAAGGTACAGCAAAATTAGAATACAGACTATAAAAAATTAATGCTTATCATTTACCAATTAAGAACATATTCTTGACCACACCTTAAATGTATTTTGCACTATGATTTTGTTTCTAGGTGTTCACAGTACAATTAAATAAATTTCTAGATTAATTTTAACAGCAAAATGGATTATGTGCAGAAATGCAGTCATAACAAAAGTTATACTTTTGAGAAAACCCCTTTTTTAAATGGCCAGCATTGTACATATCTTACACTAAAATATTTAATTCCAAATTCATTTTGAGATGGAGGATGAATAAAGCAAGATTGCCCCCTACTGACTACAGGGACAAGGCTCATGCTATTTAAAATGACTACAAATAGATAAGGCATTATTAGTACACCACAGACTTGATTGCGAGAGCTTTTTCAAACATTAACCACTAATGATTCAATGATTACAGAATTTTTCATTAACTATTAAAATTTTACATCTAGGAACAAATAGAGAGAAATGATCTTTGTCAACAGTACTTTATTTTTTTAAAGCAGGTGATTATTCCTCGGTGTTCCGCCTCTTGATTCACTTCCTGCAGGTGTTCTCTTGCTTCTTGGGAGAGAATTCATAAATGCAGGAAGGCCTCTGCCAGAAAACATCTGCCAGAGAAGGATATTGAATATTGAAACTCTGGTTAAGTTGTTATTTTGGCTAAAAGAAGGATGTAGTCACAAAAGAAGGCAGGATGTCTGGAGACACAAGAAGTACATTTTTACATAGCTTTAAGATTACTATACACTGACATCATAGTATTCAATAAACGTTACATTTTTGGTTCTTAAAGTTATAAAGGACTGTAGAACTAGAGAGAACTTGAATGCTTTCTTAAAACCCATGAGGTCAGGGGTCTCTCTCTCTCTCTCTCTCTAAACCTCCTAACAAAAGAACAGAATTCAAGTAGCACTTCATCCTACACTTAACCTCAACAGCAATGACTGAAATTTGGGGACAAAGACACAGTAGAATCCAAATGCATAGGTAATTTTCCACACACACTCGAAGCTGTTTACCCTGCCAATTCTGCCAAATCTCACACGAGGAAGATTTCCAATAAGGATGCCAGTGATATCAGTCTATACTTGAAGCAGGGCAAAGTTAGGAAACAACTATAAACTCACAGGTACCACAAGTACTTTTTCCAATCAATTAGAAAAAAAGTGACTGTATTTTGGGGCATGTATCTCGGGGTGGGGGGACTGTATATAGCCCCAATTTTTAAAAAGCAATATACATGACTAAAATAAATACTCTCAAAATGATGTCCATCTATTTTGTTAAATGCAGTTTTCATCTAATACTCTAAGGCACTTTTGTTTTGGCATATAAATTGGTTTGGTTCTCATGGAAATAATGGAAAAAATACAAATAACTCCCTATATTACTGCTAAAAAAAATACTCTAAAGAGATATATTAACAGCTTAACAAATATTTATGGAGAAACTACACTGTGATACCCTATACCGGAAGAGAGTTGGATGGGCTCATACATAGGCCCCTAGCTCACTTTTCCATCTTTCCAAATTACTGTAAAAGCCACAAGCAGCCCTTCTGTATCTTTTCTAATTAGACTACTGTATACGTCTTTAAAAGGCTGGCAAGATGCAGAAAAGCTACAACACTGGAGGAAATCAACATGTTCTTTTTGAACACTTAATATTTCCCAAACCCCAAATTCACTAACACTGGTGTTTTGATTTGAAGTAAACCAATGATATTGACGTAAGAGCAACTTTTCTTCATGGAGACTTCAGAATGTGCAGGGACAAAGACACAAGAATATAAGGAATCATGAAGGGCAAGTAGAACCAAAAAGAAAATTGGTAGACAGATGTCAAATAGAGATTTTTCAATGAGGCTAGCTAGCTACACTCACTACAAGCCTAAGTAAATTCAGTTTTACCACTTTCCATTAACAGATAAAAACTGATAGAATGATTACTATAAAGTCAAAACACTAGAGTTTTGCAAGAATATGAGATACAGTTCAGATACAGTTCACCTGGCCACTTTCTTTAGTTCATGCTGCTTCCACGGAGGCAAATTAGTTTTAATAGATCCCTCAAAGTCAGAGCCACCCAACAAACATTAAAAATGCATTAAGAGGTCCTACCTACTGTACAGCACAGGGAACACTACTCAATATTCTGTAATAACCTATATGGGAAAAGAATCTGAAAAAGAACAGATGTATGAATATGTATAACTGAATCACTTTGCTGTACACCTGAAACTAACACAACATTGTAAATCAACTATAATATTAAAAAAAAAAATCCATTAAGAGGTCCTAGATAGGTTACTAATGGGTGATCTCAATCACCATACAAATTCCAAACGAAAAAGATTGCTAGAGAGGCACTCACTGCTCTCTAAGACCCAGAGGCCTGTTCTGATCAACTTGACTCACAAGCTGTTACAAAAACAGTGATGGAATGCCACATTTTAGGGACTGTGGCTATCATTACTAAACTTTAGATTAGATCACTTCAGAAACAAAAGGAATCCAACAGCCTACAGATCATTTAATTTCAAGAGGAAGACAACAATTTCTTCTAGGACACTGTGTGATTTTTTTTTTTTTAAGCAAAAATTCCCCTGGAAACATTTTCTACTATCTTGCTACTTTACAACACAGCCAAATAAGTGAAACTAACTTGAGGTGAATTAAAAATAAAGACGTATTAAGAAGGAGGGGGAAGGTTATAGAAAAAAGGAAATGAAAACACTTATCACTACGTGGAAAAAAGTTAAGAAGATATCTGATGCCTCATATGTATAGCTCACCAGGTCACAGCAATCACTATTTAATTATGAAGGGCCCTATCTCATTAATGCCGCGAGGGCTTACAAATTTTCTTCCCTCCTATTTCAGATGTGGTTAAAGTAACAAATTTAAGATCCATTATACTTCACATATACAAGTGCTTTTGCAGTAGTGTTAGATTATCAGTTAACTGTGTTACCACCTTACGGTTACTATAACTAGCTCCTCAATTATCTGGCAGCATCAAAAGAAGTGGTACTCCATAAAAATTTATTTTCCAGTTCATTGGTAAATAAGATAAAGTATGGACATTTTACATTTTTGACCATTTCAGATAAAGACGTTTCTAAAAGGTATCTGTTTCTTTTTAAACAACATAGAAGGAACATTTTGTTTTTCCTGCTTCCTCACAGTCACACACTTCTTGCTGCCACTGTGCCCAGCTCTAGCAGTTCCTTCTGGCTTTTTTTGCTGTGAGGCAGGAACCCAAATTTCCTTTATAAGCTTATAAATAAGTTCTGAAAGGGAACCTGAGAGTTGCCCTATGATAGTAGTACGTGAGCTTTAGTGTTCAACTCTTGTAATATCTACTTTGGCTGGTTAGAAAGAAGGCCTTTTGAGGTCATTTCACGGTATGTGTGTGTGTGTACTATATTTTGGGCAGCCTAAATAGAAAAGTCACTATTCTTACACTTTTTTCTAGTACAGTGCCAGATCTTAGCACGGGAATTGAGTTATTTTTCTCTATGGCAAAGTTATTTTAGAAATTCCCTACCTGTGGCTTTCTGGCAAAAAGGAAGCCCACAGCTAGCTTTTAACTAGTGATACCTCCAGTAAAGAAAGTAAAAGGTCTTGGTGAAAGAAAAGAAAATCTTCACACCTTACATGATGGTTTTCTAGTACATCTTCAAACTAAATTAAACTAAATTTCCTCTGAACTAGAGAAAGAAAACATTCTACTTTTGGATCTGGATGGACAGTTCTTACCCCTGTCAAATGGACAAAGGAAATTCAGTCCCATGAGATATTACAGCTTTTTGGGTTCCCTCTGGGGATACTGAAAGTTAGTAAGGAAGTTATTAAAATTCTAAATGCTGCTGTAAGTCCCTAAACCCCTAATTTGGAGCTCTGAATCCTCTGGGCATGTCTGGGACAATTTCAAATCAACTAGGATATCAAAGTCAGACAGGAAAGCAAAGAAACCCTACTATGCCCTCCACTGGGGAACTTTATTCATATACCTCTAAGTCTGACAATGCCTAAAGCACTGTAAGGCCTCTGGCTCCAAAATACAGAGAACACCAAGTCTATAATATCCTTTTACCCCTCCAACAGCATTATTACTTAACTAAGGGCTGCCTACTTCAACTCATAACCCTAAAGATGCTTTGTTTTACATTTAGAATATACCCATAAAGCATTTCAGAAGTTTTAGAAAATCAAAACAATAATAACAAATTTTATAAACAAAAAAACCCTCCAAGTCCCTAACAATACAGGAAAACTGAGAAGTTCAGGCTTTCTCTCAACCTGTATTGTCATGTCAACCTGTCATGTATTAGAAGCAAGAATGTATGCATCCTCTAATAAAGCCTGAAATTGCCTTCTAACTGAAGAATGAAGAGAACAGACAGCGTGTGGCCTCATTCCATTTAGAAAGTCAAAGCCATTAGACTAGACCTATAGAATCTGTGAAGGAAGGAAGAAAGGGAGGGAGGGAGGGAGGGCAGGAGGAATCTGTCCCCTCAGGATATGTTGGGCACCAATGGATTAGGGGAAATCTGCAGGTGATTTCAAGCATTCATCCTAAGAAGAACTGTGGCGACCCTAAAGAATTAACTTTTTTTTTTTTTGCGGTATGTGGGCCTCTCACTGTTGTGGCCTCTCCCGTTGCGGAGCACAGGCTCCGGACGCACAGGCTCAGGGGCCATGGCTCACGGGCCCAGCCGCTCCGCAGCACGTGGGACCTTCCGGACCGGGGCACGAACCCGTGTCCCCTGCATCGGCAGGCGGACTCTCAACCACTGCGCCACCAGGGAAGCCCAAGAATTAACTTTTGAGTCTATGGTAGGTAAGAGTTAAACCTAGGGCTTAGAAGTAACTACAAATTATAATCAGATATGTAGAGGAAGAAAAAAGATGACAATGGCTAACTACAATAAAACCACACAAAATATCTGACAAGCCTCTTAAAGTTAGGATGTCCCAGACACAAACACAGGCACATCACAGGCATTAGGACCTAGGCCAGTGGTGTCAGTGTCCATCTGTGCCCAGACTGTGTAACTGAATTCAAATTCAGGACACACCACTCAGGACATTTTAAACATGCAACAAAACATTCCCTTTCTTTAAAAAAAAAAAAAAAATCATACACACAAGTGGTACTCTTAATGGCTAAAATTATCTCTCAAATAAAAGTCCACGCTCCTTTGAAGAAACTGACTTTAACCAACAGAACCTAAGTTCTTTCCATGCTTTCTTTAACTTTTGTAAGAAATGCCTTATGAATATACTCTACCATGCATGTATCTGAGCTTATCTGTCACTGTAACCTTTGTTACTTATGTAAGAACATTTAATTATACATGTAAAGTGCTTAGTACAGTATCTGATATATCAAAAAGTTGACAAACATTAGTTATTACTATTACGCCATGCTTGAAAAAATTTTTGTTTCATTTAAGTAGTTCTCATCACATTATTCTGTTGCTTAAAAACTTTCAATACCATCTCACCACCTGGCAAATTAAATACGGTACTTTCTTTTCTAGAAGCATATATTCTGAGACCACCACGAATCTTCAAAACTGAGAACTCTACTCTGCATGCTAAGATCACCGCAAATCTTCAAAACTGAGAACTACACTCTTAGCATATGATTACTTACATAAACTATGATAACCCAACAGCAAATACAGAACAAACTGATGTTCACATGGAGTCAGCCTTGTGTTGAGCCAACACATCACTGGGTTTAAAGGGCTGCTCTATGAGTTCAACACTTCCAGCGCAAACGGGCTTAGTGCTCAAGATATTTGAGAACACTTTCTCAGCCTGGCTTTCCAGCCTTAATCATCAACACTCCCTTACGCTACAATCACACTGCTGTCCCTTAAGCCAGCTCCGTAACTTCTCTGCTCTATTCCTATTCAATGCTTGGCCTTAGGTGACTCTGAAATGCTTCCCCACCCAACAATTTCCACGATCATTTACACTTCCTACCTATCATTTCAGGTTTATCTCAACTGCTACAACCTTCACAAATCCTTGCTTGAGGCCTTCAACCAGCCTGGTCCCACCTGTCCTCAACAGTCTTAAGTAACAAAGAGTCAACTCCACGAAGGTTAGATCTTGTAACCAGAGGCCTCTCTCTGGTGTACTCTTTCCCAAGATTCCCTAACTCCTCCTTTTTGTAGCTAGTGATGTAAGATGGAGTCAGCCTCTGGGGAAAACCACGGGTGAACCAAAGAGCCTCGGCAAGGCTTAGTCCTCCTGTTCTAGGCAAGGGAAAAGGCCCTTTCCTCCCCTTCCTTTCCTAGGGTTTGACACTACCACCAGAATGGTAACATTAGGATGGGAACCTGAAGAAAAGGGATCAGCAAAGCCTCTCTGACTAACCTGAGAAGATGGAAGCCTTGATGGGCTTGTCAGTGGCCAGGCAAAAGGAGTTCCTAAAGTACTCATGGTCCTGTCAGCTCTGGGGTTTAGGGCCCCGCATAACTGAGCTGAGTGATCAGGCCTGAGAGGCTCCTTCTCGCTACAGTCCTCTGGAACCGGTAAAACTGCAGGCAGCAGTGGCTTTGGGATTCACGATTCAAAGATCTAGGACCCTGAGTCCCAGTCGAGCCTCTTCTGCATTGTCTAAACATGAGATAATGTTTTCTCCTTCGGCAGTTTTTCTAACTTGCCTTTTTTAATAGTTTTTTTCATAGAAACACCCCTTACTAAACTAGAAACTAAAAGACAAGGCTTCCTTACCTTCTCCATATCCCCTACCGCAGGGTGTACACTCTACTCTAAACCTGAATAGTCATCTGCAATGCATCACATGATTATACTGGGACTACAATAAAGTTTTTTTCTTTAATACCTTTAATAAATAAAGAGAACTCTGGTCCTGGGGAGATTTGAGAAAGTTTCTGGCATCTTCCGGACTTTTGCATAATTGATAAATCCTCTGAGAAACAGGAGAAAGCCTAATTTAAAAAAGAGAAGTCAAGAATGAGTTTATAATTCCCATATTAAGTCCACTCCCCAGAAATATCCCTTCTGATACCAATACTTCATCATTTTTCTGCTAAAAACTATCAAAACACAATTGCCTCTAAAATTTCCAAAGGATTTCCACACCAAATTTTCCACTTCTCAATGAGAATACATAATCTCAAGAGCCAAAACAAAGTCTCTTTTGCACATTCAGAATCTAAGTGGTCTAAAAAGGAAACAAAAATAAGATGGGGCCAAACATTTACATTTAGAAGCCTCATTGAGAAGCATTATCAAAACCTACCTTCTCTCCCCTGCCCCGACTCTGGCCTTGCCCCACGGCTCCAGGGATCTTAGTTCCCCAACGAGGGACAGAACCTGCGACCACAGCAGTGAAAGGGTGGAATCCTAACCACTGGACCACCAGGTAATTCCCAAAAGCTACCTTCTGAGTTCCAAAAAAGTATTCCAAGATAATATACTCTTTTTAGAGAGGTTATAAACTGTTTTTCTCAAAAAAAAAAATTCCATCCTTTCTTGCTGTGGGCTTCTTTTTTTCCAAAGACAGTACATAATGTTGTCCACTAGATGTCAGGCTCCCCTTACCTTTACAGCAATTCTCATATTCTCAACTGTATTTCTCTACTCTTAATTTAGGAGTCAGCGGGGAAGGTGACGAGCCCCCTCCAATGGTAGCTCACATACTCCCGGCCCTCCTCCTCCAGAGATGGTCCCTGAGTCTTAGACACATTTTTTTTAAACACCTTTATGGAGATATAATTTACACACCATAAAGTTTACCCATTTAATGTGTACGATTCACTGGCTTTTAGTCAGTTAAAACTATAATCCAATTTTAGAACTCTGTCGCCCCTAAAAATATCCTGTACCCACTAAGGAGCCATTCCCCATTTCCTACCCTCCTCCCATCTCCCCAGCTCTAAGCAATCACTTTCTTTTGGATACATTTTAAAATATACTCAAGGAGTAGAAGACTCTTTGTACTCAAATAGAAATGATTTTTGGCAGTAACCAAGAATCATCAGCACTGAGCACAACATCATCCTTTTGGCACCAAAATCAACAAGCCAGCTCCAGTCAAAGGATGGGTGCCATGTGGGAATGAATATAGGTCAGTTTTGCTAGACATTTCAATTTTGAAAGGTTAAAAAATGCAGGTATTTTATATGAAAATTCTTGATTTTCATGCGAAGACAACTAATAATAATAAAAAAAAAACTTCTTGGGGCTTCCCTGGTGGCACAGTGGTTGAGAGTCCGCCTGCCGATGCAGGGGACACGGGTTCGTGCCCCAGTCCAGGAAGATCCCACATGCCGCGGAGCGGCTAGGCCCGTGAGCCATGGCCCCTGAGCCTGCACGTCCAGAGCCTGTGCTCTGCAACGGGAGAGGCCGCAACAGTGAGAGGCCCGCGTACCGCAAAAACAACAACAACAACAAAAAACTTCTGAAAATAACTGTGGAACATACAAACCACAACTGCAGGCTAGCTATAGCTTATGAGCTGCCAGCTTGAGAACTTTGTACAGACCTGTTCTCTGCAGGAAAAAAAAAAAAAAAAAAAAAGTTCTCTCTGCAAGGGGTTCCAAAAATGACCCAAACACTGGATCCAAATACACTAAGTACATCCAAAGTCTCACTACTTTTTGCTTATCAGTAAGCAGTAAGATAGCAAGAATGATGAATTACAAAGTACTATAAATTCATCTCCCATGAAACTTTAATATATGAAGGAAATCAGCCCATTAAATTTCTTTAAATTATCAACGCTGTCAACAATCAACCTAAAATTATGCTTAATGACTCTTCTTTGGTCTATTCAGGATTTGCTTGGACTTTAGGCGGCTTGGGGGAAGATGAGGAGTCAGACTTTCTCTTAAAGGTACAGTTTAGAGAATAAGCAAGTCAAGGAACTACTCCTCTAAAGTAACTCTCCTGTAGGTCACTTTTAAAAAAAGTTTCTCAGTAATCAAGGGAAGGGGTAAAAATCACTCTCTCTCTTTCCTTGGAATGCCAATGACCAATAGTAGAGCAGATGATGCTACTGGGGAGGTGGGGGATGGCATCATGGATGACTTGTATTTTCTAAGTAAAATTTAGGGTCAGCAATACATGGCTCTATTACCCTGGGTAAAACAGGTAGGTCCTGAATATATTAAGCACCTGTCAGGCATGGGTTCTACACTGTGCTAGCCAGACCCATTAGCAGCCCTGGAACAAAGGATCCTAATCAAGGAGACAACAAAAAGGCCTGAAACAGGAGAAATGTTAGGATAGGAGAAAATGATGTCACAGAAGCAGAGTGAGGCAATTATACCATCTTTAGCAGCTACAGGATGTCTCTGCTATTGTAGAAATGACAGCAGTGATGATGGTCTGTTACTGTATCATATGTATTTTCTCTACAATGAGGAAACCAACAGTATTCACCACACTGCTCATTTCTTTGCTTTAAGATATCTTGGAAGAAAAGATTTTAAAATAAAAATTTAGAGTAATAAGTATAATCTGAAGACCAACAACCTGAAATGGCTGGTATATTTTTTTTAAAAAAATTCCTCCCTCTCATCACAAAATAATTCTTATTCGCAACAACAGCAAACTAAAGAATTCTGGAACCCCAATTCTTACTAGACATAACTTCTGGTGGTTCTTCCAGAAGTTATGTCTAGTAAGGTTATACATTTTCTGTTTTCTACCGATAGATCCAACTGAATATAGGCCACATAGACTCATGAGTAGTTCAGCTGGTTACAATATACCTATAAGCAATTTGGGGTTGAGCTTGTGAATGCTTTGCGGCAATAACTCACAAGGGGAAAACAGATCTATGGACTATAAAGTTATCTTATCAGTGTGCCCCTCTGGCTACACAGGAAATGTGAGAAGTGTATATGGATGGGTTAAGAGAAATTTATCACCACTAAGAGATGTTCTATGAACATTTATATTACTCTGATGGTGACAAGAGCCTAATCCTTGAAATATTTTAAAAATTATACTTACTATTGCTAATATATTACTGTATAGTAAGTGAGATGAGGGCTTAACAAAAGTAATTTTACTTCTAAAATTTAACATAATCTTTCCTCTCCTTTGTCTTTGTTAAGAGCACTTACCTAAAACCAGGAACACCCACCAGAGCCAGTACTGACCATCAAAATATCCAGGGAAGTAAGTGGAAAACTGAAAAATAAAGCAAAATACTTCAGAGCACCTCAGCAGATATAATTTCACATTTTAGCTTAAGAGTTTACAAAACACAAGATTTTATCTTGTATACTAATGCTATTCATTTAGTTCTTACAAAAATTTCTAAGAAGTTAGTGAAAGTATTTTATACAGTACAGATCTGAAATGATTATGATATACGCAAACATATTTTCTTTCATGGAAAAGCAATCTTGAAATATGATAGCTTTCGGCTTTACATACGCCTTGTTTTGAAAGTGCTCAAATCTGCTTGTTTTTAAAAAAAAAATTTTTTTTTTTTTGCCCACGTTATTTTCCCTTGTAGAAATATGTCTTGATGATAACTTTCATTTTGCTTACCCAGTGCCAAACCCAACTATCTGACCTCTTTTCTAATGATCCCTGATTTTGTTTCTATGCCTCCAGCCATGTCTTGACCTTGGAAAACTTTTGTCACATACATCATGATGATCACATTCCTTTGCCAGGGACTAGCACATAATGTTATTCTGGCCAATGGAACTGAGGGCTGCTGAGAAGGTTTCCTAGCTCTTAAGAAGAAAAAGAGGAGAAGAAATAGTTCCCTTTCTTCTGTTGAACACTGTTGTGTTTCTGACGTGATGCGTGAAACTGCCTTGGCCATCTTAACCCTGAGGGTGGAGCAGCTATACTAACATGTTGAGCAGACCGTCAGCTGTCCTCGATGTCAGTGAAACATTTAACTAACCTCCATGTCAGGACTTATTTTCACTGGAAATAAAGTTTCCCCATTGTTTTCTAAGCCATTTTGAGCTAGGTTTTCTGTTACTCAAAAAGCCATCCTAACTAATACAAGCTGATTCATTCAATTCAGTTAAAAGTTTAGTAAAAATAAAAAGATTGGTAACTAATTTGATCTTGTTTCTATTGGAGGCTTTACACAGTATGGACTTTAGCACAGTTTGAGCATTAAATACAGTATTTTATTTCTTAATAAAATAACAAGGTTTATAGAGAAAGAATGAAAAACCTCTTTAGGGCTTGATTTCTTAACTTAAAGTCCATGTTTTAGGTGAGTACACATTAGCCATCTAGGAGAAAAGCATGTAACTTTTATCAGATTCTCTAAGGAACCTGGAATTCTAAAAACGTTAACAATTCCTTTAGAATAAATAACTTTGAAAAACTCCAATGCTCAGTCAACACTCATTAATTAGTTAATGTCAATTTATGATAAACACATTGGTTTTATATATAAAGTTAACCATGGCAGTAAACCTATCCGAAATCAGAGGACACTTTAAGAGACTAGGTATTTTACAATTTTAAATTAACTTCATGCAATGCTAACTAACTGGTAACTCCTACATCACTGAAGATCTCTCTCTAATTTACCTTAGAGATAAGGGCCCCTAATGGAGTAGGGCTTGTTAAACAGTTAAACAGTTTTGGCTCTCCAAACATTATGGCATAACCAATGATGCTACTGATAACCAATCCTGGAAGGAAGGATAGGAGGGAGGAAGGAGGGAGAAAAGAAGAGAGGGAAGGAGAGAAGAAAGACTAAAACTTCAGTAGCATTAATGAGAGGAATGTCTGCTTTTGATGAGATACCAGAGAGGTGACAGAGTCTTTCTTTTATTATAAAAACAACTAATTTCAGAACAAATACATGTATTATCACATTACAAACATTAAAAACAGAGAAAGCAGCTGGTGAACAAGGATAGATGGATGCCCTTGGACCACCAATATTCACTAGATTTGACTACAAAACTTGGGTGCATGAACCAACTGCAACTGATCTAGGTTCAATTTCATGAAACCAGAACAAAGACAAATCAAAAATCATTTTTAAGTGATTCCAAAAACCAGATAAAAAAAATCAAATATTCAAAATTATTCTACTTATTGCTTCTCTACAGACTATCATTACTGTTGCACAACTTACCCTGACAATCAGGATCCACTTAATTAGAGAGAGACCAAATCCTGAAATGGCCCCATACCTTCCTGCAGCTGAAGTGGTCAGGCAAAAAGACAGGAAAAACCCAATCCAGTTAAAGAGGAATGCCACTGTAAAAGCCAAGAGAAAAAAAGAGGTCAGACATGTCCTGTTACCCAAGGAGCAAGAGTGCCCTAAGGGTGCCCTCTGTACTTGCTTCTGCTTAAATGGCTTAGCCCACCCTCCAAAACCCTTATCCCACTTCCCCAAAACATCCATCCTCTGTCTTCCTCCCAAAAGCAAACAAGAAAACACAGTCTCTGGATATCAGGTGTTATATTATTACATCTACTGCTATATACGCTTTCAAAAATGCCTTAATATCACCACACTGAATACTTATGACTTGTGCCCTTTACTGTATGTGTTACACCTGAGTAAATAAACATTATTTGAACATTAAATTAGTGCCCGCCAATAATCTGATTCAAGTAATTCACCTCCTGCTTCTATGAATTTTGACAGCTTATGTAACACGTCACCTCTAAAAGCACTGCATTTGCTTCATATCTTTTTAATACATTAAATTAAAGAAATTGTTGCTCACTTCCAAGTCAGGCATATGGAAACCTAAATGCAAAATAACATCAAGGGGGAAAAATCGGGCTGACTTTGATATATTAGAAAATAGAAGCTTGTAAAATAAAATTCATCGAAGGCATTTAATTCCTATTCCACGGTCAGGAATGAGTAGGAGGAATGCTAAGGGGCCTTGAAGATTGCAAAACTGAAGCTTATTAGATCATGTAAAAATGAAGCATCCCCCAAAACTGCTTTAATTACATTTTGCATAGGTATTCACAGAAATAAAAGACAAAGAGAAAGGATATTAAAAGTGTACTAAGCTCTGAACATCTCAGGAAAAGGCATCAAATATAATGTAATATATTAAATAAAATGTATTAAAATAAATATAATGTATTAAATATATGTAATAAATATAATGTATTAACTCAACTAGTTCTTTTAATTCAGTCATATTCACTCATAATCCAAAGCACTCTGGTTTGTGGGAAGTGGCTCTGCTGCGTGTATATACTTACTGAAAAAAGTTAACATGAAAATCCCATCGTTTCCTATCCTCATCTGGTCAGGATCATCAAAATCATCCCGACCCACAAAATCCTCATCCTAAATGAAAAGAAAAGGTAAATTCACAATAAATTATTTCAAGGCAAAGGAAAGACATCAAGAAAAACAGAGAAAGGGACGAAAGTGAGTTCCAATGAGAAAATATACTGCTTCGGCTCAATTCAAAACTAGGAGCATTAAGGCTTTAACTATATGTTAAAATTTTCATTTGTCTTATAAGTAAAAGATATAATTTTTCTCAGTGAAAGGAATTTTTCACTTTATAACCCAAGTTCTTTAACAATACACTTCAAAAATTATGAAGTTCACAAAGAACTGTTCACTCTTCCTTTTATATATATATAAAGAAAAGAAATATATACATAAAGAAAAGAAAAAGAAATTTTTCTTACACATTTGGCTTAAATTCTAGAATATCAGCAATCCAGGGCCTGTTTAGCCCAGAATATTCGTAATCCTGGGCCTATTAAGAAGATACCATTGACTAGCTCAAGTGCTTTATGAGACTGACTTGGGGTGGGGTGGGGTGGAGCGGTGGAAGAAGATAGTGTAATCATACGTGAAGAGTCTAACAGCGCTGCCCACTGCTCCATAACCATTTATTTATATTGGTACATAGGTCTGAAACAACCTCACTTCCAATCTTGTCGGCAGATAGGATCCTTTCCATCCTAACCTGAAAACACAGTGTTGCAAGTCTAGAAGGAAGATGATCTTGACCAACAATGACACCAACATATGCAACTTACCTTTTCAACTAATTGTAGATAAGTGTTGAGATATTGAAAAATAAATGAATATACACTTAAAAGTAAAAGTGGTAGACTTGTACACAGTACAATGAGGGTTCCTCAAATGAAAAAAAAAAAAAAAAAACTTGAGGGAGAACCAAAACTTGCCCTACACAGAAAAAGGACTGGGAAATCCATAACAAGCTGCCAACTGGCTCCCCTGGGGGATGGGAACTGAAGAAGTGGCAGGGGCAGCTTTCATCTAATTTAACACCTTTCCTCTATTGTTTGAAATTTATATTAGAATGTATTCGTTTTATCTTTTTAAAAATACGAAATAGCTAGTATTATGAATGCATACTAGTAGGATAAATAGGCTTTGCCAAATTAGAAAGTAATTCTGTTTTTTGCATAACTACTCAAAGATGTACTACAAAAATACATGAAGTAATGCCTAATCATATTACAAATGACTTCTAGCTGTTCTTTCTGTCCTTGGTATCTCTACTACCAGGATTCCTCCTACAAACTGTTGCCAGGTTAATGTTTCTAAAACACCATACTTGTCTTATCATACTCATGCTTAAAAACTCTGAAAGATTCTGTGTGACCTACGTGTAAGTCTAAATGCCTCAGCCTAGCATTCAGAAGATTCTACAACCTACAGTTCTGGTCACGAACTCTTTGCTCAAGCAAAACCAATTACTACAACCACAAAACCTGCCCTGCACCTGGCTGATTCACATCTGCTTTCTGAGCTTTTCCTTCTGGAATGTTCTTATCCATCAAAAATCGGGGCCCACTTCAAATCCCATCTTCCCCGTGATCACAAAGTTAAAGTCACAGTTCTTAACGCTCACTGCTCTTGTGCTGTTCCTTAGATATAGGTCTTCGTGGGCCTTTTCCCCAGCTGCATTTTAAGCTCTTGTATGGCAGGAGCATTGCTTTATACAAAGCCTTCCACCTATCCACTGCAAAATACATAGCACATTATATAAAAAAGTGTTCTATATGTGTTGGCTGAATAAAAGAGCCCCTTAAGAAGTTCTTAAATGTGTACAAAAGCATTCTAAAGAGTTCTGTGATTAATCAGAGCTAATCTCCTGGTCTATTTCATGGGACAGTTACCATAATCCAAGAGGTCTGGAGAGTACATACAAGGACTTTGGAGTCTAGAATATCTGGGTTTGACTCACCTATGCTACTTATTAGCTATATGACTTTGGGCAAATTATTTAATCTCTCTGGGCCTCAATTTTTGCATTTGTAAAATAGGGATAATATAATCTCTACCTTGCAAAGTTATTGTGAAGACTGGAAACAACATACAAAATACATGTAAGCATCAAGCACTGTACCAACCACGTTGTTTGCTTCCAATACATGGTAACTATATTAAGACTGTTTTGTCTTTAGAGAGTGAGCTGCATGAGGGGTCTTAGTTTCTCCCTAGCACCTACAAGAAGTGAATGCATTTCACCAGGTAGAATCAGCCTAGACTAGGCTTGTAAACTATTACTTCTGCCCAGCAGTGGTTTTATGAATTTCACCCCTCGTAGTATAAATATGATCTGCGAACAGTCTACTATCCTAAGGCCCGAACTTCTGGGGCTTGTGTCATTGCACTGCCCAGACCGAATTTCTGTTCTTGTTCTTATCTTTTACTCTAGTTTCCTGTCAGGCCTAGGGTCTGGAGCCTTGATTGCCCCACATTTATGGGGACTGGATCCTGCTTTCCTTTCTCTCAATATCTCACCCAAGGCCCCACCTGCATCAGCTTCAACCTGAATGAATATTTATGAAAACACAACTGTATCACTTATAGGCCTGACATCACGAACCAAGAGTGTCCAAAATTCTCCATGGGCTTTCATCACACCCCACCCCCACTCCCATGAATTAACATCAGGCCAGATGGGATCTGAATTCACTGTGCCTCCACAGATGGCATGATCTGGACCGCTGGTGGCATGGGGTTCATCTAGATGATTGTTAGAGCCCTTCTGAGTTTAATTCTATGAAGTTCCACTTATTTATTCTCTCCATAGACTCCCTAGCAGCTATCTACCTAACACCAAAATATTCAGTGTGCAGAATCAAGGCAAAGTTGGTGTATTTCCTAAATCAGCCCCTGCTCCAAGATGTTTCAGCCATGCCAGGAGACTTGAGAAAGTGATGGCAGTAGGAGAGATATAGGGAAAATGAGCTGGCTTGACTAGTGATTTTTCTGCTCATTTGTATCTTTTACCTCATCGTTTTCAGGAAAAGATAAGAGTTTATTATCCCAAAAGAAAATGTATCTGCTTTTAAACACTAGCTGTACTTTTACTAATCAATTTAATCATAAGTAATATCACAAAGTGGATAATGCAAAGAACTTAATTCCCATAAACCAGCACCAAGTAACATGGTAAGTTGGACTTACTCTTCCAGGAACCAAAGGGATAGTAGCTTCAGCTTTGGTTCTCTCAGCTTCATCATAACTGGGCAGTGTGGTAGCCACATTGTAAGATGGGGGCTTTGGAAACCCAGACTCATCTTTGTAGTCAAAATATGCTGCAGAATAAAAAGGAAGTCATAATAATCTGAAGATTAGTTGAAATGAGGAAAAAGAGGATTTCTGCTAACTCTGGCAAACAAAAACCAGCCATTCCTCTAACAGTACATACAGAATAATTGAATCAAAAGGTGTTTAAAGATGAACATAAGACTGGGAATGATTTTTAAATGTATCCACTTTTCAATTATCTAAATTCCACATTCACTTTGCCCTCCCAAGTGCTTCTGAACACTTTTTTTTTGGCTGTTTATGTGGTGTGTTCACAAAAGGCATGTAATATTAATAATGGAATAAGGTAAAATTAAACTAAAAATAATTCACCTGTGTGTTTGGAAATCTGTACCATGGTGTCCTCCCATTTATAAACATGAAATAAACTTGAAAAAAAGTTAAAAGTCATTTCTCACAGATTTTGGCCCTTTTGATTCTTTCACATTATTTTTGCCATGTATTGTTTTCTGTGACATGCCTAAGGTAATTAGGTAATTACAGGTTCAGTTACAGAACCATTATTTATTTGTGTGAAATCTTGCATTCCTTCTTTCTAATACTGCATCTTCATTTTCACTGACTTCTATTATAAAAGAGTCAATATGTATTATTAGAAAAGTTCTATTTACAAATGGATTAAATTTCTATACAATTTTTGAAAACACTTAAGAATTCTGAAAAAATTCCTATACTTCATCAAGATTAACATTTTTCTTTTCTTTTTTCTCTTTGGTTAATTATAACTAACTTCCAATTTTACTGTAGTATATTACTGAAATTATCAATCAATAGAATTCACCTCATTAACAGAAAAAAGGAGAAAAATTCTGTCTTCACATGGGCAGAAAAAGCATTGATAACATACCTATTAATAACAAAAAAACTTAGCAAATTAGGAATACTGTAAAAGAAAACTATGATTCCTTAACCTTCTCACAAATCTCTATGAAAAATCTAGAGTAAGTATCATAATTAATGGTAAATTATTAAAAGCTTTCTCCCCTAAGATTAGAGAATCAGACAAAAATGGCCCACCATTCCCACTTCTAATCAAACATTATCTTAGAGGTACTACTAGTTGATACAATATGGAAAGAAAAGAAAATGTAAGACATAAGGATTGGAAAAGAAGAAATCTATCCTTAACCATGGATGACATAGTTACATATGTAGAAAATCCAAGAGTATCTACAAACTATTAGAATTAATATATGAATTTAGGAAAGTCTCTGAACATATAGTTAATATAAACCATCAACTGTATTTTCATATGCCAGCAACAAAGAGAAAATAAAATTATACACGGACCTTTTATAACAGCACCAAAATACACCAATACCTAGGAATAAATCTAATTATCTCTATATTGAAACTCACAAAATATTATTGAGAGAAATTAAAGAAGATCTTAATAAATGGGAGGGATTTAACATAGACTGGAAGATGCAACATTATAAAGATGTTAATTGATACACAGATTCAATGCCATCCCAACTAAACTTCCAGCAGAATTTTTGTTTGTTTCATCCGTTTTATGGAAATTGGCAAACTGATTCTGAAATGTAAATAAAAATACAAAAAGCCAAGAAGTATCAAGGAAATCTTGAAGAACACAAAGGCTAAAGGACCTAATTACCAGATATCAAGATTATAAAGTTCTGGAATTAAGAAAGTTAAGCACAGGCACAAAGATGAATAAATAGACCTAAGGATAGAATATTTAGTCCAGAAAACAGGCGCGCGCACGCGCGCACACACACACACACACACACACACACACACACTCATTTGATTTATGACAAAGGTGACATTACAGCAGTGGAAGAAGAATGAATGGTCTTTTCAATAAATGGTGTGGGACCAAATGGATATCCATACGGAAGAACAACCTTGACCACTACCTCACACTACACAGAAAAAACAATTCCAGATGGAACGCCCATCTATCTAAATGGGAAAAATAAAATATCAAAGGTTTTAGACGAAAATTAGGAAAATGTGTTACTGAAACTAAAGCTGCCACCTAATCCAATTCAAGAAATTTGTTTTTCTCTATGTCAAAGTAACTATTTTACATACATTACACATACACATACATATATACATGCATGTATGTGTATATAAAACACTGTATATATAATTTCCTTAAAAATTTCTTTTTACTTTTAATTTAAAAGTTAATTTACAAATTGAAGGGTACAATCTGCATTCGCCCACAGCCACAGTAATTCTGAATACATGAACAAAACTGATACCTACTACCTTAAGGAAAACTTTTTTTTTGGCTGCGCCACGCAGCTTGCATGATCTTGGGTTCCCCGACCAGGGAAGGAGCCCAGGCCGCAACAGTGAAAGCCCGGAATCCTAACTACTAGGCCACCAGGGAACTGCCCTTACTACCTTAAGTTGAGGGAAATCAAGAACATTTTTATTTCCCTATTTCAACAGAGTTTTAAAAAATGGGATCCATCAATATAGACACCTCACATAATTTTAAGTTTCCATGAAAAGTTTAACGACAATCTTTTCCATTTTATTTAATACATTCAAAACAAACAAAAATCCAATATTTGTTAGACTGTCCAAATTTATACACCACAAATTAAAACAGGTAAAGTGAGTATACAAAATAGTGACTTGTGCCTTTTATCCCCCTGCCAACATGTGTGCACCACTCTTATTTCTAACCATCAGCCATGTACTTGCCACTCTGCCACAATTGTTTCAGAGAATATGGAAGAGGTTCCATCAAAACTGGTCAATTTTCAGTAATTAAAGTAGAACTGGTTATCATAAAGATCTAATTACCAAAAGTCCTGAACTACTGCAATTTTCTTTCTTCTCCCCCACCCCTTCTAAACATGCGTGTGCAAATTATAAAGATAATCTGGTATAAGATGGGAAGATGAAAGGTTAATTAAGGATGGTTTTAAACTATGAGAAACAAAATGAAAGAGTTGGGAGACTTCTAGTTTTTTTATTAAGAATTTATTAGCATAAAAGAAATCTAACATACTATATTCCAGGTCACAGGTACTAGAATCAAAAAGCAAAACAGGGGGCTTCCCTGGTGGCGCAGTGGTTGAGAATCTGCCTGCTAATGCAGGGGACACGGGTTCGAGCCCTGGTCTGGGAGGATCCCACATGCTGCAGAGCAACTAGGCCCGTGAGCCACAACTACTGAGCCTGCGCCGTCTGGAGCCTGTGCTCCGCAACAAGTGAGGCCACGATAGTGAGAGGCCCGCGCACCGCGATGAAGAGTGGCCCCCACTCGCCACAACTAGAGAAAGCCCTCGCACAGAAACGAAGACCCAACACAGCAAAAATAAATAAATTAATTAATAAATTCCTACCCCCAACATCTAAAAAAAAAAATGATTAAAACAACAGGATTTGGTTTAAAAAAAAAAAGGCAAAACAACTAATGAGCAAACTACAAAAAGAACAGCAACAGAAAAAACAGGTGATCACCTGGTTCCTGAATTCTACCTCCTTTATATTAAGAGTCTCTTGGTATGAAACTGAGTTCCGTAAGAAAGCCACATTGGAATGGGGTTTTATCTGTTTTTCAGAACAGTGACTTTTTTTCACCGCAGACTACAAACTAAAACTAATGTCAAAGATTTCTTAAGGAAAGCTGAAGCAAACACAAACACCAACAAATACATAGCAGACAAAAGCCTCTGGCTGATGCATTTCAAGAGCTCAGCAGCCACCTCACCCTGTTACCTACCTGCACTCTCTGCAGAGATGCTGCTATAAGGTGGAGGAGCGTCCCCTGCAGCTTGTTCCGGCTCTCCAGGCTCTTCTTCATTCTGCAACTAAATAAAAATTTCACATTTTAATGCAATCATAAAGCCAATTAGACAGAGGAAAACCTGAAAACTGGAATAGCCTTTCTGGAAAGCTATTGTGCAATGTGTTTCAAAAGCCTTAAAATGAGCAAATCCTTTGCGAATTATTCTACTCCCAGGAGTTTATCCTAAGGAAGTAATCAGACAGAGGCAAAAAAGGTAGCCATAAATGCTATTGCAGCAAAAATTAGGAACAACCTAAATACCAATCATTGGGGACTTATTAAATAAACTACAGTTCATCTCACAAAGGATTACTAAGTAACCACAAAAATGAAAATGAAGAAAATTCGATGACTTGAACAGATATTCGTGCTGTACTGTTACATGAAAAAAGCTAAGTTTACCAAACCGTATGAATCATATAACTTGGTTTTGAAAGACAGATATGTGATGGAAAGCAGGTCTATAAAGATAAACATCTACAGTTTACACTGGTTATCTCAGGAGATGCAATTAGAGGGGATTTTTTCCTTGTGTATATGTATGTTCTAATTTCTTGTAATGAACATTTACCACTTAATTTTTTCCATTAGAAAAATAATCTAATAATAACAATCTGTTAAGGCAAAGACAAATCACAGTAAAACCAAAGTTTACCATTATATCCAGTTTGTGCATAGAAATTATATCTTAAATAATTGAGATATTTACAAAAACATAAAATTCCACCTAATTCTACATATAACCTCTGTCAATACATCTTCCTCTTCCATATCTCAGTAACTTTCTCACTAGTCAAATCTACAGCTCCAGTTACTTTAGATAACTGACACTGAAAGTGTCTTCCTACCACTGCCAGTCTATATAGTCTATGCAACTCATCTTCATAAACAAAGACATGTGATTTAATTTTTCCACTGTCACGACTACAGCTCATTTAAAAGATGAACTGGCTAAGAGTCAGTCTATTGATGGGCAGATGGGAATATGCTTCAGAGGTGATGGAAGTATTATTACCTGGTCTGGGTGCTGGTTTTGTGAATGTCAACTCCATTAATGTTTAGTAAATGTTATATAAATATATATGATTTATGTAGCTTTCTGTGTCTATATTTTACAAAGGAATTTTAAAGAAAAAATTAAAAACATTAAAAAAAAAGATGAAGTGGCTGAGAATGGGAGTCAATCTGTAAAGTACTAACAGAGTATTTATCAGTGTAACTGACTTGGGGGTCTGCGTCCCAGCTGTGTAACATCAAGATATATAGAGCCAATTGAGCCAGTTGTAAAATACAAACCCCTCTAAACCAACTGCTGCAAAGAACTCTATCCTGAATTGAAACAGAAAAAGAGAAAAGCCTGACCTGTCCTAACATGAAGTAGATATTAAAGTAATATCTCAGCCTCCAATCTCTATGCTATTCAAAATCGGAAGCCAACAAAACCTTTCTGATTAATACTGCCAAGCATTCAACTTCAAATGAATTCTTCTCCCAAATTTTCATCAACATCTACCATCTGGGCACATTTTTTTGAACCCTAGTTATCTAATGTTAAACCTAAGGCATTCCCAAAATAAGTGCATTGTAACATAAGATGAATTTTCCTTTCAAAAGAAAGGAAAGGACAAAATAGCTACAGTAAATCCAAATGTTCCTGGGAGACCAAATCAGTAAATTATTTAAATAGAGTTCCTGGGGCCATGTTCACTTGGAATACTTTTAACATCATCTGTAGCTCTCTAGACAGGGTATTCTCAGCCTACTCCTACCTAACCACTCTTGTGTGCTGCAAAAAGTACAAAAAAGCAGCAAAAAAAAAGTTGCAAAAAGCAGCAAAAAGAGTCAGCAGCAAAAGCAGAGGCAAATACAGACTCACTTTCAAGAATGTTGCCTTAACTTACTGTAGCCAGTCATGTTCTTTATTTAAACCCTGCTTGATATTGTTTTTTTCCAGCTTGATACTTTTGATTTGATAATTCTTTCATCTCCTGAGCTTGGTCAAATAATCATGTTACCTCTGCATAATTTAGGTTTTAGAAAGAAAGCATGAGAATTCTAAGAAATACAGAATTCTAAGAAATAAAGCATAATGGAGTTTTAATGCCTGTATCTACAAGATAGGTTGCCTGTCTCCTAGCAACCTGGAAATGTGAAATTTGATCATTCCACACCAGGGTAACAGATAACAAAGCAAAGAAATTCCAATTGGCTCAGAAACCCCCATTTTCTCTTTGATGAGGAAAAAAGAAACATTTCCAGATGAAAATTTTTACTCCATTAAAATTCACCACTTCAGAATCATATTATTATTAATAGTTAGTAATTAATCATACTAATATTATTTCTAACTGAAAAAACATAACCAACAAAAAACACCCACTATGATTATGGAGGCTCCCCACATACTGGGATGATCCCAGGACCTCACTCTACAGGGTTCCCAACTCTGGTGTTTTCTATAATGCTGGTGATAAATTTAGGCTCCACCAA
This sequence comes from Globicephala melas, assembly GCF_963455315.2. NCBI lineage: Eukaryota > Metazoa > Chordata > Mammalia > Artiodactyla > Delphinidae > Globicephala > Globicephala melas. Next base: position 118,374,026 of record NC_083316.1, on the reverse strand, counting down.
GAAAGGTGTTTAAAATGAAACACTACGATGTGGGAGGGAAAGAGGCAATCACCTTCAAGAAGTATTTAGTGACCACCATCTGTGTGAATAATAACTTGTTATATAACAGAAGCCCTAACTATACATCTTTTTACACTTTGGGGGCATCTATTGCCATTAATTTGGCTCTGCCAGCCAAACAAGCCAGGCACTCACTAACAGGGGCGGGGTGGAGGGGAAAGGTGGGGAGGACTAGAACTAGAGTGGGCCTTACCTATAAGGCTATGAAATTGGTTACCTGGTTCCAAAATGTATTTTTTAAAATATTTCTTTATTTTTTAAATTTACTTAGGCTGCACCAGGTCTCAGTTGTGGCATGCAGTATCTTTTAGTTGCAGCATGCGGGCTTCTTTAGTTGCAGCATGCGAACCCTTAGTTGTGGCACGCGTGCGGGATCTAGTTCCCTGACCAGGGATTAAACCCGGGCCCCCTGCATTGGGACCGCGGAGTCCTACCCAATGGACCACCAGGGAAGTCCCCCAAAATGTATTTTTAAGGTTCTCCTTTTCTGTCCTTGGGAACCTTTCCTGTGCAGCCCTCCCTGCCATATCCCAGGGGTTCAGGGATCCTCAGGCTCTCCCAAGGCTAAGACAATAAGTGTCACTGTCAATTGGGCTGGCGTTGGAAAGATGCCCAGTCTCTTCTAGCAACTGGGTCAGTGGAAGCTTGAGTGCAACCTACCTGTTACAGATCCCTGGTTGTAGGGGATACTGAGAGACAAATCTGAGAAGTGGTGGGACTTTCTGCTCTCTCCCTACTGCGGGGGGTGGGGGGGTGGTCCTTTGATTGTGTAATTGTGACAGATAATAAATACCTTCGCGGCTCTGGATTCTTCTCAGTCACATAATTTTTTTTAACAATTCTCATCAATTTTACTTATCTCCAAATAAGATTTAAACTGTGGCTTTTCCAAACAGAATTATACAATTACCTATACATGCCATATAAACTACTGAGTTTAATACAAAAGTATGTCTCCACTGCTGACAAAGGAATAATTCAATCATGTGAAAATTCAGATGGTCTTTCTCTTTGCCACTCCCCGGACAGTGCCCTTACTCCCACTTTCCTGATTACCTGCGTTCCTCCTTATACTCTGAGCAGACTCTGTTATGGCTCCCCAGAAGAACCCTAAAACTCTTCCACATTCCCATTTTATAAATATGTCACAATCTCCTATGGTACTTCTTAGCCTTGATCGCCCTCAGGTTGAAAAAAAAAATTACCTACAAATAAGTACTAAAATGCTTTGTCCTCTAGATGTAGCCTGTGAAATACAGCACATCTAAAATAAAGGATGTTTTTCCTTCCTCCGTATCCTATCCATATTGTTGCTATTAGAAATAAGTATATGGTGTTTTAGTTGGACAACAGAATCTCCCATATAGAAATCATACATAGCTCCAGTTCTAATAGAAGAAAACTTGAATTAACAAGTTTAAAGACACGTAAACCCTACAGGTTTAAATTCTTATTTGAGCTCCCACCCCAGTAAGAAGGCTTCCTCATTGCCCTCCCATAAGTAGTTCTAAAGATGTTCTCCAATTTAGAAATAAGCTGTTTTTAAGCAACAGAAGAGCAAGGGCTAGGATTAAGCCTAAGTAAGGGTCAACATTTACAACTGTACAGGACGGCAGTACCTAAAGGCACTTACGTAAAAGTCATTCTTGGATTCTATTTACTAAGAATGGGAGAACAACAAGAAAACCTACTAAACAACAAAGAGAAAAGCCAAAAACTCATAAATCCATGAGAAGAGGTATCAAAATATGCCTCATAATTCACACAAACAAATATGTGGAAAATAATGCTGAACTTATCCGATAAGTCCATAAAGTTACAAGTATTTTCACCACTCATTTTTTTCTTGGGTGAGTCCTATTTAAACGGCAAGAAAATTCTGGTAAGTTTTAAATCACTTCTTTAAGTTAGTAACAGTCTCAGAAAAGCCTAAACTTTAGCTTTAAGTGCTATTTACCACTTCTAATTTTAGAGTTAATTTCTAAAACTTTTACTTAAAATGCAATTTTTTAAACCTCTCATTACCAACCCACTATTTCTGTGTACTCTTTAAATCCCACCAAATGAGACAGTATCATTACCAGAAAGTAAACAAGCACATTTCTTTAGGTAAACAACTGAGTATGCTATTTTACTGTGTTGTTCAGAAACAGCTGAAGTTTGTGAGGACTATAAATTTTCTATTGTATATAGACTATAGTTTTTTTTGTAATTGAAGTATAATTGACATTCAATATTATATGATATTACTTTCAGGTATACATTATAGTAATTCAATATTCATATACATTTCAAAATGATCATCACCGTATCTAGTTACCATCCATCACCATACAAAGTTGTTACAGCACTACTTACTGTTTTCCCTATGCTATACATTACAACCCCGTGACTTACTTATTATATTTTAAAACTGGAACTCTGTACCCCTTAATCCCCTTCACCTATTTCACCTGCCCCCCAACCCACCTTCCCTCTGGCAACCACCTGTTTGTAGATTTTTAATTGTATATAGTATACTGACTATAAAATATTCTACCACCACCAAATTCTTTACATTCAAGAATAGTTCTCCTGGGACTTCCCTGGTGGCGCAGTGGTTAAGAATCCACCTCCCAATGCAGGGGGCCCGGGTTCGATTCCTGGTCAGGGAACTAGATCCCACATGCATGCCACAACTAAGAGTTCGCATGTCACAACTAAGGAGCATGTGTGCCGCAACTAAAGGAGTTGGTGAGCTACAACTAAGGAGCCCACCTACCTCAACTAAGACCCGGCACAACCAGAAATAAATTTAAGAAAAAAAAAGAATAGTTCTCTGCTAAAGGTAATTTTGACAAAGAGAAATTCAACAATAAAAAGACAATCTAATTTTAATAGACATTTCTCCAAAGAAGATATACAAATGGCCAGTATACATGAGACGCTCAACATCATTAGTCATCAAGAAATGCAAATCAGGGGCTTCCCTGGTGGTGTAGTGGTTAAGAATCCGCCTGCCAATGCAGGGGACACAGGTTCAAGCCCTGGTCCGGGAAGATCCCACATGCCACGGAGCAGCTAAGCCCGTGCACCACAACTACTGAGCCCATGCGCCACAACTACTGAAGCCCGCGTGCCTAGAGCCCATGCTCTTCAACGAGAAACCACCAGAGTGAGAAGCGCGTGCACCGCAGCAAAGAGTAGCCCCCGCTCACCGCAACTAGAGAGAGCCTATACACAGCAAGGAAGACCCAATGCAGCCAAAAATAAATTAATTTAAAAAAAAAAGAAATGCAAATCAAAACCACAAGCTACCTCGTCACACGAATGAATATGGCCATAAAAAAAAAAAAGGAAAAAAGGGGGGCTTCCCTGGTGGCGCAGTGGTTGAGAGTCCGCCTGTCGATGCAGGGGACACGGGTTCGTGCCCCGGTCCGGGAAGATCCCACATGCCGCGGAGCGGCTGGGCCCGTGAGCCATGGCCGCTGAGCCTGCGCGTCTGGAGCCTGTGCTCCGCAACGGGAGAGACCACAACAGTGAGAGGCTCGCGTAAAAAAAAAAAAAAGGAAAAAAATCAAATGTTGAATATGTGGAGCAGTTAGAACCCTCACACACTGCTGGTAGGAATGTCAAGTAGTACAGCCACTGCGGAAAACAGTTTGGCTGTTTCTCAAAAAAAAGTTAAACACAGAGTTATAAAAGGATCCAGCAATTCCACTCCTAGACATATACTCAAGAGAAATGAAAACAAATTTTCACAGAAAAACTTATATATGAATGTTCATAGCAGCATTATTTACAATAGTCAAATGGTTCATCAAATGATGAATGGATAAACAAAATATGATATATCCATACAAAAGGATGGATAGGAATAAATCAACCTAACAACAACAAAAAAATGGCGGTAAAGTACTGATACGTGCTAAAACCTGGGTCAACCTTGAAAACGTTATTATGCTAAACAAAGGAACCAGTCACAAAATGCCACATACTGTATGATTCCACTTATATAATGTCTCCAGAAACGGCAAATCCAAGAGAGACAGAAAGTAGACTGGTGGTTGCCAGGTGCTGGGGAAGGGAAGAAAGGGGAGTGACGGACTGCTAATAGTGTCATGTTTCTTTTGGGAGTGATTCAAATGTTCTGGAATTAGACAGTGGCAATGGTTGCAAAACCGTGTGAACACAGTAAAAATCACTGAATTGTACACTTTAAAAAGATGAATTTTATGGTATGTGGATTACATCTCAAAAAAAGAGTATTTTCTAAAACTGCAAATCTGTATAATGCACATTTCATTTAAAATGACACTGAAAACTGACTATTCCAAATCAGTATTTCCTTGCTAAATCAATGTCTATGTCCTTTAATGGGAGGGGATAGGTCCTGATCCCATAAATATCTCCAGAGCTTAACACGGAACACATATATATGAATGGATAAAAAGAAAAAAGAAAAATAACACAATGAATTATAACCTCATCATGATTTTTAAAAAATTCCTTAATATTCTCCTTTCCTGAAAAGAAAAATATTAGGATCAAGAAATTAAAAGATAGTTTGACTAACAATCTGTTTTAAGAGCTGAGAATAAACATCATGATTTTTTTCTACTTTGTTTACCTAAAGATAACTTTAAAAACAAACAACCACCGGATTTAGACTATCCCCAACAGCAGCTCTCATGGCAGAGAGAAAAGATAAATGCAAATCCTCTTAATAGCAAAATGAAAACACAATTAAAAATCAAAATTCACCAAAGCAAAGTAATTAGAATAATGCTTTAAAAAGACAATGGCAATAAGAGGTGAAAAGTATACTACAGTATACCTCCTCAGAAAGGCCAGCAGTTTGTAAAGTTTTCTATTTAAAGATGTTTGTGGTTATCACCGTTAACATACATAAGAACAACTGACGAATATAATCTGGTTTGGAAGGAGGGAAAATATTCTAACTCAGTATTTATGTTAGTCCTTAGAAATGAGAGCAAATGCTACAAACTATGATCACCAATTTGATGGTTTTTCTTCTTTTTTTCACCTGAGGTCCAAATAACAAGTGAAGGCATACCATCCAGAGAGAAAAGAGGAAGGCAAGATAGTAGCCACTCATCACCAACTCCAACTTCATTAAGAAGCCAAGGCACTAGGAGAAATAACTCCTCATCCATGAAGGCACTGAACTAGCCAACTATGGCTATGACAGTGGCATTGTGAGATTTTTGGGTGGCACCAGAAAGCTGCCATCAACCTGCCAACCCCTGGGATCCACATCTTACATCCAAGTATTTTCACTACTGATGGCTTCACCAAGGCACTGTCAAGTAAATGGTGCCCAGTGTTTTCTGTCACCTAGCTTCAGCAAAATCTACAGCCAAGAACCTTCCAGGTTAATGATAAGTGCCCCCCCATCCCTTGCCATGCTTCATGATTTTATAAAGATTGGGGAAATAAGGAACAATCACATGGTTTTCAAATAGGTAAGTCTCTCTGCCCCTGAACATAACATGTTTTAAGAAGTAGCATCCAACTATGTACTAACCAATCCATGACTTGATTCTTACCTCTTCTCCACTTTTTGGTTCCATAAGAAAACTCAGTTCTTAGTTCAGCACTCCAGAACCCACTTGGAGAAGGAATTAAACGTCCTAGCAAAGGCAAGTTGAGCTGGAGACTGAACACCTGGCTTGTTCCCCTTGCCTCTGACAGGACAGTTCATCTTTTGTTTACAGAATAAACAATATGAAAATAGGAGCTAGATCAGATTCATTTTAAAATAGTTTACATAAAATCTAGTCCATGAGTGGTAAATACTGTTTGTGTTTTTAAAACCCTACATGTTGTCCTCGTCTAAGATACGTTAAAGCTCTAAAATATCATCATGAAAGCAAAACTGAACTCCTAATTATTCACCACTTAAAAGGATATATTAAGCAACACTTTATGAAAAAAGAATTGTCCCAACAGAACGTGGACTACAACTGGCATCTATTCAATGGTTCTTTTAAATTTCAAGAACAATTTTTTACAATTATCTGTTCCTATTTATAAACTCACAACAGAACTGAAAGGATTTTGGACTTGGCATGCAGAACATTTCTAGTCTCCATTAAGATTTTATACACACATATACACACTAATACACACATATACATGTATGTGTAAATGTACACATATAAAGACATATATATAAAGATACATATATTTAAGATACATATATACCATACATACATATATATGTCTCTCCTAAAATCCTGACTGGTAAAACAATTATATAATGCAATATTAAAATTACAAAAGAAGTCAACCCTTTTAAATCAGTACAATGCAAGGCTATCATCAAACTACATGCCTATCTAGCAATATATTTAAATTAGTTTGATTTGTACAACTTTTCTGAAAAACAGCTGTACTGCAGAAAGAGTATTTAGAATGTAAATGTGGCAACTTCCCTGGTAGTCCAGTGGTTAAGACTCTCCATGCTCCCAATGCAGGGGGCCCGGGTTTGATCCCTGGTCAGGGAACTAGATCCCGCATGCCACAACTAAGACCCGGGGCAGCGAAAAATAAAAGTAAATGCTATTAATGTAGATACATAACGTACAGGAATAGAATTAGATGTAAATATGTTGTGATTCATGCTTTCCATTCTCTCCATTGCCTTTTCTTCTGCAATAGCCCACAACAGCATTCTTCATGGATAGTCAGAAATTTGAATGATTTCATTCAATGAAATTTTACCAGGCACTATTACATGCCACAATCACACCAATTTGACTATTACCCCTTAATATTCCTGAAAGAACACTTCCATTTTTTCATTAATTTACTAGAAAGACTGGTTGCTATTTTAAGCCATAATAGTATTATTTAGGCTGATAATTTGGGATATTAAAAAGTTAACTTGATGAAATTTGTTAAATGATGCTTTATGTACAATTATTAAGATCAACATTTGTCAACATGGACAAAATAACTTTTCCATTAAATCTACTGACAGAAGCACTATTCCTATATACCATTATAATAAAATGCCACAGGAAATTCTTTCTTAGGTACAGTTACTGGTTTCTTCTGGGCTCTACTTGTTTTTCATATGTCAGTATTTTCTACTCTGTGGTCAGCTTAGTGTTTGGGTCATCACAAGGGATGGCATATTTTTATCAGCAAGTTCCTGCAGAAGTAGTACATATCCATCTTACAGATCTTCAAAAGTGAACTATCAATTTCTTCATTTATCGTTAGCTTTTTTGTGCACAAGGACATGAAGATGTTCACTCACATGTGCTTCTCAAATTAAGAACTTTTATTCATTCAAAAGACCCTACTGAGAGAATGAAAAGACAACCCAGAATAGAAGACATATTTTCTGGCCAAGGACTCATATCCAGAATACATTAAAAAAAAAAACTTCTAAAAAGCCGTAACAAAAAGGAAAACACCGAACAGAAAAATGGGCAAAAGTCTTGAATAGACACTTCACAAAAGAAGATAGCCAAATGGCTGATAAACATATTTAAAAAGTGCTGCATTTCAATAGTCATCACAGAAATGCCAATTAAAACCACAGATAATAGTTAAAATAAAAAAGCAGAAAATACCAAATGTTGTTGAGGGTACATAACAACCAGAACTCTCATACTGGGAATGTAAATTTGCAGAGCCACTTCAGAAAACTGTTTAGCAATATCTACTAAAGATGAATTCATACATACTGTATGACCCAGCAATTATACTCTAGTTATACATCCTGACAGAAACACACATGTTCACCAAAAGACATACCAGGATGTTCAAAGCAACAGTATTCATAAAATTGGAAACTACCCAAATGCCCATCAAGAGCAGAATGGGTAACTAAATTACAACTTCACACAATGGAATATTATACAGCCATGTGAATGAATAAACTGTAACAACACACAACAGCAAGGGTGAATCTCATAAACATAATGCTGAGCAACAGAAACCAGACAAAAGAGCATTTACTGTACGATTACACTTATGTAAAGAGCAAAACCGGGCAAACCTAGTCTGCCAGCTGAGCGGTCACCCAGGGCACGGGCACAATTGGAAGGGCACATGAAGGGAGCTTTTGGAGTGTTAGTAATGCTGTTGCTTGATCTGGGTACTAGTTAACGTGCATGTTCAGCTTGTGAAAATTCACTGAACTACAATACACATTTATGATTTGTGCATGTTTCTGTATGTAAATCATACTCACTAACAGTTCCAGAAGGGGAGAAAAGGAGACTGGCAGAGGATTCGTGAAACCGCGTCCCCCTAAAACTGAGTTCCCCTGCTCAGTCTATGATTAATCTCCTCCAAAACTTTATTTCATTTCTGGTTCTGCCCCTGTTCCTCTCAGGATTGAGGGCTATCAAAGAAAAGGGGGAAATGAAACCAAACAGGACCCTGTAGGGCCTTCCCAGGTACAAAAGGCTCTTCTTGTCCTTTGTTTCTTTTTTAAAAAAAATTTTATTTATTTTTGGCTGTGTTGGGTCTTCGTTGTTGTGCGCGGGCTTTCTCTAGTTGCGGTGAGCGAGGGCTATGGGCGGGGGCTACTCTTTGTTGCGGTGTGCGGGCTTCTCATTGCGGTGGCTTCTCTTGTTGCAGAGCACAGGCCCTAGGCGCACAGGCTTCAGTAGTTGTGGCTCGCAGGCCCTTGAGCACAGGCTCAGTAGCTGTGGCACACGGGATTAGCTGCTCTGCAGCATGTGGGATATTCCTGGACCAGGACTCAAACCCGTGTCCCCTGCATTGGCAGGCGGATTCCTAACCACTGCGCCACCAGGGAAGCCTGTCCTTTGTTTCTTGTTTGCAGAAAGAAAAGCTTTAGTCTCCTAGGCTGCAACTACTGAAGCCTGCATGCTCTAGCACCCGTGTGCCGCAACTACTGAGCCCATGTGCTGCAACTACCGAAGCCTGTGCACGTAGAGTCCGTGCTCCGCAACAAGAGAAGCCTCCGCAATGAGAAGAGTAACCCCTGTTCTCCGCAACTAGAGAAAGCCCGCGTGCAGCAACAAAGACCCAACGCAGCCAAAAAAAAAAAAACCCTTGCCTGAAAGCCATCAGAGAGTTTGGGTCTTTTGAGCATAAGCTGCCCGGTGCTCCTTGCTTGGCATCTTCAAATAAACCCTTATTTTGCTGCAAATACCCACTGCCAGAGTTTGGCTTTCTGTGCCACAGGCACACGAGCCCTTGCTGGGTTAACAGTGTAGACTGTGAGCCCTCTGCAGACTGGGACCTTCATATGGTTCACTGCTGTATTCACCCCAGCACTTAACAGTGAGTGGCATATCATGGATACCTTATTAGCACATGTTGACTCAAGCAAGCATGGAGGTATAGCTTTAACAGAAACCTACCTGAAGAAATGGCAGCTAATCTTAATGCCATCTTGACTTACTAGTTCACATTTATCTTATTCATATTACTTTACAAATCACCAAATAATATAAGGCTAGGTATGGAGCCACATGCAGATGACTGCTGTATCTGTGGAAGGGACAGTGATGATGATTCCATGAGTGATCAACAGCAGGTGGCATCCCCATCACTACTTCATGCTTCATAAAGTACTATGCATTACATACATCAACACTATGGTTCCAGAGTTACCTAGTTTAAAAAGAACTGGTAACAAGAGTATAAGAAACAAAAAAGAGAAACAGACCTCTCCAACCTTCAGCTCTTAGGAAATAAAACATTTAGCATAGTGTATTGGGTACAAATAGGTATTCAGTAAATGTTTGTGGTACATACGAAGGAAAATTGGTATTTTGATTGATCACACTAATTCCTAGAAAGTTTTCCCTTCTAAAAACTACCAATTGGCATATCCAAAAAATGGAATATTCTACATTAAAATGATAGTAAAGGGACTTCCCGGTGGTCCAGTGGTTAAGAATCTGCCTTCCAATGCAGGGGACATGGGTTCGATCCCTGGTCAGGGAACTAAGATCTCACATGCCACAGGGCAACTAAGGCCACACGCCACAACTACTGAGCTCACATGCCACAACCAGACAGAAGCCTGCGCACCGCAACTAAGACCCGACGCAGACAAAAATAAAGAAATATTTTTGAAAAATAAGCATGATTATAATTTCAAAAATAATAATAATAATAAGATAGTAAAGTCAAATGTACAGCCCCAGAAAGTGACAGACATGCCTAGAATCCAGAGACTCATGCTGACTGCAGCCTGCTTGGCTCTGCTAGCCCCATGAGCTACCAGAGCTCTCTCAGCTATGCTTGCTCATTATTATTATTATTATGTGATGATGATGATGATGCCTGGAATACAGCATACTGAGACAGAGATTACGGATGGGGAAAGGTATTCTATTCAAGAGGCTGCCTTAACTTAGGCCTGGTCATGAGGTCCCCTTCTCCTGCAAGAACGAAAACCAAGAGGGAGATTCATTAAGCATTTCATATCTGTCCCTTCACCCTATCAGAGAATGTTCCAATATGCAAGTGTATAATTGCTTGCATTTTATAATTAACACCACTCAAAGAACATGTCAGGCCATGACTGATGTTTTTTACCTCTCTAAGTCTAGAGCTTACCAAAGAAAAGACCATCAAAAGAAGTAATTACAATCATAATTTTCCAGCTGAAGATTAAACACACACATTTGCCTCTTATACCTTCCAAAATCCTCTCAAATGTAAATGTTATTAAAGTTTTATTAAATTTGAGGCCAAAAAAAATTCAAAATCAATTAACAGGAGACGAAGCAGCAATAAAATCCCGCAAGTTAGAAGCAGGAAGACAGGAAACAATGTACACAGCAGACCCAAGAAACCTGAATCCTAACCCAGAAAGCAGAAAATCAACCTGTCTTGCACTATACCCTCTAAAGGCTCAAGAATCAGTGGTAACAGGTACCAGCAGAAATAACAGTGAAAATGAGATTTAAAAGCAGAAAGGGAAGTTGGAGATCCAGTTATTCATTCATTCATTCATTTATTTATGGCTGAGTTGGGTCTCTGTTGCTGCGCGTGAGCTTTCTCTAGTTGCAGCGAGCGGGGGCTACTCTTGGTTGCAGGGTGTGGGCTTCTCATTGAGGTGGCTTCTCTTGTTGCGGAGCACAGGCTCTAGGTGCGTAGGCTTCAGTAGCTGTGGCATGTGGGCTCAGTAGTTGTGGCTCACGGGCTCTAGAGCACAGGCTCAGTAGTTGTGGCGCACGGGCTTAGTTGCCCCGCGGCATGTGGGATATTCGCGGACCAGGGCTCGAACCAGTGTCCCCTGCACTGGCAGGCAGATTCTTAACCACTGCGCCACCAGGGAAGCCCAGAGACCCAGTTAAACAAACACAGCTCCGGGAATCCCCATTAGAAGACTCTCTCTGGAGAGACTGAGGTGGAGAGGTCTGGACTGGAGACACCAGAGCTTAGGAGAAAGAACAACATATCAGAAAAGAGTGATTAAGTGAGAGGTTTATGTACTAAACCTTGAGATATCCCAGTATTCCTCCGCCAATCAGCTCCCAGAACAGTAACAGTCAGGCCTATTCTCTGGGGAAACTGACCAGCCCAAGAAGAAAGATTTAAAAACACTGTCACACAAAGAAACAGCCTAGTTAGATTAGAAGGCAAGAAGCCCCCGCAAGAAGTTCCATCAAGCGTCCTGAGCTTCCAAACTGCTTTACTGATTGTGCACTCTTAACCAAGCAGACAAAGACCACCACATACTTCTAACTAAAAGGTCATAAAAGACCAAAGCAAAGAGAATAAATGCAACACGGAGGAAAGAACTACGCAGGAAGGTGTAAACTTTAAAAAGAAAGAAAAAAACTTTCTGTAATCTCAGAGAAATAAGAGAAAAAAAATTAAAACCATAACACGAGGACAGTGTGCTACTAAAATAGGGGGTAGGGCCAATTAAAGAGTTTTTGAAAATTAAAAATAACAGATTATTAAAATTTTATCAAAGAGTTAGAATATAAAATTGAGAATCTCTCATAGAAAGTAGAGAAAAACAGGTGAAAATATGAGAAGAGGTTAAAAAAAATTTTAAGGGACTTCCCTGGTGGTCCAATGGTTAAGACTCCGTACTCCCAATGTATGGAGCCTGGGTTTGATCCCTGGTGGGGGAACTAGATCCCACGTGCTACAATTCAGACACAGCCCAGCCAAATAAATAAAATTTTAAAAATTAAATAAATAAACAATTTTAAAGAATCAGTATAAAAGATCCAAGATCCAAGGAGAGAAGGAAAAAAAAAATTAAAGCAGAGAAAAAAAAATCAAACACTTTTTAAAATTTCCCAGAACTAACGGACATTAAGCTTCTAGACCAAAAGGACCCACTGAGTGCCTAGCACAACAGATGTAAACAGATCTATACCAAGGTACAACATAGTGAAATTTAACAACACTGGGGACATAAAGAAGCTCCTAAAGGCTTCCAGAGAAACAGAGAAAGTAGGCCACATTTAAAGAATCAGACATCACAATTGGCTTCGGTCTTCCTAATAGTGGAACCTAGAAGGCAATGCAACAAATGGCTTTCAAAATTCTAAAGGAAAATGTTTCCAACCCAGAAGTCGAAGTAAGGGTGAAGATTAAAAAAACACAAAACTTTAACCCCCATGCATTCTTCCTCAGAAAGATACTGGAGTGTATGTTCCATGGATATGAGACAATAAACCAAGAAAAAAAAAAGATGTGAATCAAGGGAAAGGGCTTCAATTTAAAAAGTTGGAAAAGGAAATCCCTAGGATAACAACTAAACAACAGACCTTGAGAACAGCCTTCTAGAACAAGTCAAAAAGCCAGGAAAGAGCCACACACATCACCCTAACAATGAAATCAATAAAATAACTGATGTGTTTGAAAATATCAAAAAACTATTAAGAAGGGCTTCCCTAGTGGCACAGTGGTTAAGAATCCACCTGCCAATGCAGGGGACACAGGTTCGAGCCCTGGTCCGGGAAGATCCCACATGCCACGGAGCAACTAAGCCCGTGCACCACAACTACTGAGCCTGAGCTCTAGAGCCTGCGAGCCACAGCTACTGAGCCCACGAGCCACAACTACTGAGCCCGCGCCCCTAGAGCCCGTGCTCCGCAACGAGAAGCCACCGCAATGAGAAGCCCACGCACCACAACAAAGAGTAGACCCCGCTCCCTCAACTAGAGAAAGCACGCGCACAGTAACGAAGACCCAGCACATCCAATAAATAAATAAATAAATAAATCTAAAAAAAAAACCAAACCCCAAAAACCATTAAGATTATTGAGAGTCTGAGGGTGAATTCATGTTATAAGCAATTTATGATATATACGTAGAAAATCAGACAAACAAAAAAAAATGTTGTTAACTAGGGAAAATAAGGTACTGTCAGGCAAGGAAAAGTAACCACAGCATACAACATATTACTGAATACTGATCTAACTACATTGCGGATATAACTATACTAGAAAAATGGAGAGACAGGAACTGGGAGTACATGCAGTTGTGGGAGGGTGGTAAAAGAGAGCTAAATCCTTAAATCTCCTAGTGGTAAGTCAATTAAAAAAATTTTTTAAACCCTGAAAACTGAAAAATCAAGAAGTAACAGCCTATAAATGTTTTTTACCTTCACAGATAACAGCGAAACAGCAAAAGAAAGAGCTAAGAAGCAGGTAAGTAAGCAGGAGACTGCTGTTTTGGGTAATAAGCCTGTAAGATCGATCTGACTCTAACCTATATGTAAGTATAACTATCTGTAAGATATGAAAAATAAATTTAAAAAGATTAAAATGTGATTACAAAATGTGTCATGAAAGAGTAATCTCGTATTCATGGGAAACTAACCTAACTGGGGGAGAGGGGAGGTACTCAAACTCCCCTTAGGACAGACTACCTAAACTGAGAGGGGAGCTGGGAAGAAGGGAGCATTCCAGGTAGAGGAAGTAGAGCAACAGGAGAGCTCCTGGCCAGAGAAGGTGATGTATTCCAAGAAGTGAAACAAGTTCCCCAGGGAAACAACAAATCATGAGAGTCCAACTCCACCCCTTCTCCCAAGTCCTGGTCTCCCCCATCTACCTCTTACCTATCCTCCAAGGCCAGGCTTAAGTTACATCTTCTCAGAAGCTTCCTAAGAAGTCTCTGGAAGTAGGTGATCTCTTCCATCTCAAGATAATGCCTTTTATCTACTATCTTATTTTCTGAATTAATATAATTAATATTGTGTCAATACCATAATACATTCTCATGGATTGAAGTCATTCAACAGGTATTTAGTGAATACTTACTATATGCGTCAAATTGTGCTGGGTACTAAAAGTAAGGGGAAGTACCATGTTCTTGGATTGGAAGAATCAACATTGTGAAAATGACTCTACTACCCAAAGCAATCTACAGATTCAATGCAATCCCTATGAAACTACCACTGGCATTTTTCACAGAACTAGAACAAAAAATTTCACAATTTGTATGGAAACACAAAAGACCCCGAATAGCCAAAGCAATCTTGAGAACGAAAAATGGAGCTGGAGGAATCAGGCTTCCTGACTTCAGACTATACTACAAAGCTACAGTAATCAAGACAGTATGGTACTGGCACAAAAACAGAAATATAGATCAATGGAACAGGATAGAAAGCCCAGAGATAAACCCACACACATATGGTCACCTTATCTTTGACAAAGGAGGCAGAAATGTACAGTGGAGAAAGGACAGCCTATTCAATAAGTGGTGCTGGGAAAACTGGACAGCTACATGTAAAAGTATGAGATTAGATCACTTCCTAACACCATACACAAAAATAAGCTCAAAATGGATTAAAGACCTAAATGTAAGGCCAGAAACTATCAAACTCTTAGAGGAAAACATAGGCAGAACACTCTATGACATAAATCACAGCAAGGTCCTTTTTGACCCACCTCCTAGAGAAATGGAAATAAAAACAAAAGTAAACAAATGGGACCTAATGAAACTTAAAAGCTTTTGCACAGCAAAGGAAACCATAAAGAAGACAAAAAGACAACCCTCAGAATGGGAGAAAATATTTGCAAATGAAGCAACTGACAAAGGATTAATCTCCAAAATTTACAAGCAGCTCATGCAGCTTAATAACAAAAAAACAAACAACCCAATCCAAAAATGGGCAGAAGACCTAAATAGACATTTCTCCAAAGAAGATATACAGAGTGCCAACAAACACATGAAAGAATGCTCAACATCACTAATCATTAGAGAAATGCAAATCAAAACGACAATGAGATATCATCTCACACCAGTCAGAATGGCCATCATCAAAAAATCTAGAAACAATAAATGCTGGAGAGGGTGTGGAGAAAAGGGAACCCTCTTACACTGTTGGTGGGAATGTAAATTGATACAGCCACTGTGGAGAACAGTATGGAGGTTCCTTAAAAAGCTACAAATAGAACTACCATATGACCCAGCAATCCCACTACTGGGCATATACCCTGAGAAAACCATAATTCAAAAAGAGTCATGTACCAAAATGTTCATTGCAGCTCTATTTACAATAGCCCAGAGATGGAAACAACCTAAGTGTCCATCATCGGATGAATGGATAAAGAAGATGTGGCACAGATATACAATGGAATATTACTCAGCCATAAAAAGAGATGAAATTGAGCTATTTGTAATGAGGTGGATAGACCTAGAGTCTGTCATACCGAGTGAAGTAAGTCAGAAAGAGAGAGACAAATACCGTATGCTAACACATATATATGGAATTTAAGAAAAAAAAAATGTCATGAAAAACCTAGGGGTGAAACAGGAATAAAGACACAGACTTACTAGAGAATGGACTTGAGGCTATGGGGAGGGGGAAGGGTAAACGGTGACAAAGCGATAAAGAGGCATGGACATATATACACTACCAAACATAAGGTAGATAGCTAGTGGGAAGCAGCCGCATAGCACAGGGAGATCAGCTGGGTGCTTTGTGACCGCCTGGAGGGGTGGGATAGGGAGGGTGGGAGGGAGGGAGACGCAAGCGGGAAGAGATATGGGAACATATGTGTATATATAACTGATTCATTTTGTTGTGAAGCTGAAACTAACATACCATTGTAAAGCAATTATACTCCAATAAAGATGTTTAAAAAAATAAAAATAAATAAATAAATAAAAAAATAAAGAGCAAAAAAAAAAAAGTAAGGGGAAGAAGAAAAGGAAGGCAAGATGCGAAGGAACGAGGACAAACAAAGCAGCACTCTACAGGCACTTAGTCAACTTTTAATTCCATAATATTTAAACACGCAAGCTGGCACTTCATAAATGCCTTATTACGCAGATTGCAGATGGCTCACAAGATGAAAAGTCTTGGATGAATGGAAGCTTGACACTTTAAAAACCAAGATACAAATCTGGGGGGAAAAGTATACTCTATACATAAGACAAGCATAAAAGTAACATTTTCATAATAATAAACAGCACACAGCGATTTTTAAAAATTCTTTTTTCTAAGATTCCTAGGCTCACAAGGAGAAAACCTGACAAAAATACAGAGAAGAAAATAAAACCCACCACAATCCCATCTTTCAGATATCCTTCCAGCCTTCTGGGGGAATACAAATCATCTTATAACCTTTTTCACTCACTACACGGTGGAATTTTCCTTCATTATTAAATATTCTTTTGTAATATCACTGTAGCATTTGAAAGTCAGTCTATATTTTTCTCATGGGAAAAAAAGTTCACTTCTTAGAAATAACTACAGCAGTAATTAGGTACAGCTAAATAATATTTAAAGCAACCTGCTAAGAGAAATACAAAATCAGTGTTAAAAAGGTATATGCCAGAAATTGCTGAGATCCATTCAAACACAATTACAGATTCTTACTTAAATATTTTCACTAAAATGTGAAGTCCTAAATATAAAATGGCATTTGGATTACCTTAAACCTAACTGATACATAGAAAATAAGATATTTTAACCTTCCCAATAATGGTGAAGCTAATAAGCCAATAATTACCTTTCATGCCCAGCATAATTTGCCTTTTCTCCCCCTCGACTCAGCTAGTCATTTTGGCCAGAGCTGAATGGTGACAAGATGGCTGTAAAGCTTACAACATCACATAACTGTGATCACCTCAATTAACTCTCACCTAAAATGAAATTGGACCAATGTGCTTGAGAGCATTAATGCTACCCACCCTCACATGCATGACTGAGTAGATCTGATTTTAAGTATGTACACTCTAAAATACTATTACATCTGAAAATGCAATTCTGCTTCACAAGGACAAGTGTTGAAAGGAATCTCCTATCAACAATCAATCATGTGTAAGATCCCCAAGGCTGCAGATAACCCTCAATTCATACTTCTTATGCTATTTCTATAATAACATGAGCAGATTTTCCAAACTTGTGAAAATGCAACTGCTAAAAGCAGTGAATAAGAATACTAGAAATCAAGAGCCAGTTTCCTTTAAAAAAGCTAAAAAAACTTTTAAAATTGGTATTTTCTTCCTTTTAAAAGATTATTGATTTTATTGTGAACCTAAAATTGCTCTTAAAAAGTTTATTTGAAAAAATTTTAAATTATTGATTAACTTTTCTGATTTCTAAAAGCATCATTAACTTTTTATTTTTTAATTAATTTATTTATCTATTTTTGGCTGCGTTGGGTCTTCGTCGCTGCGCGTGGGCTTTCTCTAGTTGCAGCGAGCGGAGCTACTCTTCGTTGGCGGTGTGCGGGCTTCTCATAGTGGTGGCCTCTCTTTGTTGTAGAGCACGGGCTCTAGGTGCGCGGTCTTCGGTAGTTCTGGCACGCGGGCTCAGCAGTTGTGGCTCGCGGGCTCTAGAGTGCAGGCTCAGTAGTTGTGGCACACGGGCTTAGCTGCTCCGTGACATGTGGGGTCTTTCTGGACCAGGGCTCGAACTTGTGTCCCCTGAATTGGCAGGCGGATTCTTAACCACTGCGCCACCAGGAAAGTCCCATATCATTAACTTTTTGTCATGATACACCATGTTTGTTTGAAGCTGACCAGAAGGGAAAGACCTACAAACAGAATGTTTTAACTAGTGGGAAATTACAGAACAGTACTCTGTACTCATCAGTGACTCATTCTTTTAAAACATAATATTAAGGAGATTTTTCTATTTTTTAAACCATGCATAATTTAAAAAAAATCTACTGGGCATATATATTTACTGACATCATTTTCAAAAATAATTATTCATCATAAAAGAAATTTGCTAAATCATCAATAGAATGCTGTCTCTTTGGATCAAAGCCACCAACTTCTATAAATAAAAACAATCAATCATAAAGCTGGAAGGAGACAAAATGATCTAATCTAACTACTACTTCATTTTATGAAAGGAGGAAATAAAGCTAGAAAGAGATTGAAGTTCTAAGTTCTAGCCCACAGTCATATGACAACTACATACTTCATTGCAGAAGTCAGGCAATATATTACTGATTAGATGTTTTCATAAAGTCCTTTTTTGTTCTCCTGAATCAGTCTCTACTTAATGTCCAAATTGAGCCTTCCAGATACTGAAGTGTACATCACACCCTTCAAAAACTGCTTTTTAACACAAAGTTATATGAAAAGTTTGGACGTTATATCATAAAGCTCCTAAAATGAAAGCTTCAAGATACTAAGAACACTATATTCCTGACTACACAGTCCACAAAATTTCACCTAAATTTAACAAGGACAAAACAAATTTTTAAAATTAATAACAAAGTAAACAGCAAAATAAGCACTGAGTTCCATAGAGAAAGGATTGGTGGTTAAAAGGACTTGAGTTTTACCTGTAGTGCTTTCAATTTTTATAGGATTGTAGTCATTGTTAATCAAATCTTAATGTTTACGATGAATCTGGGCAATACATACTATATGGGTATTATTTTATACTATTCCTGCAGTTTTTATTTACTTCCAAATAAAAAAAATTTTAAGGAATTTTTTAAAAAGAAGCAAAACATGATCATTAGTGGAAAACCTGCAAAATAAGAATGAGAAATCACTCATCATTTTTCTTTAACAGTAGTTTGAAAAACAAAAAACAAAAAGGATGCTATACATTTGTCAAAACCTATATTTGTCTAAACCTACAGAACTTTATAGCACAAGGGGTGAACTTTAATGTATGTGAAATACGATAAAAAAAATTTAATGTATGTGAAATAATGTATGAACTTTAATGTATGTGAAATTTTAAAAAAAATGTTAGGTGGTTGGTGGTTCCCAGGATGGTTTGCAGAATGTGACAAAACAATCTAACTGTGTTATAAATTTATGAAACCACCTCATTAAAGAGGGTGAGAAGAAAAGGTGCTGACATAAGTACCTAAGTAACTTTGGAAATGAGTAGTCTTTATAAGACTAAAGGCAAAAGAAACTGTACATATGCCCTGTCCTCTAGTTGATAAAACTGTTTCCCACAGGGGTGTAAGTTAACAATTCTGACACTGCTACACATGTACATGTACACATGTACATTAGAACTGAAGTTAAATTAAGTAAATGGATGGCAGGTGGGAGGAGCCAGGTCTCTCATTGTTGGAGTAGAAGTTTAAAAATGAGAGGGGAGGAGGCTAGAGTGATCCATGTAGTAATGGATTAGAGTCAGTTTAATATAGATAGATGGTTACATATGAAATGTTTATGGATATACACACACACATATATTTCTTTACTCTGTCAGCCTAGAAGGCCTAGAAGCAATGACACACCAGCAGCAATGAGCACAGATCTTGGTTTCTAACATCATTCTCCAATAAAAGGAACCAGGGTTCCTTGGAGAAATGGCTGATTCCAGGATGGCACAGAAAATATACATGGTGAACCTGGTGCCAAAAAGTAAGGAAGTGCTTTAAAAAAACCACAAAGATGGAGCTCTGTCAAAGGGATACAAGTGCCAACTGAAAGAGATCCCAATGGCCAAAGCTGGAACAATTTGAGCAACAAAATAAAATAGTGTTGGCTTATAACCCAGAGTAAAATTAATGAGTTCATACTAGTATCACTGAATAAATAAATTAATGGAGAAGAGACGAATGTCCCACGCAGAAAAATTCCAAATAATTTATGTAGATACACTGCCCCCAATGAGGTGGTGGAACTTAACTCCCCAAACCTTAAGTATAGGCTGTGCATAGTGACCACATTGACTTCCTTCCAAAGAGCACAGTACAAAAGGGGGGAAAGAGTCATTTTACGTAGAGTGATCTGACAAACACTACTTCAGCCAGAAGATCAAGGTCAACATCAACAGTGGTAAGTCATGGGGACAGTATGCATTCTTGATATGACATGATGTAAAATGGCACTTTACCTCTGTGGTCTTCCTCCCTCCAACCCACAACTCTAGTCTAATCATGAGAAAAGCAACCAACAAATCCCTGGACTTCCCTGATGGCGCAGTGGTTAAGAATCTGCCTGCCAATGCAGGGGACACAGGTTTGATCCCTGATCCGGGAAGATCCCACATGCTGTGGAGCAACTAAGCCTGTGTGCTACAACTACTGAGCCTGCGCTCTAGAGCCTGCAAGCCACAGCTACTGAGCCCGTGTGCTGCAACTACTGAAGCCCACGCACCTAGAGCTCGTGCTCCGCAACAAGAGAGGCCACCGCAATGAGAAGCCCGCGCAGTGCAACGAAGAGTAGCCCACGCTCGCTGCAACTAGAGAAAGCCCGCGCACAGCAACAAAGACTCAAAAATAAAATAAAATAAATTAATTTATTAATTAAAAGTAAATTAAAAAAAAATCCCAATTCAGGGACATCCTGCAAATAACTAATACTCCTCAAAACTGTAAAGGTCATCAAAAACATGGAAAACTTGAAAAACTGTCACAGTCAAGAGGAGCCTACGGAGATACAATGACTAAATGTAATGTGGAACAGAAAAAACACACAGATAAAAACTGAAAATCTGAATAAAGTATGGACTTCAGTTAATAACAACATATCAATACTGGTTCATTAATTGTCACAAATGTACCACACTAATATAAGATGTTAAAGGGTTAACTGGGTCTGGGGTATACAGAAACTGCACTATCTCCAATGTTTCTGAAAATCTAAAAACGTTACAAAAAGTAAAGTTTATTTTTAAATATTTAACACTTTTAACATTTTTTTTTTAAAGGAAAGGAAGAAAGCCTGAAGAACGCACACCAAACCTGAGAAGCAGTTACACCTCTGGGGAGAGACTAGAAGGGAAGTCAAGTTTTCCTTTACAAGTTACTGTTTGACTCCAGTACATAAAGAATGTATCTGTGTACTATTTTATCACAAGAAATGTTTAACATTTAATGCCACATTTAAACACTGAATGACAAATAAAATGAAATTGTTATTAAACAGAAACCCTCCCTAAACCTTTGTATGTCTATTCATAAATATCCAATCTCCAGAAAGACCTCCAAATCACATTCAAGCCTCTGATTTACTACTAACTGATATTATTGCAATACACAAATTTAAAAGAGAAACTGTCAAAATTATACTAAATTGCTAGGGGAGAAGAAATATATAATACACGTGAAAGAAACTGCTTTAATCAGAAAATATTTCACTAGAAATGTTCTTAAATTGGATCAATATTTAGAGCTGGTATTTAGAACTTTTAATATAAATTGTGGTATTCAGAAAAAATGAGCCTAACTGTTACAGAAGGATGTGCAAAGTGATGTCTGATAACACTCACTTTATTACTACACTTGGTGAAAGCAACAACATACACTGTACTTCTATCTAGACAGCCACGAGAAGCAATTACAACTGGAATGTGTAAAATTCAACAGATTCAATACATGGTATTCACCAACTGCCTGGCATACTGGCAAAAATGACTTGAGAATAAAGATAAGATCACCAAGGTGATTCTCAGCAGTAATCTCTAATTAAAGTGTTAAAAGTTGCTTTAACTAAATGGGCATTATCCACTACTACAAGAATATGATTCCACTAAACGGCTGTACTTGTTCACAGATAATGTAAGAATAAATGATTAAGAAACCAAAGTAATTATTTTAAAGCCCTAAGAACAAGTAAATCAGAGACTGTCACTTGAATTTCTTCGTCTTCCTTTTTTTTTAATTAACAAAATACAAAATTACTCTCATGGTAGGATTTATTTTATAATCGAATTTAATGTAATGTAATATAATTGGTGTCCAGGATAAAGTAATTTGAAGTTATATGCAGGCAAGGCAGTGGGTGGCATCAGTTTAGATGATGCGAGGATTTCCTAGAGCACCTCATAGAGAGTGAGTCAAATACAATGGATAGCTGCAGATCTGAGCTCCTGACACTCACAAATCCTGGTTCCACATTCATAACAAATTACAAAAGTGCTCTCATGACATATTTCCTCATGTGATAATGTCTGCTTAAAATATCACACCATTATCTTTTACACACAGAAGTATTTATGGACAAAATGACATGATTTCTAGCATTTGCTCCAAAATAATGGTAGAGAGTGTAAATGAAAAAGATTAGCCATTTGTTTTGTTTGTTTGTTTTTTTATTTGGCTGTGTCGGTTCTTACTTGTGGCACGCGGGATCTTTGCTGTAGCATGCGAGATCTTTCGTTGAGGCGCGTGGGCTTCTCTCTAGTTGTGGTGTGCGGGCTTAGTTGCCCCGTGGCATGTGGGACCTTAGTTCCCTAACCAGGGATTGAACCTGCATCGCCTGTATTGGAAGGTGGATTCTTTTTTTTTTTTTTTAACGTCTTTATTGCAGTATAATTGCTTTACAATTTTGTGTTAGTTTCTGATGTATAACAAAGTGAATCAGCTATATGCATACATATATCCCCATATCCCCTTCCTCTTGCGTCTCCCTCCCACCCTCCCTATCCCAGCCCTCTAGGTGGACACAAAGCACTGAGCTGATCTCCCTGTGCCATGCGGCTGCTCCCCACTAGCTATCTATTTTACATTTGGTAGTGTATATATATATGCCCATGCCACTCTCTCACTTAGTCCCAGCGTACCCTTCCCCCTCCCCGTGTCTTCAAGTCCATTCTCTACGTCTGCATCTTTATTCCTGTCCTGCCCCTAGGTTCTTTAGAACCTTTTTTTTTTTTAGATTCTATATATGTGTTAGCATGCGGTATTTGTCTTTCTCTTTCTGACTTACTTCACTCTGTATGACAGTCTCTAGGTCCATCCACCTCACTGCAAATAACTCAATTTCGTTTCTTTTTTTTGGCTGAGTAATACTCCATTGTATATGTGGAAGGCAGACTCTTAACCACTGGACCACCAGGGAAGTCCCAAGGTTAGCCATTTGTTGATAATTGTTGAAGCTGAGTGATGGGTACATAGGATTTATTACGCTAAATTTTTGTATATGTTTGAAATTTTCATAGTAAAAAGTTGAAAATGTACATAAAGAAGATGTGAGATACACACACACAAACACATACACCATTATCTTCTTAATATATACATACAATGGAATATTACTCAGCCACAAAAAAAGAATGAAATACTGCCATCTGCAGCAAGTGGGTGGACCTAGAGAATATTATGCTTAGTGAAATAAGTCAGAGAAAGACAAATACTGTATGATATCACTTATATGTGGAACGTAAAAAATAATACAAATGAATGTATATGCAAAACAAACAGACTCACAGATATAGAAAGCAAATTTGTGGTTACCAAAGGGCAGAGGGAAGGAGGGAGGGACAAACTAGGGGTATGAGATTAACAGATACAAGCTACTACATATAATATAGGTAAGCAACAAGAATATTCACATAAAGGGAATTATACCCAGTGTCTTGTAATAACCTATAATGGAGTATAATCTGCGAAAATACTGAATCACTATGTTGTACACCTGAAACTAACACAATATTGTAAATCGACTATACTTCAATTAAAAAAAAGATATTATGCCTACAACTCAACAACAAAAAGCAAACAATTCAAAAATTTGAATTTTTGAATTTGCCCAATTCAAAAATTGGCAAAGGACTTGAATACACATTTTTCCAACAATATTCAAATGGCCAACAAGCACATAAAAAGATGCTCAATATCACTGATCATTAGGGAAATGCAAACCAAAATCATTATGAGATGCCACTTCACACCCATTAAGATGGTTTTATCAAAAACAAAACAGAAAATAACAAGTGTTGATGAGGATGTGACAAAATTGGAATCCCTATGCACTGCTGGTTGGAATATAAAATAGTGCATTTCTATGGAAAACAGTATGGCAGTTCCTCAAAAAATTAAAAATAGCAATACCATATGAACAAACAATTCTACAAATTGTTGGTTCATACGGTAAAACCTACAAATTATACAAATTCAACAATATATCCAAAAGAATTGAAAGCTGGGACTCTTTTGATACTTGTTCACCCATATTCACAGCAGCATTATTCACAATGGCCAAAAAGTAGATAAACAAAATATAGTATACACATACAATGGAATATTATTTAGCCTTAAAATGGAAGAAAATTCTGACATATGCCACAACATGGATGAACCTGGAGGACATTATGCTGAGTGAAATAAGCCAGACAGAAGGAACAAATACTATATGATTCCACTTATATGAGGTACTTAGAGTAATCAAATTCATGGACAGAAAGCAGAATGTTGGCTGTCAGGGGCTTGGGAGGGGGAAATAGAGAGTTATTGTTTAAGGGGTATGGAGTTTCTGGAAATGGATGGTGATGAAGACTGCCCAACAATATGAATGTACTTAATACCACTGAACTGGGACTTCCCTAGTAGACAGTGGTTGGTTAAGAATCCGCCTGCCAATACAGGGAACACGGGTTCGATCCCTGGTCCAGAAAGATCTCACATGCCGCGGAGCAACTACACCCGTGAGCTACAACGACTGAGCCTGCACTCTAGAGCCCACGAGCCACAACTACTGCAGCCCGCCGCCTAGAGCCCGTGCTCTGCAATGAGAAGCCACCGCAATGAGAAGCCCGCGCACTGCCACGAACAGTAGTCCCCGCTCGCTGCAACTGAAGAAAGCCCGAGCACAGCAACGAAGAACCAGTGCAGCCAAAAAACAACAAACAACTACTGAACTAACTGTACACTTAAAAACAGTGTACAGTTAAAATGGTAAAACTTCATATATATTTTACCACAACTAAAAAAATTCTTCTAAGAAATAATTCTACCCATCTTCTCAGTATTTTTATAAAAGTTTTCTTTGATCATTGGCAATACAGGCCACAAATACGCCAAATAACCTCAAAATCTTGACATGACATCCTAAGGGGCATTCCATGATATAATTATAATGTCTTCTGAAACTAAAAAAAATAAAAATAAAAAAATAAAACCACATGGGCACCACTCACTCCTTCCTCTAGGATCATAACGTCATCTAACACTTGAACGTGAAAAAGTTTGGCCTGCCGGAGATGAAATTCTTTCCCTCATCTATCAAAACCTTCCTTCACAATCCTGAAAGAACTTACCCAAAACTGCTTTACAATGTCACCAAACTACAACACAAACTTATTAGTGATGCCCACAAGCGAGCAACTTCTTTAGCAGACAGGGAGTCAGATCTAAAAGTAAACATTCTGCAGCCTTTTTTTTTTGGCTGCACTGGGTCTTCATTGCAGTGCACGGGCTTCTTCTAGTTGTGGCGAGTGGGGGCTACCCTTCGTTGCGGTGCACGGGCTTCTCATTGTGGTGGCTTCTCTTGTGGAACACGGGCTCTAGGTGTGCGGGCTTCAGTAGTTGTGGCACGCGGGCTCAGCAGTTGTGGCTCGTGGGCTCTAGGGCACAGGCTCAATAGTTGTGGCGCACGGGCTTAGTTGTTCCACGGCACGTGGGATCTTCCCAGACCAGGGCTCGAACCCGTGTCTCCTGCACTGGCAGGTGGATTCTTAACCACTGCACCACCAGGGAAGCCCTCTGCAGTCTGTTTTTAAGTCTATATGGCAGTGTCATCATTGCCTACTTTCAATGGATTTAAATCCAAATATCTCAGAACATTTCAGGAAGTATTTGGCAAAATGCATGATATAGCCAAAGATCTATTACAGTGAGGCAAAGAAGGCTTGGAATGGATGAACAGGGTAAACATCCTCAGAGAGATGAAAACACAACAGGTTTCTCAACACTGGGCCTACCTAGAGCTTCCTGAAACAGTGCTTCAGAATGTTTGGACACACAATCTCAGTTTCAAAATGCAAAAAGGGAAAAATAAAGCGACAGGAAACCTATGAGCCCAGCCTATCTGTATAGTCTGTGGTAATGCTAAGTTGTGCACATATTGCTCTACCAATCAAAAGGCCATAAAGGCAAAACCACTGTTTGCATTTATGAATGAATCTCACAGTTTTCCATTACACTTACTTCACTAGAGGACCAGCTCAATTTGACTAACCAGATCAAATAGAAGTCAGAACGGCCCTTTGTGACAACCAAAGAGTATCATGCGCCTATCAAGTTGCCTGGACAATTCAACATTCCATAATTCAAAAGCCTTTTAAATATGTATATTCTCTGACCAAGCATTTACATGGCTAGAAATTTATACTACGGAAATGGTTGAAGATGTATATAAAAGAAACTTCAGTGACAGAAAAAAAATTATAAACACCCTTAGAGACCAACAATAGCCAATTGATTAAATTATGGTTCAGCTATACAACTGCATGCTCTGCAGACATTAAAATATGAACCCATTTTATTATATAGCTATATTGTGTGCCTTTGTACATATATGTGCACAATACATACACGTGCAAATTTGTGAATGCACATGTATTTGAGAACATGTGGGTATGTAAACATACATGTGCACATATGCACAAAGTGTGTGCAAGTATAATCAGGGGCCCTTGGAACTGCACGTATGTACAAAGATGTGCCTGTATATGTATGTATGGGTACATAAAAGAATACATATGCACATGTATATATCTGCTAATGCATATGCTTATATTTGGGCCATAAGCCTGTGTTTTAAGTAGGTAAGCATGTATTTATCCTTGTAATCACTACTTAGAAGCTGTGACCTTGAGCAAGTTACTGAGCCTCTAGGGAGTCTTGACTTGTCATCTATACAATACCAAACCCTGCCTCGAAGGGGTTTTGTGAGGATTAAGTGAAATAATGGATATAAAGCACTTAGTACCATGACTGGCACATAATAAATGCTCAATCAATATTAACTTTCCTTATCTGTACATGTACACACTCATGTATACTTACACAGCTATGAGTCCACAAGAATACACAAAATATTAACTTTGGTTATCTATATGTGATAGGTTTTTGGTGTGGGGTTTTGGTTTTTTTTGGCTTTCATATTTTGCAATTTTTCTAGGAAGATTAGGTCTTTCTTTTTTTTTTTTTGAAGATTTCTTCAAAATAATAAGTTTTAAAAAAGTAAAAACGATGGCCTGTCCTTAACATACCTCTGTTCTGCATATTAAAAGCTATTAAACACTACGCTGAGAAATACGTAATTTTGTTACTCCACCAAATATTTTGTATTCTAGCGTTATGTCAGCATTACCTAATAGCTCAAGAAGATGGCAGTACAAAGAAAAGCCACAGCTTTTTGCTTCTTTGCCTTAACCAAGGCAGGATGAAAAGAATGAATTAAATCACACGATGGGGTACATGTGATTTGTGAACACCTTGGTGACAGTTAAGTGATACCTGTCAATCATATTTTACTAAAGCAGGGAGGAACCCAGGGCCTTGCCCAAGGTCATACAAAAAAGCATGTACCCCAGGCTGTGAGAGATCTAAGGACTAGACTCCATTGCCACAATTTGGGCGTGCTTATGAAACCAAAAAGCTGAATTCTTAAAATCGGTCATATCAGGAGTCTGACTGTAGGAGGGAGGAAATTACAACAGAGGGCTGACGACAGCAAAACAACCCAGTAACTGGCCCCACCAGGGTTAATCTACATGTTTTAATCATACTGGTTTTCCTCACTTCTAAAATATAAAACTGTATATCATCTATGATAGGACATTTAATTTCATAAAAGCACGATTGCCATTTGTATGCAAATTATAGTGAAAGCATCTGAAACAAAATGTAAGCAGTTACCTGCAGTTCCAATCAACATCAGTTACCAGCTGGCTCAGTTGCCATAATTACGGTGTCTTAGATTGAATACCTCTAAAAACCCTGCAAAATGTCTTCCCGAATTTCCGAGGGAAACCCGGCTACAGACAGGCGAGTAAAACAAGCAGCTGTTTTCCCTAGGGCCTCAATTTATAAATCGTACCCGAGATAATAATCCAATCATCTCCTATACATTTTCTCCCCAGCTATGCTATTCAATCTCTTTAAACGTCATTTCCAATCTCTGAAAACACACACTCAGGCACACGCCCTGCAGCCTGCAACGTAGCTCGACATTATAGGGACATCGCCAGTTAATCGCCTTTTCCAAATCTACTGCGAACTGCAGACTTGTTCCTCGTCTCATTTTGACTTTTGTCTTGAAACGCAAGCGAGGGGTATGGGTTTCGACGAGCAGACTAGGCTCTGAAACCCTGAGTAATCGCATCTCGCTGCGGAGGGCTGTCGGCAGCAGTAGCAGCGATTTTAATCTTTCATCTCCACCCAGTTTCCTTTCCCATCTCACGCTTTTTTTTTTCTTTCTTTCCAGTGACATCAAATTCAAGGTGGAAAAAAGGAAAACTGAACGCACCCTGGTCGACGCCTCCGGAGGGTGGCGGGTTCCGACCCGGGGACCCGCCCGCCGTGGGAAATGCGAGAAACACTGTGGGGCGGAGGTTTTTCCACCGCCCGAGTCCCGGCCCGGGTGGCGGAGGGACAGGCCCAGCTCGCGGCCGCCTCGAATTCGAGCCCGGGGCCCGCCCAGCCCGCCCAGGCCCAGCGCGGCCTGCCAAGCCGCGGCATCGAGTTGGCCACAGGCGGGGCCGGAGAGGAGGCCTGAAGCGGCCAGCGGGTAGGGCAGGGCCGGGGAGACACTGGGCGCTGCTTACCTGCTGGTACCGGCTGCCGCAGGCCGGCTCCACCGCCGCCAGCGCCGCCAACGCCAACGCCATGGCGCAGCCGGCCGCAGGGAAGGAGGGCGAGCGAGCGAGCTGAAGGTGCGCGGGCGCTGCGGCCTGGGGGCGCCGGGAGGCCGACGGGGACGCGCCTCGGGTGGGTCTGGGTGGCCACCGCCGCTGCCAAACCCGCCGCTCTCCTCGGGCTGTAAACGCCGCGGCTACCGAGGTTCCGACGCGGCCCCTGGGGAGGAGGCGGGGACGACGACGACGACACTGCGCCGCCGCCCCGCCCCCGACTCGCGCCGCCCGGCCCGCCCGGCCCGGCCTCGCCCCGCGGTGCCGGCGCCCCGGGTGGGCTCCGCCCCTCCTCCCGCACCCCGAGGCTGAGGCTTCGGAGTCGGTTCCGCTCGAAACCCGGTTGCTCCCAGGTCACCGCAGAGAGGGCGACGCTGTAAATGGGCCCCTCGTTCCAAGCACCGAGCTTCCCCTGCGTGTCACTTCTAACCCTCATCACAAACCCCAGACACGGGGGCCGCAGCCCCGTTGCAGAGGTCGTTGGCGCCCAGGGAGGTTGAGACAGCCTCACGCAGCAGCCATCTGATCCCTAATATCTGGCTGCAGAATCTCGGTTCTTCTCCACTCCCTTCTTGTCTGCCATCCTCATATAGACTAGGGGTCAGTCCGCTACAGGGCAGAGGCCAAATCCGGTTCAGTGACTGTGGAAAGCAACGTGAAAGTCAAATTTCTGTGTCCATAAATTGTTTTATTTGGAACACAACTGCTCCCATTTGTTTAGTATGGCCTGCAAATCCTAAATGACTTGCTATCTGGCCATTTAGAGAAAAAATTTGCTGACCCTAAATCCCGGAGAACTCCTTGATCTCAAAGCCTGTTTCGGGTGGCTGATAATAATAGCATCCGTATTTTTATGTAGTCCTTTTCGTGTTTCAACAGCCTCATCCGTGGATATAGACACGATATTTTCTGAACTAAAGCTCTCTGACATGAAAGGCAAAACTTCAAAGATGTAGCCATGCTAAGAGCTTTCCAGGTAACAGGAACATGTATGCAAAGGGGGTGAGGGAAGTGAAAGCTTGCCTTGTGGAAGAATGGAAAGGAGGCAGCATAACTGCCATATAGGAGATACAAGTATTGATGTTCCACAGATGAGGGAGTAATGCCTGAAGACATTAAGTATTTTACCCAAGAACACAGTGCTGGTAAGGGTTAAAGCTGGACTGTAAACCCATCAAGTTGGCTTTCTAAACCATTATCATGCAACTAAATTAGAAACTTTATGAAGATGAAACTATTCGTCTTTTAAATATTTTGATATCTCCCCAAGTATCTAGCACAGTATAGCTATCTGTACTAGAGCAGGCATTTGAGGTCTGCTGTTTTATCATACCCAGACATCTGGAATTGCTTCTACTCACATGTCCAACACAGAAAAACACTTGATCTCTGAAGCCTGTCGCCATTCCCACTTCTTCTTGATTGCCTTTCCAAGTTGGTAGTCCAGAATTGCCACTAATCTCATTATTGTTTTATCTTCTAATTTTCAAGTTATTTAACTACATATTTTAAACCTCAGCTGCACGTTTTGAACCAACCCTGAGGTCTCTGTATGTAGAAGCCAACTGTAATCAACAAAAATTCTAGGGGCTTCCCTGGTGGTGCAGTGGTTGAGAGTCCGCCTGCTGATGCAGGGGACGCGGGTTCGTGTCCCAGTCCGGGAAGATCCCACATGCCGTGGAGCGGCTGGGCCCGTGAGCCATGGCTGCTGAGCCTGCGCGTCCGGAGCCTGTGCTCCGCAACGGGAGAGGCCACAACAGTGAGAGGCCCGCGTACAGCAAAAAAAAAAAAAAAAAAAAAATCTATATATTTCTCTTCCTCACTTTGAGTTCTCTACCAGTATCCAAACTCCAACATGTCTGTCCCTATTTCCAAGCACTGGCCTCACATATGTCCACTGTGGGAGAGTGAACAAATCCAGCAACATGCCAGTCCGAGAGTTTCCAAGGGGTCTGCTCCTTAGTCTGTCCCACAATTGTTCTTTTTAATCCGGAAAAACAACCTTCAAATGTAACAATGTACACTGAGTCATTCCAAACATAATCTCCTACCTTGTGGTTTTATATAAGGGAAAAAAAGTCTAATTTGAAATTTTAAGAAATCTCATCCTTGGAAAGTAGAAATCCAGACTTCTTTGCTCAGATTTTCTAAATTTATGGGTAAGAAGGAATAAAAAAAAGATGTCTGTGCTGAAACATATGGCTACTGGAGCAACTGCTGCCACCTTCATGCGTGTCTGCAGCACTCTTGTGGCTTCTGTGGATAAGAAGTTGCTGTCCTTCTCATCTACTTCTTTCCTAAATTACTTTCTCCCTCAATAGCTATATACTCCCTGCATGTGGACATACATATTTATCATAATATAAACACTGGGCTTTCTCACAGGAATATTTTCTCTCAAAAGAAAAAAAAAAAGTGGATCTCCAGCTTCCAATCTCCCTTTCTTGCTCCTTTTCTGATGTCCTGAACCAGTATGTTTTCTGTTAACGGTGAGGACTTTTTTTTTTTTTCTCTGAGTTCCCCCAAAGCCTTTTGTAAGTAGATTGGGAGTTCCCTCGTGGTCCAGTGGTTAGGACTCCATGTTCTCACTGCCGAGGACCCAGGTTCGATCCCTGGTTGGAGAACTAAAATCCCATAAGCTGCACGGAGTGCCCCCCCCAAAACAAGCCTTTTGTAAGTAAATTGAGGTGATGTGTGTTGATTCAATGGCTGCGTGAACTGGGGAATTGAGAAATTGAGTCACTGCTGTGTAAGGTCTCCAGTTGGCGAGCAAACTGTACAGCAAAGGGGCAAACTCTGAATTTCTGACTCACGGATCCGTGCCTGCTACAAGCCAAGCAGACAGAGAAGATAATCCAAGGCTGTAAAAATTGCACTCTTTGGCTTCATCTTGAGATGTTGTCAAG
Source organism: Globicephala melas (assembly GCF_963455315.2). NCBI lineage: Eukaryota > Metazoa > Chordata > Mammalia > Artiodactyla > Delphinidae > Globicephala > Globicephala melas. Next base: position 118,342,067 of record NC_083316.1, on the reverse strand, counting down.
AGAGTTTCCACAGAGAAAGTTATTAATTTCAGACTGCTGTACTTAGAAGCTTATTTCCCCACAGAATAGCAGTAATACTTTCCATGTGCAATTCTTTTTATGTGAATTGCTGGCTCTGAATCATCCATCCTGAGAGAGAAGAGAAAAATTACGGACAAGTAAGAACATAGCTCATGTCTGTTTCCCCACTCCTACCCCAATTTAAACAAAAATCTCCTCCAGGATAGATGTGGTCTTCTTTCACATCACCTGAGGTCTGTCCAAGGCAGTACTGAGCTCAATAAGTAACCAAGAAAGGTTTGTTAAATTTTAAACAAAGTCTCATTGGTCTAATATCTCATTTCAGGCCTTGAATGTCTCCAGCTAATCTTTACAGGACTCCAGCTGAACCGTGCAGCTCCATTTCTAGTGACTTACTACTTCTTTGAATTCTCACTCCATCACTATGAGTATCATTAAGGGCAAAGGTAATGTCTTGCTATTGCAAATAAAGAAATTATCCACTGATAATTACTACTGTTTGTGGAGCACCTCCTGGGTCTTGGACCCTTTCATAATCATCTCCTTATTCTTCATAACAAAACCCTTCTGCAGATGAAGAGATTCAGGAAATGTACATCACTTTCTCAGCTAGTGAGTGCTGGAACCAAAATGCGAACCTGTCTGACAACAAAACTTGGGCACTGCCCTGTGTATGGAGGGAAATATAGGACATAGAAGAACCTTGGAGTCTTCACAATGAAGTAGAGAAGATAGGAAACACATATTCAAGACATATTTTTAAATATAAAAATTGCAAGTTAACTATATTTGTGTTGGCCTATATTAAGTAATGCCAAGAGGTGGTGAAGAGAATTATGTGACCAGGTGTGATAATCAGGTAAGGACTGAGGAGAAAGGGTTTTGAATGAGAGTAAGGGTTTGTCATGATGGAAAGAGGGAAAGGCATAGCAAGTCATGAATATAGTTGTACAAAAGCTTAGAACAGGGGTCCACAAACTTTTATGTAAAGGGATAGATAGTAAATATTTTGGGCTTTGTGGACCACAAAAGCTTTGTGACAAGCTTTCTGTCACAGCTACTGCACTTTGCCATTGTATCATGAACACAGCCATAGAAAATAGTAGACAGATTGGCGTGGCTGTGTTCCAATAAAGCTTTATTTATGGACAATGAAATTTGAATTTCCTATCATTTTCAGGTCATGAAATATTATTCTTCTTTTGATTTTTTTTAACTATTGAAAAATGTAAAAACTATTCTTAATGCAGGTCATACGAAAACAGGTGGTGGGCTGGATCCGGCCTCCAGGCAGTAGTTTGCCAATACCTAGTTTCACAGCAGAACAAAAAAAGTTTATGTGCTAAGAGCTTGACTACATAGTTTAAACCACAGATTGATGCAGAAGGCCTAATGGAGAAGAAAGGGAAAGAGTGAAGAGGATGGGAATTTATAAAAACTCTTAAAACATAAATGGCTTGTGCAAAATAGTAAGAGGAAAAGGGTTAGTCAAGTAGGAATCCAACATGAGACTCCTGATTCCTTAGTTTACCTTCTTGCCACTGGAATGCAACTGATTCATTCATTCAACAAATATTAATTTAGCACCAATATGGGCAAGTACTGAGGCTTTCTGCCTAGAACCTGAAACTATAAAAGAATAGTTTCTCATTTATTCTCTGAAATGAAATTAAGTAATGCTAAGAGTGGTTATTTACTTATTTTAGTTAACAGATAATAAGTTTTGGTATGTTATGGCCTTATTTTCATTCATCTCTAAGGATTTTCTAATTTCCCTTGTGATTTCTTGGACTTGTTGATTATGTAGCAGTGTGTGGTTTACTTTCCTTATATTTGTGCATTTCCCAAATTTCTTTCTATTATCGACTGCTAATTTCATTCCATTGTAGTTGAAGAACATACTTTGCATTATTTCAATCCTTTTAAATTTATTGAGGTTTGCTTTTTGCTATAGCATATGGTCTATCCTGGAGAATGTTCCATGTTTACTTGAAAAGAATATATATTCTGCTGCTGTTGGGTAGAGTGTTCTACAGGTGTCTATTAGGTCTAGCTGGCTTATAGTTAACTCAGATCCTCTATTTTCTTGTTAATCTTCAGCCTAGTTGTTCTAGCTATTATTGAAAGTGGATTGTTTTGTTTTGTTTTGTTTTGCTGTACGCGGGCCTCTCACTGCTGTGTTCTCTCCCATTGCGGAGCACAGGCTCCGGACGCGCAGGCCCAGCGGCCATGGCTCACGGGCCCAGCCGCTCCACGGCATGTGGAATCTTCCCGGACCGGGGCACAAACCCGTGTCCCCTGCATCGGCAGGCGGACTCTCAACCACTGCGCCACCAGGGAAGCCCTGAAAGTGGATTGTTGAAGTCTCCAACTGTTATTGCTGAATTGTCTATTTCTCTTTTCAGTTGTGTCAGTTTTGCTTCATATATTTTAGTGCTTTATTGTTAGGTACATATATATTTACAGCATTTACTTATTTTTTACACTTTCTTGATCCAAAAATGATATAAGTGCTTACAGTATAGCAAGAAATCATAGATTAGAGTAGATGAGAAAGAAAAAGCAAAACAAGAGTAGCAACATGAAATAGACTTTGCCTTCTTGTTCACTGTTGTCTCTATGTGAACAGAGCCTGACACATAGTAGGCCCCTGTAGGATTGAAATAACATCAGGAATGAGGTTAACACAAAAATGAAGTAATACATATTACAGGCACACCATAAATTTGGCATCCAATCATAGTGAAGACTTCATTGTTTATACAATTGATAGTGAACCTCAGCTAAATAAAATGAGAAGGACTTCCCTGGTGGCGCAGTGGTTAAGAATCCACCTGCTAATGCAGGGGACACGAGTGTGAGCCCTGGTCCGGGAAGATCCCACATGCCACGGAGCAACTAAGCCTGCGTGCCACAACTACTGAGCCTGTGCTCTAGAGCCCGGGAGCCACAACTAATGAGCCTGCGTGCCACAACTACTGAAGCCCACAGGCCTAGAGCCCGTGCTCCGCAACAAGAGAAGCCACCGCAATGAGAAGCCTGCGCACCGCAACGAAGAGTAGCCCCGCTCACCGCAACTAGAGAAAGCCTGTGAGCAGCAACAAAGACCCAACCCAGCCAAAAATAAAAAGATAATTAAATAAATAAATTTACTAAAAAAGAATAATAAATAAATAAAACGAGAAGATACCGAAAACAATGGAGAAATTTCTTCCAAGAGTCTTCACTAACATTTAATTATAAAGATGCTAAACTGACCCCTCTGTCCTGAACAGAACATATGCTTTAAGTTTTGGGAATCCTCCCTGCCAGGAATGGTGCTACAGCTTGTCCACGTACTTACTGCCATATATGATTGTGCACGTTGTGCATTGCCCCACTGCAGGAATGGCCATCCCATTGTAGTCTATGCAAATGACGCCCGCCACCCTGAATTTGGGCAATATACAATCTGTGCAACCATAGGAGGTGAACCCACAAAATCTCTGAGTGATCCCTCCCCTGACAAATGGCTCCTAGTTTATTTAGGGGCATTGCGGGGGCAAAGGAATGAGGAACAGCAAAGGGTCCACAAAGAAATCAAGTGAGTGGTCCTCAGCTTTGGACAAAACATACCAACCAATTGTATTAAATAGTTCTTTGAAAAAAAGAACAAGGTGATTAGGGCAATGCTTAAATCTCCAACCCTCAGGCTGACTGGAAGGGTAAGAAAAGCGTTTGTCACATTTCCCAGGCTAGTAGTTTTCTTCCTGTGTTTAGGGAGTATAATAAGTAACACAATTACACAAGGGAAATACTAAAGCTCATATTTATTCCTGTGGTGTGTCGGGAGAAAAGATGTGCACTAATTATGACACAGAAGAGAAGCGACCCGCAGGGGGCCCCCACTGGAAGAAGCTGAGGTTGGCTTAAACTGAGCAGCAGCTTGTGGGCATGCATGCTGGTTCCTACAGGTCTTCAGGGAGCTCCTCCCAGGTGACTTAGAGCAGGCCTCAGGCAAAGTACAAGAGAGAATCTCGAGTTCTAAATGAGATTACAGACGGACCTGGAAATTACACCTTAGTTTCTAAGCAGTGTTGACATCCCGGCCAAATTATTCAGGAACTCCTCTCTAACATTATTCCTCTGTGGGTCTCGCCATCCTCACCACATCTTCAGTAACTAAAGCCCGTAGATGGAACAAAGAGAAGCCCCCTTGTATGCCAAATTCCTCTCCTTGAGTCAGCAGTGCTCCACTAGGGTAGTGGTACAAGGTGGGATGGCACTCTGGGAACGCAGCCTTTCCAGAATTGATTGCAACAAAACAGGTCACAAAATCTCACATTTCAATTTTAAGTGGTATAATTGGCTACCCTCTTGGTGGCGGGGATGGAAGCTGTTAGCTCTTGAAACACCAAACATCCTCTTTCCTTGTCTTTCCTTTACCTGTTAAGCCAGTGTCATTCCAGTAGCAAACATGGTCAGTATACTCATCTGTAGGTCATCCAGAATACCAGCTTAATTCCCACTGATGTTTGTCACGCTTTTTATTGTCCACCGCCCTAACAAAGCTGCCTCTGACGTCACTGGCCACATGAACAGTGCTTTAATAACTCACATGTATTGAGCACTTACTTTACACTGGGGACTGTGCCAAGCAGTTTACATTTATCTTTTTACCACTCATACTAAATACATGGGGTAGAGTCTGTTTCTATCTCTGTTCTATGGATGAGGGAACAAGTTGCATGAAAGTTAATTATCTTGCGTGTGTGTGTGTGTGTGTGTGTGTGTATCATCGAAGACTGGGGCTAAAAGGACCTTAGAAATCATTTGATTTGATCCTTCACTTTACAGATGAGGAAAGTGAGCTCAGAGAGGTTAAGTCACGTGCCCATGATCACACAGCCAGGAAATGGCAGAGCTGATCCCCAGCACAAGGTTCCTTCCACCTCGGAACTATACCATCTACCATTTTAGGTTAACACACATCACCCTGGCCTCCTCTCTGTGAGTCTGAGGCCCAATCTTTTATGATTTGAGAATTTGTACCATCCCCAAGTGTGCTGTCATCATGCAACCAAATGTGATTCAAAACAAGGCCGGGGCGGGGTGCGTGGGGGCGTTTTGTGCTCTCTCTGCAACAGATTGATGATGAAGTCAAACTTCATGACTCAGAATACGCAGAAGCTCTCCAGCCCTTAACAACTTTCCCCACAGGAAACCTTGTGCCAGGTGCTTGGTTACCTTTTGAGGTCTTCGTGGGTGGCAGAGAACGCTTCCAAAAATAGATCTGTCCTCAGTGCTGTCAGAAGAGGCTTGCAGCCTAAAAATGTCACTCCCTTCTCCCTTCCAAAACACAGACATCACTGCCCAGGGCGTAGCCCTTCCTTACTAACCCACCAGGTGCCTAAAGATAAGCCTTCCTCCCACCTGGAGTCTAGACTTCTTTTATTGGGGAAGGTAGAAAAGTGTCTCTTGCCAGCAGGAAAAAACCACCTTTCTTATGAATTTTGGCAAAAATTGCTCTTCTAAAGCAGATAGATTTCAAGGAAAAAGGTGTGGGTCTCTGACTTAGTCTTTTACCTCCTGAAGATCAACTAAAATGGATAATGTATGTAAAAGTACTTTGTAAACTGCAAATATCAAGAACTATCACGTGTTTCTGCCTGTGGTCCCTGCATCTCCAAAATTGCAGTGAGTGGAAGGGATGACTTCTCTAGCGATACTTCTGGTGACACAGATTTTCCAGCCGCAGAGACCCAGGGAGTTTTCGTGGCCTGGGCTTTCTGTGGGTAACTCCTTACTTGCTGAGATGAGATTAGGACCACTGCAAAAAGCAGTCCTGAGGCTGGACTGATGCTGGCTAAACCGGGGTGCAGGGCGCTAGAATGAGCAGAAATGAATTCAACCAGACAGCAGAATTGAGGAGACTGGGAGAGAGCATTGTTCAGCCGTGGGCGGACCTTCCAATTGAGTTTCTTCTGCTGTGTTAACCTGGAGTTGGTCTTAATACAGAGACCTGTTTGCTAGCTTCTTGCCAGGGGCATGAGATGCTTGAGCTCCGTGGAACACCTTGTCATGTCAGAGCTGTTTTCAGTTCTTTTATTTTATTCATGTATTCATTCATTCATTAAATAGATTGTTAATTCTTACTTCATGGGCAGCTTTCTCTGTTTCAACAAACCCTTCCATTTTCTGCCCACATACAAAGCCCACATGCAGTGAGTATAGTTTGAAGGTAAACAGGTTTTGTTTGAATAAAAAAGTAAAGATGTGCCTTCTTCTAGTGCACCCAGCCCCTGCCACCCTCCTGCCTCCACACCATAAACTAGAGGTCACTCTGGGGATATTTTCTGGGTGTGGGAACCATTCGGCTCCTGGAAAGCACTAGTTTCAGAATGCCAGGTACTCTTTTCAGAGTATTTTTTATAGCATTATTACAGTATTTATTGGGCACTGTTGTACATAGCTCCACGAGAGATTCTGAGGGAATATAAAAAGCAATAACAACAGTAGCAACACAAAGATATATCATTAAGAACAAGAAGTGTAAGATGTGGTCCCTGGGCTTTAGGTACTTAGAATGGGATGCCCAAAGGCAGAGGAAACGCATGTGACTCATGCCACCTATCCCAGGCCCCAGATAGATACCAATAATTGATCACAACACTCCCACCGAGGTCAGTGCAGCTCAGAATCCTTCTCAACACAGTGCTCTGAATCACCACTGCCAGTTGTCTGGAGCTGGCAGGTAAAATACAATCCATCCACCTCCTCTTTCCATCCCTATATTTTTGACCAAGTTCAACAGAAGTTCAGGAAAGGAAGAAATGATCATATGTGCTACAGTGGCTGGGAAAGATGCCACAGGGGAGAGCAATTTTAGCTCTACCCTGAAGGACCGATCAAATTTGAGTAGAGTGAGTAACTAGAAAAGAGGAGAGAGGAAGGCTATTTGCGGTACTGAAGTTTCTTGCATTTTTTTAAAAAGGTAGTCAAATCTATGTCTCCTTTTTTTTTTTTAACTTCTTGCTTTAATTTAGGAAGATCTTTCTCATCCCCAAGATCATGAAAACATTCACCTATATTTTCTTCCAATACTTTTACGGTTTTCTTTTTTATGTGGACATATTTGATCCAGTTCAATTTATTTGGGGACAAGGAATATGATAGGAATCCATTTTTTTTAATGGCTAGCTAGCTCTCCTACCATTTGTTGAACAATCATTTAAAAAGTCTCCTTTATCATATACAAAATATCCTTATATACATGTGCTTATTTCTGAACCCTGGATTCTTTTTTCAGTCATCTGTTCATAAGTTTATTGTGAGTCCTGAATTTTAGAAAACTCAATTCACAAACTCAACATACAAATTAGATAAACTAAGGAGATAGGATTCTTCAGGCTGCAGGTCGTAAGCTACCCTAACCACCCCTGAAATGATTCAATTTTTCAAAAGCTTAAATGTATACATCTCTTTTATTATGTAACAGCTTTATTGACATACAACTCTTATACCATACACCTCTTCCATTTAATATGTACAATTCAATGGTTTTAAGGATATTTGCAGTGTGGAACAATTTTAGAACATTCCCATTCCCCCCAGATCTCCAGTCCTGTGCAACCATTATATATTTTCTGTCTCTATGGGTTTGCCTGTTCTGGGTATTTCATTACCAATGGAATCATATAATATGTGGCCTTTTGTGTCTGGCATCTTTCACTTAGCATGATGTTTTCAAAGTTCATATTTTAGCATGTATCTGTACTTAATTTCTATTTTTTAAATTGAGATACGATTTATATAACATGAAATTAACTCTTTTAAAATGTACATCTAGTACCCTCATTATGTTGTGCAACCATCACCTCTATCTAGTTCCAAAACATTTTCATGACCCCAAAAGGAAACCCTGTGCTCATTAAGCAGCCACTCCTCACTGGTCCCCCTCCCCCAACAGCCTCTGGCAACCACTGATCAACTTTCTGTCTCTATGGATTTGCCTAGTCTGGACATTTCATATAAATAGAATCATACAACACGTGACATTTTGTGACTGGCTTCTTTCACTTAGCATAATGTTTTGAAAGTTCATCCATATTATAGCATGTGTATCCATACTTCTTTTATTGTTATTGTTGAATATACCACACTTGGTTTATCCATTCATCAGTTGATGGGCATTTTTGTCATCTCCACTTTTGGGCTATTATGCATAATGTTGCTATGAACATTCGTGTACGTGTTTTTGGGTGAACTCTGCACTTCCTTTAAAAGGGGCGTTATCTTTTGCATAAAGTCATATAATTCTTTGTAATACCAATCCTGTGAGTCATCTTTTCAGGATATCAAAAAGTTTCTTTCAGGACTTCCCTGGTGGTCCAGTGGGTAAGACTCCGTGCTCCCACTGCAGGGGGCCCAGGTTCTATCCCTGGTCGGGGAACTAGATCCCACATATATGCCACAACTAAGAGTCCGCGTGCTGCAAGCAACGAAGATCCCGCATGCCACAACTAAGATGCGGCACAACCTAAATAAATATTTTTTAAAGTTTATTTGCTCCTAGCTTTGTTTCTTTTCTTTTTCTTTCTCTCTCTTTTTTTTTTTTTTTGGCTGCGTGGCTTACGGGATCTTAGTTCCCTGACCAGGGACTGAACACGGCCCCCCTGCAGTGGTAGCGCAGAGTCCTAACCACTAGACCGCCAGGGAATTCCCTAGCCTTATTTCTTTAAAGCCAAATGTAATTTCATTTGTGGAAGCCTTGATCCTGTCACTCTATGCTGATTTGAACCACCACTAAGTAAAGTAAATTAAGAAATTAATTAAGAAAACTGCAGTCTGGTGAAGGACACGGCTAGGTGGGTGCACAAAAAGATCTGGTGATAAAGATGAGGTGACACTGAAGTATAGTGTCCAGACTCACTAACGCTACCCCTTTTAAGTCCTTTCCTTTGCGGGAACAGGATCCAGGTAACTTCATTCATTTATTTATGTACCAGAGGTTCAAATTTTAAACTAGCTTAAACATTTAATAGGTTTTGCCCGTTAATCATGCCGTGAACAGGACTGCCGCAGAAAGGTTCAGTGAAATAAATTAAAGAAGCAAAACAAAGTCAGACTCGGTTTTTTTTACAGACCCAACTCCCCCACCAGACTCTAAGTTCTTGAAAACAAGGCCTGCATCTTTGTGGTGGGAGCACCATAAAAGTATTCTATTTGTTAAATGAGAGAATGAGGGAAGGCGTGTCTAGAATCAGATTTCTAGCTTTTGCCCCACTCACCTACTCCCACCCTGTTGTTTATGCTCCCCTGGAGACCCCGGTTTCACCCAGTTCTAAGGGACAAATCATGGTCTGTCTAAGGCAGGGGAGCTGGAAGACTGTCTTTAGCATTTTGGGGAAGGGAGGGGGCACCCACAGTAGAAAACCAAACAAACCTGTTCGGTCATAATCCTTCATCTGCCAATTTTGAGAGGAGAGTGATTTTTTTTTTTTATCCTTTGCAGTTTATACTGAGAAACAAAAATGAAAACAAAAGCAAACAAAAAAGTCTTTAAATACTAAATCAAAGCGACTTGACCAAACCCCAAGGGTGCCTGTAGAGGTGAACAGACCTAGCACTGTAAGCCCCCAATCCTCCTCCCAGGGCTCCCTGACCCCTCAGTGCTGGCTAATTGCAGCTCTGGGAGAAACAGAATAAACAGATGGTTCAATGCCGCTATTTTAAGCAGCACCAAGTCCAGATAGTCAATGCTGGCAACAGACAGTGCAAGAAGCACCTTCATGGCCCGGACGGCCATGTACTCTGCGATACATACTGAAGACAAGTTGCAGGGAAGCCCGAAAAGTCCCTTTCAGGAAAACACCTCTTTGCCCTTTGTTAGGGAAACCTGGGCAGACATGCCAGGCCAGAGGTGACATATCTATCTGGAAGCGCCTAAAAAATCCCACAGTGCCTTGGCTTGAAGCAGCCGTCTCGATGTGCCAGTGGCTGGCTCCTTTGTATTACCTGGCAATCAGTTCAGATGTCACCTCCTTCGGGGGGGAGCTACCCTGGTGCCTCACACAGCCCTTGAGACTGTAGAGATGAAATCGCTCGTCTCAGCCCGCACAGTGCCCTAGTTCTGTCTCCTTGGCCACAGGAGCTCACTGACGGTGAGGGGTGGCGGGGCCACCATCTGAAAGGGGGGTGGCGGCCCTTTTGATTAGTTGGTACTCAGTTTTTCTCTGGCTTTAGCTTCTATTCAGATGAAATAATGGTGATTCCCGCCCCCCCCCCCCCGCCCCACCGTCCCAGAACAAACAGAGCTATGACTTAACGCTTGTTTCCCAGTGTTCACTGCTAATTTCCTGCACCATCAGGTTTCCTGTTCTCTCGCATTTCCATTAAACCTAGACTCCCCCACCCCGGGATGTTGGCACATTGTGGGGAGCACATTGTGATGGGCTGGCTTGCTGGGGGTTGGGAAGAGGCTGGAAATAACTTGAGGAGAACTTGTCCCTCGGCGACACCCACCCATGGGAAACTTGTTCTTCTGACTCTCACCCTCAACCCCCAAGGGCAGCCACAGCTCACCAATCACAGCCAAGCCTGGAAACAGCCTCTGGGTTCTTCCGCACAGCACTCCAGGCAGCCACCACCACTGAACTTAACTGGCAGTATTTGGCTTGATTTATTACAATAATTGGAAAAGAAAAAATAAATCTGTCCCCCAAACTGGATTCAGTTACACTGTTGCTCAGATCGTGTTTTCTTGCACTGTTTCATGAATTTTCCCATCACCAAAGTCCGTAAGGTGAGAGGGCCCCTTGTTCTTTTAAGAAGGAAGGAAAATTTCTCTGAAAACTTCTTTTAAAAATAAGTTTGAATATTTTTTAAGCATGGAGAAGTACAGAGGAGAAAACATTTAATGGTCCCTGTTCTCACTGCAGATCACTCCAGTTGATAGGAGATAATTATTATAATGTTAGAATAGTAATACGTGTATAAGTTTTGAAATTTTAAGCATTAAAGTATAAAATAATATAAAAGTATGAAAATATAAAATAAAGTATAGAATAACAAGTGATAACTTCTGTTCCTGTCCTTCTTATGGTAACAACTGTTATTTATTAATAATTTTTTATGAGTCCTTCCAGAAAAAGTATATGTATATATATACACATTTTTAAAAAGATTTACCAAAATCAGGAGAGAGATAATGCTCTACATTATGTTCTGTACCTTGTTCTTTTTTTCCTTCTTATTAAATAATACATCTTGGCATTCTTTCCTGATTCACCTCATTCATTTTATCAGCATATGGTTTTCCAACATATGGATGTGTCATAATTTAATCAGTACCCTATTAATGGCAAAACATCTTTTAAAGACTTCATTGGGCCCCTTGGCAGTTGATACACTATTCATCAAAAGAGAGGAGGGACCCCTATTTCATTCATTTACTCAAACTCCTATAGCTCCAAAGATGATTCAGCTTGGTCCAGAACATCTGGCAAATACGACTACAAAGCAAAGCATCAGCGGAACTGGGGTGCGGGAGTTGTATGAAAAAAGCTGTTTGTAATGCACCAGAGTGAAGATCACTTGCAAAGATCATAAGCAGTAAACGTCGACAGTCCTAGAAGACTCAGTCACGTGATGGGGTCAGGTGGTATTGCTCTGGGTGACATCAATGCAGCGTTGCTTCACACAGACTTCGGATTAACAATGTCTCAGAAGCCTTCTGGTACTGAAAATGCTTTATTTTATTCATAATGGGTTATTTACTACAGCTGCTGAGTCCACTGAGCCAGCCGTGCTTTCCTATCACCAAGGTGCCTTGAGATTGATTGATTGATCAATCGATCGATCTGTTTATCTATCTTTTTTTTTTTTTTTTTCGGTACATGGGCCCCTCACTGCTGCGGCCTCTCCCGTTGTGGAGCACAGGCTCCGGACGCGCAGGCTCAGCGGCCACGGCTCACGGGCCCAGTTGCTCCGCGGCATGTGGTATCCTCCCGGACCGGGGCACGAACCCACATCCCCTGCATCAGCAGGCGGACTCCCAACCACTGCGCCACCAGGGAAGCCCTATCTTTATTTTTTTTCATTCTCCAGGGAAGAGACCTTTGCTTTGTAATTCTAATTCTGCCAAGGATTTGGGGTGATCGGTTCAGGTAAAATTGAAACTAGCCTCACTTTACCACTTGTTAACTGTGCCCTGGGGCACGTCACCTAACCATCCTAAGACTATAAAATGGAGATGATAATACCTACCCCACAGGGTTGTTGGGATGATCAGCTGGGACAATTTATGTCTGTAGGAAAACACATGGTATGCGCCCACTCGTGTATTTAAACACATATCTAATATGTGAATCTGCAAAGAGAGATGTCTAGGAAGATGTTTACCAAAATGCTAACCTTGGTTTTCTCTGGGGGTGGGATTTCTTAAGATATTTTTCCTTCATTTTTTTCCATACTGCTTGGGCTTCTTTGTTTTGGGGATTTAAGTTTTGGGGGTTTTTTTGTGTGTGGGGGTTTTTTTTTTTACAACGATTAGGAATGATATTTATAAAAACCATAAAGCCATTTTCAAAATGAGATAATGCATTTAAAAGATCACATACAGTAAGTGCTTAATCAATGGTAGATTTTGTTTTGTTTTATTTATTCATTTTATTTAGGCTGAGCGAGGTCTTAGTTGTGGCATGCGAACTCTTAGTTGCAGCATACAGGATCTAGTTCCCCAACCAGGGATCAAACCCGGGCCCTCTGCATTGGGAGCATGCAGTCTTACCCACTGGATCACCAGGGAAGTCCCAAGGGTAGATGTTATTACTGTGAAAAGCTATCTTCAAAAGATGGCTCATTCAATTCCAGAAAATCACAATTTAACTATATTTAAGTCTAAGAAAGCCCAATTTTTAAGAAATTAGGGTTTGGAATCAGACAGTCCTGGGTTTAAATCTCAGTTCTATATCTCTTTTTTCCCCTCTCAATCTTTTTAGATGCTACGTCTTAAGCAAAACACTTCACCACTTATAGCCTTGATTTCTCCATCTGTAAAATAAAATGCTTTTCCCCTTAACCAATCACCCAAAATCCTACGTAACCTTCAGACCACTTGGTGTTTCCAGTTACCTTGAACACACAGAACACCTAGAATACTTGTGACTTTGTAGTGGGTCCTGGATACAATAATAGAACCCAGTCATGCCAACACTGCTAATTTCCTACACAATATCTACTTCCTTTTCTCTCTACTAACAGAACCTGGATTTTATGCAGGGCAGCAATGTGCCCAACTAAAAATGCTTACCTCCCAGACTTCCTTGCAGTTAGGGGTAGCCATGTGACCCAGTTTGACCAATGAGATATAAGCAGTACTCATATGTTTCTTATATATCACAAGGAGCTTACAAGAAAATTGGCGTATACCTGCTCAAAAGGGAGATACTCATCTGATATATATACTCTGCCCTTAAGTCTTCCCCCTGTTCCCACCTGAAGCAGGAAGATGACATTTAGAGGAGCAGTAGCCATCTTTGCAACTATAGGAGCCCCACACTAAGAATGACAGAGCAGGAAAGCAGAAAAAACCAGGTCCCTGATGAATTCATGAAAATGCTGTCCAAATCCTGGACGACATACTCTAGATTTCATGTTGCATAAGGAAAACAAACATTTAGTGGGTTAAGCCACTGCTGGCAGGATTCAGTTACATGCAACCAAATGTAGTTCCAAGCGAATACACTACATTACAGGGTTTCTATGAGGAGTCAAATAAGATAATGTTTGTCAAGTACTTAGCCCAGTGCCTGAAACATGGGCATAACTTAATAAATATTTGTTGATGAGTTCCAATCTTGTCCTAGTAAGAGGAAATTAGGAATTGGAAATCTTTTACAGAACATGATTTCCTAATAGAAATTTAGGAACTTTATTTGTTCATTTGTAAAGTTCTTAGAATGATGCCTGGCACACAAGAAGCACTTTATAAATATCCGATAAATAAATACAATCCTAACAAATGCTTATTAAATGCCTACAATGTGCCAGGCACTGTTCTAGATGCTTGCAAATACAGAAATGAAGACAGACAGTGTTCCGGCTCTTGTGGTACCTTCATTTTAGAAGGGGCAGCAGGAGAGGAACAGTACGCAAATAAACAAATAAACAAGAAACTGTCATGAAAATAAAAGGATGGTGTGATAGAGATACGAGATCTCCTCGGGTCGGGTACACAGGGAAGGCCTCTTGCAGGTGGTGACCTTGAAAGTAAAACCTGATCTGTAAGAAGAAGCCAACTCTGTAAAGATCTGGGGAAAAAACATTGTAGGCAGAGAAAGGCTTGTCAAAAGCCGTAATGTAGCTATGAGTCTGGAGTTACAAAGGAAGAGTCTTCCTGTAATCACCCAAGGTTTGCATTCGCAACCACAGAGAGAAATGCAAACGCAGGGCAAATCCACATTTTATGCAGCCTGAAACTTACAACTTGGGGCGCCCCTCTTTAAGAAAAAGAATACAAAAGTACAGATACAAAATAGGGCTTTGGAAGGGGCCTTTGCAAGTGAGTGGCTCTAAAGCTTAAGCTTTCCTGAGCTTCATGGAAAATCTATTTCTGTTTAGACCTGACGTGATAAAGAAAAGTAAAGAAAGGATTTTTGTACCAATGTTTTCTTAGGTCAGTCTCCAAGGCAATAGAAATAAAAGCAAATATAAACAAATGGGACTTAAACAAACTTACAAGCTTTTGCACAGCAAAGGAAACCATAAACAAAATGAAAAGACAACCTACGGGCTGGGAGAAAATATTTGCAAATTGTGTCACCGACAAGGGCTTAATTTCCAAAATATACAAATAGCTCAGACAACTCAATAACAAAAAAACAAACAACCCAATTGAAAAATGGGCAGAAGATCTAAATAAACAGACATTTCTCCAAAGAAGACATACAGATGGCCAACAGGCACATGAAAAGAGGCTCATGATCGCTAATTATTAGAGAAATGCAAATCAAAACTACAATGAGGTACCACCTCACACCAGTCAGAATGGCCATCATTAAAAAGTCTACAAAGGGAATTCCCTGGCAGTCCAGTGGTTAGGACTTGGCGCTTCCACTGCCATGGCCAGGGTTTAATCCCTAGTTGGGGAACTAAGATCCTGTAAGCAGCACAGTGCAGCCAAAAAAAGAAGAAGAAAAAGCCTACAAATAATAAATGCTGGAGAGGGTGTGGAGAAAAGGAAACCCTCCTACACTGTTGGTGTGAATGTAAGTTGGTGCAGCCACTATGGAAAGCAGTATGGAGGTTCCTCAGAAAACTAAAAATAGAGTTGCCAGATGATCCAGCAATCCCACTCCTGGGCAAATACCCAGACAAAACTCTAATTAGAAAAGATACGTGCACCCCTATATTCATAGCAGCACTATTCACAATAGCCAAGACATGGAAACAACCTAAATGTCTATCAACAGATGAACAGATAAAGAAGATGTGGCACATATATACAGTGGAATATTACTCAGCCATAAAAAAGAATGAAATAATGCCCTTTGCAGCAACATGGATGGAGCTAGAGATTATCATACTAAGTGAAGTAAGTCAGACAGAGAAAGACAAATACCATATGATATCACTTATATGTGGAATCTAAAATATGACACAAATGAACTTATCTATGAAGCAGAGATGGACTCACACAGAGAACAGACCTGTGGTTGCCAAGGAAGGGGGCGGGGAGGGATGGAGTTGGAGGTTGGTATTAGCAGATACAAACTATTGTATATAGAATGGAGAGACAAGAAGGTCCTACTGTATAGCATAGGCAACTATATTCACTATCCTGCAATAAACCATAATGGAGAAGAATATGAAAGAAAAGAATGTGTCTGTATGTATAACTGGATCACTCTGCTGCAGAGCAACAACATGGTAAATCAACTATACTTCAATAAAAAATAATAAAATAAGGGCTTCCCTGGTGGCGCAGTGGTTGAGAATCTGCCTGCTAATGCAGGGGACATGGGTTTGAGCCCTGGTCTGGGAGGATCCCATGTGCCGCGGAGCGGCTGGGCCCGTGAGCCACAACTGCTGAGCCTGCGCGTCTGGAGCCTGTGCTCCGCAACAAGAGAGGCCGCGATAGTGAGAGGCCTGCGCACCGGCGATGAAGAGTGGCCCCCTCTTGCCACAACTAGAGAAAACCCTCGCACAGAAACGAAGACCCAACACAGCCAAAAATAAGTAAATAAACAAATGTGGGGTTTAAAAAAAAAACAAAAAACAAAACCACTTCTCTAATAAAAAAAAAAGAAATGACATCATGTGATTAAAAAAATAATAAAATTAAATTGAATTTTAAGAAAAAGTAGATTTGAAGTACAACTTATTCAGACTCTTTTGGTACTCAGAAACGCACTGAGTTTGATGGAGTGAAAAAAGTTGACATTTATGATAAGGATCCAGGATGACAGGACCCAAGAATGAGCATCTAGCTGCGCCAAATTTGTACTGCAGCCGGAGACTCAAACACCAGCAGGGCTCCTCGTGCTGCATCCACCTCCCTAACCTATACCTGTGCTTCATTCCTATCTTCCTCTTGCAAGATCAGCTCCATCTGCTTTTCTGACCCATGGGACAGAAAACCACGACCACTCATGTTACATGGTACAGCTCCAACCACTAGCTCCAACCACTACACTCCTGGCACATCTCAATTCAGATCAGCCACATTTCAAGTGCTCAATAGCCACACCTGGCTGATGGCTACCAAAGTGGACACACAGGTCTAGATTTCTTGGCTGAGATCTGGTGGATGCTGCTACTTCTGTCCATCACAGCAGGCCCAGGGCTGTAGTGATCAAGCTCAACCTACTCTTGCCTTCTGCGGATGTCATGATTGCGTGTCTGCTCTTGGGCTCAGATAAATGTGCAGGATTAATCATCACGGGCTTTCAGAGTACACACAGCACAAGCACATTTGCTGCTAAATTGCAATGACAGAGTTCTTTCTTTGCTGGACTCAGAGTTAATGTCTTTGCACTTCCTTTATTCCAGAAATGAAATTAAAGCCACTCAAACACACACACATAAGAGGCCCCCAGAAACCTGCAGCTCCATCAGCAAATTGTTCAGCCTTGGTAGGAAGGTCATTAGACTGGTTTTAGATAGAGCCCATAAAGCATCGGGGAAACAGATAAATTTCAAAATACTGGTTGCTCAGCTGTACTTCAGCTCAGCCTCCCAAAGGTAATAAACGCATCTCTCCAAAGTGTGTCTGCTTTCTCTTCAATTTGCTACATCCAGATACTATAAGGTATACTCCTTTTTCATTACATACATATTTGCCCCAAGTTTTAGCCAACACATACGTATATAGGTCAGATCTGCTCCATGTCACTTTGGCAGGTTGGTTTCTCTTCTGTCTATAGATTTTTCAGGTGCAGTTTGTTGAAAAGACCAGATGCGACTGATTTAGAAGTCTTATTTCTCCGTCTGGAAGCAATTTCTAACAGTGGCCTAATAATTTGATAGCTACTATACATCGAGCACTTATTATACACCAGGCAACGTGCTAAGTGCTTACAGACACGATGTCATTTAATTTTTGCAACGTCACCATACATACGTACTATTGTTAACACACTGCCACTTTACAGAGGAGGAAAGTGAGGTTTGCGAAAGGTTAAGCACCTTGTCCGAAGTCATCCGCCTACAAAGCAACAAAGCCAAGATTTGAACCCCAGTTGCCTGACTCCAAAGCTTTAGCTGTTGATGTCTGCACAGCAATTCGGCATGATTTTTGAAACAGAAAGCCATCAAGTCTCGCTTTCAAGGGCCAGCGCTTTCACCAAAAGGCATCTTTGAGGCAGGGTGTCTGAGAAGAGAGGACAGTCGGAATGACGTTACCAACTGGCAGGGCTGGAAGGTAGCAAAATGAAGCTCCTCGTCCGTGGGAAAAATAAAGACAGATGTGCAAATGCCTGGGGAGAGGTCAGTTGACCAATCCTGGCAAAGAAGGGCCGGATCCCAGTCCTCCACTGTTGTAAACCAGCTCTAACCTTCCTCTGTGTGGCCTAGAGCAAAGCCACCTGGCTCCCTGAGCTGTAAAGATGACGGTTCTGCCAGGCTTCCCTGAGGGCCGATTTGGATTAACTAGTTAATGGTTATACACTAATTTGAATAGGCGAAGGGCCCAATAAAATCTCTACTCAGGTCTTTTTAGCACAGTACTGAGCCCCTGTTGATGACAGATACTAAAGGAAGATTAATGTCTCTTGAGTTTTATGGCTTGAATTGAACCATTTGGCAGTACTAGGCCAGACAAGCAAAAAACAGCATGCCGATGTTAATTAGCTAACTCGACTCTAAGCGACAGCACCAGTAATGTTCTCAGAACCTGAATTTAATGTTGGTAACTTCAGGTGGAGGGCAGGCATTGGAGCAACATTTGTCAAAAGACTGAATGCACAGATTTGAGGCTCACTCAGGCACCTACTATGTGCCGGACAGTGGATTACAAATACCGGGCTCTAAAAGGCCACCTATGTGATGTCAAGATTTTGCCCGGCGATTGGGAATGTTACTACATCGGTCTGAATGTGGATTTCTCCATCAGTAAGTGCACAACCAGCAAACCAGCAAACCAGCAAACTATTGAACAATCTTGCTTGATAGCAAACTATCAAACGATTTCTCGGAGCAAAGGGAAATTGAAAATCCAACAGTAGCTCTCTTGGAAGGCTGACCCTAGAAGACGGAAATCTTCATTTGCCAAACACAGGGTAAATAACAGGATTTTCAGGAGCTATTTTGATAACAAATATAAATTGAAAAATATACAGAATATTTTCATCCTTTAAAGGTCCACATCTACTCAGATTTCCACATGGCAAGAGTAAGTAAATTCCCACTTAGAGGTAGAAGTCACATGTCAGTCACATAACACCTCTCCCGCCCACAACTCTTTTTTTTTAAGTGAAAGCAAGTTTATTTAGAGAGAGACACATTCCATAGGCAGATGCAGTCTGTCTCAGAAGATGGGAGCAGCCCCCCAACTCTTAACTGTTTGAAAAAATGTGAAATGTTCAAGTTTCCATACAAATAACCAGGCAATTGTCCAGCTGGTCTCAAAAGTGGCTAGATCCTGTTAATCATTTAACACCTTACCTAATGTAAGATAAACACAAGAGAAGTCATTGCCAGGCTACAGTATTTTCTGGAACCATTATTTATGTATTCATTCGTTCATTCCTTTATTCATTCAACTAAAATAAATTGAGGGCCTACTATATGCCAGGTGCTGTTCTAGACATCAGTGAAGCATGAGCAAAACAAAGATCACCTGTCTTCCTGGAATTTACATTTTTGCGACTACTTTCAATTCACCAGCAGAGCCCAAGGACCCTTCAGCTTGTAGTTTAACGAAACGAAATAGCCTTTTGGGCTAGTATTCAGATTTTCTTACGTTGATTCGTTCTTTCAGCAAATATTTACTGAGTAACTACTGGGCTACTCTGGAACAATACAAACATGTATGAAGATGGAGCTCACTGTCTAGATGGAAACATAAAGCATTTACAGAAAAAAACAATACAACAAGGAATTAAATGCCATGAACCAAGCAGACAGAATGCTGTGGAATAGTCAGAGAAGAAAATTCAGCTTCATGGAGGAGAAACTAGGTGGCATTTGAATTAGGATTTAAAGGATGAGTATGGGGACTTCCCTGGTGGTCCAGTGGCTAAGACTCCTTGCTCCCAATGCAGTGGGCTCGGGTTCAATCCCTGGTCAGGGAACTAGATCCCACATGCTGCAACTAAGACTTTGCATGCCACAGCTAAAAATTCTGCCTGCCACAACGAAGTTCCCACGTGCCGCAAATGAGACCCAGTGCAGCCATATAAATAAATAAATATTACACACACAAAAAAAAGGATGGGTATGATTTGCATATGTAAAACGAAAGGAGGATGGGACATACTAGAATGAAGGGCAGTCTGTAACTGACCAAAAATAACTGATCTTGTTTTCTTATATACATGTTGGTAAAACAAGGTCTGAATGCTGCTACAGACTGAATGTTCGTGTCCCTCCCAAATTCATGTTGAAGCTCTAATCCCCAGTGGGATAGTATTTGGAGGTGGGAACTTTGGAAAGTAATTAGGTCACGTGGGTGGAGCCCTCATGATGGGATTAGTGCCCCTAGAAGAAGAATCATGAGAGAGAGATCATTCTCTGCCATATTAGAATATAGCAAGAAGGTGTCATCTGTAAACCAAGACGAGAGCCCTCACCAGAACCAAACCATTCTGGCACCCTGGTCTCAGACTTGTAGCCTCCAGAACTGTGAGACATCTTTGTTGTTTAAGCCACCCAGCCTATGGTCTCTTGGTCAGTTTGGCTAAGCAGCTATATAGCAGCCCAAAGTATCTAAGACAAAAGCAAAGGTTTCAAAGAAGTTTTAAACTTCTTTATCCAAATGAAGTTTTAGAGCAGCTGTTGTCCTCAGTTCAACTGAACGCTCAAGGTCTACCTACAATGAAGTCACAAGAGTGGAAAATTGATTTCATCTCATATGCCCACAGTGGAACTGGCTGCTAGAAGAGTTATGTTACAAATAATTCTGAGACTTTATTAAGGTTCAGCAGGAAAGGGCCTGTGATTGATTAGTGATGCCTGCCACAGGCACAGGATTCAGATATGGTAGTTGATTCATTTGCTGTCCCTGGGTTCAGGTCACATACCTGAATTACCCAGTGAGGAAAGCTCTGTAATAGAGGTTTTGAAACTGTTTTAGCAGCACAACATTTTGTGCAGATGAAATCTTACTCAACATTCCAATTTTTTTTTTTTTTTTGCAGTACGCGGGTCTCTCACTGCTGTGGCCTCTCCTGTTGCAGAGCACAGGCTCCAGACGCGCAGGCTCAGCAGCCATGGCTCACGGGCCCAGCCGCTCCACGGCACGAACCCGTATCCCCTGCATCGGCAGGCGGACTCTCAACCACTGCGCCACCAGGGAAGCCCTCAACATTCCAATATTTTAAAGAATGGGGCTACCCTCCTCGAAACAGGGAAGGGAGGGGTCTAGAGCCCCACCCACTCACCCTCCTCAGCCATCAGAGGGGCACCTGGAACACAACCTGAGCCATCACCACTTTATGAGACTGTGGCTTTCTGTGTCACAAGAACAGCATTTAGTAATTTGTTCATATTAAATTCCACAAGAGGGATGATAATCACCATTTTACAGATGCAGAAACTGAGGTTCAAAGAGGTTAAGTGCTAAGCCCCAGCCTCCTCCCTCTTACTCAGGCTGGGGTCTCACATGTCTCTAGTTCTGCAGCTTCATCAGAGCTTGTCTTCCAGAGAAGAGAGCTGAGTTGAATAGAAATAAATGCAAGGAAAAGGGGGGTGCTCCTGCCCCTCTGTGTGAAATTCTGTCTCCCTCTGCCTTTGCCTGCATAGCACTTCCACAAGCCCCTTTGTCAGTGACACATTAGAGGTCTGCAATCCTGAGCCACTCAGGGCTCCAGCAGGACTGAAGTTTCCCCCTCACCTCATGAGCTGAGGCAACCTGAGCATGCCCTTCCTCCTTTCTTCTCGGCTGTTCCTAAGGAGAGCCTGTCATCTCTGCTTGGACTGGAGCGTGGGGTGGAGCTGCAAAGGGGGGCACAGGGTGGTCACGGTGAGTCCCCACATAAGGCGTTTACAAATGACAAAGCACGTTTGTTATCTCACCATGCTCACCCCGCTCATCATCACCACCATCCCTTCCAGCCTGGACCACAGCAGCAGCCTCCCATCCCACCTCTTCTCCCCTCACCCACTCTGGTCTCACCGCAACCCCTTCCATTTCCTGCACTGCAGGCAAAGATTTTTTAATAATGCAAATCTGATTGGGTCACTCCTTTGCTCAAAACCCTTTAACAGCTTCCCATTGTCCTCAGTACCCTGTGGGAAGAGCACTTGCTTGTGAGAGTGTGTGTGCACGTGTGTGTGTGTGCGTGTACGCACGTACACTCTTGCAAGGGAGGGTGGTTTATGATACTGGGACATTTGATACACAGCAGGGTGTGTGTACTTATTCATGTACATTTACGTAGGTCCTGCCTCAGTCCACAGAGGTACTGGAGTGGCTGCGTATACAATATGCTTCCCGGGCAGGCAACAACAGGAAGCATTTCCAGCTATGTTTTGGAAACTTCATTCATGTGGTATAAACCAACTGCAGTGTAAAATAATAATAAACGAGTGTTTTATTATTCTAAAAACTCCGACAGGAAACTAAGAAACAACATAGCTGCGGAGGTGCTCTATCTGGATCAACAAAAGGGCATTCCGAGGTGCACTAGGAGAAACTGAGTCATTACCTAAGACAGTCGGTGCCAGCCCTCCTCTGCATGACACTCAGGGACACTTGTTTATTTTTAGAAATTTTCCTCAATTTTAATTACACAGGAATTACACTGTTGGGGAGGGGGAAATTCCTCTTCTACTCCTCTTGATTTCTTGTGGCTGGACTAATAATAAAATTGACACAAGACAGGAGAAAAAGAAACAAATTTCAATTCATGCACATGGAGGTCCCATAGAAATGGGACCTAAGAAGTGGTCAAAGCAGGCACCTTTAACCTTTTTAGACAAGAAGCAATAAATTTGTGAGGAATTGACTGGATAAAGAAACATAGGTTTGGGGTGATGGATTAGTGAAGACGCTAAACAGAGTTTGGGCTTGGGACAGTACATTAAAGAAGGAACAAGGTTTGTTTATATAGACTTCTTGGCCTGACTTCCTATCTTTGGTGATAAGGGCATCCTTCTACCTCCAGATGCAGGGAGTGCATCTGTCACGTGAGAGATTGATTTCCTGCTTTCAGGGAGACAGAGAGTCAGGGTGTCCCTCTTGCTTTGGCTGCTTCTTCTAATGATTTTATTTATTTATTTTTGGCTGCATTGGGTCTCTGTTGCTGCGTGCAGGCTTTCTCTAGTTGCGGAGAGCGGGGGCTACTCTTGGTTGCAGTGAGTGGGCTTCTCACTGCGGTGGCTTGTTGCAGAGCATGGGCTCTAGGCATGCGAGCTTCAGTAGTTGTGGCACGTGGGCTCAGTAGTTGTGGCTCATGAGCTCTAGAGTGCAGGCTCAGTAGTTGTGGCGCATGGGCTTAGTTGCTCCACGGCATGTGGGATCTTCCCGGACCAGGGCTCGAACCCGTGTCCCCTGCATTAGCAGGCGGATTCTTAACCACTGCACCAGCAGGGAAGCCCTGGCTGTTTCTTAAGTCACTTTAATTCAAAAGAATCAATATGCCATTGAGGCACATTTGGGGGTGGCCGACTCTGGGCCCCACAACATGAATATATTTTGGCTGCAAAAATGTCAAACAGGGCTTCCCTGGTGGCACAATGGTTGAGAGTCCGCCTACCGATGCAGGGGACACGGGTTCGTGCCCCGGTCCGGGAAGCTCCCACATGCCGCGGAGCGGCGGGGCCCATGAGCCATGGCCGCTGAGTCTGCACGTCCGGAGCCTGTGCTCCACAACAGGAGAGGCCACAACAGTGAGAGGTCCGCGTACCGCAAAAATAAATAAATAAAAAAAATGTCAAACAATATCCACCTTCTACTCAGAAGTATCCACTGTAGCCAATTTGGTATTTTGTGTATTTTGAGCCTTTTGTTTTGTGGGGTAGGTTGTTTTTGTTGTTTTCCTACACAGGATCATATTCTATGTATTACTCTATAACATGCTTTTCTCTTTTAACATTTTGTCTTGGCCTTATTTCCCTTTCCGGGTATGCAGATCTACTTTGTTCTCTGTAACCACCACATTCTAATTCCACTGTATGGGTGTATCATAGTTTATGGAAGGATTTTCCTCTGAATAAACATGTAGGTTGTTTCTGACTTTTTGTTATTACACCCAATGCTGTATGTGAAAACTATGCACAGTCAAAAAATAATTTCTCTAAAATAGAGAAGAGGAATTTTTGAGGTAAAGCATATACACATTTAAAATTTTAAGAGATACTCCCGAATTACCCTCCAAAAAGAAAGTTCAGGGATCTCCACTAAGCAGTGACATGGTTGTACAGGACTGCTATGTATGTACCTTTGGAGATTGTGGCCTAAAACTGATACAGTGTTCACAAGCAAAAAGAGGCATGCAAATCCATAGGATAATACAAACTCTAAAAAACAAATAAAGCACCATTTGCACTGCCATCGGGGATTGGGGGTAGAGAGAGAATGGTGAGCATAGAGGACTTCTCAGGAGAGCAGCCCCCTCCTCACCCTTCCCTCCTCCAGGCCCCGCCCCTCTTCCTTCCCATCCTCTGGTTGAATAAAGCAGCACTGAAGGGAGAGAGAGAGGACTTCAGATGGAGCAATGGAGAAGGAAAATTGGTATGTGCTCTAACACAGACTGCAGGAGGCTGCCATCACCAGAACCCACGAACAAAGTACTGATGGCTAATTGTACTGACCCCAGTGGAAGTTTGCATTCCACCGGGCTTCTCTCTGGAGATGCTCTGTTCCTCAGCTTGTGATGTAATAATATCATGAGCAGCCTATTTCCCCAAGTCTTCCAGCCTTCAGACGGTACCCTTCCCTTCAATAACAAAATAAAATGGCTGCTTTTCCTATTTCACAACCTACGGCAAGGCCATCTCCCTCCCCAGGATTACTGTGGATTCCAGGGTTACTTATGTGTCCCTGGTCACTTCCTGTCCCTGTCCTGTTCTTGAATCTGCTACTGGCCTCTCTGTTCTCACACCTCTCTCCACACTCATCATCGCTGCTATTCCTTCTTTCGTTCTCCCAAACATCAATGTTTTTCTGCGGTTTGTGGGTAAAGGAGAGGAGTCACAACACAGTGCTGAACAGGAAGCATTACAACGAATACCAGGCATCACTCTTCTGAACAGCTCCTTGACGGCAGTACCCTGGGGGGAGCCACTGGCTGAACTTCTCAGGCCCTGGACTCATGGCAACTTGCCAGGTCACCTCCTCTCTCTCAGGGGCCCTTTGCCGTCTCCCCAGATTTCTTCCCATTTCACTGTCCAGGGAACAGCTCCTCAGTTCCCATTGCTTTCTTCTTATTCAGCCCAGCAGCTGACCTCTCTTGGTCTTGTGGAGTGGTCGATAGGCCCCATCTGTCCACATCGGGGCTCCGCTACTGCTGCCCGCATGGCCTTCGGCATGGTACTCATTCTCTCTCAGCTCCAGTTTCTTAATGTGTGACAGGGGTAACACCAGAATGTATTTAAAGGGGTCAGCACCGTCCCTCGTACATTTGTGCTAGGCATCCGTGACAGTACCACCTCTCATGCCAGGAAGTGACCCATCAGGTCCCTTACCGCTCAGAAGGGCTGTTATGGCCCTGAGTTTTGTCACCACCCTAGCACATCTGGCGGTTGGCTTTTGAAATATGACTTTCTTCCCTGTTAGTGTGTTGTAGGAAAGCTTCCTTTCAGCCTAGCTCCTTAGAGATGTTGCTTGTGAAATGTACTCGTTCTCAGGGGTTTCATGGTGAATATGGGAAAAGAGGTGCTTGGGCAACTTAAACTCCCTTCCTCCAGGTCACAAGGCAGAGATTCAGTGCAACCCCTCCCCTTGGCCCTCTGCTACCCCTCCCTTCACGGATGGCACCTGCACCCACCCAGGGGCTCAAGGAAGACATTTGGGAGTCACTGTGAAGCCGCCTTTCCCTTATCTCCGCCTGTCAGTCCCCCAGTAAGCCCTCGTTGGGGTTACCTACAGATTCTCTATACACCGCTCCGCACAAGCCAGGCCCATGCACCTGGGTCACTGCAGCCATCTCCCCGCTGGAATCCCTGCTTCCACTCTTGCCTTCCTACAGTCCATCGTCCAGCAGGAGAGCAGAGCCATTTAAAAACATGGCAGGGACTTCCCTGGTGGTACAGTGGATAAGAACTTGCCAATGCAGGGGACACAGGTTCGATCCCTGGTCTGGAAAGATCCCACATGCTGCGGAGCAACTAAGCCCGTGCACCACAGTTACTGAGCCTGCGCTCTAGAGCCCGTGAGCCACAACTACTGAAGCCTGTGTGCCATGACTGCTGAAGCTCGCGCGCCCTAGAGTCCGTGCTCTGCAACAAGAGAAGCCACCACAATGAGAAGCCTGCGCACCGCAACAAAGAGTAGCCCCTGCTGGCCGCATCTAGAGAAAGCCCACGCGCAGCAACAAAAACCCAACACAGCCAAAAATAAATAAATAAATAAAGTTATTTATATATTTTTAAAAAGTAAAAAATAATAACATAAGTCAGATCACTTCCCTCTCTTGCTTAAAACCCATCAGCGCTTCCTGTTGCCTTCAGAGCAAAATCCAGGCTCCACGGCGAGGCCCAAGGCCGTGATCCCACTGCTGCCTCTCCAGCTCCATCCCCCGCTGCCCTCACAACTTGCTTCCTTCCTCCTCCTCTAAATCCACATCCCTGGAACACTCCTCACACCTGGGCAACTCCATGGCTCCTTCTCAGCTTGCCAATTTCGGCACAGAAAGACCTACACTGACCACCCACTCTAGATTGGCCCACCCACTCCAATTTCTCTGCATCATCCTGCCCTGTGTACCACCCTCCGAGTCTCCCTCTACTCAGTTGTTACTGTTTTCTCCCCACAAAACTGTGAGCTCCCTGAGGGCAGGCGCTCTGTCTGTCTTGTTTGCTGTTTTGCCCCCAGCCCCTGGCACAGCAGGTGCACAGTATGTACTTATCGAATGAATGAGCAAACAGATGAATGAATACATCAACCAGGAAAATGAAGGAGGAAACCTCCAGGAGAACGTGTGGTGTGAGGAGACACTCCAAGGGAGGGGTCCCCAGGGAGCTCTCTCTCCACACAGGAGCCTGCTTCCTCACTGGGACACAGGCGTAGATCGGAGCCAGGAGCGACAGCCCTGAAATCTCAGGGGCCTCCTGAGGCTTCCTGAGATGGGAGAGGGAACGGCTCTCCATCACTGAGAAACGCCTTGACTGCCGCAGCGAAAGGGCAGAGCTGCTGCCTCCAATGCTGATTTCCACACAGCGGCTGCCTTCCTCCACCCACCAGCGAGCCCACTGAGTTGCCGTAGCAACAGAGGATGGTGCCAGAGTCCAAATAGGGATGTCTGCATCTCCCAGCACGTCTTCTGGGGAGGGCGAGAAGGAGGGGGGCCGGTCCACAGTCGTGCCCTGGCTCTGTCTGCCTCTGGTCTGTCCTGGTGTCTAAGCAAAGCACCTCCTCTGCCCCTCACCCCCACATCCCTTGAACATCGGAGGAAGATCTTGCTTCAGAGCCTTCTCCTCTGTGTTCTCTCTCCTGCTGTGGAAGGCAAGGGAAGGGATGGCCTCATCTTTGTATCCTGTTCAGGCCTGTAAATTGGCCAGAAGAACAAAGGACAAGGGCTCTCTGCTGGCTCACGGCTCTCAAGACGGCCTTAAGAATGTTTTCTTTTTGGGGCTTCCCTGGTGGCACAGTGGTTGAAAATCCGCCTGCCAGTGCAGGGGACAGGGGTTTGAGCCCTGGTCCGGGAAGATCCCACATGCTGCGAAACAACTAAGCCCGTGCGCCACAACTACTGAGCCCACAAGCCACAAACTACTGAAGCCCACACGCCTAAAGCCCATGCTCTGCAACATGAGAAGGCACCACAACGAAGAGTAACCCCCACTCGCCACAACTAGAGAAAGCCCGCGTGCAGCAATGAAGACCCAACGTAGACAAAAATTAAATAAATAAATTAATTAATTAATAAAAAAAGAATGTTTTCTTTCTTTTTTTTTTTTAAGAATGTTTTCTTTTTAAATACCACTTTGTTAGTCTAACTTGTCACGTCCTGGAGTTTTTGAGGCTCTGTTGGCTGCCTTTTTGGTATCCCTAAAGAAGCAAAACCTGGCTTTTACTCCCCAGAAGCTAAATGCCCTTTGGGGAAGCTGCTGAGAAGCAGTTTGTGTCATTTGTCAAAAGAATGACAATAGTATCTACCACTCACTGAGTGTGTGACATGCATCACTTCTCTCAATCCTCACAACTGCCCTGGAGAAAAGGTATTATAGTCCCTCTTTACATGTAAGGAAACTGAGGCTCCCTCGTTCCTGGGGTCACACAGCTGCTAAGGGGCCAAACTGCGATCCAAACACTGCACTCTCAGATGCTGAAACCCAAGCCATTGGCCACTGCTCTATACTGGGAAGTACCAGCAGCTACAGAACATGACTACAGTGAGCTTCCCCAGCCTCAGCCAGCCCTCTTGGGTCCTCATGTGGCCTCATCCTGGCCACAGTGGCCAGCACTTGTTGGCTCAGGTCCCAAGCGGCATCACCCCCACAGGGATCTAACAGCAGCTCGCTCAGAGTGGGAACAAAGGCAGCTTTTTCAGTCCCTTCTTTAGAAACCTTCACTCCACGCCCGCAGAAGCAGCCCCTCGGATTGGCTGTTACCATGGCAACTGGCTGCTGATCTCTGTCCAATTATGTCAGCCCAGAACTGCAGTGCCTCCGTGTCCATTTCCTGCCCAAGCTTCCCAGCCTGCCAGCCCAGCCCCTCTGACCTCCAGGCAGCTTTGAATGCCTAGGCTTTCTAATTACAGCTGCCTTTCTAATTACAGCTGCCTCTGGCTCTTTATCTGGGGTTTATGAAGCACTGATTGTGTTATCCAGCCTTGCCCCCAGCATATGTACTCAACCGACTTGCAGAGAGCTTGGACACACACACGGACACACACATTTCAGACATCTGGGACTTAGTGTCTGGCACCAAGATCTTTCCGCTGCAACCGTGACTTTGTATGCGGTCTACAGTGGCCTGATTTCACGTCTGATTTCTTCATTCATTTATTCATTCAATGACTCATGAGCACCTACTATGTTCCAAGCACTAGGGACACCATGTTAAACAAGAGAGAATGGAACTTTACATTTCCCCAGGGGAGAGGGGTGATAAAGTAAACAGGTAAACAAACAAATAAATATAATTTGCGGTATCTGTAAGTGTGGTGCAGATAAAGGAGCTGAGGGGCTCCGATCCTAGGCTGGACATTTTCCTCTGTCCTCATCTAAGTTCCCCACTTGCAGAGGGAGGGGCACACCAGATGAGGGGTGAGTAGATGGTGCTTGATGTCCAGTGGGCACTTTTGGATGCAAGTGGCAAAGACCAAACTTAGGGAGAAGTGTTCTTTAGGCAGTGACGCAGCTGGGGATCTGAGGTCTGAAAGTCATCAGGACTCCATCCCCATCTCTTGTCCCTCTCAGGACATCAGCAACCTTCCTTCCCCTTGCAGTGGCTTTTCCCACGAGACGGGAAGCGTGGCTGCTGACAGATCCTATGAGTTTTAATTTTCACGGCCTCAGTCATGGAAGACAGCCTGACCTCAAGCACTCTCCCATTCCCAGACCAAAACACCAAGGGGAGAGACTCATTGACGCAGGTTGGAGGTTCCCAGGCCTGGGCTAACAAGTAAAGGCCAAGGATGGGATCAGAGTACTAATAAGGGTTAGTGCTCTGTGCTCTGGGGGAAGGCAGACCATCCCAGGGTCTAGACCACCCCTACAAAGTGAGACCCATGGCGGTGTGTGCTCCCTGCCACTCCCCCACCCTCACCTCACCCCACCCCTACTCCTGCTTTCATACCTTAATGGTCTAACTTCTGTTTCAGAGAGGCAGCGTTGTGGCCTGTACCCCAGTTCAGTCCCAGTTCTTAAGGTCACCCTCTGCTCTGGGGTCTTCTCTGCCCACCTCACCTGTGTCACCCTCATGTGGAATCCTAACCACTCCATGCATGAGTCCAGGTCACCATCAACACTGGGCAGGTACAGCAGGTTTTATTGAAGGTCTGGAGGTGACAGAGGGCGAACACCCCATAGCTCAGAACAAAACCAACTTGTGGTCCGATTCTCACCATCTTCTATCCTTAGAGCTGAGACCCAAGGGTCTTATCTGGTTTCCCTCCCTCCTGACCTCACACCCCACCCCCAACTCACAGCCGGCGCCTGGAAATTCCTTATTACGTTCTACTGCAGAGGTATTCACCTGTCTGTCTCCACTCAAATCAGGTTCCCGTGCCAACACTGGCATATCCTAAAAACACATTAAGGTGCTTTGCTCAACTAAAGAATCTTCATGCTGAGCCTACAAAGGACAGGAGAAACTTTGGAACTATAGTCACT
Source organism: Globicephala melas (assembly GCF_963455315.2). Taxonomy (NCBI): domain Eukaryota; kingdom Metazoa; phylum Chordata; class Mammalia; order Artiodactyla; family Delphinidae; genus Globicephala; species Globicephala melas. The sequence goes on along the minus strand of NC_083316.1, from coordinate 118,311,908 downwards.
GGTTTAACTTATCCACTCTCAAATGCTTAGGGCTCCCATTCCCAAGGACCAGAGGCAGGACAGGAGGTGGGGGCAGAGGAGTTCATGCACAGACTCTGATTTGGGCCCAGGATAAAGCGGTGTCTTCCTCGATGCGGAACTCTTGTAAGCCTGACCGGGAAAACTTACACACAGTGTATTCCACCACGCCTACTTTGAGGTTAGATGGGTTCGTGTTTTTGGATCCCTGAGAGTTCCTCCAAGGGGTGGGCTAGCAGGTCACACACTACCCAACACCCAGAAGGTGACACAGAGGAAGAACAAGTGGCTCCCAGACTGCAGAGGTCGGGGATGCTTCAGTGAGGGACACACGATCCCATTCAGGGAAGAGAAATAGTAATATGGCTCTGTTACCAAGCCTATTGCCCCAGAATCATACCTCTGTCCCTCCCTCAAACAGAAACCAACTACTCTTATCTAAGTTTCAGGAGGAAGCTACAAAGAGAAAAAAACAACTGGTTGGAACCAACTAGGCCCAAGATGGTGGAAGATTTGACTTCCAATAGACCTTGAGCCTCGTTATAGTCTCACTTAATACATTAGCTAAATGACACGCCCGCCAGCGCCAGGACAATTGCCATGACAACAACTGGAAAAGCCCATACAAGGACTGAAAAGGAGAGTTGGATTTCTGGGTCCAAACCACACCCCTGTTCTTGGATAACTCACGAATATTCCCCCCATTCTTTCCAATTTCCTCCCTTTTACCTCGACCCTCCTATATATTTGATGTCTCCACCCGAATTGGGTTGAGAAGTTGATTTGTGAACTAGGTTCCTGCTTCTCCATTCTTTGGCTGTTGAATAAAGCTTGTGCTTTTCCCGTCTCAGCATCAGTTTTGTATTGGCTGTGCGAATCTGATCGGAAAAAGAACCTCCCTGGCAGAGACAGGGGTCTTGGTCTGGGCTAGGACCCCAGCACGAGTGCAGTCAACCGATTCAGTAACAGATCCTCTCTCCCATGCTCAGTTACATTACCTTGCAGCTGAAAAAGTTCAAGTGCCTGCATTTCCAGTGCCTGCTCTTTTCACTCAATGCCATGGGGCTCAGCAAATGCTAGACTCCTAACGGGGTGTCTCCTCCACAGCTCCCTATTGGATCTGTGAAGATTCAAAGATGACAGTCATCTGGGAAGCTGTGCCCTGACATGTTTCCAGCTGCCTGACGCTATCTCTGTGAACAATCAGAGCCCTCCCTGAGACCTCAGAAAAACCTGTGCAGAGGTAGACTGCCCACAAAGGGCATTCATGCCTTCTAGTGCCTTAACGTAGAGGCTATTTTTAATCTTCTGGAAGGATGAGGAACAGGGATGGGGAAACCAGCTGCCCGTTCTACGTCTGTCCTCTTCTCCCCCAGAGAGTTCATATGAGGAGAGTTACCAAGATCTTGGTGCTCCTTCTTTAGAAGGCTGGTTCCTTCTCATTAACTCAGATTTCCTGGAGCCGGGTCCTATTATGGACTCCTCCTGACTTCATGGTCTGAGCAAACTGCAGGTGGTTTCTGCAAATGCATTTGACTTTGAATCTAGGGGCTACACTACATGGCCTTGAGATCACTTTCCCTCCTCGCAGGAGGGAAGAGCACATTAGTGACATGGCCAGGAACCAGGTAACTTGGGTGAGCTGGTCCTGGCTCTGAGGAAGTCTGACTACTGCAAGCAGGTCACTTGCATCCTGGCACCTTGGTTTGCTCATGTCAAACGCATGGCTTGATAGTTTTCTGAACCACAGTCACTCATCTCCACCTTCATATCTTTTGTCACACTTGTGTATTACCTATCTTATTATATACTTAATCTTTTTCTGAAAATTCATTAATCTTTATAACTTGGCTCCATGCTAAGCAATACATCCATGAAATCACATATTTACGGTGCTAGTTTTATTTTTTCGACTATGTGCTGAAACAAATATTTATTTTTAATCACACTCATCTGTATAATCCCTGAAACCATCCTGACTACCATACACGTGGACACCCCTTTGGAAACGCTGGATTAGAGCACCACTTCAGCTCCCAATGTCTTCACCCCTACTGTGAAATTCTAATAATCCCAAAAAGGAGAAGCAATTTCAGAAAAAAAAAGTATTATTCCCCAGCCAACAGCCAGCATGACCCTTCAAACAAAATTGCTGTGTTTTGACAGGTTTTCCTCTCCCATCACAGTTTACAGAACCCAACACTGACTCCAATTTCCTGAGCCTTTGAGGAGTCTACTGGGCCCTGGCCACTGCACTTCTCTTAGAGTTCCATGTGGTCACTGAAGGCCTCAGTCCCAAACTGCCCCAGGCCTGGCTCTGTGTCAGGTGGTGGGGTTGCTGTGGCCCAGAGGGAAATGGCCTTCCTTTCCCACCCCAAGTGACTGCAGGGTTGGCCTTTCATCCTAAGCAAGCGATCCCAAGGTTAGAGCAAGTCTTTGTTGGGTTGGCAGCCTCATCTGATGCCCTTCACACCCTCCGTGTTTCCTCGAACTCTTTGGACGACACATCGAGAAATTCACGGGGATCCTTGGCTTGGAACTCTCTTCTCTGGTAAGAAATTGGCAAGCGGGGGAAAGAAGAGCTGGGTAGCCAAGAGAGGGGCAACACAAGATGTTTCCCTGGTGAAAGAAGTCGTTCCTGACACCTGCACAGCGACACAAAAGCTGAACAAATCATCAGCCGAATCATCACGGTTGATCTTTCTCTTCCTTAGGGGTCCCCAAATCTGGCTGATCATCAGAATCATTTGAAGCGCTTTTAAAAATAAAGTAAAAATAAAGTTAAATGCCCTTACGCAGCAATTATACCCCTAGGTATTTGCCTATGATAAATGAAAACATATTTATAGCAGCTTTATACATAATAGCCAAAAACAATCCTAAAAGTCCTCTCAGTAGGTGAAGAGAGAAACAAATTGAGGTACAAACATATGGTGGATACTACTCAGCAATAAAAAGGAATGAACTGTTGATGTGATCCATGCAACAACATGGATGGATCTGGAAAACACTATGAGAAGCAAAAGAAACCAGATCCAAATAAGTGAATCCTGTATGATTCTGCTGATATTCCAGAATGGGCAAAACTCACCCATGGTGGCAGAAATCAGGACATTGGTGGTCTATGCAGGGTGGGGGTTGATTTAACTTTCTGGGGCCATGGACATGTTCTATATACATTTGTCAAAACTCATCCAATTATACTCTGAAGATCCGTGTAATTCGCTGTAGATAAATTTTACCTGAATTTCAAAACAAAACTAAAAAATATATCCTCTGACCCCATCCCATTCCTACTGAATCAGAATCTCCAGAGGCAGAATCTGGAAATTTATATTTTAAAAAACTCCCCAGGTGATTCTGCTACACAGCCAGATGTGGGAACCTGCGGCTCTAGAAGCTTTGGTTGACTCTCTCATTGTTTACCAGATTTGAGGAAGTTGTAGGCCTGTTACTAGAAAGAAAGACTAGCTATGATAATAGCTATTGCTCACGGAGCACTTATTATGTTCTCAAATTCTTCCAATAACCCAGCAAAGCAGGTGTCATTTTACAGATTAAAAAAAACTGAGAGCAAGAAACTTGCTCAAATCACACAGCTGATAAGTAGCAAAACCACTTAGCCCAAAGTCTTCCTTACCACAAGTACCTCATTCTTCCCATCATTCATTCATTCATTCATTCATTCAAACAATCAAAAACAAATAAGTATTGTGTACCTTCCCAGAGCCAGCCCACCTGCTGGGCATGATGTTGTACCAACCTCCCTGAGAAGTCTCTAAGGAGGAGTAATGCGTGAGCGAGATGGAGTCTGTAAGGCAGCATTTCCCTTTGCTTTGAAGAACTTGAGGAGGAAAAGGGATCCCAGGCCTCTTTTGATTTTAATTATTCAGGTGGTTTGGGGAAAGGCAGGAGGTTTATGGTTATATAAGCATTGCTAAAGGAAGCCTCTCTGTTGCTTACTTTGGGAACTTTCCAGAAGCTAACACCAATAGCAGGTCATGATAAAAATGGGTTCAAACCATTATCGGATTATGAATAATTCACAAGGTACCCCCTGTTACCCATTACATTTTGTTCTACATAATTGCCTTCTGGAAATCTGCTCCCAGTGAAGGGAATTGGGAGTATGCATGAAATTGAATATTTCTGCCTTTGACAAATAAATTTAAACAAAATTGTGAATTAGTTTCAGTCCACTGCCGCCTATCCCCTTTGAGTTGATAAGACTGGTCTTGTACCCCAGCAAAATAACTCAGCAAGGAGAAAAGGGTCTAGCTTCTTTGAAGGGGAAGTCAGCCCCAGCTCCTATTCATGGCAGGCAGTGTCCCAAGGGTTCTAAATATTGTGGAGGATTCAGGGTGGGATGGGGAGCTCTAGGTCTGGGGAGAATCAGAGCCAAACCACAAAATGAACTCTGGATGGTATGATGCAAAGATGGGAATGACCAGAATAATAAGAGTAATCTTTTCTAAAAAATTGAGATGTAATTCATCCTTTTAAAGTATACAAGTCACTGTACACCAGCCTCTGGCAACCATTAATCTACTTTCTATCTCTATAGATTTGCCTGTTCCAGACATTTCATATAGATGGAATCACATAACACGTGGCCTTTAGTGACAAGTTCCTTTAACTTAGCGTAATATTTCCAAAGTTCATCCATGTTGTAGCATGTATCAGTACTTCATTCCTTTTTATCACTGAATAATATTCCATTGTACAGATATGCTATATTTTGCTTATCCACTCATCACTTAATGGAAATTGGTTTGTTTCTCCTTTTTGGCTATTATGAACATGCTACTATGAACATTCACGTACAGGATTTCGTGCGAACTTATGTTTTCAATTCTCTTCGGTACATACGTAGGAGTAGAATTGCTGGGTCATAAGGTAACATATATTCAATTTTTTGAGGAAGTGTCAAAATGTTTTCCACTGTGGCTGCACCATTTTATGTTATTACCCCCAGCAGCATACAAGGGTTCTGCCCTTTTCTAGCACTACCTTTCTCTAGCAATACCCTTACTTTATCTTCCTGGTCAAAATGTTATCTATTCTGTGTACCAGTCACAGCTTATCTGAAAACCTAATCTACATTACTGGCTTCATGTGTCATCCCTCTGGACAACACATTCACAGTTTAAGAAAAGCTTCCCGGAGATACAATAATACATTATTCAGGACACGTCCAAATTCAAAACATCTGAAGCAGAAAGAGGATTTATTTGCTTATGTAGCTGGGAAGATAGCAGAGCAGCTTACAGACTCTAAGGGGGAGTTACAGGAACCAAAGCTTCAGCTTCACGGTGAATCAGTAAATCTCTCTCTTTCTCTCTCTCTCTCTCTCTCTCTCTGTTTCATCACCCCCACCTTTCTGAACCTCCCTTTTGTTTCTTTGGTTCCCTCTTTCCATGATACTCTCTCCATATCTCATCTCTGTAGCCTCATCTTGGCCTCATTCCACATCAGGTTCTTTCCATGTAGAAGAATGATGGCTGCCAGCAGTTCAGACTTACATCCTCCCAGCTTAGTAGCCCCCAGGGATAGTTTTAGATCTGGGGACAGGGACCCTCTCTCCCAGAATCGTGTGTCATGCCCATCTGGATCAATCATGTGTCTAGGAAAATGAAAGCTAATGTTCGGTCTACACTAGCCACCACACCTACATCTGTGGCCAGATCAGAAGAAGGGGCATAGGTGGACTAGGGTAGATGGTGAGAGGGACACGCTGAGCAGCCAAAAATAATCACTGCCAAAGACCTTAATCCAAAGGGGAGGAGCTAGTGTTAGAAATTTCTGACATCATGGACATTCCAAAATCATAGGCAAATAGAAGGCCATTTGGGGCAGGACAACAACCCCAGAGCTTATTCTGTCTGTGTCTGGAGCCAGCCCTGGTCTGGACAGTTTCCTGGGGTAACAGAGGACACTGAGTCCCTGGAAAGCCAACAGGAACTTTTCAAATTATAGGGCAACACATATCACCGCAGCACATGTGGGGACTGGAGCAGACCCACCACCTAACTTGATTACTGCCTCCTTAGCTATTTAATTCTGTTGCAGTTTTACTTTGTCCATATGAGTGGAACGGAATCTTTCTTAGAAAATGGAGGAACAACTTCAGTAAATGAAAGCATTTTCTACTTTACTCTCGGTGGGTTCCAAAATCTGAAAAGGACTCTCAAGGGACTTCCAAAACTTCTCAAATAAGGTTAAATGGCTATTAGGACCCACACATTCAAGAGACAAAATGAGCTGAATCCTTAGATGTTAGAATTGGAAGACCCTGTGGGGACCACCTAGTCCCCCCACTCGTTTTACACAGGGAGCAATTGAGCCCCAGGGATGGAAGAGGCCTGTCTGGTCGCACAGATAAGAAGTGGCAGAGCTACTACATCCAGATTTCCCAGTCCATCAACCCCATTCTTCTTGACCAGGCCTCTTCTTGTCTGTACTCTCCCTTATGAGCACAAACTTAAATTAAAAAAAAAAAAAAAAAAAGTAAATATGGCTCCAGATACACAGTAAGGGCATAAGAAAGAGGTGCTGAATGGTTGCAAAGACTTTCCAGTTTAGTTCACGCTTTGGGCATTGCAGGAACCCAACCTATGCCTGGGGGAGGATTTCTTGCTGAAATCAGCACTGCGGGTACCATAATCCAGCTGTGAGTCACAAACTGCACAGGAAGCATTTTAATGAGATTTTTTCTGAGTGAGAGAGGAGAGTCTTTACATGTGAGGAAGGGAAAGAGGTGCAGACAGTTTTGAAACTGCAATAAACAGCTGAAATCAACAGACTCCACCTGAGTACTCACCATGTATAATGCCCCGTGGGCAGAACAAAGACATTTCAGACACAATTCTCTCCTTGCACATTTACAGTCCAGGCTCCCAGGAGAGAAGACATGCTTCTGGGACGTGTTTTGGAGTGTGTGTGTGTGTGTGAGTGCTCTCACGCACATGAATTTGTAAGAGCTCTTAGTTCCTGTCTGTCTCAGAAGTTGCAAATATTTCTCTCCTGCTTTCATTTGTCTTTTAACTTGTTTTTCTCTTCTGAAGTATTTCATTTTCATACACGATCATATCCATCAATCATTTCTTTTGTGTTGCCTACGCTTTTGTGTCATGACTCAGTATCCTGCTCTACTTCAGTTTTCTTCTAATTTTTTTAAAATAAATGTATTTTAAATTTTGGCTGTGTTGGGTCTCTGTGGCTGCACACAGGCTTCCTCTAGTTGCGGTGAGGGGGGGCTACTCTTCTTCTCCCTTCACAGAGCAAATATCCCACATAAATGGATGGAGACCGATGGGGGTGACTGGGGATGTGGATTATCAGCAAGAACAATGCTCTGCTAGCCCCATCCCTTTTTCTAGACCTAACCTGAGAGCATGTCTGGTCTCTCTAACTCACCTAGTTAGCACTTGGCTTCTCACAGATATAGCTTTCCCATCCTTGTTCCAAATATCTCCTCCTTGGGAACCCAACAGCTCTCCCTCTGCCCCAGAGGAACGAGACCTGCCTGTGCTTTTTTTTTTTTTTTTTTTTTTAATGAGGCTACTGGATGTTTTCTGAGGGGTGAGGTCTCCTGATTTAAATATTTCTCTCAGGGCTTTTTTTTTTTTTTTTAATATTTATTTATTTATTATTTACTTGGTTGTGCCGGGTCTTAGCTGCCACAGTCAGGCTCCTTAGTTGCGGCTCACTGGCTCCTTAGTTGCAGCAGGCAAACTCATAGTTGCAGCACGCATGTGGGATTTAGTTCCCAGACAAGGGATTGAACCCGGGCCCCCTGCATTGGGAGCGCAGAGTCCTAACCACTGCGCCACCAGGGAAGTCCCAACCTGCCTATGCTTTTGCATTATAGATGACCTAGTATTCTTAGGGAAGCAGTGCCTTCTGCACTTTAGATCTAGGAAGGAGTGAGTCTGTGTTCTAGAGAGGATTCTTTTCCCTCTCACCTTCAAACTGGCATTCACCAGTAAGAGGTTTTTGTCGTCAAGGGTGGGGAGGGGGACAATCTAGCAGCCTTCAAATCACACATCTCAGTCTTTTAACAAGCAACTCCATGGTTAGAAAAATTTTAAGGACATAGCAAAGATTTAATGGCAAGGGTGTGCATTATTTTTTTTAATTGAAATATAGTTGATTTACAGTATTGTGTTAGTTTCAGGTCCACAGCATAGTGATTCATTTTTGCTGTTGTTGTTGTTTTGCAGATTATATTGCATTATAGGTTATTTACAAGATATTGGGTATAATTTCCTGTGCTATACAGCAGGGGTCCCCAACCCCTGGACCACGGAGCGGTAGCAGTTTGTGGTCTGTTAGGAACCGGACTTCACAACAGGAGGTGAGTGGCAGGCAAGAGAGTGAAGCTTCATCTGCCGCTCCCCACCGCTCCCCGTCGCTCACATTACCACCTGAACCATCCCCCCACCCCATCCATGGAAAGATTGTCTTCCACGAAACCCATCCCTGGTGCCAAAAAGGTTGGGGACCGCTGCTATACAGTAAATCCTTGTTGCTTATCTATTTTATGTACAGTAGTTTTTATCTGTTAATCCCATACTAATAATTTGTCCCACCCCAACCCCCCTCTTCCCTTCGGTAACTATAAGTTTGCTTTCTATGTCTGTGACTCTGTTTCTGTTTCGTATGTAGATTCATTTGGACATAGATCTATTTTTTAGATTCCACATGTAAGTGATATTATATAGTATTTGTCTTTCTCTGTCTGACTTATTTCACCAAGCATAGTATTCTCTAGGTCAAGGATGCCCATTATAACATAGTTTATAATAGTGAAAAATTGGCAAGAGCCTAAAGGCTCAAGAGTAAGGGGATTCACACACCTATGGTTTAATCTTCAACAAAGGAGGCAAGAATATACAATGGGGAAGAGACAGTCTTCTCAGCAAGTGGTGTTGGGAAAGCTGAACAGATGCATGCAAATCAATGAAGTTAGAACACACCCTCACACCGTACACAAAAATAAACTCCAAATGGCTTAAAGACTTAACTATAAGACATAACAACATAAAACTCCTAGAAAAGAACATAGGCAAAACATTCTCTGACATAAATCATACCAATGTTTTCTTAGGTCAGTCTCCCAAGGCAATAGAAATAAAAGCAAAAAAAACCAAATGGGACCTAATAAAACTTTATAAGCTTTTGCATAGCAAAGGAAACCATAAATAAAGTGAAAAGACAACCCATAGAATGGGAGAAAATACTTGCAAACGATGCGACCGACAAGGGTTTAATTTCCAAAATATACAAACAGCTCATACACTCAATGACAAAAAAACAAACAACCCAATCGAAAAATGGGCAGAAGACCTAAATAGACATTTCTGCAAAGACATACAGATGGCCAATAGACATATGAAAAGATGTTCATCATTGCTAATTATTAGAGAAATGCAAATTAAAACTACAATGAGTTACCACCTCACACCGGTCAGAACGGCCATCATTAAAAAGTCTACAAATAACAAATGCTGGAGAGGGTGTGGAGAAAAGGGAACCCTCCTACCCTGTTGGTGGGAATGTAAGTTGGTGCAGTCACTATGGAAAACAGTATGGTGGTTCCTCAAAAAACTAAAAACAGAGCTGCCATATGATCCAGCAATCCCATTCCTGGACATACATCCGGAGAAAATATACATGCACCCCTGTGTTCATAGCAGCACTATTTACAATAGCCAAGACAAGGAAACAACCTAAATGTCCATCGCCAGAGGAATGGATAAAGAAGATGTGGCACATATATACAATGGAATACTACTCAGCCATTAAAAGAACAAAGTAATGCCATTTGCAGCAACATAGATTGCAACTAGAGATTATCATACTAAGTGAAGTCAGAAAGAGAAAGACAAATCCATAGGATATTACTTATATGTGGAATCTAAAATACAACACAAATGAACATATCTATGAAACAGAAACAGACTCACAGACATAGAGAACAGACTTGTGGTTGCCAAGGTGGTAGTGGAGGGGGAGGCTGGGGAAGGGAAGGATTGTGAGCTTGGGATTAGCAGATGCAAACTATTATATATAGGATGGATAAACGATAAAGTCCTACTGTATAGCACAGGGGACTATATTCAATATCCTGTGATAAACCATAATGGAAAAGAATATGAAATAGAATACATATATATGTATAACTGAAGCACTTTGCTGTACAGCAGAAACGAACACAACATTGTAAATCAGCTATACCTCAATTTTTAAAAAAAAAAGAATATGGGGATTTATTAAATTATGGCACATCCATAAAATAGAACATTATTTACCTTGTAAAACTATGCCGTAGATGAATACTCATAGACATGGACAGATGGGTACAGTACAATAAACTGTTAGAAAAAAATATAATTGTAGTATGATGCCATTTTTGCCAGTATACATACAGATAAATGTACAGATGGATATATGTATTTCAAGTGTTAACAGCAGTTGACTTGAAATGGTGGGTATGTTTATTATCTTCATTTTGCCTAAGTGTAGGTTCTACATATCTTCTAGGGGTTACCTTTAGAGATGGTATTGAAGAAAAAGGAACATGAGGCAGATGTCTGGTGTGCTGGGAATGTTCTAAATCAGTGCTATCCAAAAGAAATATAATGTAAGCTGCATATGTAAATTAAAATTTACAGGTGAAATTAATTTTAAGGATATATTTGTATTTAATATAATATATCCAAAATATTGTCATTTGGGTATTTAATTACTATAAACAAACCACCAATGACATATGTTCCCTTTTATTGTACTAAGTTGTTGGAAGTATATTTTACACTCACAGCACATCTCAATTCCAACTAGCCAGACTTGAACTGCTTAGTAGACAGAGTGGCTAGTACTTACTGTATCGAATAGTGCAAGACTGTATCTTGATTTGAGCGGTGTCTTCATGGATATTTATATAAAAATTCATCATGCTGTACATTTAAGATATAAGCGTTGGGGACTTCCCCAGTGGTGCAGTGGTTAAGAATCCGCCTGCCAATGCAGGGGAGCCGGGTTCCAGCCCTCGTACGGGAAGATCCCACATGCCGCGGAGCAACTAAGCCCGTGAGCCACAACTACTGAGCCTGCGCTCTAGAGCCCGCTCTAGAACCATGACTGCTGAAGCCCGCACGCCTAGAGCCCATGCTCCGCAACAAGAAAAGCCACCGCAATGAGAAGCCTGCGCACCGCAACGAAGAGTAGCCTCCCTCGCCACAACTAGAGAAAGCCCGCGCGCAGCAACAAAGAGCCAACGCAGCCAAAAATAAATAAAATAAAGACTTGACCTTTAAAAAAATAATCTTAAAAAAAAAGGTATAGGGCTTCTCTGGTGGTGCAGTGGTTGAGAATCTGCCTGCCAATGCAGGGGACACAGGTTCGAGCCCTGATCTGGGAAGGTCCCACATGTCGCGGAGCAGCTGGGCCCGTGAGCCACAACTACTGAGCCTGCGCGTCTGGAGCCTGTGCTCCGCAACAAGAGAGGCCGCGACAGTGAGAGGCCTGCGCACCGCGATGAAGAGTGGCCCCCGCTGGCCGCAACTAGAGAAAATCCTCGCACAGAAACGAAGACCCAACACAGCCAAAAATAAATAAATAAATAAATAAAAATTTTAAAAATGTATAAGCGTTGTATCAATACTTCAATAAAATAAATTTTAAAAAATTTAAATGAACCTTTAAAAAAGAGGGTTAGGAGACATATCAAGCAAAGAAAAGCAGCCTCGAGACTCAGCAGAGCTGAGCATTCCTCTCTGGGACCGAGGACACCATTCAGAGTTCCAGGGGCAACCCCCTCAAGTCAGCTGATTTGCCCACACAACAGAGGCTCAGCCCAGGGCCAGGCAGAGCAGGGCGAATCAGCTCCACTAAGAGAAGGAAGAACAGAGACTTGGGGGGAATGCCCTAATGCTAGTAGGAGTGTGGAGTGAGTCTAAAGGTTTACACACAGCACCTTCTAGCTGCCTTTACCCCCAGAGATGAAGAGAATGTTCTGGGACTCATGTAGAGAAGAGGCGGGTGAGATCCCAACCCACTGGCCAGGAAGGCTCCCACGGCCACAGCTGACCCGTGCTCCATGCAAGCCTGAGAGAATCTACCTCCATTCTGCTCTGAGCACTGCAGGTTAGGTCAGTGTTCCTGAGGTAGGGTACATGCACCCGATAATTTTAGTGGTATGTCAGAAAATTTTTTTAATTGTTATGTATTTATTTAAAATTGTGTGTAAGTACACGCGTGTATAATGGAACATAAAATCCATAACTTCATAGATAACAATTGGTTAGGGTAATGCTAAAGTTAAAAAAATGACCATAGGGAGTCCCCTGGTGGTCCAGCGGTTAGGACTCTGCGCTTCCACTGCAGGGGGCCCGGGTTCGATCCCTGGTCAGGGAACTGAGATCCCACAAGCTGCATAGAGCAGCCAAGAAATAAAATAATAAAATAAAATAAAATAAATGAATAAAATAAAAGGTGACTGTAAATAAAAATATTAAGCATGTAACAACACAGATGGTACATGGATATAGCAGCAACAGCAACAAATTATAAAGTGGTAGGCAAATCTTTGAATTTTTGATAAACCACTGTTCCCTCCATGAAATGATCCTGGAGACCCAGGCTTTTTGGGGTGGGGCAGTGGGAGGTACTTAAGGGACTGGTCTATGCAGGTGAATCAGGAAGAAAAGAAAAGCAACAGTTAGTTCAGAATCTCTTCAAGAGGCATCAGAAATTGGCTGGTTGGAAGTCAAGAGACCATTTGGTAGAAAAAGCAAGACCTTGAAGGAAACACAGTGCAGGTTTCTCCAAAGGGACTTAAATTGCGGTCACAGTAGAGATTCTTCTTCTTTGTTCCCCTGGGGCAAAGGGGAAAGGCCCCCACTCCTCACCCAGGCGGCATCCCAGAGCCATGCACTCCTGGGTCAGCAGATCTCCCAAGGGGGCACTTCCTGTCTGTGGGGTTCACAGGCAAGTGGCTGCCTGCAGGGCTGACCAAGGGCCGGGACAGCTGCCAGGATGAAGGACTGACAGAGAGGAAAGCCGTGGGGAAGTGCACATCTGTGAATATTGAATTTGTTGAACAAAAAAAGATAATGGACCAGTTCCCTAACTCCGGGTGGTGCTCTCTTTCTTAGGTCTATGAGTAGATCTGTTTTGGGAATTTGTCTTTCCTATCAATATCCCCAAAGTCCTTTCTTTCTTTCCTTTTTACCTGTTTCTGACCAGAATGCTTCCCAACTTGGATAGAACTACCTTTGGACGCCAGAGTCCAAAAGAGTCAGGGTCCTGCCAGCAAAGCAGGAAGTAAGGGCTTTGTCTGCCCTTGAGTTCCTGGGGGCCACAGGGCCCACTGAAGAGAAGCCACACACACACCCATTCAGCAAGCATGTGGGTTTCCCACTATTTCTTTTGGGTCCTTTGAGCCTAAAGCCTGTGTGTGGCACCTGTGGAGCAGACACAAAGATTTCACCATCTTGTTCTTAATGTACTCAGTCCATCTGGGAGTAGAGAGGAGCAAAAGCATTAAAAAGGTAGAAGGAAGCCAAGAAGGAGGGATGCCTAGGAGTGCACTGAGGAAGAAACAAGTCAGGCTCACAGAACGGGGTGGGGGGTGAATTATAACCCTCCTCAGAGCTCCCAGCCATATGGATGGGCCCATGATGGTAATAATTGTTTCTATTTATGGACAGCTGACAACGTGCCAGGACTGTGCTGAGCTCTCTCCATGTGTTACCCCACTTAGCAGAGTGGCTGACAGCACAGGCTCTGGAGTTATTCAGTTAGCACATTTTATTAAGAGCCCACTATGTGCCAGGTGCTGTTCTAGGTACTGGAGAAACAGCAGTGCCAACTCCAAGTCCCTACTCTAAGAAGTTACCTAAGCCAGAGGCTTCACTTCGACCAGATTTGGGTTTTAAGCCTACCTTTCACTAGATGATCGACCAGTAGCCCCTGTGGGCCTTAGTCTCTCCAGCTATGAAATATAAAAAGAATTTACCTTAAAGGTTTGTGTGAGGATTAAATGAAACAAAACGTGTCAAGTTCTTAGAGCAGTGCACAAGACCCAGTAAAGGCTCAATAAATACTGGCCGTTATTTGTAATGCTTCAGGTAGGTACCCTTATTGTCCCCATTCTTTTTTTTTTTTTTTGCTGTGGTGGTGAAATATACATAACATAAAATTGATCATTTTTACCATTTTAGAGTATATAGTTCAATGGCATTAAGTACATTCACGTTGGTGGGCAACCATCACCACCATCCATATCCAGAATTTTTTCCACCTTCCCAAACTGAAATTTCATACCCATTAAAAGTAACTCCCCATTTCTCCCTTCCTCTGGTCCCTGGCAACCACCATACTACTTTCTATGAATTTAACTACTGTTAAGTACCTAATATAAATGGAATCATACAATATTTATCCTTTTGTGGCTGGTTTATTTCACTTAGCATAATATCCTCAAGGATCATACATGTTGTAGCATGTGTCAGAATTTCCTTCCTTTTTTTTTTTCTATTTCTATTTTTTCAAACATCTTTATTGGAGTATAACTGCTTTACATTGTTGTGTTAGTTTCTGCTGTATAACAAAGTGAATCACCTATACATATACACATATCCCCATATCCCCTCCCTCTTGCCTCTCCCTCCCACCCTACCTATCCCACCCCTCTAGGTGGTCACAAAGCACTGAGCTGATCTCCCTGTGCTATGTGGCTGCTTCCCACTAGCTATCTATTTTACATTTGGTAGTGTGGTAGTGTATGTATGTCAATGGCACTCTCTCACTTCGTCCCAGCTTACCCTTCCCCCTCACCGAGTCCTCAAATCCATTGTCTGCGTCTTTATTCCTGTCCTGCTCCCAGGTTCTTCATGACCTTTTTTTTTTTTTTTTTTAAGATTCCATATATATGTGTTAGCACACGGTATTTATTTTTCTCTTTCTGACTTACTTCACTCTGTATGACAGACTCTAGGTCCATCCACCTCACTACAAATAACTCAATTTCATTTCCTTTTATGGCTGAGTAATATTCCATTGTATATATGTGCCACATCTTCTTTATCCATTCATCTGTCAGTGGACACTTAGGTTGCTTCCATGTCCTGGTTATTGTAAATAGTGCTGCAATGAACATTGTGGTACATGATTCTTTTTGAATTATGGTTTTCTCAGGGTATATGCCCAGTAGTGGGATTGCTGGGTCAGATGGTAGTTCTATTTTTCATTTTTTAAGGAACCTCCATACTGTTCTCCATAGTGGCTGTAACAATTTACATTCCCACCAACAGTGCAAGAGGGTTCCCTTTTCTCCACACCCTCTCCAGCATTTATTGTTTGTAGATTTTTTGATGATGGCCATTCTGACTGGTGTGGGGTGATACCTCATTGTAGTTTTGATTTGCATTTCTCTAATGATTATTGATGTTGAGCATCCTTTCATGTGTTTGTTGGCAACCTGCATATCTTCTTTGGAGAAATGTCTATTTAGGTCTTCTGCCCATTTTTGGATTGGGTTGTTTGTTTTTTTGATATTGAGCTGCATGAGTTGCTTGTGTATTTTGAAGATTAATCCTTTGTCAGTTGCTTCATTTGCAAATATTTTCTCCCATTCTGAGGGTTGTCTTTTCGTCTTGCTTATGGTTTCCTTTGCTGTGCAAAAGCTTTTAAGTTTCATTATGTCCCATTTATTTATTTTCGTTATTTCCATTTCTCTAGGAGGTTGGTCAAAAAGGATCTTGCTGTGATTTATGTCACAGAGTGTTCTGCCTATATTTTCCTCGAAGACTTTTATGGTGTCTGGCCTTACATTTAGGTCTTTAATCTATTTTGAGTTTATTTTTGTGTATGGTGTTAGGGAGTGTTCTAATTTCATTCTTTTACATGTAGCTGTCCAGTTTTCCCAGCACCACTTATTGAAGAGGCTGTCTTTTCTCCATTGTATACTCTTGCCTCCTTTATCAAAGATAAGGTGACCATATGTGCATGGGTTTATCTCTTGGCTTTCTATCCTGTTCCATTGATCTATGTTTCTGTTTTTGTGCCAGTACCATACTGTATTGATTACTGTAGCTTTGTAGTATAAAGTCAGGGAGCCTGATTCCTCCAGCTCCGTGTTTCTTTCTCAAGATTGCTTTGGCTATTCGGGGTCTTTTGTGTTTCCATACAAATTGTGAAATTTTTTTGTTCTAGTTCTGTGAAAAATGCCATTGGTAGTTTGATAGGGATTGCGCTGACTGCTTTGGGTAGTACAATCATTTTCACAATGCTGATTCTTCCAATCCAAGAACATGGTATATCTCTCCATCTGTTTCTATTATCTTTAATTTCTTTCATCAGCGTCCTATAGTTTTCTGCATACAGGTCTTTTTCTCCTTAGGTAGGTTTATTCCTAGCTGTTTTATTCTTCTTGTTGCAATGGTAAATGGGAGTGTTTCCTTAATTTCTTTTTCAGATTTTTCATCATTAGTGTACAGAAATGCAAGAGATTTCTGTGCATTAATTTTGTATCCTGCTACTTTACCAAATTCATTGATTAGCTCTAGTAGTTTTCTGGTAGTATCTTTAGGATTTTCTATGTATAACATCATGTCATCTGCAAACACTGACAATTTTATTTCTTCTTTTCCAATTTGGATTCCTTTTATTTCTTTTTTGTCTCTGATTGCTGTGGCTAAAACTTCCAAAACTATGTTGAATAAGAGTGGTGTGAGTGGACAACCTTGTCTTGTTCCTGATCTTAGTGGAAATGATTTCAGTTTTTCACCATTGAGAATGATGTTGGCTGTGGGTTTGTCATATATGGCCTTTATTATGTTGAGGTAAGTTCCCTCTATGCACACTTTCTGGAGGGTTTTTTATCATAAATGGGTGTTGAATTTTGTCAAAAGCTTTCTCTGCATCTATTGAGATGATCATATGGTTTTTCTCCTTCAATTTGTTAATAGGGTTTATCACATTGATTGATTTGCATATATTGAAGAGTCCTTGCATTCCTGGGATAAACTCCACTTGATCATGGTGTATGATCCTTTTAATGTGCTGTTGGATTCTGTTTGCTAGTATTTTGTTGAGGATTTTTGCATCTATGTTCATCAGTGATATTGGCCTGTAGTTTTTTTTGTGTGTGACCTCTTTGTCTGGTTTTGTTATCAGGGTGATGGTGGCCTCGTAGAATGAATTTGGGAGTGTTCCTCCCTCTGCTATATTTTGGAAGAGTTTGAGAAGCATAGGTGTTAGCTCTTCTCTAAATGTTTGATAGAATTCAACTGTGAAGCCATTTGGTCCTGGGCTTTTGTTTGTTGGAAGATTTTTAATCACAGTTTCAATTTCAATGCTTGTGATTGGTCTGTTCATATTTTCTGTTTCTTCCTGATTCAGTCTTGGAAGGTTGTGCTTTTCTAAGCATTTGTCCATTTCTTCCAGGTTGTCCATTTTATTGGCATATAGTGCTTGTAGTAATCTCTCACGATCCTTTGTATTTCTGCAGGGTCAGTTGTTACCTCTCCTTTTTCATTTCTAATTCTATTGATTTGAGTCTTCTCCCTTTTTTTCTTGAGGAGTCTGGCTAATGGTTTATCAATTTTGTTTATCTTCTCAAAGAACCAGCTTTTACTTTTATTGATCTTTGCTATCGTTTCTTTCATTTCTTTTTCATTTATTTCTGATACGATCTTTATGATTTCTTTCCTTCTGCTAACTTTGGGGTTTTTTTGTTCTTCTTTCTCTAATTGCTCTAGGTGTAAGGTTAGGTTGTTTATTTGAGATTTTTCTTGTTTCTTGAGGTAGGATTGTATTGCTATAAACTTCCCTCTTAGAACTGCTTTTGCTGCATCCCATAGGTTTTGGGTTGTCGTGTTTTCATTGTCTTTTGTTTCCAGGTATTTTTTGATTTCCTCTTTGATTTCTTCCGTGATCTCTTGGTTATTTAGTAGTGTATTGTTTAGCCTCCATGTGTTGGTAATTTTTACAGTTTTTTTCCTGTAATTGATATCTAGTCTCATAGCACTGGGGTAGGAAAAGATACTTGATATGATTTCAATTTTCTTAAATTTACCAAGGCTTGATTTGTGACCCAAGGTATGATCTATCCTGGAGAATGTTACACGAGCACTTGAGAAGAAAGTGTATTCTGTTGTTTTTGGATGGAATGTCCTATAAATATCAATTAAGTCCATCTCGTTTAATGTGCCATTTAAAGCTTGTGTTTCCTTATTTATTTTCATTTTGGTTGATCTGTCCATTGGTGAAAGTGGGATGTTAAAGTCTCCTACTATGATTGTGTTACTGTCGATTTTCCCTTTTATGGCTGTTAGCATTTGCCTTATGGATTGAGGTGCTCCTATGTTGGGGTCATAAATGTTTATAATTGTTATATCTTCTTCTTGGATTGATCCCTTGATCATTATGTAGTGTCCTTCTTTGTCTCTTGTAATAGTCTTTAAAGTGTATTTTGTCTGATATGAGAATTGCTACTCCAGCTTTCTTTTGATTTCCATTTGCATGGAATATCTTTTTCCATCCCCTCACTTCCAGTCTGTATGTGTCCCTAGGTCTGAAATGCGTCTCTTGTAGACAGCATATGTACAGGTTTTGTTTTTGTATCCATTCAGCCAATCTTTGTCTTCTGGTTGGAGCACTTAATCCATTTACATTTAAGGTAATTATCAATATGTATATTCCTGTTATCATTTTCTTAATTGTTTTGGGTTTGTTATTGTAGGTCTTTTCCTTCTCTTGTGTTTCCTGCCTAGAGAAGTTCCTTTAGCATTTGTTGTAAAGCTGGTTTGGTGGTGATGAATTCTCTTAGCTTTTGCTTGTCTGTAAAGGTTTTAATTTCTCTGTCGAACCTGAATGAAATCCTTGCTGGGTAGAGTAATCTTGGTTGTAGGTTTTTCCCTTTCATCACTTTAAATATGTCCTACCACTCCCTTCTGGCTTGCAGAGTTTCTGCTGAAAGATCAGCTGTTAACCTTATGGGGATTCCCTTGTTGTTGTTTTTCTTACCTTGTATGTTATTTGTTGCTTTTCCCTTGCTGCTTTTAATATTTTTTCTTTATATTTAATTTTTGATTGTTTGATTAATATGTTTTGGCATGTTTCTCCTTGGATTTATCCTGTATGGGACTCTCTGAGCTTCCTGGACTTGATTGACTATTTCCTTTCCCATATTAGGGAAGTTTTCAACTATAATCTCTTCAAATATTTTCTCAGTCCCTTCTTTTTTTTTTCTCTTCTTCTTCTAGGATCCCTATCATTTGAATGTTGTTGTGCTTAATGTTGTCCCAGAGGTCTCTGAGACTGTCCTCAATTCTTTTCATTCTTTTCTCTTTACTCTGCTCTGCAGTAGTTATTTCCACTATTTTATCTTCCAGGTCACTTATCCGTTCTTCTGCCTCAGTTATTCTACTATTGATTCTGTCTAGAGAATTTTAAATTTCATTTATTGTGCTGTTCATCATTGTTTGTTTGCTCTTTAGTTCTTCGAGGTCCTTGTTAAACGTTTCTTGTATTTTTTCCATTCTATTTCCAAGATTTTGGATCATCTTTACTATCATTATTCTGAACTCCTTTTCAGGTAGACTGCCTGTTTCCTCTTCATTTGTTTGGCCTGGTGGGTTTTTACCTTGCTCCTTCATCTGCTGTGTGTTTCTCTGTCTTCTCATTTTGCTTAACTTATTGTGTTTGGGGTCTCCTTTTCACAGGTTGCAGGTTCATAGTTCCTGTTGTTTTTGGTGTCTGCCCCAGTGGGTAAGGTTGGTTCAGTGGGTCATGTAGGCTTGCTGGTGGAGGGGACTGGTGCCTGTGTTCTGGTGGATGAAGCTGGATCTTGTCTTTCTGGTGGGCAGGACTGTGTCCAGTGGTGTATTTTGGGATGTCTGAGAACTTATTATGATTTTAGGCAGCCTCTCTGCTAACGGGTGGGGTTGTGTTCCTGTCTTGCTAGTTGTTTGGCATGGGGTGTCCAGCACTGGAGCTTGCTGGTCATTGAGTGCAGCTGGGTCTTAGCGTTGAGACAGAGATCTGTGGCAGAGCTCTCACCGACTGACATTACGCTGGGTCAGGAGGTCTCTGGTGGTCCAATGTCCTGAACTCAGCTCTCCCACCTCAGAGGCTCAGGCCTGACACCTGGCCGGAGCACCAAGACCATGTCAGCCACACAGCCAGGTACGTGGGGAGTTTCTTGCCTATTGGGAAGTCTGAGGTCTTCTGCCAATGTTCAGTAGGTGTTCTGTAGGAGCTGTTCCACATGTAGATGTATTTTTGATGTATTTGTGGGGAGGCAGGTTATCTCCACATCTTACTCCTCTGCCATCTTGAATGTCCTCTTCCTCCTTCCTTTTTAAGGTTGAATAATATGCCATTATATGTATATACCATATTTTGTTTATCCATGGACACTTGGGTAGTTTCTACCTTTTGACCATTGTGAATAATGCTGCTATGAACATGGGTGAACAACTATCATTTCAAATCCTTGCGTTTGGATATACACCCAGAAGTGGAATTGCTAGTTCATACAGTAATTCCATTTTTTATTTTTTGAGGAGCTGCCATACTGCATTTCCACAGCAATGCACCATTTTACATTCCCACCACGAGAGTTCTAATTTCTCCACATCCTCGCCAACACTTATTATCAGTTTTCTTTTTTTTATAATAGCCATCCTAATGGGTGTGAAGTGGTATCTCATTGTAGTATTTATTTATTTACTTACTTATTTATTTAGCTGCACTGGGTCTTAGTTGCAGCACACAGGGTCTTCATTGTGGCATGTAGGCTCTTTGGTTGCAGCATGCGGGCTCTTAGTTGTGGCACGCAGGATCTAGTTTCCTGACCAGGGATTGAAGCCGGGGCCCCTGCATTGGGAGCACAGAGTCTTAACCACTGGACCACCAGAGAAGTCCCCTCATTGTGGTTTTGATTTGCATTTTCCTACTGGTCAGTGATGTTGAACATCTTTTCAGGTGCTTCTTGTCTATTTGCATACCTTCCTTGGAGAAATGTGTATCTAAGTCATCTCTGAATCTGAGCTGTTTGTGTTGTTGTTGAGTACAGCAAGGTGTTTTACATGAGTTTAGTCCTTTCTTCCCACAATGCTCCCAGAGCCTCCTCTTTATTTATTTATTTATTTATTTATGGCTGTGTTGCGTCTTCGTTTCTGTGCGAGGGCTTTCTGTAGTTGTGGCAAGCGGGGGTCACTCCTCATCGCGGTGCGCGGGCCTCTCACTACCACGGCCTCTCTTGTTGAGGTGCACAGGCTCCAGACGCGCAGGCTCAGTAATTGTGGCTCACAGGCCCAGTTGCTCTGTGGCACGTGGGATCTTTCCAGACCTTCCCAGACCAGGGCTCAAACCCGTGTCCCCTGCATTGGCAGGCAGATTCTCAACCACTGCGCCCCCAGGGAAGCCCCAGAGCCTCCTCCTAATGCCCCCGCCAGGCACAGACTCAGGCCCCGCCTCCTCTGCTGGCCTCCCAAGGCACCTCAGCCTGATAAATGAAACCTGCAACAGCAGCTAGACAAGAAATAACCAAATGCAGAAAGGAGGGAGGGGAAGGCCAACTAAGAGGATAAACAAATAGCCTCCAATTCTCTCAATCCGGTGCTTACTAAATTGGGCACAAAATATCAGTGCCTCAGATCCAAACGTGAAGTGATTCATATGAATTTCACCTTTGAACTTCACAAAGGGAATGTGTCTTTGCACATTCTAGGAGCATCCTCCCTGCATCCCCTCACAGTGGAATGGCAGCAGCAAGGAGCAGAAGACATAAGAAAAAGAGGGGCCTGGAAGGATGGTAGGTCCTGTGCAAGCAGCCTTTGGGGAGCAGAAACGTGTCTGGGGGAAGAAGCAGGAAGAGTGATTGCTCCCCCAGCACATTCTCCAGAGGTGGAATTTTAGAACAATAGTGTAATAAATAAGTTGCTGTTAAAAAGGCAATTGCAGCCATGATGAAAAGTTGTGTAGGGAAGACACATGAGAGCAAAATCAGGAGACCTCCTAAAATGGCAGCCATCCATGAGCCACTTTTTAAGCATACTTGCTCCTCTGACAGTGACCCCAGCCCCATCCCAGGTTCCTTCCCCTAGACATTAGAATAAGACTATAGCTCTTCACCAGGAAACACTACACGCAGGTTCCCAGGCGCCATCTCTGGAGATGTGCCCTCAGTGGGTCTGGGGCAGGGCCTGGGAACCTGAATTTTGGCCCCGCTGCCCACGATGACGGCAATGCTAATGGCTAGAGCCCATACCTCGAACCCCGCTGGCTACTCTCAGTGGCAGAGACTCCCCTGGGCTGTCCCCAGTCTGTGAGACAGCCACCATAGTCTCTATTCCCCCTTTCCCTTCCCCAATACTGGGAATGATTCCTGAGATGATAAACAGAAAAATTAGGGGTCAATGACTTATTACCCCAAGACAACAGGATTCTTCCCTCCCCAAAAGAATTTGCTAAGGGATGCTTTCACTTTTCAGGTGCTTGCTCTTAGGTGTTCGTTTGCCAGATTAAGAGTGTGAGAAGTTTGGCAGATGGCATTCAAGGGAGAGGTGGAGAGCATTTAAGATCCATGGCAAACTGAACATCACTGAGCAACGAAGATAAAATGAGAATCACAATCTAAAGTTACAGAGAGATAGGATTTGGTTTTTATACTTGTCAAGAACACACCCATTTGTAACCATAATAATAATGGCTCATGAGCCAGGCCCTGTGCCAAGTGTTTTATTCATTAATTCATTTAAAAATATATTTACATAAGCAAACGTGTACAAAAATATAAACAGAGGCTGTATTTACAGATGGTTGCAAGTCAGTCAAGCAGTATAGCCTTCTGTTTTAGCACTTGAGTTCTAGACAGCCTCAGGTTCCAGTCCTGGCTCTGACCTTCATTAACTGTGTGACCTTAGCAAGAAGGATAT
The DNA here is from genome assembly GCF_963455315.2 of Globicephala melas. Taxonomy (NCBI): domain Eukaryota; kingdom Metazoa; phylum Chordata; class Mammalia; order Artiodactyla; family Delphinidae; genus Globicephala; species Globicephala melas. The sequence continues at coordinate 118,288,938 of NC_083316.1, read as the reverse complement.
CCAGACCTCAGTGTGCTCATCTGAGAAATAAGGCAGCACGTACCTCACAGGACTGTTCATCTGATTAAAGGAGATGATACATGCAAAGCTCTCAGCACAGCCCCCGGCATGTGGTAGAACAGCTTATGAGTGTTTCTAATGGTTGTTATTATCATTGTTTCTGCCAGAGTAGAGTTTGAGTCCCCCATCCTAAAGCAGGGCAAGAGGTGGGTCTAAAGCCACTTCTGACTTCACACACTCCCACCAAGATAGAGAAAATCCAGGGGATGCTTTCAGGCTAGTGCAGTTGCCGAGGTGGTACCAGAGCCAGAAACAACCTGCCACCAGCATTCATGCTGGATAACTCCTCCTGCACACACAGTATGTCCTAGAAACTGCAGAGATCTGTAAGATAGATGGGAGGCCACTCTAAGAATTAAATGAGTTAGTAGAGAGCCTAGCACACAGCAAATATTCCATCATTATTAGGCATTGTTATTATCTATCATTTTGTAAGGTATCTGCTAGAGTGTCTCTAAAAACATGACTTCATTAATAATAATTCACATTAATTGAGTATTACTCCAAGAGCCATCTCTTGGGTCTGCATGCTCAATGCCTTCACCTTTTCCTGATGACAGCATCTCATTTACCTCTGGGGACCTTCCTCCCTCCATCACAGTCCTCTATTCCTGACAGTCAGTAATAAATCGTTCCAGCCTAACCAGCCAGAGGTGACCAAGGACAAGCCTGTGGTCTGCTGGAATCAGATTTCTTGGCTCCAAGCAGTGAGGTGGGGCACCCCAGAGGACCCACAGAAGGATGGCAGCTCTTTTGTAAGTTTTGGGTTCCAGCTCAAGGATTCCAAGGAGGGTCAAAGGGAAGTGGGAATCAGTTCTGGACTGGTTGCTGTTTTGGACTCAGGATTGAGAAAAGCAGAGATTAACTAGGGATGGAGTGCTGTCATGAGGTGAGGCCACAGAGCAGTTGGTTATCTGCAGTAAGAGATGAGAATAGCAAACCAGGCTTTTGCTTTTGTCTTTTGTCAAAAGTCAGAAAGCAGCAGTCACCCAAAGAGAGGTCCCTGTGGCATTTCACAGCTGCTGCCTGACTGTGGGAGAAACACAAAGCTGTGGCTTTGCAGCTGGCTTTATCTCCTCTGTCCTCCCAGCCGGCTTTTTTTCTTTTTCAGTCCAAGCTGATTTTCAGCGCCAACTGTGACTTTGTACAAAGACACCCTTCCTCAAGACACTTGACTGTCATTTGCTAGAAAATTGTCCTAATGAGAATTCAATCCTCTGACGACTGTGACATGAAGGAACCCCCTGGAGTGTGCAAAGCCCAAACTGCAGTGATAGGCAGAACCCTGCCACACCAGCAGAGGTTGGAGCTGGGTCATCCAAGACAGAGCCCCAGGGGAGGCCGAGCTACAAGCCTCTGGTGCTGAGACGCCCATCACTTCCTGGCCTCTTTCCAGCCTCCCAGAGGACTGATTGTTTAGCTATTCTTTCCATTCTGGGAGCTATCCCAATCTTTATCCAGTAATCCTTGTTAAACCAAGCCACTGAGTTTCTATTGCTTGCCACTCCAGAATCCTAAATGACCTATCTCTGTAAGCCCTGTGTTGGCTGCTGGGGATAGAGGAATAAGATGCAGGCCCACTTGGATGTGCTCACTGACTACTTGTGGCTAAAGGGAGCGATTATTCTCATGACAAAAAGATTCTTCCTTTTGTAAAATAATTCACTCCTGGGTCCTCCCTTCCTCCTCCCACCCCTCATTTTGTAAACTTCACGATGGCTTACTCTATCCCCAGTGCCAGACCTGCAACAAGCCCTCAGCGGATTCATTGAATGAATGAATGAATGGATGCTGTGATCATCTCCATTTCTGCTGATAACTTATTAGCAGATGCTTTCAATAAGTGGTAGAGCAGAGATTCAAAACCAGGTCAGCTTGTGTCTTCCCTGCACTACACCACACTGTGTTTCTCTTATTCACCTGAAAAATGAGTTCTCCTTTTCTTGGATAGGAGAAAGCCAAGGTACCACGGAGAGATTCTAATATCAAAACATCACATTCTGATTTGGCAGATCCTCTAAAAGTTAAACAGAATTCCCACATGACCCAGCAATCCATTCCTAGGTATACACCCAAAACACTGAAAACAGGTACTCAAACAAGCACACACACACAAATGTTCACAGCTGCACTACAGCCACAAGGTGGAAACAGCCCCAAAGCCCATCAATGAATGGATGCATAAACAAATTGCGGCAGATGCACACAATGGAATGTTATTCAGCCATAACAAGAAACGAAGCACTGATGCATGTTATAATGTAGAAAAACCTCAAACACACATGCTATGGGAAAGAAGCCACACACAAAAGGTCACATATAGTATGATTCGATTTATATGAAATATCCAGAATACATAAATCCACAGAGACAGAACACATATTTGGTGGTTATCAGAGGTTGGAGGGAGGGGGAAATGGAGAGAAACTGCTTAACGGATAGAGGGTTTCCTTTTGGGGTGATGAAAATGTTTTGGAACTAAATAGAGGTGATGATTATAAAACACTGTGAGTGCACTAAATGCCACTGAATTGTTCACTTTAACATGGTTAATTTTATGTTAGGTGAATTTCACCTCAAATTTTTTTTTTTTTATTTTATTTTTTGCTGCACCATACGGTATGCGGGATCTCAGTTCCCCGACCAGGGATTGAACCCATGCCCCCTACAGTGGAAGCGTGGAGTCTTAACCACTGGACGGCCAGGGAAGTCCCTCACCTCAATTTTTAAAAAACCACATTCCAGGAGCTGTGCTGGCACTCAGGAACACCAAATGTTTCCCATGGCACCTATGCTTAATGCTGTTAATTGGTTTTTAGGTTGTGCCAGAGAAGCCCTCTTTTGGAGGCAGTATGGTCAAATGGCTGGAGTACAGACAGCCTTGGTTCAAACCCCAGATCAACTACATATGTGCCCTTGGGTGAATTTCTAAACCTCTGGTTACCAGTTTTCTCATCAGTGAAACTGGAATAAGGGTATCTACCTCATAGGGTTGTTTTAAGGACTAAGTGAGAGTATAACGCATGCAAAGCACTTGGAACAGTCCCTAGGACACGATAAATGCTCATTTAATATTAGCTGCTATAATTATGATGATGATCCCCTATAGTGGGTTCACTGTTTCCAACTCCTCCATTTTCAAAAGTTTTTGTCATACTCTCTCTCTTATACATTTTATGCTGCAGAGATCTGTTTCTGCCAGGAAAGGAGCTGTTCTCCTCAAAGCAGACTGACTCCCCAGTGAGGAGACCTCCAGCGATGAAATTCCAAGGATGTTCGGAGGGACCCTTCCTGCTTTTTATCTCCATCAGCAGTGGAGAGCTCCCAGGAAGTGAACTCGACACAGGATCATTACAGCGATCCCTGTTCCCTTTGGCTGCCTGTGCAATTTAGTGCACTTATTGTGAGCTCTGTTTCTTGGTCATTTGCTACGTGGGATGGCATTGTTCCCCTCCCAGCCCCAGGCTAGTTCCTCTGCTCTGTGGTGTGGAGACTTGGAGATGTGGGAAACATCCCACACACCTGGTTAGCCAGCCTCAGAGGTCCACCCTTGTGCAGACGGGTCACTAGGCTCAAAAAACATCCTGTCCACACCCTTAGCCTATCAAACCTGTGCCTCTCACCCATGCCCAGGTCACACATTCGATTTTTTAAAAATCATTGTTTTAAAAATAATTAAAAGTGTTCCATTTGCAAAAGGATATGCCCTGAAAAGGAAGCCTCTTCTGCTCCCTGCCCTTCAGCCTCCCAGCCTTTCAGTTCCCCTTCCCCAAGATCATCATGACTGTTTCTTGAATATCCTTCCACAGACAGTCGACACATATAGGAACATATATTTATTCCTCTCTCCATGACCCCCACACATATTCTAGCACAAATGATACCATACAGGGAATTTGCATCTTTTTTTTTTTTTAAATTAACTATCTATCATGGTAGTATTCATATTAGTTCACAGAACTCCATCTCATTTTTAATGGATGCACTGTATTCCATTTTACAGGTACCCAAAGCTTTATCCAACCAGTTCCCAACTGACGGACATTTAGGTTGTTTCCAGTATGTGCCTTTAACAAGCAGGCTACAATGAATGCCCTTCTAGAAGGAAATGAGAATTCAATTTCCTTCTGTTGAGGTGAGGCTTCCTTCTCTTCCCTTAGCACTTTGCTCATAGAGTTGCCTGTACATACAGGACATGTCCTATATTTTGTCCTGCGTCCTGTATTGACTGTCAGGACACCATGAATGTCTTGCATTCAGCTTTTTTCAATAAATTACTAAAATGCGTCAGAGCTATTTTTCCTCCACAGTAACTGGTGCTTAAATCACTTAAATGGCAACACCAGCTGAAAAGCGTATCTCCACAAATAAAAATTCAACCTCTTATGATCTCCTGCAGGTTTAGCTGAGGGAAATAAAAGGGGAGACTGAGAATCAAAGGTACTTATTTTCATATTCAGGAAAGGAGAACACTGTTCTTTGGTCAAAGTCCCAAGCTGTGACCAGTAACTGCGATGATGAGAAATCACTTACGATTTTTGTTCTGAAAATCAGCCAATCAGCGATACTCTCACTTCAGTAACTATGCTTCTGGATGTGAACAAATCCACCACCAAGCCTCTGAAAGCCAGCAAGTCAGTGACAGTCCCCACGCTCCTAGACGACAGCCAATCAGCAAGCGTCTCACTCCCAGGACCGTGCTCGAAAGCCAGCCAGTCAAAGACAACCTTGCTCCAGGGAGCAGCTGAAAGTCCTTACATCCTTAAAGCCTTTCTCTTCTGAAAGTCCACCAGCCCCTGCGCCCAGGCTTCCCAAAACCTTCCATAAAATCAGCTCTGGCTTTGCTGGGGAGACTTTGCCTTAAAAGTGCAGTCTCACTTTCAGGCAAACAGGAAGTTCACCTTTTTTTTTTTTTTTAATCAGATGTTAAACTCAATTTATGTTAGCTTGCAGTTGTGCAGCCCTTTCAAACTGGGTCAAGTTGGACCCAGTTTATAGTAAGTCAAGAGTTTGAACCTGTAAATGACAAATGCACTCTCACAGCTGTGAGATTATCAAATTCAATCTCTTTGATTCTTGAAGTGGTTTCTATTACTTTTTTTTAAACCTTCCTGCAATTTTTTTTATTGAGGTGTAACAGACACAACACTGTATTAGTTTCAGGTGAACAAAATATTTGATATTTGTAAATATTGCAAAATGATCACCACAATAAGCCTAGTTAACATGTCACCATACAGTTACAAAAATATTTTTTTGTGATGAGGACTTTTCAGATCTACTCCCTTAGCAGCTTTAAAATCTGCAGTAAAGTTGAACTGCAGTCACCATTACATTATCTGCAGTAAAGTTGAACTGTAGTCACCATTACATTATACCATTACATTACAGTCACATTACATCCCCATGATTTATTTACTTTATTGCTGGAAGCTTGTACCTTTTGGTCCTTTTCACCAATTTCTCCCACTCCTTACCCCCTCACCTGTGGCAACCACCAGTCTGTTCTCTGTATCTGTGAGCTTGGTTTTTTGATGTTGTTTTAAATTTCACATATAAGTGTAATCATAGGCTATTCTGTCTTGGTCTTATTTTGCTTAGCATAATGCCCTCGAGGCCCATCCATTTTGTTGCCAATGGCAAGATTTCATTCTTTTTGATGGCTGAATAGTATTCCATTGTGTAATATATACTGCATCTTCTTTTTTAAAAAATATTTATTTATTTTCTTACTTGGCTGCACCTCATCTTAGTTGTGGTAGGCGGACTCCTTAGTTGTGGCATGCATGTGGGATCTAGTTCCCTGATCAGGGATCAAACTGGGGCCCCCTGCATTGGGAACATGGGGTCCTATCCACTGTGCCACCAGGGAAGTCCCTATACTGCATCTTCTTTATCTATTCATCCATTGATGGACAGACACATGGGTTGTTTCCATATCTTGGCTGTTGTAAGTAATGCTGCAGTGAACACAGCGTTGCATATATCTTTTTTAAAAAAATTGCTTTATTTGGCTGCTCCAGGTCTTAGTTGCTGCACGTGGGATCTTTGTTGTGGCATGTGGGAATCTTTTAGTTGCAGCATGTGAACTCTTAGTTGCAGCATGCATGTGGGATCTAGTTCCCTGACCAGGGATCGAACCCGGGGCCCCTGCTTTGGGAGCTCAGAGTCTTAGCCACTGGACCACCAGGGAAGTCCTAACATATATCTTTAGGAATTAGTGTTTTCATTTTCTTCAGATAAATACCTAGGAGTGGAATTGCTGGATCGTATGGTAGTTCTGTTTTTAATTTTTTAGGAACTTCCATACAGTTTTCCATAGTGGCTGCACCAATTTACATTCCCACCAACAGTGCACGAGGGTTCCCTTTTCTCCACATTCTCGCCCACACTTGTTATTTGTTGTCTTTTTGGTAATAGCCATCCTGACAAGTATGAGATGATACCTCATTGTGGTTTTGATTTGCATTTCCTCATGATTAGTGATGTCGAGTATCTTTTCATGTACCTATTGGCCATCTGTATATCTTCCTTGGAAAATGTCTATTCAGATCCTCTACCTATTTTTAATTGGGATTGTTTGTTTGTTGCTATTCAGTTGTATGAGTTCCTTATATATTTTGGATATTAACACTTTATCAGAAATCTATTTTTCTGTATATATGAACCCCCAAATATAAAAGAGCAAGCATAACTTGTGCTGAACTTTCTGAGCAGTGAACATTTATTAAACAAGACAGAAATCCCTTTTGAAAGTTTCTGCAGTATGCAGTTGTTCATTTAATAAAAGATGAAAAATCAGACATAAGCCAGCATATATTAACAACTAACCATAAGAGATGTATGATTTCCTTAACTAACACTAAGGAAAGTGATAAACAATTTTTTTTAGGAAAAATTCAGATTAAGCAGATAATACAATCACAGCAGAAATGTAATGGACTTCCACACCTGTATATCATCATCAGTCTTTCAGCTCAAGTAAGTGTTTGGATGGACTACCACCAGAAGTGTTTTCAGGTTCCAAAATTGCAAACGAATTTTCAAATGCTAGGATGAAATCTGCTGCCATAATAATATAATAGTTCCATTTATCACTACAGAGATTATCAAAGATCTAAATGTCTCACTCTTTTATGGCATTGCCAAAATGCAAATAATCACAGTGCAGAAACAAATTTTCCTTTGTGCAATATTTTTCTTGTGAAAAAGGCTTGCATATAAGGCTATTGCAAGTAGAATACCTTTCAGATGAGACTTCAGAAACAGTAAAAATTTTTGCAGACAGTCTCTTATTGAGTTAAGAGTTAATCTCACACACACACACACACACACACACACACACGAAAACCAAAAACAAAGGGACACGGGAAACTTTTGGTGATGGATAAATCTATCACCTTGATTATGGTGATTGTTCCCCAGGGAATGCATATGCCCATACTCATCAAATTATACACATTAAATATATGTAGTATTTTGTATATATTTTAAAAAGTTAGTAGTGCAAATCAAAACCACAATGAGGGACTTCCCTGGTGGTCCAGTGGTTAAGAATCCACCTTCCAATGCAGGGGACACAGGTTCAATCCCTGATCAGGGAACTAAGATCCCACAAGCCATGGGGCAACTAAGCCCGCGCGCCACAACTACTGAGCCCGCACACTCTGGTGCCTGCGCTGCAACTGGAGAGAAGACCACGCACCACAACAAAGAGCCCGAGTGCCGCTACAAAAGATTCCGTGTGCCGCAACTAAGACCCAACACGGCCAAATAAATAAATTAATTAAACCCCCCCACCACAATGAGATATCACTTCACACCTGTCAGAATGGCTATTACCAAAAAGACAACAAATAACAAGTGTTGGTGAGAATGTGGAGAAAAGGGAACCCTTGTGCACTGTTGGTGGGAATGTAAATTGGTGCAGCCACTATGGAAAATAGTGGCTCAAAAAATTAAAAACAGAACTACCATATGATCCAGCAATTCCACTCCTAGGTAGTTATCTGAAGAAAAGAAAAATACTAATTCAGAAAGATGTACCCCGGGCTTCCCTGGTGGTGCAATGGTTAAGAATCCACCTGCCAATGCAGGGGACACAGGTTCGAGGCCTGGTCCGGGAAGATCCCACATACCGCGGAGCGGCTGGGCCCGTGAGCCATGGCCGCTGAGCCTGCGTGTCTGGAGCCTGTGCTCCGCAACGGGAGAGGCCACAACAGAGAGAGGCCCGCATACTGCAAAAAAAAAAAAAAAATTAAATTAAAAAAAAAATTTTAAAATACAAAATATCTTCCCTCCTAAAAATAAAAAAAAGAAATTACATGTGCATCACAACCAATTCTAAGGTCATTGCTAATATCCTAATATGGTAAAAACATTTTTATCATGAAGCTGTGATTCACCAAAATATATATTTGTATTGAGACCACAGAAACAATTTTATCTTGAATGCTGGATATTTTAACTAAATTTATAATTGTGTTTACATTAATTTTGGATGTTTTACCTTTGGCAGAATGAACTTCTTAAAGCTTTATTTTGATTCCATGAATTGGTTGAATAAAAATCAAATCCCCATTGGAGTTAACTGATATACTTAAAACACTGGATGACATTGATATCAAACTGGCATTATTTAGCTGTTTGTAAGGTTGTTCTTTTGCCCATGGAGCCCACACATTAACAGTTATCACTTCTCTTTGGATATGTACAAGGAAACTTGGAATAAAAAATGAACAAGATTAAAACAAACTCACAGAAAAAGAGATGAGATTTGCAGTTACCAGAGGCAGGGGGGGGAGGGAGGGGGAGTTGGCTGAAGGTGGTCAAGAGGTACAAACTTCCTTTTAAAAGATAAATAAGTACTAGGGATGTAGTGTACAACATGATTAATATAATTAACACTGCTGTACGTTATGAATGAAAGATGTTGAGTAAATCCTAAGAGTGCTTATCATAGGTAAAAACATTTTTTTCTTTTATTTTGTATCTATGAGATGAAGGATGTTCACTAAACTCATTGTGGTAATCATTTCATGATGAATGTAAGTCAGATCATTATGCTGTACACCTTAAACTTATACAGTGCTGTATGCCAATTATATCTTAATCAAACTGGAAGGAAAAATCTTTCCCAAATAAGTGCACCAGATACACATTTTGGCTGAATAACAATGTTTATATCAGTATTTGACCAAAGTCAAGGTCAAAATGCAATACTACAATCACAGAATGAACTTCTTGGATATCAGAATAAAGTCGAAATTTTATTTTAAAAATAAAGAGTTAATGAGAAACTTTTACTATTTTTGTTGGAGATAATACAAATATAACTTTTGGTGGATGTTTCCATAACGGTACAAACGACGTTTATTCAAAGTTGAAGCAAAGCATGAATAATTCTATGGAAGGCGTTGGTGGTCCTGCCTGTGCTCTGCATAATGTGCTCAAGAGTACCTGATGTTGGGGCTTCCCTGGTGGGCCAGTGGTTAAGACTCTGAGCTCCTAATGCAGGGAGCCTGGGTTTGATCCCTGGTCAGGGAACTAGATCCCGCATGCCGCAACAAAGATCCTGCAGTCCGTAACGAAGATCCCGCGTGCTGCAAATAAGACCCGGTGCAGTCAAATAAATAAATTATTTATTTATTTATTTATTAAAAAAAAAAAAGAGTACCTGATGTCTTTTCTTTTGAGATTGAAGTAACTGTCATGCAATGTTCTCCTACTTCAGCATTTACACTATTCTAACTAAGCGATTTAAAGCTTTTTGTGATTTTTTTTTGGCATTCAGTATTCTTTACTTCTCCACATTCAAAAACCACTGGCTCTCTAACAACTGCAGTTGAGAGAATCCTCCATTTATTTGAAGCACGGACATTATGCTTCAATTCTGAAGAAAAGGACCCCAAAATTCTTGTTGGCTTTTTAAATAATGCACTGAATGAAGTTTGTTCCTAGTTTTCAGTATCAATTTAGCGATAGGATTATGCAAACAGAAAGAAGAACCAACAGTGTTGCTGCAGTACTCCATTGCTTAAAGGAACTTGTTGAATGTGTTAAAGAAGAATTGATGGAAAATGTATCCCTTTTATTACCAAAGCTGTTTTTAAAAGGGACAACATTATGTAAGCAGGAAAATAAATTTCAGCCCAAAGTGGATAATTATTGCAGCACTTGTTATGATTATCTTTTGAAATGGATTTCATCCATTGACAAATTCAATTCTTTTACGTGGATGTTACTAAATACGCTTTTAGTGTGGAAACAGGTGGAATCATCAGGTGCAGTGTTGAAGAAAAAAAGAATAAACACTGATGACAATGCTCCTTTTTGTTTGTGCACATTTTAAAAAGTTATTGATCAAAAGGTACAATGTAATCCTGAAGAGTGGAAAAGCAAGTTATGCTGTGAAAGACTTTATTATGGGCTTCAACCAATGAAATTTGAAGAGTAATTCTCAGAGTTGTTAACTTTATGACAAGTTGTTAACTTTATGACCAGCCAGTTCTATATACTGGCTCATAATGCTAACGCTGAGCACGATTTCTCATTAGTGAATGTTCAACGGCCAAGAACACAATAAGTTAGACGTGACCCCTAAAGAAATCGTATCAAAATGTAAATAAAACACAGACTGTAACTTTGAGGAATTTTATAAGCAAATCCTGCAAAACAAAGATTAAGAGCTTCAGTAGTTGTGGCACGCAGGCTCTTTAGTGGCTTGCGGGCTCTAGGGCACAGGCTCAGTAGTTGTGGCGCATGGGCTTAGTTGCTCTGCGGCATGTGGGATCTTCTTGGACCAGGGATCGAATCCATGTCCCCTACACTGGCAGGCAGATTCTTAACCACTGCGCCACCAGGTAATTCCCCAAAATTTGCTTTTAGAATAAGTATGTCATGCGATATTTTTCTTTTATCTCAAAGTACATATGCACAGGCAAGTAGCCATAATTCAAATTTAACTGGATATCCTGTGTTTTTGTTTCTTAACTCTGGAAACAGTACTCACCCAGCCTCAGTCCATTCCTGCCTCTGATCATCCCTGTCTGTAATGCCACCCTCCTCCTCTTCAGCGACCAAACCCTGATTCTCTTTCAAGGACCATCTCAAAACCCTAGTAATAATAATGATCCCTTAGTGACAGCTAACTCAGTGCCAGGCACCGTTCTCAGTGCCTTACATGTATTAAATCATTTATTCCTCCCCTGAGGTAACTACTCTTGGCAATAATAGTCCATACAATAAGGTAGGTGTTATTTTTCCTATTTCATGGACGAAGCAATTAGTCAGAGAGAAATTGACTTCCCAGAAGTTAACCAATCGGTAAGTGGTAGAGCTGGAATTCAAAGCCAGTGTGGCTCTGGCATCCATTCCTGGATATGCCACCCAAGTCTGTCCGGCTCTGACCGATGTGGCTCTCTTGGGGCCGTGACCTGCTTCCCCATTTAACATTTGAACAACACAATCATGCAGTTTATTACATTGTCTTCCCCTTGTGAAGGAGCCTGAAATTACTAAATTTGTTCATATTTCCCCATTTAAAAGGAATTCTGCAATAGCCAAGAGGTAGAAGCAACCTTAGTATCCATGGACAGATGAATGGATAAAATAATATAGTATGTACGTATGTATGTGTGTGTATGTATCTATGTATGTATGTGAGAACACTGTGCTAACTGAAGTCAGTTGCAAAAGTCAAATACCACATGATTCCACATATATGAGGGAACTAGAGTAATCGAATTCATAGAGACAGAAAGTAGAACGGTGGCTGCAGGGACTCGGGGCAGGAGGAAATGGAGAAGTTGTTGTCTAATGGGTTTAGAGTTTCAGTCTGCCAAGAGGAAAGAGTCGTGGAGATTGGTTGTACAACATGAATGTACTTAACACTATTGAGCTGGATGCTTAAAAATGGTTAAGGTGGTAAACTTTGTATGTTTTTACCATAATTAAAATTTTTTTAAAAGAAAGAAGGAATTTCACCTTTGCCTTCTCAGCCTCTCCCCTCTCTTCTGCTCTCTAGGAAGCCAGTTTTGGGCAGTATCATGTCTAGGTTTTTGCAATGAGAGAGAGGAAAAGAGAGACACCTGGGAAGCCAAACCCAGGTGCCTGCATCAAAAAAGAGAAATTTACTGTAAGGAAAAGAATGGAGGTAAGTTGAAGGATGGGCAAGGTAGTCACCTACTTTGGCTGGTTATGTGGGATGGGGTGTTGGGGCAGAGATTTTTTTAGTTAGGAGTTTAGAATGAGCAGTGGAAAAGGTTTCCTGGTAACAGTAAAAAGAATGAGGCAAGGAGAATTTTAAGAGGTGCTCTGGGTTCTGATTTGGATTGTCTTTAACATTCTTCTAGAGACATTACCAACAATTGTAAGTGTTTTGGGTTGCCGGACTGTTTCTTTGAATATAACTCTGGTGAAAGGATAGAAATAATAATATGAGATTAAACTATGTGAAATTGCCAGTATTTAGTTTTTTGACCCAGAAAAATGACAATTTTTGTATGATTCAATCTAATAAGTGATATTTATGGAGCAGCTGCCACGTGTCAGGCATAGTTTCAAATGCTTTCCACGTGACAAGGTATTTTAATGCTCAAAACAACCCTATGAAGTAGCTACCATTACTCTCCCTATTTTACAGTTGAGGAAACTGAGGCACAGAGATTAAGAAAGTACCCCAGCTAATAAGTGGTTGATCTAGCATCTGAACCCAATGGGCTCCAGAGCCAGTGCTCTGAAACATGTGGGGCTTTGGCTTTTACGTGCAAGGTAGTGAGCTAGGTGGTATGGGAAATGCAAAGATCAGTGAGAAACAGCTACAGGGAGTGAAGGTAAGACATGGCCTCAGATAATTAGAAAACAGCAAGTAACAGGAAGACAGGCTCAGCAGAAGCCTTGGCAGGGGATTCCACAAACATGGCAGAGGGCAGCACAACGTGGGAATGTGTGGTCTGAGGAATGGAGTCTCTGGTGGGTCAGATGACACACCTCCATGCACAGGGGAGAGAAACAGGGGTTGAATCCCCTGCTTAACACCTACCCCACCTATGGAATTTTCCTGAGTGTGTTATCTATTGCAGCATAACAAATGACTTTATAATTTAGCAGCTTAAAACAACAAATGTTTATTATCTCACAGCTTCTGTGGGTCAGGAATTCAGGACTGACTTAGCTGAGTGATTCTGGGTCTGGGTCTCTCATGAGATTTCACTCAATATACTGATCAGAGTGGCACACTTGTTGCAAGTGACAAACCTATACATTATAATCACCCAAAGTCCATAGTTTACATCAGAGTTCACTCTTGTACATTCCAGGGTTCAGACAAAAGTATAACCACGTGTATCCACCATTACAGTGTCATACAGGATAGTTTCACTACCCTATAACCTCTGTGCTCTACCTATTCATCCCACCCTCCCTGCTAACTCCTGGCAACCATCTTTTTATTGTCTCCATAGTTTTGCCTTTTCCAGAATGTCATAGGGTTGGAATATTACAATATGTAGCCTTTGCAGTAACACACATTTATGTTTCCTCCAGGTCTTTTCATGGCTTGACAGCTCATTTCTTTTTAGCCCTTATTGTAATTATTGCTTTCAGCCATTAAGTTTTGGGGTAATCTGTTATGCAGCCATAGATAACTCAATATTCTCCCAGAGTTTCCCCTAACTAGCCTCAGGGAAGAAAAGATATTATTTTTATACTCCCTCATTCATTCACCCAACTTAAACCCAACAGAGTATATTTGGCTTTGGACATGGCTAGATCTAGGCAGCTCAAATGATGTCACAGGGCTTTGTATCTCTTTTCTATTGTTTCTACTTTCCTCACTGGCAGCTCTAAGCTTTCCTGGATTTCACAGCTCAAAATTCCTGTAGAAGAAAGGTATCTCCCCACAATACCAGCATAAACCCCAAGGAAGACCTGAGTCATCTGCTGTAACAGTGAGTCATGTTTTTAATCTCAAGACACAGAAAACTCTACCAGCAGTGGCTTAAATAAATACCACACGGATATTTGTTATTTCCTTAGAGGAAGTCCAGAAGTAGAGGTCTAGCACTTGTCAAACATCAAGGACTTAAGTTCCTTCTATCCTCCACTCTACCTTCATGCTTATTGCCTCATAGTTATAATATGGCTTCCCCAGCTCCAGGCATCACATCTGCCTTCACCACAGGAAGGAAGGAAAAGGAACAGAGACTGCATAGATGAACTCACAAGCAAAAAACCTGGGGTGGGGAGGGACTCACAGTTCTTTTAGTTAGCCAACTTTAGTTCCAAAACAAGAGGATGGAAGGATGGGTATGGGTAACAGTTTAAACCGAGGCATGGAGTGGGAGGAGCCTGAGGAGGGCAGAAGGTTAGGGTAGAGAGTATTTCAGGGTTAGAGAGAGAGAGCTGTAAGGAGGGTAGGAGGAAATAAGGGGTATTGGTAACATGGCTAGCCATGCTATGATATGCTAACACAGTCAGCCATCAGTTTCCCCAGGAAATTGGTTCCAGGACCCCCACAAATACCAAAATCCATGCATGCTCAAATCTTACATAAAATGACACAGTATTTGCATATAATCTACATACATCTTCCCATATACTTTAAATCACCTCTAGACTACTTATAACACCTAATACAACGTAAATGCTATGTAAACAGTTGCCAGGCACAGAGCAAATTCAAGTTTTGCTTTTTGAGAACTTTCAGGAATTATTTTTTGAATATTTTCCATCTGAGGTTGGTTGAATCTGTGCATTTGGAACCACAGATATGGAGGGCCCACTGGTTTTCATTTAATGCTTACAACAGCTACATGAGGTCACTATTACGTAATTTCCACTCAATTCCCAAGTTCCAGATAAGAAAATGAAGAGCTGGAGAAGCTGAGTCATTGGCTTGAGTCACTCACTCAAGAAATGGATATTGGCAAGACCAGAATTTAAACCCAGGCCTTCCTGATTAGTCCGCATGCAAAATCAAGAGCCTCCAGGCTTAACAGACACCTGCATTGGTTCCCTACAGAAAGGGTAACTCTGGGGAAACAGACCCAATTAGGTCCCATGAAGTCACTTCCTGTACCATCTGAGGGCAAGTGCTGCAGACCTGAAGGTATCATCTGAAGTGTTTGGAGATTGGGATGGGAACCTCACTGTGAAACATCTGCAATCCTCAGGCTAAGATGAGATTTCTAACTGAATTTAAAAAAACAGAAAAACAAAAGACACCTACACCAACACTGAGGCCAAAGAACAAGTCCCTCTAACTGTGTTAGCTCCACCGCCCGGGCTCATCAGGGCCTCACCATTAGAAGCCCACTCTCTCAAGCTGCTCCGGAGTCGCAGCGAGGCCCAAGGAAGAGGCGAACCAAGTCACGGGAACTGCAGGATGTGGTTGCCCAGCTGACTGTGGACCACACGTGTGGTGTGTTCTCATTTCTGTAAAATACAATGTAAGGATATTCACGAAAAATCACTGAGGATGTAGTCTAACCTGTTAGCAATGATTACCTTAGGGTGGGAAGTAGAGGAGACCAGGGACCTACATTTTTCTCTAGTTCATACTGCTGCAAAGATGGATTTTTTTTTTAAGGTAGAAAAAATCCAATTATATTTAAAACAAAAAAGCAGCAATAACTAGGTAAATAAATGATATCTAAAAAAATAAACTGAAGGCAGAGCCAAGCCCAGCCCTAGAGGAAGCGAGTCTGCTCTTCCTCCCGCGCCCCACCCCCAGCACTGAAAACCCTGCCCCAGCCCCCGGCCTTGGGGACTGCATCCCTGGGAGCGACCTGGGACCGCCCCCAAGTCTCCCTCCTCCACCAAACCAGTCTCCAAGCCCCGCCCCCCACGGCTTTTCCGGGGCCTACACAGCCCCTGTGCTAAGAAAATGGGAGCCCCTGGCCCGCCGGGCAGAGCCCTCCCTGGAGCCGCAGCCCCTAGAAGTCAGCCCCGCGGGCAGAGCGCGGCACCGCGTGACCTGCAGCCACATGACCCACGCGGGGCGGGGCCGCCAGCGCAGTCGCTGCATCAGCCGCGGGAAGCGTCCGCGTAAGTGGGGAGCGGGGTCCGCGGGGACCCTCCTCGCGGGCGGGGGTCCGGGCGCTGCCCAGCCTCCGGCAACCTGGGGCCGGGACCCCCAGCGATCCGTTCGGGTCCCTCCCCGGGAGGGGCGATGGGATCGCCATTGGGGTGGGGGAAAAACTCCTCTACCCCACGGACCGCGGATCCGGCCACCTCAGCCTTGGCCTTCCCACTCTGATTTGACCGCAGTGCGGCGGGGAGGACTAAACGCCCTCCTTCCAGAGCGATTACCTTTGCCGCGTGTTCTTTGGGGGAAGCAAGATCTGCAAAGCAAGGCAGGCCGCTGGGAGCGCCCCTCTCTGGTACTGAAAGAACACACCTCTCCAGGCCTCCACCTGCTCTAGTGAGCCAAGATGATCCCATGACCTCTCTATTTATTGAGGAAGAGTTCAACAGTAGAGTATCTAGCCAGGTGGGGGTTGTCGAGGGGTGGGGAAGGGGGGCCTGGGTCGAGCTGCAAGAGGATAGCCAACATGTTATATTGAATACTATGTGGTTTACATGCATCTTCTCATTTCACATTCACCATCATGAAATTTGTCAGGTAGGTGCTGTTGTCCCCATTTTCCCGTAAGAGAAAACAAGCTCAAAGAACTTGGGTCCTTAACCAAGGTCCTGCAGTTGATCAATGGAGGAACCGAAATTGGAACCCAGGTCTGTCCCACAGCAGCGCCTCCCGGTGGGTAGTGGAGGCACTTGGCCCAGCCTGTCAATGCTCTGTGAACTTCCCCTTCTGGGCTCAGACAGCATGGAGAGAAGGGCTTCTCCCCTCCATCCCTTTCTCCTTACCCCTTACCACTGATTCCTTTTGTCACCTACTCCTGCAGGACAAGATGAAGCTCATCATCCTGGACCACTATTCTCAGGCCAGTGAGTGGGCAGCCAAATACATCAGGAACCGCATCATCCAGTTTAACCCAGGGCCAGACAAGTACTTCACCCTGGGGCTCCCTACTGGTGCGTTGTGGGATGGGGAGGGTGGGCGAGGGCATTATGGGCTTATAAGGGGCCAGGTAGGTAGGCCCATTCAGCCAAGGGACTGCAAGGAGGGCTCTGAGGTACTGGCCCTATGAGTGAACGACTCCCCTGCCCCCGGAAATACGAAAGAGAGGACCCAGCTTCCTCTGGGCTGGTTTGTTGCTGCCTGCTCCTGAAGAGTCCTGGAGTAGAAGGGATCTTGGTTAGGCAGGAAAAACTTTGATTTTTAGACTATATCCTAAGCCAGCCCTGTCAGTCAAGTCTCCTTAACAGAATTAAGTCCTAATACCTTAAGGCATACGTTTTATGTAATGAATTAATTTCTCTTCTCTGCATCTAGAGTGCTACTAACTAAGCACCATCCTTGGGAGAATTGAGAAGATAGTCACTCAACGCATTTTCTGTAAGGCTTAGTTAAACACAGGACCTAAGTGAAAAACAGTCCTAGTTTCTTTGGGGAAAAAATCAGAATGTTGCCTTTATGGGAGGATATTTTAAACCCAGTTTTTCAAGGCAAATGTTCTGATTCTTTCTTTCAGAAGTGGGGTGGATTTGCCTCAGTGACCAATCCACTATTGCAGGAGTCTTCAAGCTTTTTCTGTATACGGCCAAATAATAAATATTTTACACTTCACTGGCCATACACTTTCTGTTGCAGCTACTTAACTCTGCCCTTGTAGCTCAAAAGGAGCCATAGACAATCCAGAAATGAGCATGGATGTCCGCTGGCACTGACATTTGAGTTTATATAATTTTCATATATCATAATATTCTTTTGGTTTTTAAAAAGTTTTAAAGTGTAAAAACTACTCTTAATTTATGAGCTCTACAAAAACAGGCAGCAGGCCAGATCTGGCCTGTGGGCTGAAGTTTTCCGACCTCTGCTCTAGCGGTTTGTGGAAACAGTATATTCAGGTAGGTATCTGGTGAAACCACCAGCGTCTCAGACTGTGTCGGGGCTGTGCTAACATCCTGTTTTCTAACTGTGGAGCCACCCTGGGTCAGAGTCTGGGCTTCTGCTGAAACCCCTCCCCATTTCCCCATCGTCTGCAAAATTAGATCCAAGCCCCTCAGAGTGGTGTTCAGGGTCCTCCAAGACCTGGCCCCTTCCTGACTATCACACTTGAACCAGCACAGCATTTCCATATGGGTTCCTTGGAACATTCCTACTGTTAGTTGAAGCACCCTCAGGGCTCTGGGTGGAAGCCACAGAAGCCGACTCTGGCTAACTTAAGCAGAAAAGGAATTTATTGGCTAGATAGTGGAAGCTCACAGAATTGATGGGAAGGCTACAAGTTTGGAAAATGGACATGATGAAGCTCAGGGGGAGGACAGGGAAGCTGTGTGGCTCAGCCATGGCTAAGACCATGTCACAGGGATAGGCTGATTATTTTGTGTGGATGGGGCTGCCACTGTCATTCATTCAGCAGGTACTTATTGAATACCTGCTGTATGCCAAGCTGTTCTAGGTGCCAGGGATACAGCAGTGAATAAAAAGAACACAAATTCCTGCCTTCCTAAAGCTTGAATTATGGTGGGAGAGACAGATAATAAACAAGTGAATTAGCAAAATATAGAGTATGTTAGATGGTGATAAGAGGGAAGGAGAAAAATGAAGCAGGGAAAGGGGCTAGAGAGTGTTTAGGCAGAGGTGGGAGTTACAGTGTTGGATATGGGGGCAGGGAAGGTCTCTCTGAGAAAGTGACATTTGAGTAAAGGCCTAAAGAGGTGAGTTAGCTATGCAGATACCTGAAGGAGAGCGTTGCAACAAACACCATGTGCAAAGGCCCTGAGGTAGAATTGCTTGAAGCAGGATTCCTAGCTGGGGAGAGAGTTAGCCGGGGGCCAGGTTATATAGAGCCTTTGTTAGGACTGATTATAACTCAGAGTGAAATGAAAAGCCATTAGTGGGTTATGAAAACAATGATCTGATTTGGGTGGGGCTTTTTTCTGTCCATCTTTTCATTTTTAAAAGTTTCATGCATTCAGAAAAGCTGAAAGAATAGTACAGTACCATCTACCTAGATTCACCAATTGTTAACCTTTTGCCACATTCGCTTTCATCTCTTGTGTCTCATGTTCTGTCTGTACACACACACACGCACACATTTCTTATAAGCCACTGGAAAGCAAGGTCCAGAGATCCTGACACTTTACCTCTAAATCCTTTAGTACATATCTCCTCAGAATAAGGACATTCTCTTATATAACCACAATACTATTATAATACCTACGAAAATTAAAAATCATTTCATAATATCATCTAATATATAGACTATATTAAATTTTTTCCCCGAATTGTCCACATTTTTTTAGAGTTTTTAAAAAAAATTAATCCCAGTGTCCAGTCAGGCTTCATGCATATTTAGTTTCTTAATCGACAGCAGTCCTCTTGCCTTTTTACGGGTTTTATGACTGACTTTTTAATGAGACTCAGCTCGGGTTTGCTGCTCTGAGGGGAAGTCTTCCCCAAACCCACAGGCTAGCCTGTACCACAGCCGACATTACTGCTTCGTGTCCCCACTCCTAAACAGTGAGCTCTTCCAGGGTGGCTGCTGTGTCTCTTACTTCTCTGCATCCCCATCACGTACCTCTCACGTACTGGTTGCTCAGGGAATGTCATGTCAGTAATTAAGTCTGACATTCACTGAGGTGCTAATCACAGTCATTTCAATCATCAGTGTGCTGAATGCTAGGGATTCAGCCATGAACAAGACAAGACACAGCCCTTTCCCTCCTGGAGCTTACAGTCTAGGGGGGAAATAGGCATTAAACCAGCACTTAACGGATGGCAGTTGGGATTGAGCATTGGGCAGGACTTCAGATCTGATTTGTTTCTGTCAGGTCTGACAGGTTCTCCTGGTGGAGCATCCCTGATTCATTCCCGGGCGCCCTCTGGGCTTCCAGGAGCTGGGGGCTGAAGGGGGTTCATGGCTGTGGCCTCTCTTGCAGGGAGCACCCCACTTGGCTGCTACAAGAAGCTGATTGAATACTACAAGAATGGAGACCTGTCCTTCAAATATGTGAAGACTTTCAACATGGACGAGTATGTGGGTGAGTCTTGGGAGAATCGTACTCCTCCCCTCACAGGATCGGCCCAGGAGAGGACGGGGGAGGTCTCAGGGAACCAGTGGCATTTGGGGGTAGGCTCAATTGGTGATACTGTATCTTCCAGGCCTTGGTTCACTCAGCTATGACATGAGGCTAATAAAGCTGACCTCATGGGCTGAAAGCATTAAGTGATATAACAGGTGTGGAAGCTTCTTGATCAGAGCAAGCACTTAATGAATTCCAGCATATCTCCTCCCCTGCCTCGTCCCCAACTCCATGCCATTTCTTTCCGGAACAAATGGCTGCAAAGGGGATCTGGGGTCCCATGGCTGGGGTGTGTGCTCCCCCTCACACCAGTGTCTGTGTCTGGACTTTCTCTCTACTGTTCATCTTCCAGTCCCCTTCCTGCCAAGTATACTGGGAAGGGAGCTGAGACTGGTGTCCTTTCCACTGATGAAAAGTGGCACCTTGGGCTTCTGTCACCCTCTCCACCTCCACCATCATTTTGTAATGGTTTTAATTGTGGTAAACTACACGTAACATAGAATTTACCATTTTAACCATTTTTATGTGTACAGTTCAGTGTTAAGTAGATTCACACTGTTGTGCAACCAATCTCCAGAACTCTTTTCATCTTGCAAAACTGAAACTATCCATTAAAAATCAACTGCCCATTTCCCCGCTCCTCAGGCCCCTGAAACATGCACTTTAAACACTGTTTTTCTTCTTAACTGAAAAAAATCTTTTTTTGGAAGCTCTGAGATAATTCTCTCCAACCACTTGGTGTTCCACTTGGGGTTCAGGCTGAGCAGGGTGTAATGGGGGGGTGAATGGTGAGGTGGGAGGCACAGGGTAAGGGGTGTTCTTGCTTCCTTTCCTGATGGGCCCAGCCCTCCCTCGCAGAGGCTAGCCCACCTCCAGAGGTCCAGACTGATCCTGGCCTCCAGCCATTCTCTTGTGAAAAGGAGATCAGAATGAGGGCCCAGGCCCATGGTCATGGGCACAAGGACACCAGCTCAGCTTACTCCGAGTGGCTGGGGGTGAGAGGGCTACTGCCCAAGGCTCCCCGATGGGCTCTTCCCTGAAAGTGTCTCTGGGGTCTGGGAGTATCCTGCCATCCTTGGGAGGGTGCCCTTGCTCAGCCTGGCATGACTGAGTGCAGCCATGGCCCCACAGGCCTTCGTCGAGACCACCCGGAGAGCTACCACTCCTTCATGTGGAACAACTTCTTCAAGCACATTGACATCCACCCAGAAAACACCCACATTCTGGATGGGAATGCAGCTGACCTTCAGGCTGAGTGTGATGCCTTTGAGGAGAAGATCAAGGCTGCGGGTGGGATTGAGCTGTTTGTCGGAGGTGAGCTCGACACCGCAGCAGATGTCCAGGGCAAACCCAGGGTGGCTGGAACATAGGAGAAGGGGACAAGACCCATGCCTGTCTGCAAACAGCTCCCTCTCTCTGCACCAGTGACAGTGGGGTCACTCATTAGCCTGAGGCAGCAGGGAAGGCACAGAGTGGGAGCCCTGGTGCCCTGCCCTGCCTCTGCCGCTCAGAAACTTTGTGATCTGGGGCATCTCCTCTTTCTGCAATTTGATGCCTTGTCTGTAAATCGATGGATTTGGATTTGGACTCCAAGATTCTCTCTATTCCTCAGACAAGGTTTTATGGATCAGTCATGGGACTTAGTTAAACATAATCACAGACTCATGTAGTTCCAGAAGATTCCACCATCAGCCCCTGCATGCTAAAAATAGCAATTGAACCCCAGAGAAGTTTTGTGACTTGCCCAGGGTCAGCCAGCCAGAGCAGTGGAGAGAGGGTGGGGACCTAGGGTATCCCGCTCTCAGGTTTATGCCTGTCCCTGCCCTGAGTTGCCCTCTTACACTTCCATCTGTCAAGGCCTCTGGAGTCCCCCATGGGGGGTGGGGGTGGGAGGCTGAAGTCGAACAGTCTTTGACTGCTCCAGATTTAACCCTTCTTTACTTCCAGGTGGGGAGGAAATGGCTAGGAGTGCTCATGTTCTGAGATCTTATAAACTTGGCAGCCCCTTTCCAGGCCCTGTGTATGTTTTCTTCGGTGTGACTCCATCCCAGCAGGGATAGAGAAGTGGCAGGAGAGAGAGAAGTTACACTTGGATGATCTGGGGGGCAGAAGCTTTTGGGATTGCTCCGTACTTAGCTTTCTGAGGGTGGCAGCAAGTTAACAATGTCTGTGTGTGCCTCAGCTAGAAGTGAGAGGGGAAGATCATATGCTTGGTTTTCAAGGATTTTTTTCAGACCCCAGGTGGGGAAGGAGAGATTGTCCGTTCTTGAAATCTTGGATCCCTGGGACTGACAGGGCTGCCCTGTCTCTTCTGGGCAGGCATTGGCCCTGATGGACACATCGCCTTCAACGAGCCGGGATCCAGTCTGGTGTCCAGGACCCGTGTGAAGACGCTGGCCATGGACACCATCCTGGCCAATGCTAGGTTCTTTGATGGAGATCTCGCCAAGGTGCCCACCATGGCCCTGACGGTGGGTGTGGGCACTGTCATGGATGCTAGAGAGGTAAGGGCACAAGGGGGGCTGGACTTGGCTTTTTGCTGTTAATTTCAACTATACAGGTACCACCTGAATCCATTTTATTAAAAATGAAGACATTGTAAATAAGGCTAAAATCCCAACTGACCCTATCACTGCCGTCCTTCCTCTCTGGAAGTAACCATTCTTCCCAGTGTGAGGTGAAACCTTTTCAGCACTGACTGCCCAGGAGGCCACAGGCTCCTGGTCTCTGCCTACCCAGCACCACTAATATCAGAATATGAATTTGTACCTGTCCAGGTACTGAGAGGGGCCCTCTGGTTCCCTGCAGTTGGTGGAGGCCACTGCTTGAAGGGAGCTCCCCCTGCAACCGCAGGATGCTTGTGGTTATAGCCCTGTGCTCAGGGAGTCATAAATGTGGAGAAGTGTGATTGAAATAGTGTCTTGAACTGAATTGAGTCTTTCTATAGAAATTTGGGTATCATTTGAATTTTTTGTAGTTCCAATTTCCTTACTTTCATTAGAAGCATTTTCTCTTCCTTTCTGATATATTCAGTGGGAAGCAGCTACAGACATTTTAGCTTTAGGTTTCTTTGTCCAAGTCTGTAAACAAACATGTAAATCATTGAAAAAGTTTCCCTGTCTAAAGTGATTTTTTGTAAAATAAGCAATGGCAGCAATTTCTGTTGGGTAACCTTGAATCAGTACCTAGGGAGGTCATTCTGCTGTTTTTGGCCTTGCATCTTATAAACACTACAGTTTGAGGGCTCTTCCTGTGGTGTGCAGAAAGGACCTGGGGATGGAAATCTGGAAATTCTTTTTTTTAAAACGAGTTCTGGGGTCCTGAACAAAGAGTCACATTCTTTCTATGCCTCTGTTTTCTCATTTCAAGAAAGGAACAGTAAATCCTGCTCACAACTCCATGGCAGAAGTGAATTACAATGAAAGGATATCTGGAATGCTGAGTTCTTGATAATCACTTTCTGGCACTTAACATTCTTTTTTTTTTTTAATTAAAAAAATTATTTATTTTATTTATTTATTTTTGGCTGTGCCTCACGGCTTGCAGGATCTTAGTACCCTGACCAGGGATTGAACCCAGGCCCTCGGCAGTGAAAGCAAGGAGTCCTAACCACTAGACTGCCAGGGAATTCCCACACTTAACATTCTCGATATTTTAAGTGTTGAGGGGAGTCTGTGCCTGTTTTACTTAAACAAGAAGCATTACTCCAAGTCACATGAGCAGGTCTAATACTCTGAACTGAAAGTGACCAGATTAAGGGGCAGCTTTATTGGCATTCAACCTTAGCAGCCACACAGATAACTCTCACCATTGCTTCCAAGGCCTCCCTGGAGGCGCAAATCAGGACTCGTCTTTTTCCAGTTTGCCACTGTGGAAACTCACCCAACCTAGCGGCCCCGGGACCCAGTGTCAGAACCGTTGGGATAAGGCGTGGGCCTCTGTATGTACGGCACATCTGCTCCCAGGGCACTTTCACGGTCATCATCAAAGGTGCCAGGAGGCACTATCATGTGGTGGTCAAGAGCATGGACTCTGGGTTAGAAATGACCTGGGGCAAGTTACTGAAACCCCCATCACAGAGTCCACTCCCTTATCCTAGAATGTGGGGATAACAGTGCTCCCCATCTCAGGCTACTTGTGTGACAGAGCACACAGAGCGTGGAGCAGCGTGCCACGTGCTAACGACTTACAATGACACATAACAACAACAGTCCTTACGATTGTCCTGGGTGGCCACCAGGATTCAGGTGTCTAGACTCCCCGTTCCGCTGCTCCTTCTCCTCCATCACAGGCTTGTTTTCTGATCCCCAGGTGATGATCCTCATCACGGGTGCTCACAAGGCGTTTGCTCTATACAAGGCCATCGAGGAGGGAGTGAACCACATGTGGACCGTGTCTGCCTTCCAGCAGCATCCCCGCACGGTGTTTGTGTGCGACGAGGATGCCACCCTGGAGTTGAAAGTGAAGACCGTCAAGTATTTCAAAGGTGAGGGTGGGGTGGGTCAGGGAGTAGGTTGCCAAGTTCAGGTGTGCCAGGAGAGAGGAGTGGATCTAGCTTGCATGCTCTGGCCACTTTGACAACTATGATTTTAATAAAATCAAACCCTCCTCTCAGAATACAGTTTTCTCTTCCATCCATGACTATTTAAGGGTCCATTTCTAGAGACCTGTTTGCTCTGAGGAGGAGGAAAGAGAATGAAATGAAAGTGGTAGTTCAAGGGCAGTTTGGTAATCTCCTTGCAGCGATACTGAGCCTCAGGTTTTTTATCTTTCCAGATCTTGTACAGGCCTTTTCCTTGTAGTCAAGGCACTGAACTGTCATGCACATCTTTTTTTCTTCTACTTAAAGCGGACACTCACTGCTTTAAATAAACTTATGGGAAAATCCTCATTTACTGAGCAGGCAAATTAGGAATTTGTTCTTTGATGAAAAGATTTTTTTTTTTTTTTTTTTTTTTGCGGTACGCGGGCCTCTCACTGTTGTGGCCTCTCCCATTGCGGAGCACAGGCTCCGGACGCGCAGGCTCAGCGGCCATGGCTCACGGGCCTAGCCGCTCCGCGGCATGTGGGATCCTCCCGGACCGGGGCACGAACCCGTGTCCCCTGCATTGGCAAGCGGACTCTCAACCACTGCGCCACCAGGGAAGCCCAAGATTAACCTTATAATGGCCAACTCTCCTAGAGACGAATTTATAACAGTCCCATGGATTCTAGCATTCATTAGGAATAACAAATTCTTTTCCTATTCTTAGGGTGTTTATCGTTTGGGCCCACAGACGAAAGATGATGAGTATCAGTTCTAGGACAAAATTTGAGAGCTCCTGGATGTTACTGTTGATAATCATGGAACTCTGCCTCTACCTGCATTAATGACTTTTGTTTTTAATTTTTTGTAGGTTTAATGCTTGTTCATAACAAGTTGGTGGATCCCTTGTACAGTATCAAAGAGAAAGAAACAGAGAAAAGCCAGTCTTCTAAGAAACCATACAGTGATTAGCCTGTGCTAATCCTAGTGCCAAGTACCTCATTGGGACAGGCAGGTCTTTCTGGAAATTGTCTTTAGGAGGACAGAATTGTATTTCTTTAATCTAGTACAGTTACCCCAGATAAGTGGGTGAACTTATTATTCTTGGCTATGCAGCGTGGAGTCCAGTCATGGAGTTTAGCTACTTGGTTGTAACTTACTGTTAATCAGAAAAAAAAAAAAAAAAATCACTCCATAATTTTGATGTTGGCCCGACTAGGGGTTTTTAACTTTTTGCTCTGTCTCTGACACTGTTCACGTGTACAATACACTCCTGCTAGTAAGTTCTATCATTATGTGCACTGATTCTCAATTGGGAGGGAGTTAGGGGCTTATGTATATGGGACAAAACCTCTTTGGAGAGTCCTGAGAGCCCCTCTTGAGCAGGCCTGCCCCTTATTTGGGAATCACTGTTTTAGATTAAGGAACAAACACTCTTAATGTCTAGAACCAGTATAAGGAAGCGGTCCCTCTGGTCAGTAACAAGTGCCATGGGAAGGAAACTATCCCTTACTTTCTTTCCCCAGTTTTTACTGCTCTTTCAGTTGGCCTTTCTGTGAACTCAGAGGACTCCTTGAGGGAGGATTTGGGTGGGTAGGACTAAGAAGAAGGCTTTTGCTGATAAACTCAGAGCCTCAAGGGGCCCAGCCACGTCAAACTCCCCTCCATCAGGGACCTTCCAGCACCAGGAGGAAGGCGGAAACGCTTTTCCCACCAGAGCCCTGTGTTTTGTTCCAAGGTCTCACTGTGGCACCTCTCATACGTGCTCTTTCATAAGTCCACAGGGCCAGCAGATACTGTCAAGTTCAGCGTTGTGTTCAGTCAAGGTGATGGAGCCAGGGCAAGCAGCTTAGTTGAGTTAGAAACAACACACGAGTGACATGTTCTACATCCCTAAGAGCTGAGTGCCAAGAAACATACCAACTGTTTCTAAAGTTGCCTAATGTCCTTTCCCCACTGAAAATACCCTGCCCTTCTAACCCTCCCAGGTTCGTGTGGCATGGTCTGATGTTCCCAGAACATCAGGAAATACAGCGCTTTTGCTCCTTTATCCTTCACCCCTTGTTCACAAGCTGTCCACTGCTCTGCCTTCTTTT
Organism: Globicephala melas; assembly: GCF_963455315.2. Classification (NCBI taxonomy): domain Eukaryota; kingdom Metazoa; phylum Chordata; class Mammalia; order Artiodactyla; family Delphinidae; genus Globicephala; species Globicephala melas. The sequence continues at coordinate 118,262,103 of NC_083316.1, read as the reverse complement.
ACTCCTCTGCCTTGATGGTTTGGATGCTGCCTCCTCCTCCCTATCTCTGTGCCCATTTGAAGCTGCTGCTGCCTCTATTTCTGGGAAAGACCTTTTGGAGCCTGGCTCAGGCCTCTCTTTAAGTGCTGTGTTTGGTACCAGCATTTCACCTTTAGCTTTTATACGTGATTGTGCTGTCATTCTGTCTTAAGCTAATGGATCAATGGACTTGTTTACAATATTTTCTATTAAATCCAGTATTTTCACGTAAGATGTGTTGTTTGTGGACTTCCACCCCCAAAGGTCAGAAGCTGGTTTGGGTTGATATTTATGTATTTTGAGAATAGCTAGCGAGCAAAGCTTCATACTCGCTCCTCACAGCAGCTCGGCAGGAAGTCACAATCATAGCAACTGTTGATCTTCTTCAATCACCCGAGGGGAAAATAATCAAAATATTTCATAAAAATGAAGTGCCTGTGTGAAAAAATGGTAGGAATGAACAGATGAGCAATAAAGTATCCGATTCTGGCTCTACTTGGCGTCCAAATGAAGATATGACTGTTAACTAGAATAAGGCAGATTTGTGACCAGGAGGGATGTATCAACTGCAAGGTATGGAAGACAGGTTTATGGTTTTTTTTTTAGTTAAAAAAGTCAATATAATGGAACATCTTGGGTCAACGTAACCAACTGAGGTATAAGTAGAAGTTGAAAGAAGGGTTTACTTTTTTTTTTTTTTTTTTTTTTTTGCGGTACGCGGGCCTCTCACTGCCGTGGCCTCTCCCGTTGCGGAGCACAGGCTCCGGACGCGCAGGCTCAGCGGCCATGGCTCACGGGCCCAGCCGCTCCGCGGCATGTGGGATCTTCCCGGACCGGGGCACGAACCCGCGTCCCCTGCATCGGCAGGCGGACTCTCAACCACTGCGCCACCAGGGAAGCCCCAAGGGTTTACTTTTTTAAGAACTGTATTAAGATAACTTACATTCCCATAGAATTCACCTGTTTTAAATATACATTCAATGATTTTTATTAAGTTTATGGAGTTGTACAATTCCTCACCACAGTCCCTCTCTATCATCCCCAAAGCTCCCTACTCCTACCCCAGCCCAGGTGACCACTCATCTACTTTGTCCCTATAGATTTACCTTTGCTGGACATTTCGTATATAAATGGAATCATACAGCAGACATCTTTTGGATCTTCTTTGGCTTCTTTCACTAAGCATAATGTTTTTGAGGCTTACCCATATGACATGTAGCAAGCATCCATTCCTTCTTATTGCTGAAGAATATTCCATTGTATGGATATACCACATTTTGTTTATCCGGTAAAGAAGGGATTACATTTTAAGTACATATGTTAATAGGAAAAAAGTCATATTAGAACGAAATGAGAAAGGATTTAGTGATGACAGCTAAGCTGGAGATGTCTGTATGAACTCAGGACCTTAAAAAGATCTGTCATGGGAAAAGAATCTTAAAAAGAGTGGATATATGTATATAACTGATTCACTTCACTGTACAGCAGAAAGTAACAACATTAAATCACCTATACACCAATAAAAATAAAAATAATAATAATGATTAAAAAAAAAAAGATCTGTCTTTCCCAGGCCAGTTTCCCTGGTGGCCCAACAGCCGTGTCGTCCTGCTACAACCAGCTCTTATGCAGATCAAGTGGGATGTATACTCCTGGGCCAGACTGGGCCTCTGATACCACTCAGGGCTTCTTGGAGAGGAGAAATTATATGTTTTGGGGGCAGGGATCACAGTGGTCCTGGAATATCTTGTTCCCAGAAAACAAGGATGCTTTCAAAAATGTCCGAGGCAGTACTGAGAGGACAAAGCAGCCTGTTTAATGAGACTCCTATTGGCCAGGTTGTGACAGTTTGATCAATAAAGAAATATTAAATACAGCTAAATGAAAGAAGACATACAGATGGCCAAAAAGCACATGTAAAGATGCTCACCACCACTAATTATCAGAGAAATGCAAATCAAAACTACAATATCACCTCACACCAGTCAGAATGGTCATCATCAAAAAGTCTACAAACAGGACTTCCCTGGTGGCACAGTGGTTAAGAATCTGCCTGCCAATGCAGGGGGCACGGGTTCGAGCTCTGGTCTGGGAAGATCCCACATGCCGTGGAGCAACTAAGCCCGTGCACCACAACTACTGAGCCTGAGCTCTAGAGCCTGTGAGCCACAACTACTGAGCCCACAAGCCACAACTACTGAAGCCCGCGACCCTAGAGCCCGTGCTCCGCAACAAGAGAAGCCACCGCAATGAGAAACCCGCACACCACACGAAGAGTAGCCCCTGCTCACTGCAACTAGAGAAAGCCCACGCACAGCAACAAAGACCCAACGCAGCCAAAAATAAATAAAACTAATTTTTTAAAAAAAGTACAAACAGTAAATGCTGGAGATGGTGTGGAGAAAAGAGAACCCTCCTACACTGTTGGTGGGAATGTCAATTGGTACAACCACTATAAAGAACAGTATGGAGGTTCCTTAAACTAAAAATAGAACTACCATATGATCCAGCAGTCCCACTCCTGGGCATAATATCTGGAGAAAACCATAATTCGAAAAGATACATGCTCCCCAGTGTTCATTGCAGCACTATTTACAATGGCCAAGACATGGAAGCAACCTAAATGTCCATCGACAGGAATGCATAAAGAAGATGTGTTACATATATACAGTGGAATATTACTCAGCCATAAAAGAAGAACAAGATAATGCCATTTTGCAGCAACATGGATGGACCTAGAGATTATCATACCAAGTGAAGTAAGTCAGACAGAGAAAGACAAATATCAAGATATCACTCATATGTGGAATCTAATTTTTAAAAATGATATAAATGAACTTATTTGCAAAACAGAAACAGACTCACAGATTTCGAAACCAAACATTATTATCAAAGGAGAAATGTTGGGGGGAGGGATAAATTAGGAGCTTGGGATTAACATACACACAGTACTATATATAAAATAGATAACTAACAAGGACCTACTACATAGCACAGGGAACTCTACTCAATGTTCTATAATAACCTATATGGGAAAAGCATCTGAAGAAGAACGAATATATGTATCTGTATTGATAAAACTGAATCACTTCGCTACACACCTGAAACTAACACAACATTGTAAATAAATCAACTATACTCCAACAAAATTTAAAAAAAATAAATAAATACAGCTAAGTGGAACAAATTGAATCTATCTGTAAAACCCCAAGTGTGACACTCAAAAAGGAAATGGTAACATTAAGTATACATGGAGTTGTATAGGAAGTTGTTCAGGAAGGGTGGATGGAATGTGCTTAAATTTTCATTACATTTAATAAAAACAAGCAGCATGTTGACATAAATGGGTGTCACCTCTCCTATTCAATACGTCTGTTTATAAAGAACAGATGGATACAAGAGTCTAGCCCACTATCTACCCGCCCCTATCTATGGCTTACTCCCTTACTTCCTCAGGTCTTTGCTCAAATGTCATTTATCAGAGAGATCTTCCCTGACCCTCCAATATAAAGTAGCAATCCTGATTCTCCATCCCTCTCTGGGATAGTTTGTGATGCCTCCTTCCTGGGAACTAAAATCCCTACTGTGCTGAGATGCTAGTGAAGCATGCATAAGTTTCCAGTAAGACATATTGTGATAGAATCCTGGGTTATGAAATAATGGGTAAATAAAACAACATAGTAATTTGGATCTCAAGGGTGCCCTTAACACCAACTATTTTCCCCTAGTCCACTCGGTCTACTTAGAGAGACCTAATTCATAATGTCTCAAGACTCTAATCCCTTTTCCTCCAGTTCTTCTCTGAGCTGATGACCTTGAAAATAGAAGCAATCGGAAAGAACTTCCACAAGTTCCCACCATCACGTACACCCGCCTGCCAGCCCTGCCCTCATTGTTTGCCCTTTTCTTGTCACCCTCTGTGCACTAGATCCCATCTTCTCCTGCCTCCTTGAGGGCATTGCTCCAGCAAGACTCTCCTCTCGCACCTACAGCATCAAACTCCTTCTTTCCTGGATCACCCCTACCAGAATACAAAGCAAGCTTTAAAAACAAATCTCTTTACCCTGTTTGTCCCCTCCTGTAATAGCTTCATTCTCTGATACCCTTTTCAATAAGCAAAATTTCTGGAATTACCTATACTCCGGCTCCAATCTCTCTCCCCTAGTTCTCTCTTTATTCTGGTATTCCCATTATGCACGTTACACACCTTTTGCAATTCTCACAGTTCTTAGATATTCTGTACCTATTTTTCTTTCATTCCTTTTTCTCTTTAAATTTCAGTTTGGGACATTTCAAGATATTGACATATCTTCAAGTGCAAGATTCTTTTCTCAGCTGTGTTCAGTCTACTGATGAGCTCATCAAAAGCATTCATTTCTGTTAGAATGTTTTTATTTCTAGCATTTCTTTCAATTCTTAGAGTTTCTTTTGCTTACTCATCTGTTCTTGCATGTTGTCCACTTTTTCTGAGACCTTATCATATTAATCTGGGTTATTTTAAATTCCCATTATGATAACTCGAAAATCTCTGCCACGTCTGAGTTTGGTTCTGATGCTTGCTTTATCTCCTCAGATTATTTTTTTCCGCCTCTTAGCATCCTTGTAATTTTTTATTGAAAGTTGGACACGAGGTACTGGGTAATAGAAACTGAGATAAATGGGCCATTAATGTGAGGTTTTATGTTTATCTGGCTAGCAGCTAGGCTGTGTTTTAATGTCTCCTGTAGGTGTCAGATGCTTCAATTTTCTTCAGTGTCTTTTGTTTTTGTCTCCCCTGTTGTCTTTGGGTTTCCCTAGAAACTCCTTAAAATAGAGGCTGTGTCTTGCAACTCTTTCAAGAGCTGTAATCCACTGTTATAACACTGGAGCCCTATAGATGATATAGTATTAGGGAGAAGCATTCTATAATCTTATGGTTAAATCTGCTTTATTTTACTGGGCTAGAATCTCTGGGCTGAGACCTACAGAAGTTCCTTAGCCTTTTTTCCCTCCCCACTTACGTGAGCAAGGAAGGCTAGAGAGGGCTCACACCATCCAAATGCCCTTCCCCTAGATCACAGAAGACTCCAGCAAAGTAATTTTCCTTGAGGGCAGGCTTCTGCCTGGAAGCAAAGCTCTGGGTGTATTTCCAAATGGTTACTCCTCCCACCCCACCCCCACCTCCTGGGGCCACCCGTTCCCCCAACAAGAGGGGATTCCTCTGCCATCTTCACAGTGGGAACATGATCCAGCTCCTGGAGGTAAAACCCACAGAAGCGTGGGGGCCCCCTAAGGAAAACTCCCAGGAGTTTTCTTGTTCCTGTTTTAAGTTGTAATAATTTGATACTTGTTACAAATTGCTCCCCAGAGTTTTAAACTCTCAAATGAATCCACACTCAGCGCCCTAGCAATTCATTTAAATCCTAATTATTGCCTCAAGCAACTTCGACTTTGGGTGAGCTGATCTGTGTTTTCTGCATTTTCCTGTCTTTCTAGTTTTTGTGGAAGTTTGCCCTGTGACCTCAGTTCTCTGATGGATCGAAGAAAAGCTGATTTTCAGTTTGTTCAGCTTTTTTTATTGTGAAGATACCCCGTTCTTTCTCAAACACACTCCAGATTTTCACCTCCCCTCCAGTGAAACAGCACTCGTCAAGGCCACCAATGACCTCTACACTGATTGCCAAGTCAGTGCTCAGAGCTCATACTATTTGATCCATTTGCAGTACCTGACAAAGCCGACCCCTCCTTCCTTCAAATTTGACATGGCTTCCAGGACATCACACTGTGCTGGTTTTCTTACCTTACTGGCCACTCTCAGTCTCCTTTGCTGGTTCCTCCTCATCACCCTGAATTCTTAGCATTTGCAGTGTCCCAGGGCTCAGTCTTTGGACCTCTTCTCTCTTAAAACTCACTCTCTTGGTACTTTCATCCAGTCTCATGGCTTTAAATACAATCTATACATTGACTCCCATATTTATATCTCCAGCCCGAATCTCTCCCTTGAACTCTGGACTAGAATATCCAACTGCCTACCGAACATCTCCACTGAAATAACTATCAGACATCTCAAACTCATCTGTCCACGACTCAACTCCTGATCTTCACCGGCAAACCTCTGCTACCTATAGGTTTCTCCATCTCAACTATTCAAAAAGACCTAGAAATCGACTGTGATGCCTCACCTTCTCACATTGTATATCCAATCTATCAACAAATCCTATTAGTTTTACCTTCAAGGAAGTACAGAATCTGAACATTTGTCAAGACTCCAAGTGCTGGTACACTTGTCCAAGCCATCTGTACTTTTCACCTGAGTCACTGCAGTAGTCTCCTAATTGGTCTGTTTCTGTCCCTGCTCACCCTGCTCCCCTGAAACGTTAAGTCAGACCCTATCACACTTTGCTCAAAGTCCTCCAAAGGCTCCCATCGCAGAGTAGAAGCCAAAGTTCACCCAAGGCCCTATGCAGTATGTAGCACCACCCACTCCCATCCCACCTCTTAAAATTCTCCCTTCCTCAGCCTGCTTAAGTCCTTACTGGCTACCACACGGTGCCTGGAGCCCTCTAACATGCTCCTATCCCAAGGGCCTTTGCCCCTGCTGTTCCCTCTGCCTCGACTCTCTTCTCACAGGTGTCCACAAGGTTCACTCCCACACTGCCAAGCCTTTGTTCAAGTGCTATGTTGATGAACTCCTCTCCACTCTTTAAGATTCCAACATCACTCTGCTTCCCCCAACACCTTATTCCTTCTCCCAGCTTCTCTCTGTGGTGCTTATTTTCTGATAAACCATATGATTTGCTTAGCGTCTGTCTCCTTCCACCAGAATTTAAGTTCTACAAGGGCAGGGAGATTTATACCTGCTTTAATCACTGTTACATTCTCAGCACCTAGAAAAATAGTAAGGCCCATTGTGAGGTGTTCAATAAATATTCGTTAAATGAGTAAATGAATACTAGGAAACACAGTAGGTTACAAGAAGTGGAACGGGATCGAAAATAAGATACACAATCACCTTTTAAGTTTATATGCATTTAGGTTATATTAATATTAGTTTAGTTTGTTGATTCAATGAAAAAAATTAAAAAGAGCCAAGGAAAAGCAATAACTGTGCTGACTTTATACTTACCAACTGTGGCATCAGAATCTCACTAAATTTTCAATGTGCACAATATCCTCCAAAGCAACCCCTGGCTCTGAGAAATACGGGACTACTTGGAGTGGTAAATCTTCGGGCTGCCTGAATAATTGTGCAAAGAACAGACTATGGGTGCTGAAAGTTGACAGTACCATAAACAGCTTTCTGACCACAAACTCTCAACCTGGCCTGCAGGCCGATGTTTTTTTTAATGAGCCAAAGTTCAGGGAACAGACTATTTGGCTACTCTTACCAGTATGAGAGGGCACCACAGTGTTACAATTCCTTGTCTTACTTAGCAGCTTCAGCTATAACTTAATTTCTTTACTTCAGTGGTTGCAGGCAAGTGCTACTATCAGGAGTGACACTTTAATGTCACATCACAATTGGATGCCAACTATGGTTCAAATAGTTTTAAGTGGTCTTACAGTTTTTGGTAATACTGCTATTCCTGCCTTGCTTGTCTCATTTGATGCTATTCTACCTACCAAGGTGTGTAACAGACTATAATGACACACAATGAGGAAAATTAAAATCCCAGAAATAAACCTGCTTCTATAACCAAGTACACTCCTGTCATAACCAGTTATTGCATTTATAACATGGGAACTGTTGCCACCTGCTGGTGGTGCTTATGATAAAATTAATACTTGGTGGGCTCTCCAAAATTCCAGTCAAAATTTTAAAATTCCCTTCTAAAGCAGGCAACCACATGAATGGCTTTATGATTATCATATTTGATTAACTCCAATTTTTTTTTCTCTGAACAAAAAAGCAGTAAGTATAATAATGAAATTCTAATGTAAACGAGAACCCTCTACTACTAAAAAATGACTTTGCTGACAATGCTATAGGTCTGGGAGTACGGCTGCCAAGTGTTTTCTCCCTTACCCATCTCCTCAACAGGAAGGGATGTAGCCACTAGATGCTCACTCGTTGGATTCAGTATTTAGCTGAGGTGGCAGGCTAATCCTCTCACACTAGTGCAGAGCCTCCGTGAGTCCAGATGACCCACAAGTCTGATCAACTTGTCCAGTGTTTAATGATTTCCTCATGAAGCTGAGCAGAAAAATGACCATAACAGGCACACAGCCTAAAACTCCAGAGACAGCCAGTGTTCTCAAAAAAACCCGATTCAAAGCTACAAAAAGACCTCAATCAAAAAAGAATTTCAGGGACTTCCCTGGTGGCACAGTGGTTAAGAATCCAACTGCCAATGCAGGGGACACGGGTTTGAGCCCTGGTGCAGGAAGATCTCACATGCCGCATAACAGCTAAGCCCGTGCACCACAACTACTAAGCCTGCACTCTAGAGCCCGCAAGTCACAACTACTGAGCCTACGTGCCACAACTACCGAAGCCCGCGCGCCTAGAGCCTGTGCTCTGCAACAAGAGAAGTCACTGCAATGAGAAGCCCACACACCGCAACGAAGAGTAGCCCCCGCTCGCCACAACTAGAGAAAGCCCACGTGCTGCAATGAAGACCCAACGCAGCCAAAAATAAATAAATAAATAACTTAAAAAAAATTCAAAGGAAATTAACAGCAATTCATAGAATGAAATTTCAAATTTCCAAAAATTATACTCATTAGTAATTAATGTGTGCAAAAAATTTAATTGTGTGCCATTTTGCCCTATCAGATTGGCAAAAATAAGTTAATTTTAAAATAAAACAATAATTTTAAATGCTGGGGGGAAAAAAGGCCTTCATGAAATGAAGCTAGATACACAAAACTCTTCGTTCTCTCATATACTTTCTTGATAATACCAACATTCCACAAACCTATTTATTTCACAGGTCATATAAGGGGTTACCTCAATCTTCCATTTTACTCAGAGACAAAAGTACTCTACCCAAAACTATACCATCTTAAAATTAGCTCGTAACTCATACCTCAAAAATAAGCCCTATTGTCTTTGTGAAAATTAAGGGGTGAAGATTTTGTACCTAAGGAAGAAACACTCAGTTGAACAAACAAATCTTTAAGACTAACGACCTGTTGTTTTATTTATTTATTTATTTTTGGCTGCGTTGGGTCTTCGTTGCTGCGCGCAATCTTTCTCTAGTTACGGCGAGCGGGGGCTACTCTTCATTGCGGTGCGCGGGCTTCCCATTGAGGTGGCTTCTCTTGTTGCAGAGCATGGGCTCTAGGTGCACAGGCTTCAGTAGTTGTGGTGAGTGGGCTCAGTAGTTGTGGCTCGCGGGCTCTAGGCTGCAGGCTCAGTAGTTGTGGCTCATGGGCTTAGTTGCTCCGTGGCATGTGGGATCTTCCCGGACCAAGGCTCAAACCCATGTCCCCTGCATTGGCAGGCGGATTCTTAACCACTGTGCCACCAGAGAAGCCCACGTGTTTTTTAAAATCATGGAGAAAAACCACGCCATTTGTTTCACGAAACTAAGGCTTCTTTCCTACTTCCAATACATCATCAACATAATGTACAACAGCCTAAAATAAAATAATCTCTAGCAATGTCAACTAGCCCATGAACTAATAAAGAGCTTCTGAGTGGCTAGTAGTGAAAGATGAATTGAACTCCTATCCAGTCACTGAGAAGAAGCACTCTTCTCAAGTATGTACTGTATAATTAGTTGTTTTAATTTCCATTTCTTATCTTCAACTTATTCTTTAAGTTAACTTTCGTTCTTATATTAAATGTGCTGAATCGAAGTCCATGTAGTTCAAACAAAATATGGGTTCTAAAATCTAAGTTCAGTCACAAGCGGAGGTGCTATACTATGACTTTCTTCCGCTCATTTTAAGAATATGTGTTATATACCATATAGTTTTTAAATGTGAACAGTTGCCTTGGTGACAGAACACAGAGCAGCAACTCTGCTTTAATTATAAGACAATTTTTAAATAATTTTTATTTTTAAGATTAAGCATCCTCATTGACAATCCAGAAACAGTCCGTGCTCTTTGGATACACACACTTAAAATGGTTAAAAGTGATTCACCAATTTTCAATGACAAGGTATGAAAAAAGAACATGTTCACAGCTGCAGAAGAATTCCTCTGTCCTTTTTTTCCAAAAATCTTATTTTGCTACCAAGCCACTCACCAAACCACAAGGAAAGACAATTTTTCAAAAAGCCAGCAAAACCCAGAAACAAGGATCTAGGTATCAAGCCAAAATTATGCCCTGAAACAGCGCTGTTGCCAAAAAAAAAAAAAAAAAAAGGATAGGAAGACAAATTTCCATAGCTCATTAGAGAAGCCCTTTAAAAAGAATTCAGAAAGTTAGGACTGGAACTATGGTGGTACAGTGTTCAAAACACAGATAATTAAAGTTCAGCTTGCGGGCTTCCCTGGTGGCGCAGTGGTTGAGAGTCCGCCTGTCTATGCAGGGGACACGGGTTTGCGCCCCGGTCTGGGAAGATCCCACATGCCGTGGAGCGGCTGGGCCCGTGAGCCTGCGCGTCCGGAGCCTGTGCTCCGCAACGGGAGAGGCCACAACAGTGAGAGGACCGTGTATCGCAAAAAAAAAAAAAAAAAAAAAGTTCAGCTTGTTCGTCTTGGGAACGTATTAGGCTTTCTCCTATCCCAGCAGAGGAAACAGAAATATGAGCTGCTGGAGCTAATATTAAAATTGTCCTTACCAATGAAAAGCAGGGAAAGAGTCAACAGAAAGAATGCTGAACAGAAGACAAGTTGTTCTGAATCTAGGCTCTACTGCCTAGAAGAAACTGGAAAGTTGAATAGGGCTGAAATTCTTCTGAGCCAGTATCAATAAATTCTAGACTTGGCTCAAAACCAGTGGACTATAGACCACTAATAAATATATCAGGTGACCCACAGTGTTTGTGGTATCAAAAAATATTTTTAAAATTATCTATAAATTTCTATTCTGAAAATCAGATCAAAATGACACTGGGCCAGCCAATCAGTCATAGAGTAAAGGGCTTCCTCCAAAGAAAATTTAGCAGTAATTCAGGTTGGAAAGAATGTAACATGAAGTAAATAACATCAGGCTCTCGGTACAATTTTAATAAGGCTTCTACCCACCCCAGTTGTAAGCAGTACTACTGAGGGAGCTCCCACAGAATGTCTTAGAGGGATGTTTCTCAGAGATAAAAAGGACTATAAGCTTAACTCTTGACCCCTCTCTCCTTACCTAAAGCTTGGAGAAGAAAATAAATATTTAATTTTTAACTACTCAAAGCTTTGGGCACATTGTAATACTAATATTTTCTAGTTTTCATTTTCGGAACCTTTGGCTTAATATTTCCTCAATCATGTTGCAATGAAAAATGTCTGAATGTGCCTTAATCAGTAGTACCACATGAAAATATTAAACTTGTTCTTCCATATCTTCTACACAGGAAGAGGGAATCAATGGTACCCTAAATATCCTGCGAAGTGAGTCTGTATACTTGACAAAAGATTAGGGCAAACCATTCCACTTCCATATCTTGAGCAGCAGAAGTTAACTAGTCTTCAAACTCATCTTCCCAAATAACTCCATTAACATCCACAGCATGGAACAACCTGGAAGCATAAAATAAGGTACATTTTAATACACCTGATAGAAACTGAATATAATTTCTTTCCTTTTCTCAAATATACTTTCTGTACTCTTCTGATAATATCTTTTCCTCTCCTTTAATCATTCCACTGGCGAGGGCTGAAATATGGGTCCCTTAAAGTTTATAGGAACAGGCCTTTTAAGGATCCAGACAACTCTCTAGGACCAAGCATAAACAATAATGGGAGATGGGTATCACAAAACTGATACTAAATGTGTACAATATGTGGAATAAGCCAAGACTGGAAAATTCAGGTAGTCTAGAAGCTGAACTCATTAAAAACACTATAACTTTATTACACGCTAATCACTCCATCCTCTCCATCTTCACTGTCCTTGCACTCTCCATCTATAGAATATTTTTCAGTTGCCAATTTCTTTTCCTCCCCTTATGTTACTTAAAATTTATGCAATTTTCAACACTATATTTCCAACGGTTCATGGGAAGAGCCTGTTTCTTCAACTTATCTTATAGTTTCATAACACCAATGATTGATTGTAGGTATTCCACAAATGTCTATTAACAAAGATTATCAGCTGATGCTGAAATTGGAGCTGGTGGAGAACAAGATATTCACATTGTGCCAAGGAATCACCCCACAGATCACTTACTAATAACAAAAAGAGAAACCTTACCTTTACAGTGGAACAAATGATAGAACTGAGCATCATACTAACAGTGAGACAGCCTGACTTTATGGATCTGACGTGGTACAACATGAAGTACATCACCCCTTATTAAGTATTCTTGTCAAAAATGTTACTCCAAATCTAGTCAAACTCCAGTCTAGAGCTAACTTCCACTTTACAGGAAATAGAGAGGATAGAGAAACAAACTCAAAGGTACCATGGAGAAACAAAACTCCAGAAGGTAAGAAGTTATACAGGACAACAGCCTGGACTCCTCAAAAAGTCAATGCTCCCCTCAACATAAACAAACAAACAAAAAGAAGGTGGGCAAAACTTTTCTCCATAAAGAAACTAAAGAGACAGAACCAAATAAAGTGACTGAACTTGATTAGATCCTGGTATAATAAAACAGCTTCAAGAGATATTTTTAGGGATAGTTGATAAGTCTTAAATATTTTATTATATGATAGTATGCCATTGTTGTTAATTTTTTGCAGTACTGTCATTATATAGAAGACTTTTCTTATCTTAGGAAAGACATGTGAAAGCATGTAGAGGGACTTCCCTGGTGGCACAGTGGTTAAGAATCCACCTGCCGATGCAGGGGACACGGGTTTGAGCCTTGGTCCAGGAAGATCCCACATGCCGCGGAGCAACTAAGTCTGTGTGCCACATCTACTGGGCCTGAGCTCTAGAGCCCGTGAGCCACAACTACTGAGCCCACGCGCCACAACTACTGAAGCATATGTGCCTAGAGCCTGTACTCCGCAATAAGAGAAGCCACCGCAATGAGAAGCCCGCGCACCGCAACCAAGAGTAGGCCCCGCTCACTGCAACTACAGAAAGCCTGTGCGCAGAAATGAAGACCCAACGCAGCCAAAGATAAATAAATTAATTAATTAAAGAAAAAAAAGCATATAGACATGAAGCATCATATTTCCAACTTAGGGTCAAGTAGTTCAGCAATAAATTTAGAAAACAAATATGGCAAAATATTACCAATTGTTCATTTTGGTGGAAGGTATCCTATTAATCATAGTCCTATCTCTTCTGTATGTTTGAAAATTTTCACTAAAAAAGTTGAGGAGGATAATAAATAAAAGAAAATCCCCAGATAGTATATTTTCATCATAAAACTCATTTTCAAGAAAATTCATACATGGGGGAAAATATATGAGAATTCTCTAAATAAGCAAAGTACTGAAGTAAAACTTTCTGGGCTTATGGTCCGCAAACCAAGTACCCAAAACTGCTGAGACTAGGAGTCTGTGTGTACGTACCGGTTAAAACATGGGGAAACAGGATCAGTGAAATGTTTATAAGGGTTTGCTCTGGAGAGAGAACCCATGCAAATCCAGCAGAAATACTGCATACAGCCGGTACATGTCATCTTGTTACATCCATCTAATTTCTGGTGGGAAAGACAGAGAAAAATATCAAGGCTACAAAAGCAAAAGAGAAATGCACATGACAAAATGATTTGGTACAACATTCTCCTTGTCTTCTCACTTTTCTAATGCAGGGTGGAGATATACAGGTAACACACAATGATAACTATGAATGCCTAACTCGTTTGCATTACAAGTAAAATACAGAAAACACTTAGCAGGTGTTCCTACAATTAGATACTTAGCAAAACCTCTTCTGATAAACAGTAAATACAAACCAAACATGTATAAGTGAAACACATAGTTAGATTAATATTAAAATGTTTGGATTTAATATGTGGGATTTAAACTTTTTACGTAAATCTAAGTAAACATTTGGTACCAAGTCCCCCATTCTATAAGAGCTGAGGCATGTCAGAAGTGGTTAAATAGAAGGCCAGTTTCCTTAATGGAGTAACTGGGGCATCACCACAAGGGTCAGCTCAGATATGATGGACTGGAACAACAGAATCAAATGCAAAGACATATTTCAATTTTGAAACATATTAAGATTTTGTCAAGAAGCAGTAGATGTATCTATCTATCTTGACTCAGATGTCTCCATTTCATAAGCAGGCACTTGTAAAACAGCTATTAAATTCCAGGGTATATAGTTCGGAGGAGAAGTCAGGCTTGATTCTTTTTTAGTCAGGTAGATGAGTTAAGAGTTGACTGTAGCTCGAGTATGGCCTCTTTATAACCCACTCAATTTTGAGGTGGATATAATGTGAGAACAACTGTCACCATATGAAAGCACTTTGAAATGGGAAGCCTACATACATTTTAGGTCAATAACAATATTTAGTAGTAAATTTACATCTTCCAAGTTAAGAAAGTTTAATAAATACCAAAATGTGTTTTCTTAATTAGGCACAAAATTAAAAGGCTTCTTGAGGAAATCGTAACATGCTTGCAATTAGGTTTGCCTCCATGTCTGTCCCCAAACCTTTACCTCAATGGGAGTCCCACAACATGGGCAGCTCTTTGAGTTCTTTTCTAGCCACTCCTTACTTTCCATCTCTTCCAGTGCCTTCTGAATCACCCTCTTACCATACCTCTGTTCCAAAAACCTTTTATTGGCCTCATCTGCTTGCAGGTACTCATTTCGTAAGTCCATTAATTTCTCTAGAAAGTGAAATGGAAAATTAACTTTTATACAACTTGTAATGCTGACTAAAAACCATTAAAATTGGCTATAACCTTTGACTACTCAATAATGCTATTCCTGGGATTTCATCATAAGGAATTAATCCAAAGTAAAGTTACATATAAAAATGGCAAACGAATTAAATGTCCAAGGGAATAAGTATGTGTGGAGCCACTTAAGATATAATATTTAGTTATTAAAACTTATAATTAGGATGGCTACAACTCAGTTAAAATACTCATTATGGAATTCAGAAAAGAGCGTATTTAGGTTGTAACTAGGTAAAAATTACACATGCATGAAAGACAAAGAACAGACAGGAATCCTCCAAGTAGAAAAGCTGGACTTGTTAAAGGTGACAGAATAACAGCTTATCTTTTTCCTTTGCTTTTAACTTATTAATGTTGATATTTTTGTGCAACTAGTACAACTAGTAGTACAGTTTAAGACTGACTTATCTAAATGACGCAAAGGTTGAAACAGACGCTGATTTTCTACTAAATCAGCATCATTCACCATTTGATAACAACAGGCCTACCAAATTAAACAAGAGCACCAGGGCAAAGACCAGCTATTCAATTCTGTATATAAAAAGAAGCCAGTGAATAAAGTTTACCACCCACAGGAAACGAAAAGTCCCTCCTGTCAACTTTTCCCCTTAATACTCTTCAGTCTGGTTTCTACTGCTTTATCACTTAACTCAAATGGAATGGGCAGCCATTCCCAAAGGCTTTAGTTGTAGACAAGGCTTTTGCTCACAATTCTATTACCTTAATTTTTCAACACAATTAATTAAAGACCTCTCTCAACAATGTTCTAGCTATGTTATTAATTTACTTTCCTCACATTATTTAGAGGTGGACATCTTCCCTCTAAATGCAGTGGACATCTTCAGGGGCAGAATTCTATCTGCACTTTTGCTTCACTTGTGAATCCTTTCTCTGTGCTGTTCATTCCCGTGACTCCATCACTTCTACTTAGATGTAGCAGACATGTATTTTTTTATCCTGTCACTTTTATCTCCTCTAATAATTCAAAACGTTTTTGTGTTCCTAGACATCTTAAGGACAAAGGTTACTGCTCTAATGTTCTCAAAATAATAAAATGATTAGTATATCATATATTTTGTATGGTAATATCAAATATATAGATATAGAGACTGAGAAAGAGATTCCTAATTTTGCTGAAGCCCCCAAGCCTATCTTTGATTTCTTCCCCAAACACTGTGAAACACCCGAAATGTACTTCAGCCTCTCAATGATAAGGATACAGAAGTCTAAAGTAAAGGCTAACATTATATTCTGGTGAGTTCTCCATCCCATCTGCCTATAACCACTACAAAACTCTGCAACAGGCAACTGGAAGTACTGTATTTACTCATTCTCCGCTCAGAGTCCCTTCTTAGAGATAATGACACTGCTAACAATTAATAACTATAGTAATACTGGCATTACTAGTTACCATTTTGTGGTTTAAGACTTAAATATAAGACATAACACCATAAAACCTCTAGAAGAGAACACAGGCAAAACATTTCCTGACCAAGGCAATAGAAATAAAAGCAAAAATAAACAAATGTGACCTAATCTAACTTACAAGCTTCTGTACAGCAAAGGAAACCGTAAACAAAATGAAAAGACAACCTATAGGCTGGGAGAAAACATTTGCAAATGATGTAACCGACAAGGTCTGAATTTCCAAAATATACAAACAGCTCATACAACTCAACAAAAAACAAACAACTCAATGGAAAAATGGGCAAAACAACTAAATAGACATTTCTTCAAAGAAGACATCCAGATAACTGAAAGACATATAAAAAGAGGCTCATCACTGCTAACTATTAGAGAAATGCAAATCAAAACTACGATGAGGTACCACCTCACACCAGTCAGAATGGCCATCCCTAAAAAGTCTACAGGGGAGGACTTCCCTGGTGGCACAGTGGTTAAGAATCCGCCTGCCAATGCAGGGGACACGGGTTCAAGCCCTGGTCTGGGAAGATCCCACATGACGCAGAGCAACTAAGCCCACGTGCCACAACTACTGAGCCTTCGCTCTAGAGCCCGCGAGCCACAACTACTGAAGCCCGTGCACCCTAGAGCCCGTGCTCTGCAGCAAGGGAAGCCACCGCAATGAGAAGCCCGGGTACTGCGACAAAGAGTAGCCCCCGCTCGCCACAACTAGAGAAAGTCCACGTGCAGCAACAAAGACCCAACACAGCCAAAAATAAATAATAAATAAATAAATAAAAATAAAAACTAAACTTTAAAAGAAAAAAAGAGTCTACAGGGGAGTTCCCTGGCAGTCCAGTGGTTAAGGTTCCATGCTCCCAATGCAGGGGGCACGGGATCAATCCCTGGCCAGGGAACCAAGATCCCACATGCCACACATCAAGGCCAAAAAAAACCCAACAAAATAACAAACAAGTCTACAAATAACAAATGCTGGAGGGGGTGTGGAGAAAAGGGAACCTTCCTACATTGTTGGTGGGAATGTAAATTGGTGTAGCCACTATGGAAAACTGTATGGAGATTCCTCAAAAAACTAAAAGTAAGAGTTGCCATATGATCTAGCAATCCCACTCCTGGGCATGTATCCAGACAAAACTATAATTCAAAAAGATACCTATGTTCACAGCAGCACTATTTACAATAGCCAAGACATGGAAACAACCTAAATGTCCATCGCCAGAGGAATGGATAAAGAAGATGTGGTATGTATACAGATACAACAGAATATTACTCAGCCATAAAAAAGAATGAAATAAGGCCATTTGCAGCAACATGGATGGACTTAGAGATTATCATACTAAGTGAACTAAGTCATAAAGACAAATACCATATAATATCACTTACATGTGGAATCTAAAATATGACACAAATGAACCTATCTACAAAACAAAAAGAGACTCACAGACATATAAAACAGACTTGTGCTTGCCAAGGGGGAGGGGGCCTGGGGGAGAGATGGATTGGGAGATTGGGGTTACCAGATGCAAACTATTATATTTATATAGAATGGATAAACGACAAGGTCCTACTGTATAGCACAGGGAACTATATTCAATATCCTGTGATAAACCATAATGGAAAGGAATATAAAAAAGAATGTATACATATGTATAACTTAATCACTTTGCTGTGCAGCAAAAATTAACACATTTTAAATCAACTATATTTCAATAATTTAAATAAATAAATAAATACACAAACTAAACAAAAAATAGTTACCATTTTGCATTTTCCATACATTAGCCCATTCTCAAACTATGGTTAAGTACCAGTTTTTTTCCCTCACTCTGTCAAGGACCAGTACTTTTGCAAAATATAATCAAATGAATTATTAGAAAAATGAGGGTAAAAAGACAAAAAATATAAGCCTAAATTTTTATTAGATTTGACTGCCATAAAATTTAGTCAGTGAATAGCGATAGCAAAATCATTATTAAAGTTTCAAACACTGACTCTCAATTTCTGTATTTACCTTGTCACAGACCAGTATAACAACTACAACAACTTTAAGTAGCACTACAATAGGTCATTTCAAACTTACAGTAACCTTATGAAGTAGCTATTATCATCAGCCCTTTTAGTTTGAGAAAGACTAAGTCACCAAAGTCTAGTCAAATTGATGTCCAGGGCCCGATTCCTCAAACCTTAATCTAGATCAGAAATGGCTAACAGGTTTTACCTCCTGTGACTACCTCAATAGAGGGTGGCCTTCTGAAGCACTGTGTTGAGGAAGATTCTGAGGCCTCCCTGGGCTCACTGAGAAAAGCACTTGATGACTGATCAAACATGTGTACAGTGGAAACAAGAGTGATGGCTTAGATGCTCTGCATCTGCCGACCAGGATCTACATTATTCCATATTCATAGACAGAAATTACCCTGTCATTCCTTCCCTGGAATGCTCCCCCTGATATCTGCGTGGCTTGTTTCCTTACTTCCTTCAAGTCTTTACTCAAACCACTTTGCCAGCGAGGCCTCCCCTGGTTTTTCTAAATAAAATCCAAAGCCCCTTCCCCTTCAAAACACTTCATAGCCTGTCCCTGCTTTATTTTTTTTTCCCTCTTCAGCATTTACCACCATCGAATATTCTTATTTATTTTGTTTGCCTATCTCCCCCATTAGAATATAAGTTCCATGAGGGCATTTGGTCACTGCTGTATCCCCAGAACCTAGGACAGTAACTGACTCAAAAGTATGTGTTGAACAAACACAGAAGAACACAATTCTTCCAAACTGAAGAATTGAAGTGATGTCTCTTTTTATTTCCGGTGAGTGGGGGGAGGCGGGTGGAGCGCTGGGAGACTGAGTTCACACAGTTACAACCTACCTGCAGTCACCTTACATGGAGAAACCCCATGGTAGGTCAATCTGCATAAAGTACAGAAGGCAAAATTGCAGCTGGAACAGATGCCCATTGTGCAGCCAGGCTCCTGCATCACAGGCAGCTGGCAGGATGGGCGGGGGCAGTACACCACATCTGCCATCAGGTCCAAGGTAGACTGGAGGAGAAGGCGGTCATAACGGGCAAATAACTCTGCTTCCACTAGCTCTTTGACCTGGAGGGAAATATAAAACATCATAGGTTTGATGATTTCCCAACCAGTTCTGATCCTGAGGAGATCCTTAGGAAGCTAGTGTAAACCAGAGGCACATAAACTAAAACTCTACCTTCAAAATCAAACCAAGTTATAGGAGGTCTACATCTTGACTGAGATGGTGGTTACATGGGTCTACACATGTGTAAAAACTAAGCAGACAGGGCGAAGGGTGAGCTGTGACAGGGCGAGAGAGAGTCATGGACATATACACACTAACAAACGTAAGGTAGATAGCTAGTGGGAAGCAGCTGCATGGCACAGGGATATCAGCTCGGTGCTTTGTGACCTCCTGGAGGGGTGGGATAGGGAGGGTGGGAGGGAGGGAGACGCAAGAGGGAAGAGATATGGGAACATATGTATACGTATAACTGATTCACTTTGTTATAAAGTAGAAACTAACACACCATTGTAAAGCAATTATACCCCAATAAAGATGTTAAAAAAAAAAAAAAAAACTAAGCAGACAGTACACTTTAAATGAGTACATTTATGCCTTAATGGAGTTGACTGAAAAAACAAGGAAACCAAGCAGGCTGTCTTTAAAAGTCTGTAAAATATTTGGTTAACCATTCTAAGAGATAATAAGGAAGTACGACAGGGTCGTACTTCCCCCACCTAGCAGATGTACAGAGTAAATCACCAGAATTACTTTACTTTTTTAACTGCTCATCCCTGCGGAGGACCACACATTCCAAAGCCAGCAAAGGAAGCATTTACATTTGCTTAAACTAAGATCATGGCATTCTTGACGGATACAATGAAACAACTTGTCAGGCCTCAGACCGCCCTGAGGAGCCCTACCAAGAAGCTCCTGAGAAAATGTCTCCCTTTGTGAGAGAGAATTAGGGGGCGGCTGTCAGCAGAGTAAAAGAGTTACCTGACCAGGCGTGGCCACTGAAGGGCACTTGGGTTCTGGGCAGTTGAGGCACTGAACTTGGCCATCTCTGATCTGGATTTCAAAGTAGTCCTTGAGACAGGCTTTGCAGTACACATGCCTGCACTCCAAGAAGTACATGCACTCACTACCCAGCTTCTCACAGAAGCAGATATTGCACAGGAACAATTTACTATTAAAGCATTTTATCTGTTGAGCCTGATCGAAGTCCAAGATTTCCTGGATCAGACTGGACAACGATTCCACATCCTGCACGGCTCTCTCGTCCACAACTTCCACTTGGTCTACATCAGATCCAGCAGCTCCTCCAAAATCTAGCTCTGTGTTGGAAGAAGCTTGAGCCATCCTCCTCTGAACTTTTTTCTGAGAACCCATCTTGAGTTCAAAAGGAGAGACAATATTCAGATACGCTAAGGTCTCTTCTTTAAGAAACTGCATCCAGGCAAACAGGACCACGCTGCCGCGGTGTTCTTCCCACAGGTTGTCTAAGTGCTTGCAGAGAGCAGACAGCTAGGGGAAAACACATGAGGATGCTGGTAAGTTTGGAAAGATGACGATGCTGTCAACTCCTGATTTCCCTTGAAATCTTTTTAGGTCAGGGTTTTCTACCTCCTAACATGATTTTTCACTTCTGTGATAAACTGTGCTGTACAACGGCATCAGTGTTCTTATCGAAGCACTTCTTAAACTATTCAGCAACACGAGCCACAGTAGAACACAAGGTCAGAAGCTAAAAGAAGTATCATTAAAACAAGAGAAACAGCAAGACTTTACCAAATGCAGAACTAGGTTTACATACGAGCCACTGCAATGGGGGACTTTTTCTGTTCTTTATTTTTCTTCACGTTAGTATTGCTACCTCGTGTAGGAGAAGAGATCTAGTTCTAAAATGAACTATTTCTATTCCTTGGAGTCCTAGCCCTGTAGGTACCCTACAATAATGATTAGGAAAAGAACAGTTTAAAAATACCATCCAAACCTTAAAATTAATTCTTTCAGTCGTATCAAGAAGCCACCTCGTGCGAAAGAATCACTAACAGAATCTAACCTCAGAGTCCTTGGTATTCAGATTTACAAGCTGATTTTAACTAAGCAATCTGGGCTTACATCAGATCCTGGCTAATAGAGGGAGGCAGGCTGATATTGAATCCAGACATGATTATAAGCCCTTAACATGGTTTGGCTGCCATAGGCAAAGCTCACATTTCCTAACCTAAGCAACCGAAGTTTAAACTATTTTGACTTTTCCTCCTTAAAACTGGTCTGTTCATGGGCTTCCCTGGTGGCGCAGTGGTTGAGAGTCCGCCTGCCGATGCAGGGGACACAGGTTCGTGCTCTGGTCTGGGAAGATCCCACATGCCGCGGAGTGGCTGGGCCCGTGAGCCATGGTCGCTGAGCCTGCGCGTCCGGAGCCTGTGCTCTGCAATGGGAGAGGCCACAACAGTGAGAGGCCCACGTACCGCAAAACAAAAAAAAACCCAAAAAGCTGGTCTGTTCAATTTGAAAGGCAAATATAATTCGATTTTCCATTAGAAATGTAAAATATTTTAAAGTAGAGCTCAGGAATCATAAGCAGCTTTTCTTTTTAAGGTAAACATCAAAAAATAAGCCTTCCAGATGTAAATAACTTTTGTAAATTTGAATACCAAGTGAAAAAGGACCACATTCTCTCTTCCTTATGCTGCGTAGTGCTATTCACTAAACCCTATACAGGCACAAAATTAAACACTTACTGACTACTTCAAGATTGGACAACTAATGCTTTTATACATTTGCATGAATATGCTTATATGATCAACCAGAAACCTGATGAAATCTTTAAAATGTAATAAATACTAAAAGGGAAGCCTTGTTCGTGAGTATTGTTTGAGCTACCAAGTCCAGTGGAGAAGCCATTCTCCTCCATCCTCTTTTCTTCTCTAGTCCCTTCTCAAAAGAGGCATCTGGGATGTACATAAATGTGAGGAATAAGGGAGGAAGAAAGAGAAGAGCATGAGAGAGACTGTGTATATATACTGGAAGAGGAATAATGGAAAATACTAGAAAACTAAACCCACTTCTATCTACCAACCAAATTCAGTGAGGGACAGGTCCATGAATCAACTTCACTATCAACAGGTGAAATTCATGATGCCAAGGAATCAGGGCCCAGTAACAAACAAGAATTGAAGGAAGGACAAAAATTTGATAGAGAACCCTACTGTAATTTTAGCTGTGTAACATAAAATAATGAATAACCCTCTTCTCCCCACACCCTAAAAGCCAGCATTAAGTAGATGCTATTTGGCTGGAATCTGAAACTGTATATGTGCAAACATGCATGGACATAAAGTATCAAGAGCTCTCTAGAGAAATGGGACTATAAATATCTAGATAATTCAGTCAACTCTCAGTGATCTAAATGTCAAACATCGTTGATATTCTTGGGCAAATCATCCACTGTCTTGCATGTGTTGCCTCTGACACAGATATTAAAATGTAAGGTAAAATTCCTTTTTATTCTACATGTATTATTCTTTCTTAAAGTTTAATTTTGTTTTTAAACTGTAAGTTCAATTTTACAAAAGCACTCTCATCTAAAGATTAGACTGGTGATGAGCAGGGGTGGGAATGAAAATTACATGATCAAAAAGGAAAAACTGACAGCTGTTCCTTGAGGTCAAGTAACTCTGACAGCTTTTGTCTTAATACATCAGCCTATCAATCTTTATCATGACTTCTAGAATAACGGCTACTGATCCATTATCTACCCCAGAATACATTATATTAGCTTCAAGCCATATTTATGTCTCAATCAAGAGTTGAGGTTGTTACTAGAAAAAGATATACAACCCAGAGTAAATGAAGATCATAATATAAGATCTCAAGCCTTAATGAGATATCTACAGGAATCATACACATTTCTATTTGTGTGCATTCACACCTATGTGAGAGTAGTCAACAACTCTGTTATTAATATACAGACTTTAAAAAATAAAAGCACTCTTACGTTTTCTTAGGAAATATTTATTATAACTACATTAGCTCAATTTTAGTCCTCCTAACTACAATTAAATCTTTCATTTAAGGAATGGATAAGAAACTAAAAAAAAATAGAAAGCAATACCAGGGCTTCCCTGGTGGCGCAGTGGTTGAGAGTCCGCCTGCCAATGCAGGGGACACGGGTTCGTGCCCCGGTCCAGGAAGATCCCACATGCTGCGGAGCGGCTGGGCCCGTGAGCCATGGCTGCTGAGCATGCGCGTCCGGAGCCTGGGCTCCACAGCGGGACAGGCCACAACAGTGAGAGGCCCACGTACCGGAAAAAAAAAACCAAAAAACAAAAAAAAGCAATACCAACATCTAAGGAAAATGAGGAGGACCTTATAGTATCCATTACAATACAGATTAAATAGGAAAATAACAAGACAAAGAGAGAAACAATTTACTTGATTAAAAATTACTCCTACTGCAATTCAAAATGATTAATCGTTCTAATTACGCCATTCTTTTCTAAAACACCAAACATTTTCAATTTATTAACATTACAATTCATGAAGGCAAGGGAAAAAAAAATTACAAAATCAAACCCATTTGTTCTTCATGCACTGAATTCAAGATCATCAAGGTAGTGTTCAATTAAAGATGATTTTTAAGTTTCTAAAGATGGATAGGAGAAATTAAGTTTCGGGTCTAACCTGAGTTGGTGACAGCCATTTGCCACTAAGTGTGAATGAAGGTGGGGCGGAGGATGGATAATCTGGTGGCAGTTCAAAGTTCAGCACAAGTGGAGGCAGAAAGCAAATGGTGTATTCAAAGCCACTATTCTGGAGACACTCATTTGAATTGCCTGAACCAAAAACAAAGATTAGAAAGGATCAGTTGGTCAACACTTGAGTGTCCGTTACTGCTGAGCAGTGCTCAAGAAAAACGTAATGCTTTGGTTGAGGGGATAAAAACCCTCCCCCAAAGCACCTTCTATTCCCTAATGTTACTTCGTAGCCGCCACCTTAAAAAAAAAATCTTGTAAGCCCTTAAAAAAATCTACTAAGCATCATGAAATTTAAAATGAAGATACACAACTTATTCTTGTATACACTTTTGAGTATAATTCCTAACACTAATGACAAGTAATAACACAATATTTTCTTTTGTTGTTGTTTTACAGTAGATGATTAAAGACACAATCTAGAGAAAAGGACGTTTATTTCTATCAAAGAGCCATGACCTACTTAGACCAGCATGTGCCAACTACCCATGAATCATAGTTGGGAGAATTTGTGCCAGTACAAGGATCTCTTGAGGGCAAGACACAACACACAACACTCTCACAATCAAAGTTTCATTTTCAGTTATCACACTTAATTTGTTTACTCAAAGCCTTTATAGTAGAAACATTTTAAGAAAGTGTTCACAGATGACATCTGGTACATTGGTATCAAAAGTACCAGTTTTCAACTTTTTTCTGAAGCAGAAGGTCACAGAGTAGCAGCAAGTGTCATGTGTTTATGGTGG
Organism: Globicephala melas; assembly: GCF_963455315.2. NCBI lineage: Eukaryota > Metazoa > Chordata > Mammalia > Artiodactyla > Delphinidae > Globicephala > Globicephala melas. The sequence goes on along the minus strand of NC_083316.1, from coordinate 118,237,242 downwards.
TTGAAAAGATTCTGGAAACCAAACAGTATTAACAACCGCCATGGTACTTTAAGTCTTTCCAAGTGTTTTCACATATATTATTTCATTTTCTCTTTTATTATCCCTATTTAACAGCCAATGACTCATGGCTAATGAACTGCTAGTTAAGACGATTAGGATGCATGAAATATGCAGGATAATATCCGAATTCAGTGATCAAAAAGGCAGAATCAAATTGAAAATTGTTCACCCCCAGCTCAATTTTCAATTAAAAGAGAAACAGGCATTAAATCTGTAATACTACCATATATCACTAATGCCTATAAATACAAGATGATAAATAATTTAGGGTACACTAAGAAACTGAGAATAACCTTTATTTAGAAAAATCTGTTTAAGAGAATATTAACTAACCGCTCACAAATATCTTGAAATTTTGTGGTAAGTCCAAATAGATCCTGGTTTCTCCACCTTGGACAGACTCTGCTTTTCTAAATTCATCTCCATCATAAATACTCGCCAGGGCCAGCAATTCATCCTCCTGAGCTTCTCGGTCTTCTGACGACATTTAATTTTCTGAGGAGCTGAAGACAATCATTCAAGTCAGTTAAGAACAGAAAAGGCACAGAGTTTGGAAAAGTCTAGCAGCACTGTCCACGGCCCCCCCGCACACCCCCCAAAAAGAAAGTTCCTCAAAAACAACTGCAAAGAATTAATCAATATTCTCACTTTTCTGTCAAACTAAAAATGACAGGCATATCTAATATTCCAGTAGCTCTGCAACAGTAACAGCCTTTTCCAAAAAGGAGAGTTGTGTTTCTTTTAATTGCTCACTTTATCAGTTAGGTATGATTTAAGAAAAAAAGCACAATCAAAGAAATCACAAATTAGTTTGACTTGCCCACTGAACTTCGGAAAATGCCTTGCTCATAAAAGTAGTCAAAGTATACTTGATATGCTTAAAAATAAATGAATTTTTTAAATCCACAGCAATCTCTAGGACAGGTTTTCTCAATCTCTGCGCTACTGACATTTTGGAACAAACAATTGTTGTGGGAGGTTATCCTGTGCATTAGAGGATGTATATCAGCATCCCTGGCTTCAACCTACTAGATACCAATAGCATCCCTTTCCCTCAAGAGTTGTGACAGTCACAAATATCGCCAGACACAGCCAAATATCCCCCCCTTGCACAGGGAAGGCAGAAGAAAATTGCTCCCAGTTGAGACCACCCTACTCTAGAGAATGTTACAGGGACAGATACTATGTAAGACAGATAACTGAGGAAGTAGCAAAATAACATTAAATTTTTGAAACAATAATGAATTTTGTCAAATCAATTGTAACATTTATCATTTTTTAAGGTAACACCAACCGTGAAAATATGCTACAATTAAATTGTACAATGCTTTTTAATCACAGCAACTGAAAGACGCGCCACACTATCAGATAATTTAAATGTGCAAAAAATATGTAGTGAGAATCTACGAAAATTACTTTAATAAAACCACCACCAAAATTACCATTCTATCAATTAAAATACTGGACTATAACTGCATTTGCAAATATGCTCCCTCTTGGCTGAAATATTTTTCTAAACTGAAATGCACAGAATTGAAAAGTTAGGACATGGTTTTTCACATTATAAAATACTACAAAACTTAGACAAATTCATTTAAAATGATTCCATTTTCAAAAAGTACGTTTTTCCAGCAGATGATAACAGTTCTCTGCTTGAGCTGTGTCCCTAAGACACAGTGACATATTCTATTCGAGGTCAGTTAGTACCTGTTAATAACAACCAGAAGAAAAGGATATTAGCATTGCAGTCCGTATTTCAGCTCAGTTTGGAACTCACGCAAATCTCATTTATTCTCCAGATGATGGAGATGAGACTGCTGAAGCTGGATAAGAGGCCAAGATGTGGAACTCATACTAGGTATACTACAGAAATCCTGCCAATTGCAGAAAAAAAAATACAAAAGATGGTGTTAGGACCCTCTCCAAATTTAAATTCTGAATTTCCGTTACCATCACTTAAATCAAACACATCCTAACACACAGTCAATCCTAATCTACAGCTGCATATTACTCTCCTAGGTCAGCCTAACTGAGGCACGTGGTTGAACGGACATGTGCATGTCCCCAGTAATAAGAGCACCCTTCTTATCTGACTGCCTTCAGCCCCAGGAGGAGCTGAGGTGAAACACTGAGGTCCTATGAGAGGACAGTACAGCATGCTCCCATAGCAAACGACTTCCTGCGGTTTTCTTGATTTTGTTTTTCCTTTCCTCTTCTGCTTCCTCTATTCCTTCACTTCCTATCCCCCTCCAGTTTGTCCTCTTGCCTGCTAATGAATTAATCCTGCCAGGGACACTCAACATTAGGTTAATTTAAGCAAGACAGCAGGATATTTGAAAACAAAACAATAAAAGCGCGCACGCACGCACGCACGCACGCGCACACACACACTTTTAAGTCCTATTCTAAATGCTTTACCAGGCTTCTTAACTGGGAATGAAGGAGAAGGGGAGAGTGGTCCATAGATGGGTTTTAGAGAATCCTATGAACATCCTAATATTATATGCAAAAAATATGATATAAAACCATAATTTTAAAACCAAATTCTCAGATGTGTGACTCCCAAATAAGCTAAGAATGAAATTCAGGATTAATTTACATTTACTGAGTAGTATTACTATGTACTATACCGTCTTTTCACATTACTTAATTGTAAACAATTTTACCAGGTGTAGTACATGGTGATAATGTAATTAAGCTTTTTGTTTCTTCCTGTTCAAACATTATAAATGGGATGAGATGAATTTATAGTTTCTGGTTTTAGATTAGTGTTCTCTACCTTGTCTGCATGGTAGAATCACCTGAGAAGCTACTTTTAAAATCCCAATACCCAGGCGATACCCCAGAGCAATTCAATCAGGCATCAGTAGCTAGCCAAGCTCTCCACGTGATTCTAATGAGCAGCCAGGCTTAAGCTCTACTCCAAGCTGTTTGAAATCGGCAGCTCCTCATGACCTACCCCACCAGACCCCAGCTTCTGAAGCTGCCACTGGGTCCCAGTCCCTTAATTCAGATCGCTGACCTAGATTTCCTTCTGATTCTATCCATTCAGCTTTCAAGACCCACATCCAAAGCCCCTATTCCACGTAAAAATTTCCAATTAGATATCATGTCTTTCTTTAAAAATCCAGCAAACTCTTCTACTATAACTTTCCTATGATATTGTCACAACCCACCTTGCATTACAGTTCTTCCTCTGAACTTGCACTTCCTCTCCTACCAGACCGCATTAGCTCCTTAAGGGTGAGGATCAAGTCTTTTGCATCTGCGTATATTGTTCTCAGCATCTAGCAGTGCCTTACATTAGACACTGGAAAAAGTGAGAACTGAATTGGGGTGAGATGCAGTGTGCTCTTATGGGGGACTAGAATCAAGGTTCAGTGACAGCGTTGCCACATCCCACTAGGAGCAGGTTGGGTCGGTCGTCACAATAACCGTAAGAACAGTCACTTAGGGAGCTCTTGCCGTGTGTCAGCCATTGTGCTAAGCCCTTTAAATGCATCAGCTCGTTACATTCCCACAGCCCCATGGAGCAAGTCCTGGCCCTACTTCCATTATACAGAGAAAAATGACATTTTAAGTCCTTGCTGGCCCAAAATCACACATCTAATACATAACTAAACCTGGATTCGGACCACCCTGTTTCCTCAGCCGTAACACGGGAACGAGAATAAACCCCGGTGCCACGACGCAAGAGAGAATTCAAGTTTAATATTACTTTTGGCAAACCGGAAACCGCTACATCAGTGAGGGAAGGCCCCTCCTCCTCCGGGTTTCCCTTGGGCCTGGGAAAATCCTACTCATACTCCCAGGCCACACCGTGCGGGCTCCAGCGCTGGGGTCTGCCCTGGCTCCGGGCTCAGCACGCCGCTGCCGGTGTCTCCACCGCTCACCGCGGGGTGTGGAGTCCTTGTTTGTGAGACTCACCTACAACTTGGGGGCAGGCCCGAGCCCTGCTACCTGCCCCGGCGCTTGGATACGGAGGGCGCTGCACGGGTGTGGGCCGGCCCGGGGCGTCCCAAAGGAGCAGGGCCTGGTCCTTCCCCTTCCTCCTCTAAGCGCCCCGTGGGTCTTAGCCGGGCCGGGCTGTGGGCGCCCAGTCCCGGGTCTGGGGAGCTGAAGCCCGCTGAGCAGTCCCGGCCCGGCCGCCCTTCTCTGCCTCGCGCGCCCGGAGCGCAGTCCCCACCGTACCTTCCGGCTGCCCCGCCGTGCCGGGCCCGACAGTTCCGCCCTCCACCCTAGCTTCGGATCCCCTCACCTCCACTCGCCGGCTCCGCCTGGAGACGCCCGGCTCAACCAGCGTACCGCCTCTTCAGTCTTCGGAGCTGTCAGCTGAGCGGCGCGGATCTGGCTGAGAGTCCCCCGCGTGAGAAGGGCTCTGCGCAGCCGCCTTGACCGCCCCGGCCCCTCGGCCGCCCCCCGCAGGTCAAAGGCGGCGCTGCAGGAGCGACCATCGTCACCCGTACCGCAGCCCTGCACACTTAATAAGTATGCCTCTGGAGAAGTTGACACAAATGCAGATTCTGGGGCCCCCTACCCAGGGGGGTCCTTTCAGTACTTCTGTGACAGTGTCCGGAAATTAGAATTTTTACCAGTCCCTACAGATGATCATGAGGCAGCGATCTACCGGGGGGCAGACGTTCCTATAACAATCCCAGACCTGCTCCCCAGATAGACTACGCAAGCCTCTTCTCCCTCCTCGGATCCCGGCCTCAGAAATGCTGCCCATCTTTCTGGCACCTCCACTATGAAGGCATTCACTTATTGTTCATAACAGTAATAACTACCATGTTTACTAAGCATAGGATGCTTCAGGCCCTGTGCTACGTGCTTTATGTAAATTTTCTCTTTATCTTCACTATAACCTTATGATTTCGGTACCATCTGTTATTCCCACTTTACGAGTGAGAAAACTGAAACTTAGAGAGGTTCAAGAATTTACCAAAGGGTACACGATTATTAACAGGCTGAGTGGGAGTTAAAATTACATGTCCCCTACCTCATGCCATATGCAAAAATTAACTGAAAATGGATCAAAGACCTAAATGTAAAAGGTAAAACTAAAAAACTCTTAAAAGGAAACGTTGGAATAAATCACGAACTTGGATTATGCAGTAGGTTCTTAGATATGAAAAAAAGCACAAGAAACGAAAGAAAAAGTAGATAAATTGGGTTCATTAAAATTAAAAACTTTTTTGGCTTCCCTGGTGGCGCAGTGGTTGACAATCTGCCTGCCAATGCAGGGGACGAGGGTTCGAGCCCTGGACTGGGAAGATCCCACATGCCACGGGGCAACTGGGCCCGTGAGCCACAACTACTGAGCCTGCGTGTCTGGAGCCTGTGCTCCGCAACAAGAGAGGCCACGACAGTGAGAGGCCCGCACACCGCAATGAAGGGTGGCCCCCGCTTGCCGCAACTAGAGAAAGCCCTCGCACAGAAACGAAGACCCAACACAGCCAAAAATATTAATTAATTAATTAATTATTTTTTAAAAAGAACAGTTTAAAAAGAAATTAAAAACTTTTGTGCTTCAAAGGACATTATCAAGAAAGTGAAAAGACAACCCACAGAATAGGAGAACATATCTGAAAATCATATATCTGATAAAGGTTTAATAACCAGAACATATAAAGAACTCCTACAACTTGACAATAGAAAGACCAGTAACCCAATTTAAAAATGGGCAAAGGATCTGAATAGACATTTCTCGAAAGAAGATATACAAGTGGTCAGCAAGCATGTGAAAAATACTCAACATCATTAGTCACCAGGGAAATCAAAACCCTAATGAGAAGCTACTTCATACTCACTAGGACTGCTATAATTAAAAGAAAAAAAAACAAAAAAAACAAGCCCATAGATACAGAGAACCATTTGGTGGTTGCCAGAGGTAGGGGGTGGGCAAATTGCGTGAAGATACAGCTTCCAATTATAAAATAAATAGGTCATTGGGATGTTATGTGCACCGTGGTGACTATAGTACATAATACTGTATCGTACACGGTATTTGAAAGCTGCGAAGAGAATAAATCTTAAAAGTTTTCCTCACAAGAAAAAAATCTGTATGTATGGTGACGGATGTTAACTAGACTGATTGTGGAAATCATTTCTCAATACATACACATATTGAATCACTGTGATATACCTGAAACTAACATAACGTTTTATGTAAATTACACCTCAATAACAATTTTTAAAAAGAAGACAGATAATAACAAGTGTTGGTGGGAATGTGGAGAAATTGGAACCCTCATATGTTGCTTTTGGGAATGTAAAATGGTGTAGCCACTCTGGAAAACAGAGGGTCTGCATTTTCATTTTGTGCTGGGCTTCACAAATTACGATGCTGGTCCTGCACCCAGGAGAAAGGAAAAGCCAAGTGGGAAAAAAAATCGGGCACTGGAAGGGCTTACCTGACTGCCACAGAAGGGAAATTTTTGAAATGCAAATAATCAGCCCTAATTTTCTGTACTGTAAATCTTGACCATTACAGAACAGAAAACTAACTACCCCTGTAATGGACACCAGAACCAGAAATATACTCCTTAAAAACGTAAAGGAAGGAAGAAGACTCTCTGAAGCCATTCACTAATATCACTGTTCATGTTTAGCCAAAGGAAATAAAATCAAGAGAGAAATGCATGGCAACCGTACCGCAGAGTGCGTGGAGGTGAGACCACAAACACAGGAAGAGACCTCCCAGATGCAAAAAGTGAGGGAGCCGAAGAACCAGGTCGGGAAATTCTCACAAAGTCGGAGTAGGAGGTGAATTGTGACATCACATCATGACTTCATGTCAGAGGTCACAGGATGGAGGGAATAGAAGGGAGGATTTCAAAGCAGTGTTAATAATTTGGATGAATGTTTAAAGTGGACTAAGCATTCAGAGTCCAGTTTGGAGGTCAGGATTGGATAAAGAGAGTTTTCTACTTAATTTTCTTTTTAGACTCCATAAAAATAACATTTTTGTATCTTTGGTTTTATGTGACTGGCGTTATGTCGTTTGGTTTTAAATTGAGCTATCCCCACGTGCCCAGCCCTTCACTGTGCTAAGCATTTTACACGCATTGTCCCATTTAAACACCCAGGACCCCATGACCAAGGTAATTTTATCTCCCCATTTCACAAATCAGGAACTTGAGGCACTAAGGGGTGAAATGATTTTACCGGTGTCATTCAGTGGTGACATATAGTATCAGGACCAATTCTGCATCAGTCTGACCCTCTCTTAGAGCCTGTGAAAGAACTAGGGTTTGTTGAAACAGAAATACAGAATAAAATCATTCTGGCTTTAAGAATTAAAAGGCGAGGCCCTAGGAAAGTCAGGATTACAGTTTATGACATCATGATAGGTGAGAATGAAGATACAAAGAGAGAGAGAAAGAGACCCAACGCCATACCCCGTCCCCAGGGACACTAGATGATGATGGAGTCTAGGGCTAGGAGAGGATGGGGTGTGTGACCTAGGCCAGAGGTCAAGACCCAGGCCATTGGGTAGAGATGCAGGAGTAAGTCACAAAATATGTCTGGTCTTGTAGGGACCAGCAGGCTTCCATCAGGAACTGCACTGCTTCCCGTCCATCACTGGCATCCAAATGGTGTCCAGAGACTTTGCTGAGCTCATCCCACCTGCCCAGAGGGGACAGCCTCCTTTTCAATGGCCACCACTCACAAGCACCCCTGAAACAAGCCTTGACGTAGAGAGGGGCAGCAGTGTGGAAGGGAAAGCCCTGCCCCAACTCTGGGACAGGACTGGACAGTGGTGAGCCCCACCTCATTACAGAAGTATCACTGCTGGTCTCCTGTCGTTATGTATTTGTTCACTCTGCAGATCTCAAAAAATTTACCATTATCACCTGGGAATCTGAAAAATTGGTGTTTCTTTAAAACGGGGGCTTCATCCTCAAAAAAAAATTGAGAGCTACTACACTAAAAGCAATTATAAATAATTAACAACTAGAGCGCTACTCATGTCCCATGCCCCACTCTAAATGTTCTGTATTGACTAACCTAAACCTGACAGTAACCCTGTAACATATTACCATCATCGTCATCCCTATTTTAAGGCTAAAGAGACTGATCACAGAGAAGTTAAGTGGCTTGCCACTGTCACACAGATAGGAAATTACAAAGCCAGGCTTTGAGCCCAGGCAATTGGAGTCCTGAGCCCACATTACTAACCCTAATGCTATGCTTAGATCAAGTTTACACTTTGCTCATGCAAAGTGCTCAGGTCTGTAAGGAGAAATAGCCAGACTACCTGTGTGGCCAGCTTCCCTGGTCAGCGTAGCTCAAACAATACCTCAGGTCATCCCAGGGTTATATAAAAACAGACTCGTAGAGAGGCTTGCGGTGGCTAACAGTATAAAAATGTTTTCTGCGCTTCTGATGCAAAAGGTAAAATTTGATTTACAATAATAGGCAAAGAATGATCATGTTTATACTTGCAAACTGGGACTTCATTATTATTCCCCCGAATAACAGTGAAAAGGGTTTTGTAACCCCAAGGTAACATGGCGCTGTAAGAAAGAAAGAGGGGTGAGATTTAGCAGCGGCCATCATAAATCAGTGTATGGCTGTTTCTCTCGGAGCTCCAGGCTCAACTCCTGGCTGTCATAAACTTATAAAGGGGAGCCCCATGAGAATTTATGTAACGATGGCAGGACTCATTTTCCTTCCTGCAAGAATCTTTCTGAAGCAAGGTGAGAATTAGGCTGATTAGATTCTATGTGAAGAAAGAAAACCAAACCAATGGAAAGGGGAAAATGTGGGTCAGCTTTAGCTATTTACCACTTCCCTTGCCAAAGAAACCCTGACCTTGTAAATGGAGAAGAACATGCTGAATTCCACCAATGAGCGGCTGAGGGCTTCCCTGGTGGCGCAGTGGTTGAGAGTCCGCCTGCCGACGCAGGGGACACGGGTTCGTGCCCCGGTCCAGGAAGATCCCACATGCCGCGGAGCAGCTGGGCCCGTGAGCCATGGCCGCTGAGCCTGCGCGTCCGGAGCCTGTGCTCCGCAACGGGAGAGGCCACAACGGTGAGAGGCCCGCGTACTGCAAAAAAAAAAAAAAAAAAAAAAAAATGAGTGGCTGGATGACCGAATAAATTAATGAATGAGTGTGATCCAGGCTTTCTCTGGGGTGGTTCTTCCAGTGTGAGAACAGTTCCATCCTAGAGTCACCGAGAAATGCTGAATACATAACAAGGCCAATCAACAGAGTCAGCCTCTGAATATTCATGCACAGATGATGCTCCCAGTCAATATGTTTGATTTTTGTGTTTACTGATAGATTTTCAAATTCACTGTGTAAACCAAAGTTCTAAAAGTAAAAAGAAGAGGAAAAATGAAAACAGAAAAGAACTTGTGGTAAGATCATACATTACTTCTGGATAGGATTGCCAGATAAAAATACTAAAAATTTTTCATTGTTTATCTGAAATTCAAATTTAACAGGGCACAGTATATTTTTATTTGTTAAATCTGGCAAACTATTTCTGGGCTAATAACCCTATGTAGAAGAGAGGGCTGAAGAGAGTTATCTGGTGGACATGCCCATACCTGGGAGTCAGAAGGAAGGCAAACCAAAGGAGGATTCAGAGAAGCAGATAGAAGAGCCTGCAGAAATACGGAAGAAGAACCAGCTGTGCGCAGAGCTTCTGCGGAGCATTGACACAAGCACGGGGGGAGGTGGGGACCAGGAGGATGCTCAGTGAGAAAGGCCTGATGGCTGTAGAGTTTGGCCCTTACAAGGTTGTTGGTGCTTCTAAGAAGTTCTATGTCAGTGGTTCTCAGTGAGGTTGGGGTGGAGAAGGGGTGCGTGGCAGAATGACCTACAGTATATCAGAACCAAAATCTACATGCTGGAAGTAGCCCTCTCCCCCTCTAAGGATGGGGGAGAGAGACATAAGTGTTACCCTTATCAACTCAGAATTTATGTGGTCTGTTCGGGGGGGCCGTGTTGTGGTTACTAAAGCACAAAATAAATGATAAATCTTTTCTTGCATTTATCTTGAAAACCACGCAGGTGATCCACAGTTTACAACTATCTGTTGGAAAGTCCTTATCTTCAACCTACTTCCTTCACAGCCTCTGCCCGTTCTGTAGGGTACCTCCCTCCACAATATCCTCAAGCTTCAGCAATCCCCCACCCCCTCATCTATTTTTCCTTTTATTATGTAGATCAATTAGGCCTCTCTTGCCAGCAAAAAAGGTCCAATCAACTTTCTCAATCCGGTCCCAAATGATCTGAAAGATGAAGCATTTTCAGAGAGGGGGTAATAGAGCTGGCAATTATAAAATTCTCTTTGGCAGGCTGCGAAAGAGAAAAGTATGAATTTTCTTGCCCTGTTCCTGGTATTTTGAAAAGCTTTTCAAGTGATCGTGATACGTGGACGCTTCTGAGAGATACCACTCTTAATCAAGACACAAAGCCTTTTCATTTCTTGAAAAGTCTTATTTCTTGGCAAATTTCTCCCTGCAAAGTGCATTCTTCTCTCTGCTCTTTGCCCAGAAAGAGGTGCCCTTGTGTGGGAATGGACATCCGTGGTCTGTCCCAACAGAGATCACAGAGTGCGGGCCAGGACCAGGTGACCCAGAACAGCCACTTGAGTCTCCCAGCCAATGGCCCTGGCTACACTGCCTCCAATTTCAACAAGGTCTTGCTGAAAAAAAGAGGCAGACCTTAGGTGGTCCAGTCACCTCCCCAACCAGAATGATCCTGAGGATGAAGCTTCCCAGTTGCATCAACACTGCCTTGGTGGGTGGTGATGACTATGGCCAGCGACTGGGCAGATTCACAGGGGGCCCTGGGGGTGAGCAGCCAACCCCGCAGGACATTCATAGGTGGGGCATGATCTTAGCCTTCCTCCAGCTGGTCTTCAAGTCCCCCAAGGGTCAGAGTCCCACCCTGCTGGTCTGACCCCTCAAGGTTCCTCAGGACACCAGGGATCCTTTGACCCCCCCACCCTTCTCACTTCACTCCCCAACCCCTCCCAAACAACGGACCCAAGTGTGAACAACCCCAAGGCTGGTGGTGAACAAGGCTTCACGCACCAAGCCCAAGCCTGCCCTCTTTTCAAAAAGAGGGAGGCTGTCCTCAGCTATTTCGGACCTATTTCAGAGGACTTCTGCTCCTTCAAACCTATTTTCAAAACTCAGGATGATGAAGGCTCTCCAGATAAACTCCAGTTTCACCCCCTGATGTGTGGCGGCTAAAGATCAACTGACCCTGTAGCCAAAAAGGAGGAGGAAATATTACTAAAAGGGGACCTCGTTCCCAGAGGTAATAGCCTTTAAAAGGTCTGGTTTGCTGACTTTGGACTCTTAAAGGGTTGTCTTAGCTTCCTGCCCCCAACGTGAGTAAAACAGAGAACAAGAAAAAAACCACCTACGAAATCCAAATTCAAAATTTTTCTTGGCCTGTGAGTCCATTTTTTACATCCCCGAATCCCAGTCAAGGCAACACACACACACACACACACACACACACACACACACACAATCAATGCCCTTTCCAGAATATAAATGTTAACACATGTAAAATCATGAATTCCATAATTCCTCCTGTGGGCGTTGGGTCACATTAGGTTTCCCACTAAGTGAAATGATTGTCACCTGGGTATAGCTCCTTCCATTGTGTTGTACGTAGCACAGGAACACGGGTCTGGAGTTGTGGACATTTGAGAACTCCAGCCACCCACCTCCCTGCCTCTGTGGCTTTCCTGCCTTTGGCCACCAGATGGCACTCCAGAAACGTTCTCAGCACCAGAGTCTCCTGTACCAAAGCTCCCCTGCATTACTCCCAGCTGGCCTTCTTCTTCCCTCTTCTCTGTTCCCTTTCAATCGACGTCCCAGAGTACAGTTGAAGGGGCTTTGTGGAGGGCAAATGTGCGTGATCTTGGGCAAGCTACCCTTGCTCAGCTTCTTCACCCCTATGGCCTGGTTGTGAGGGTGGCATGGGACGATGCAGGTAAAACACTCGGGACAAAGCTTGGCAGGTAGCTGCTATTCTCATCAGTCTGCTCAGACCCCTTCCAAAGCTCTGCATGGCCTTCAGGACAAGGTCCAAATCCTGAGCACGGGGTCCCAGGCCTTCCGTCATCTGGCGGCCGCTGCTGACACCCCCAGCCCACCGTCCTCCTCCCCACTCGCACAGGCCCTCGTGTGGGACTGCGAGAAGCAAGGTCGCCCACCTCCAGCCTCTTCCATTCTGCTCCCTCCACCTGCTCGCACCTGCCCCCCCCCCACTCTTCCCCGTCCTTCAGGGTGTGTCGGAGGGTCCTCCAGGAGGAGCCTCCCCTGATCCCTAAGCCTGACTCTGGAGCGATCCACTGGACCCACTTCTTTCATTTTCCCCACCCTGGCTTGAGACTACAAGCCCCTTGGGGGTCACTTTGTCTTGCTCACTGCCTTGCACATAGTAGGATGGGTGAGGGCCAGACAGTGAGGCCGCCATGCAGGCTGACTGTCACCAGAGGGCCTGGGGCCCACGCTGGTTCCCCTTGCAGGGCAGGTAGCACTGGGCCCTCGCCCGAGATGAAGAAGCCCTGGGAAATGAGCCTTCCTGGCCAAGAAGGCGGAGGAAAAAACGTGAAGGGACAAATGCAAGACCATTTTTACCATTTGCATTCGAGGTATAAAGCCTGGCCAACAGTACAAGGCAAACGAGTCCCATGTAATGAGTGCTTTCTCTGTGCCAGGCACTGCAGCAAGCCTCCACTTGCATTATCTCATCAAATCCTTACCACAGACTCGGGAGATGGGTGACAGCCATGCTCTACAGAGAAGGAAACTGAGGCCCAAAGAGGTTATGTGACTTGTGCCACGTCTCCGAGCTATTGAGTGTTCTGTCTTCAGAGCCAGACTGTAGGAAACACCCCATTGGATTCAGGCCCCTTGCTATTGGGAAACCTCCAGGGGTAGAATATGAAAGGATAGGGTGTGGGAAAGAGAATACAGAGGGGAAGGGGGGTGCAAGGTGAGGCTTAGGCCAGGGAGGTCCTCAGTCGCCCCATCCTAATGGCCACAAGCCCCCTGGCCAATGGGCCTGATTGGAGTCACTTGTGTCCCAACAGGCACCTCCAGCCCCAAGGACTGAGCTGCCAACACCCATTGAGGGGAAGCTGGCCCTTAACTCCCATCACTTCAAAAGGTTTACAAACCTCTGGACTCAACCTCAAGGTAAAGTGCGAGACTGGACAATGGTGGGGGCAGTGGATGGAGGAGGAAATGAGAAGCAGCAAGTCACCTCAAGGCCACCCAAGCCAACTGCCCACTCGCCCCCCTCCTGGCCTCACCTCTGTGACGGGACTCTTGGACATGAACAGCAGTGGGAAGAGAAGAATTGGAGGAAGGGAGGGAAAGGGAGAGGAAGGTGTGGGAGAGGGAAAGGTATAAAAACCTCCAAGACCAAGGAGCAGGAGCTGGGGGATTCCCCCGAACAGGGGCTCAGGCTGGACCAGATGTGGAGAACAATGGGCCAGGAGGCTAGGGAGCCGGAAGGGAAGGGGGAGGGAGGCCACACCGTCGGGTCAGAAAGGTCATTGTACTTCAGGAGCCAAGGACACGGGCACTTTTGGCTCCTGAAGTATGTGGGCAGGGACTGACCCAGGGCCAGTGCAAGAGCCAGAGGCAGCCACAAGGTAGGCCAAGCTGGCAGATCACACCACCCACCGCTAAGAACAACGTCATTGCCTACGACTCCGGGCCAATGTTTCATTTCATCCCCACGATTTCCTGCTGAGAGGGCTACTGTTGTTATTCCCATCTGTGCTCTTAAGATGAGGCCCAGAGAGGTTGAGTGACTTGTCCTACATGACCCAGCTGGGAAGTTGTGGAGTCAGGATTTGAACCCAGGCATTTTGGCTCTTATAGCCACTCTCTTAATCAGCGCTGCTTCCCATGAGACAAAAACGGGTGATGAGGGCGAAGTCAAGACTGAGAGGTAGACAAGTGTGGGAAAAAGGGGAATGGGAGAAGAATGACGGGAGATGACGGAAACAAAGAGAGACAAGGAAGGGAAGAGAGGCCAGGGTGTGACTTGCCCGGGAGGGGCTCAGGCTCTCTGCTCACTTGGCCACAGCAGGGGCTCCCCTCCCCTCAGTGGCTGCCTTGCCACATGGACGGCACCTTCCCATCCGGCCTGTCCCCAGCCGCATCCTCCTCAGCGGCGGGCCACTCAGCTTCATGGAAACTCTCTTTCTCTAATTGGCATAGAAACTCATAGCCCTCCCTTTTCCTGTAGGTGGGGTTTCCATAGGAAAAAGCTGCTTCTCTGTTTCCCCAGCCTAGCAACTGTTTGGAAGTCAGATCCCCACATCCTGCTCTACTGGGTCAAGTCCCTCCTGGACCGGCTCTTGTCCATCATTTGCTAACGGGGACCAACAGTGCCCCTGAACAATTTTCCTTCATTGGTCCTTGGACCCCTCAAATCTCTTCTGATGAAGATGGCCTCGCCTGGGAATTCTGCTGGCTCCATCAACTAATTATGGGACGAGGCTGTGCCAGCAGGTCTGGGGGCAGGAGAACAGGGCTAATCAAGCCCCCCAGGGAACACTGGAGGACTTGCCCAGCCTTCGAAGAACTCTAGCGGTTTCTGGATCTAGCCCACTCTGGCGGTAAGCATGATGCGACTTCTGCCACTTCTGCTGGGACTTTGGGGGCCAGGTGGCTACTTGTTCCTTTCAGGGGATTGTCAGGAGGTCGCCACTCTCACTGTGAAATATCAAGTGTCAGAGGAAGTACCGTCCGGCACAGTGATAGGGAAGCTGTCTCAGGAACTGGGCCGGGAGGAGAGGTCTGGGCGAGCAGGGGCTGCCTTCCAGGTCTTGCAGCTGCCTCAGGCGCTCCCCATCCAGGTGGACTCCAAGGACGGCCTGCTCAGCACGGGGAGGCGGCTGGACCGGGAGCAGCTTTGCCGGCAGCAGGACCCCTGCCTGGTTTCCTTTGACGTGCTTGCCACAGGGGATTTGGCTCTCATCCACGTGGAGATCCAGGTGCTGGACATCAACGACCACCAGCCTCAGTTTCCCAAAGGTGAGCAGGAGCTGGAAATCTCTGAGAGCGCCTCCCTGCGCACCCGGATCCCCCTGGACAGAGCTCTGGACCCAGACACTGGCCCCAACACTCTGCACTCCTACACGCTGTCTCCCAGCGAGCATTTTGCCCTGGATGTCATTGTGGGGCCCGATGAGACCAAACACGCGGAACTCGTGGTGGTGAAGGAGCTGGACCGGGAAATCCACTCATTTTTTGATCTGGTGTTAACTGCCTATGACAGTGGGAACCCCCCCAAGTCAGGCACCAGCTTGGTCAAGGTCAATGTCCTGGACTCCAATGACAATAGCCCTGTGTTTGCTGAGAGTTCGCTGGCACTGGAAATCCAAGAAGACGCTGCCCCTGGTACTCTCCTCATAAACTTGACTGCCACAGACCCTGATCAAGGCCCCAACGGGGAGGTGGAATACTTCCTCAGTAAGCACGTGCCTCCAGAGGTGCTGGACACCTTCAGTATTGATGCCAAGACAGGCCAGGTGATTCTGCGTCAACCCCTAGACTATGAGAAGAATCCTGCCTATGAGGTGGATGTCCAGGCAAGGGACCTGGGTCCCAATCCCATCCCAGCCCACTGCAAAATTCTCATCAAGGTCCTGGATGTCAATGACAACACCCCAAACATCCACATCACGTGGGCCTCCCAACCATCCCTGGTGTCCGAAGCTCTTCCCAAGGACAGTTTCATTGCTCTCATCATGGCAAATGACCTAGACTCAGGAAACAACGGCCTGGTCCACTGTTGGCTGAGCCAAGAGCTGGGCCACTTCAGGCTGAAGAGGACCAATGGCAACACATACATGCTGCTAACTAATGCCACGCTGGACAGAGAGCAGTGGCCGCAATACACCCTCACTCTTTTGGCCCAAGACCAAGGACCCCAGCCCTTATCAGTCAAGAAACAGCTCAGCATTCAGATCAGTGATGCCAACGACAACGCACCTGTGTTTGAGAAAAGCAGGTACCAGGTCTCCACTCGGGAAAACAACCTACCCTCTCTTCACCTCATTACCATCAAGGCCCATGATGCAGATCTGGGCGTTAATGGGAAAATCTCATACCACATCCAGGACTCCCCAGTTTCTCACTTGGTAGCTATTGACTCAGACACAGGCGAGGTCACCGCTCAGAGGTCACTGGACTATGAACAGATGGCCGGCTTCGAGTTCCTGGTGATCGCAGAGGACAGGGGGCAGCCCCAGCTTGCATCCAGTGTCTCTGTGTGGGTCAGCCTGCTGGATGCCAATGATAATGTCCCAGAGGTGATTCACCCCGTGCTCAGCGATGGGAAAGCCAGTCTCTCGGTGCTTGTAAATGCCTCCACAGGTCACCTGCTGGTGCCCATTGAAACTCCCAATGGCGTGGGTCCAGCAGGCACTGACATGCCACCACAGGCCACCCCCAGCTCCCGGCCATTCCTTTTGGTGACCATTGTAGCAAGAGATGCAGACTCGGGGGCAAATGGAGAGCTCCTCTACAGCATTCAGAGTGGGAACGAAGCCGGTCTCTTTGTCCTCAGCCCCCACCTGGGGCAGCTGTTCATCAACATCACCAATGCCAGCAGCCTCACGGGGAGTGAGTGGGAGCTGGAGATCGTGGTGGAAGACCGGGGCAGCCCCTCCTTACAGACCCGGGCCCTGTTGAGGGTCTTCTTCGTCACCAGTGTGGACCACTTGAGGGACTCAGCCCGTGAGCCTGGGGCTCTGAGCACATCGGTGCTCACGGTGATTTGCCTGGTCGTACTGCTGGCCATCTCCGGGTTGATCTTGGCTCTGATTATGTCCATTTGCCGGACGGAGAAGAAGGACAACAGGGCCTACAACTGTCGGGAGGCCGAGTCCACCTACCGTCACCAGCCCAAGAGGCCCCAGAAACACATCCAGAAGGCGGACATCCACCTCGTGCCTGTGCTCAGGGGCCAGGTGGATGAGCCTGGAGAAGCTGGGCAGCCCCCCAAGCACGTGGGCAAGGAAGCGATGATGGAAGCAGGCTGGGACCCCTGCCTGCAGGCCCCCTTTCATCTCACACCGACCCTGTACAGGACTCTGCGTAACCAAGGTAACCAGGGAACGCTGGCCGAGAGCCGAGAGGTGCTGCAGGACACTGTCAACCTCCTTTTCAACCATCCCAGGCAGAGGAATGCCTCCCGGGAGAACCTGAACCTTCCCGAGCCCCAACCTGCGACGGGCCAGCCCCGCTCAAGGCCCCTGAAGGTTGCGGGCAGCCCCACAGGGAGGGTGCCTGGGGACCAGGGCAGTAAGGAGGCCCCGCTGAGCCCGCCGGCCTCCTCTGCAACCCTGAGGCGGCAGCGGAATCTCCATGGCAAAGTAGCCCCTGAGAAAGAGTCAGGCCCCCGTCAGATCCTGCGGAGCCTGGTCCGGCTGTCTGTGGCTGCCTTTGCGGAGCGGAACCCCGTAGAGGAGCTCACTGTGGATTCGCCTCCTGTTCAGGTAACTCGGTGTGGGCAGCTCCCTCTCTTGTCAGCCCCCCTCACCCGCCCACAACAGCATCAGACCCCATTACCCTCACATTCTTCACATTCATTCCTCAAGCTCACCACGCACTTTAGGATGCATTGGGTGCAGTGGTTCAGGGCACAGCTCTGGGGTCAACAGAATTTAGCTGTGTGATCCTGGACAAATGACTTACTGTCTCTGAGCCTTAGTTTCCTTCTCTATAAAATAGGGATGACAGTAAGAGCATCTGCCTTGCAGAATTGTCCTAAGGATCTGGTCAGTTAATTCCTATATGAGCACTCACTTAGAGTGCCTTGTGCAAGTAGACACAGAGCAAAGGTAGTGATTGAGAGTACAAGCTTTGGAGCAAGGCTGCCCAAGTTCAAATTGTGGCTCCACCTCTTCCAAGCTGTGAACCACAGGGAAGTCACTCAGCTTCTCTGTTGAAGTAGCCCAAGTTAACAGCACCCATCTCCCAAGTTTGCTTGAAGGTAATAAAGTGAATGTGCTTAAAGCCTCTAGAATAGCGTCTGGCGTGTAGTCAGCACTCAGAAAATGATTATGATGATTTCTGCAAAGCTCTTCTCCATTTCACCTGCCCTCATCTCATCTGGGCAACCTCCGGGTGAAGCAAGCCGGCATAGGCATCATTGCCCCCAGGCTCAGGGGCTGCATTTGACCTGCCTGAGACCCCAGAGCTTGCCAGCTAGGCCTATGGGATAGGACAGTGGAAACAACCTTGGAACTTGGGAGTTAGGCAGATCTAGGTTCCAGTTTCAGCACAGCCACTTTAGGAGCTGGGCAACATTAATATCTGAGCCTTATTTTCTTCATCTATAAAACGGGGAATGTGATGCCAAACTTAGCTGTGTCTACCTCCCAGGGGGTTGAGAATTAAACGGGATGATGAATGGCTGTGTCCAGTGACCTAGGATTTACTGGACACACCTGGGAAAGCTTTTTCCGGGACGGTGTCTGATCTCACACCCGTATCAACTCCTCTGAACCCTAGATCATTTTCCCTGTGCCAGGCTGCCCGCCCAAGGCACACTTCTGTCATGAGCCAGGCTATCAGCTCATGTTTCCTGCGGAGCAAGGACACAGCTTCCTTCCCCCACCCCTTCCCCAGGAAGCCACCTCGAGAGGGCCCAGCTGCTCTCTCAGGAGTCCTGCCCTGGGCTCTGTGCAGCCCCAGAAGTTGCCCAGAGCCATGCATTCATTCATTTGTTCATTCATTCATTCACCCATTCATTCATCAAATGCTTATTGAATGAGCTCTTTGTGCCAAACACTGTGCTGGTGGTTGGCAAACAGAGCAGATAGCAAGCCCTGTGGGTGACCCCACTGGGGTGAAAGAGAGGAGGGTACCAAGTTGGGATCAAGTTGAGGGTAAGAGGCAGCTTGCCTAATGCTTGTCTTTCTGGTAGCACAGTGCCACAGTGGAGTCAGATCCCAGTTCAAAGTCCAACCCTGCCTCTAATTGCTGTGTAGCCCCTGTGAGCCTCAGGTGCCACACCTGTAAAGTGGATATAATGGTATCTCTTTCCTTGGGTTACTGAAGAATGACATGAGATTATATACCACTGGACAGTTATTAAGTGCTTATCATAAGATCTATTCCTAAGTAATTTATAGACTTTCACTCATTTAATCCTCATAGCCACAACCAACACATGACCTGAGTCTCATTTTTATTCCCTTTTTTTTTTTTTTACTGCTGAGGAAACTGAGGGTCAGAATGCTTAAGTAATTCCTCAAGGCCACACAGATGGGAAGTGGAACAGGGGCAGATTTAGGACTTGAACCCAAGTCTGACTCCAGAGTCTGGACTCTAACTGTGAAATGACAGCCTGAATGACAGCATACAACTTAGGGTTTGGCACTCAGGGAGTTTCCCTGAAGTAGCAGCTGTCACTCGAAAACAGGGTGGCAGGTGCTTGTAGGAGGGTTTCTGGGCCTGAGCCAGGAGGTGGGAACTGCCCTGAGGCAGGCAATGGGACCCTGGCCCTCCCATATCACAGTGAAACCCCAGTCCTGGCCACATCCCCTTCCAACTCTCCTCTGAGGTTGGCATTTTCTGTCTTGAGCTGCCCAGAGGGCAGAGGGACCCTCTCAGGGAAGAGGGGGTCTGGGCCCAGTTGGGAGGCAGACGCAGCATTTCTAGGAGGAACAACCCAAACCCCTTGACTCTGCAGAGCATTTCAAATTTTCAAACCACCTAATTAATCCTGACAACCCTGTAAAGAAGTCTGGGTGGTATTTTTAGATCCACCTTAGAGATGAGGAAACTGAGGTCTGAGTATGTCTAAAAACCTGCCTGACATCACAGAACAAGCTAGAAACGCCCTTGACTTGGTCTGTTGCCTTCTCCCTCACAAGGGCCTGTGGGGCCTCACCCTGACGTCTCACCCACGCCTGCCCCATTCACCAGCCTTTCTGAAACGCCACCGTCTCCTCTGGCCTTTCAGCTTGAGCACCTTCTGACCGAAACTCCCTTCCTCCCTCACCCTGGCCCTCACCCTCTCTCCACTTGCCAAGCCCCTGTGGAACCTCCGGGTCTCAGCAGAGGCGCCTGGCATGTAGTATGAACTCAGAAAACATATGTTGAAATAAGTGAATTACTTCCCCCTGTATCCACAGCCCCACCCCGTAACTCCCTCCTTGCTGCAAGCTGGGTGAGGGGCCTTCCTCTGCTCCACTTGACCTCCATCGTTTCTCATCCCTGGTGCAACCCCCCATAGCAGCTGCTGTGTCCTCTCTCCCCTGACTGTCCTCCCTGGCAGACTGGGAACTCCCTGAGGGCAGAGACTGGGCCTTGTTCTCACTCTTACCCCCCCAGCAAGCACTCGGCGTGGCACAAACAAGCTCTCATTAAATACTTGTCGAGCGAATGAAAGGATGAATAAACGAATGATTCAAAGACACCCTTCTGCCTTCTGTACAACATAGTCTTACATCTGGCCCGCCAACAATGGCTCAGTTTTTGAACATCACTGAAGCGGGGGAAATAACACTTTACAATAATCCTTATCGAGGTTATAATACATTTACAGTCAGGACATGCCCTTTTCACCCCCGTCCCACCGCTTCCACCGGGAGCTGGTCTCCTGGGGGAATGAGAGTTGGGGGACAGGCCCAGAGGGTTCTCATTCTCTCTCTCAGACTCCCAGGTCCCGGGAATTTGTAGTTGACACATGGCCAAGCAGGGAACCTGTCTGCACACATCCCTGCCTCCGTCACCATCACCGTTCACCATCCCCCATCCGATCCACGAACATCTGAAGCTGGAGGAAAGACTATAAAAAGAAAGCGCCGGCATTGAGGGAAACATCCGGTGAGGAAGTGTGCTGGGTCGGAATTGTGTGGAGTCAACAGATTTTTCCTGTCTTGTAGCAAATCTCCCAGCTGCTGTCCTTGCTGCATCAGGGCCAATTCCAGCCCAAACCAAACCACCGGGGAAATAAGTACTTGGCCAAGCCCGGCGGCAGCAGGTAAGCTGCACGTAGCCCCCACTGGCTTCTCAAGCCCCCCACCAGCCTGCCCTCACCCTTGCAGCCTCTGTGCCTTGAGGAAGGGTGAGCACATCCCAGACGCTGCTCCCCTGGGAGACTGCAGCGAACAGCATCCATTCCCCCACCCAGGCATCCTGGTCCTGGAGCAACTGTATTAATAGTATTTACAGGACCCGAGTCACTAAGGAAGTGACTTCATCCCTGAGGCTCTGATTATCTATCTGTTCCCTGATTGCAGAGGTGCTGGGCTATGAACTTTAAATCTGTAACGTTTAGCTCTTTCTCTTGACCCTTAAACATAATATGAAGGCTCCTGGCTAAGGATGTGGGTGTGTGGGTGTGTTCCTTTGGGCCATCCTAGAATTAAAGAGACCTCAAGAGGACATCTAATTTAACTCCCTCTTGCTACAGATGGAGAAACTGAGGCTCTAAGTAGTTTGATCCAACCCAGCTATGTAAACTTGAGCAAAGCAAGCCTCAGGGATGCAGTTTCTCATCCATGAAACAGAGGTCACCACACTTCCTCGTAGTGATGGGGTAAGGATTTAATGATCACACGCATTCTAAGCCCATGGCCCAGTGCCTGGCACATGGGAGGTACACAAACAATGCTAAGTCCTTTCCCCTTAAAGTGACTTTGCTCAAGGTCAAATAGCCAGTGAGTGGCAAAGCTGGGACCAGCTCTCAGGACACTGACTTCCGGTTCAGTGCTCTTGCTGTGACAACTTACAGTCTTTTTTTTGTTGTTTTTTTTTTTGCAAAGATAGCTAGAAATAGTGTAGAGTAGCGGTGAGCACACACATTCCAGAGTCGTATCAGCCCGGATTTGAATTCTTACTTAATTTGTGGGGACCTTGGGCAAGCTACCTAATCTTCACAAATCTTGGTTTTCTCATTTGTAAAATGAGGACAACAAGAGAACCCCTTACAGACGTGAAAGGTTTGATGAGAAGGTAAATATACCTTGCAAAGCATATGTCTGACTCAGAGTAATTGCTCAATAAACATTAGTTGTTGCCATTACTTGCAAACTTGCTACCCCTGCATAGGAGCCGAAATGGCCACAGAAAAAAAGCAGCAAGGACCCCCAGGCCTTAAAGGGAGCTTTTCCAGATGCTGGGATGAGGCGCCAGGCCTGTCCCCACCATGCTAAGGTAGTCCCAGGAACTGGCCTCCCCCAGGTGATAGAGAGGGTCTTTGGGAGGGAGGGGTCAGGGAGACAGCAAGAGACACCATAGTAGATTCTGAGTAGCTTTCGGATGCCTCACCTCTGCTGCATCCTCTATTGACCTGCTCTTCTGGTCTGCGATTTAGCCTCAAATAGGGAGGAAGGAACATTCAGTCACTCAGTCCACAAAGTATTTATTAAGCACCTACTATGTGCCAAGTCCTATTCTGAGCACTGGTGAGAGAGCAGGGGATGAGACAGACATATATCCCTGCCCTCACTGGAGCTCATACTCAGATAGAGGGATGGAGGGGTGGAAGGATGACTGCATTAGATCACCCAAAGTTTACTAAACTCCTATTCCATGCCAGGTAATGAGAAGCAATGGAGGGACAATGGTGAGTAATATCAGGGCATTCATAGTCACTTCTGTTTGCTGACTGCTTACAACACTGTGCTAAGCTCTTTACATGCAACACCTCATTTTACCCCCATAACGCCCCATGAGGTGGGTGTTATTTATTACTCCCATTTTACAGATGAGGAAGCAGACTCAGAGTAGGCAGGAGGGCTGGGATCAAGTAACCCAGATTGGTCTGACTCTGAAGGCTGGGCTGTGGACCCACTTCCCTCTGTGGATGAATGAATGCTGGCATGAATAGAAGACTATTCATGAGCAGGAATGAATGAAACTATGTGTGAATTTCCTCACTCACGGACTGTGTTGGCTCCCTTTGCAGGAGTGCAATCCCAGACACAGATGGCCCAGGTGCCAGGGCTGGTGGCCAGGCAGAACCAGATCAGGAGGAAGGGCCCTTGGACCCTGAGGAGGACCTCTCTGTGAAGCAGCTGCTAGAAGAAGAGCTGTCGAACCTGCTGGACCCCTACACAGGTAGGGACTCCCCAGGGTCACCCCGACCCCGCTTCTGCCCCCATCGTACCCTCCTGTGCCCAGGCTTCAGAGTTCTGCTCCAATCCACTGCAGGAAAACAGCCATTCTATTTCTGGAGACTATCAGCAAAATTTTTTCACTTCCCCTGGAGCTTCAGATCTTCATTTGTTTAAAGATCAGATTCTACTTTGGTCATTCATTAAAAAAAATCATCATAAGAATAGTGAACAGTTACTGAGCTCTTGGTGTGTGCCAGGTACCAAGGAAGCATCTTATATACATTATCTCAGTTAAGCTTCCAAACAGTCTTTTCAGGTAGATATTATGAGCTCCAATTTAGAGATCAGCAAACTGAGGCTCAGAGAGGTAATACAGCCTGCCCTGAGTCACTTCAATGATTGAAGGGAAGCCATCCTGAGCCCACCTACCATCAGGGGACCTCTCTCTACCTCCTAAACCACTCATCTGCATTTCTTTGATGTCTTTAAATACCCTTTTACCCTGAGAATTCAAGAATCTGCCAGCTCCCTCCGCCCCCGCATCAGTCAGCCCCCTTCAGGTAACACACAGTAAGTCCAACCTACGCTGATTTTCTGTTTCTGTAGTTAATAATCTGCTCTTCATCTGGACATATTCTGTGCTCTGAAGGCATGACAGGGACTTCCCTTTCCTTGGTTAAAAAAATAGATAGCTAACTTTTATTGAGTGCTTTCTATGTGCTAGTCCCTGTTCTAATTGCCTCATGAGAAAATCTTCTGAGATAGGGACTATTCGTTATCCCCATTTCATAAAGGAAAAAAACTGAGGGGCCAGGGTGTTCAGTAATTTTCCCAAGGTTGTGCAGCCAATGGTTATTAACCCAGGCAGTGTGGCTCTAAATTAAAATTAAGTAAAATGAAATCTAATTAAAATCAAGTAAAATGAAAAATTCAGTTCCTCAGTCATATCAGCCACATTTCCGGAGCTCAGTAGCTACGTGTGGCTAATGGATATTGCTTGGGACAGCACAAATCTACAGAGCTTTACGGGACAGCATTGTCTAGAATGCGGAGCTGTGAGGTCCAATAGAGTAGCCACTGGCCACATGTGAAAATGGCTAGTACCAATGGAGATGTGATAGAAGTATAAAACACACTCCAGATTTTGAAGACTTAGTATGAAAAAAGAATGTAAAATATCTCATTAATAATTTTAAAAATACTGATTATGTGATAAAATGATCTTAAATATAAAAAAAACTTTTACAAATTAATTTCACCTTCTCTTTCTACTTTTTAAATGTGGCTACTAGAAAATTTCAGACGACCTCAGTGCCTTGCATTATATCTGTGTGCACCAGCTCTGCGCTGGAGCCTGTGGGCTCAGTTCCCATGTGGTCCTGCTTCCCCACAGCACAGAGGGCAAAGAACACAGGGAGATGGTAACAAGTGGTGTGACGAAGAGCGCAGCAGGGGTAGAAGTGCCTGCGCTGCTCACAGGGCTGGACTGTGATGAGGCTACTGGGGAATGTGCCTGACACTGGGGTCTTGGCTGCATCAGATAAAAGCCCCACCTGAGGATGTGATGATGACCATATTTTACCGTTGCATGAGCTCACTGAATGCTTACAGCCACCTGACAAGATAAGTGCTATTATTTCACCACTTTGTGAGCGAAAAAGGAGGCTCAGAGAGGTTAAGCAAGTTTTTCAAGGTCACAATGCTCATAAGCTGCAAAGTTAGGAAATCAAATCCAGGTCTGCCCAGTGCCCACCTGCCGCGGAGTGAATTCATCATCACATTTCAGCCATTCTCCTACACTCCACTGATTTTCTCATTCCAAGCTTCATTCCCTCCAAAGCTCTCTGACCCTTGTGCAAGGAAAAGCCTGATTCTGTAACACCAAAAGAGTTCTAAACTTATTACCCCAGAGTCTCAGGGCACTTAGGTTTACATTCCCCAAATGTCCAGGGTTAATATTTATGTCCATTCAATCATTCAATAAACGTTCACGAAGCCCCAGGCGTGGGCTGGACCAGTCGGGAAGGGGCGTGACCCTGCCTCACAGCCTGCACAGCCCCACACTGTGAAGGCAAGACCGAGGCTCATTTATCAATAGAAACAGCATTTACTGTATTTTGCAATAACTTTTCAAAATCACAAAAGTAATATTTGGTTAATATAGACAAATGTAGATAAACAAAAAGAGAATAAATCATTTCTGCCCAGGGGTAATTTCAGTTAACACTATGACGCGTCCCCTTCCAGTCTTTCATTCTATGCACAGAATTTAAAGCAGGGTACCTTAAGCAAATATTAAATACATGTTAAAGCAGATGTTGTGCTTTTTTTTTTTTAAAGACACACATTCTTAACCACAAGGCCTATAATTTCTTCCCTCTGGCTTGGCCTCTATCATTGGGCCTGGAACTAGTTTTCTGAGACAGGATTTTCTGTTGAAGAGATGGGAAAAGGAGAAGTGTGATGGTGGGATTTGGGGCCTGGGGGACACTTTTTCACCGCACCGGCCCTTCCCTGGGACAGCTCTTAGGCAGCCAGCCCCTTCACACGGTTTCCTGCAGCTTGAGAGGGGAAGGTTGAGGAGTTGAGAGCATGGGGCCAGGAGGCAACAGTACAGACCTTAGTAGGCCTGGGAAACCAGAGCCACCTAGCATCCAGGGGGAGGAAGGGCCAGCTCTTCAGAGAGTGGGTGCAGTGGTGCAGTGACAGGGGGCTTCCAAGTCATCAGACCTGGGGGTCAAATCTGGGCTTGGTTGCCTAGTAGCTGTGTGACAACTTCTTGGAACTTCAGTTTCCTCATCCATAAAATACTCTTGACTTCAAAGGTTTGTGTGGAGGTTAAATGAGATAATTATGTAAATTGCCTAGCACAGAAGTACTTAATAAGTGGTCACTATTATTATGAATAGGAACCGAAGGCAGCGCCAAGCCAGGAACTCCAGCAATGGCTAAAAACGGGGATTCCCCCACCCCCACCCCCGGCATCCTCAGCTAGTGGTGTCCTGAGGGAGTGAACATCCTGGCTGTACAGGGATGGATGAAGGACACCTAAACCTGAAACAGCCCCATGGACCGGTAGATGCTTTAGAAACGGGCCATTTCTAATTCTAGGCCTTCCTCCTCCCCCTGCCGCATCCTCACTCAGCTCACGCGCGGACATCAGTCGCTGCCTTCCTGCCCGGAGCGCTTCCCTGTCAGGGCCTCTTCCTTCCCGCCCACCTCCGGCCGCCCCATCGGTCCCCTCCATTTCCCTTTCCTTCTTTGTCCGGCGCCCCGCCCTGCCCACGACCCCACCCCCGCCCGCCATGGGCTCCGCCCTCACCGCGTCTCTTCCGCCCCTTGCAGGCCTGGCCCTGGACCGGCTGAGCGTCCCCGATCCGGCCTGGATGGCAAGACTCTCTTTGCCCCTCGCCACCAACTACCGTGACAACGTGTTCTCCCCGGACGCTGCGACCTCGGAGGAGCCCAGGACCTTCCAGACGTTCGGCAAGGCGCCGGGGCCCGAGCTGAGCCCGACGGGCACGCGGCTGGCTAGCACCTTCCTGTCGGAGATGAGCTCACTGTTGGAGATGCTGCTGGAGCAGCGCCCCGCCGTGCCGGTGGAGGCCGCCTCCGAGGTGCTGCGGCGGCTCTCAGTCTGCGGAAGGACCCTGAGTCTAGACCTAGCCACCAGCGGGGCCTCGGGCTCGGAAGGCCCTGGGGTCCGATCTGGAAAGAAGGGGGCCGAGGGCAGGACCAGCAGCGGCGGCAGCAGCAGGGACCTGTGGATCCAGGAACCAGGGGCCCCGGGAGATGTTAGGAAGCCCAGGCCTTGAGGACTCTGGGACAGGAGGTGGTTTCTCTAATCTTTGAACTCACTGACCAGAGGTGGCCTGAGAACTTAAGGTGACCAGTGCTGCCCCACAGAGGAGGCAGGAGCCCCAGGACAAACAGCGGGCTGACCAAAGCAACCCCTTGTTAGGGGCTGGCTCTGCCTGTGGATTTTTTGGAGGAGGAAGACAGTTGGCCGCTGAGATAAGTGTTTGCTGGCAAAACACATGTAAGAGCACAGAGGGTTCATTCTCCTGCAGAACGGATGCCAAGGAGTGTCACAAGCAGGAAAGGATGGCCTGGGTGCACACTGGAGGGTGTGGGGGGCTGGATCCTGGGGCACCAGGCAAAGCTCTCTGACCTACTAATAAAGGAAAAGCAGTGGCTCGTTATCCTGTTTGCACCTGTCGAGAGGGAGGATGGAAGAATAGAGTGAAGGTTCTTTGTCATCCAGTTCCTGGCCAGAGGGTCATGCGGGGCCTGGACAGGAGGGTGCACAGTGTTAGGTAGGCAATGATGGACATGGGTACTCTTGACCCCTGCTCCTCTGCTGCTGCTACATTATCAAATAATCCGATTCTCAGCTGGAAAATTAAGGCTAAGAAAAGCATGACTATAGAGCATTAACATGAGCCAGACACAAGTCTTTACAATAGGATTTCATTTCATTTCTCCACAGCCCTAGGAGGGGAGGTGTTATTATCCCCATTTCACAGACAAAGCCATGAAACTTGGAGAGGCTGAGGGTCTTGCCCAAGATCAAGGAGAGAGAGGAGGCAGAGCCAGGAATTGGAACTAGGCTTGTCCAACACCAAAACCCATGCCCTCGACCTTGACACTAGACTGCCAGCCAAGGAAAGGAAAGGAAGAGCCCCCATAGGTGAGCTTTTGCCAGTAGCAGACTTGCCTGAGATCCCCTCAAGAAACACAGTTGAAAAGACCATTTCCAAAGCCACTCAGGCCTTCACATCTCTGCTCTTCCAAGCACATAGCGAGAGGGACTTGGAACTGACCTGATGCAGGGTGGGTGTCTGCAGACTCCTGTCCTTTCCCAGCAAGCAGCCCTTCAGGTACAGAAGTCATCTTTCCAGACCCAGCAATCGTGAGTAAATCTTCCTCTGTCACAGCAGTGAATTCAGGCCCTAGAGGACAGTGTGTGAACCGGGTCTATGAAATTGACACTGACAGCAGCAAACCTTCCAGGAGAGGAAGGAGTGAAAAAAATAGCAAATATTTTCCCAAGGCTCAGCCTTATAATTTCCCTGGAAATTTCCAAGCAGTCTATTCAGCTTCTCAGTAATGTGGGGCTTTCTTGGATACTAAAGGGAAAAATTCCTTTCTGTGCCTCTCCTTTTGCCCTTTTTCTGGAGCTCAGTACACATGTTCACTGTCCACAGAAATGGGCCAATCATACTCCCCACTAGGGATAATGAAAACCATCCACACTTGGAATGCAATGAGGCATCATTATTCCATTATCCCATTTTACAGATGAAGAAAATGAGGCCCTCATAGTGCTTCAGGAGCTTCAGGAATGCTTCTGGAGCAGGGTCTCTAGGTCTCTGATCATCACTCCGAGGCAGAGTAAACTCTTTACAAGGTCTGTGATTTGCAAGCTGCTGGGTTCCCCAAGTCAATGAAAGAGGCTGGGGGACACCAAGCAGGTAGGGTCTCCAACCTGACCAGCCAGGTACCTGGCACAAGGCAACACTTGATGAATACTTGTTGAATGGAAGAATAAATGAATAAATGGGTAAATAGATGCTACAGGAGTCCCTTTTCTCTGTATTGGAGCTCCAGGTAAGCCTTCCTTAGAAAAGAGAAAAAAAAATGTTCCATTATGTGAAGACAAAGTCGGAAAACCACAGCACTGGAGTAGGCAGTGCTGACCCCCAATTACTAGTGGATTTTCAGTGCAGAGCTGATGTTGGGAGGTGGAGAGAAGAGATGGGGAGAGGTGACCTAGGGAAACTGGAACCAGGGCTCACGACTGGATCACTGCCTCACTCTAGTTCAAAAGTCCTAAATCTTGGACCCCCTGAATGCCAGGCGAGACTTTGTGTACAGGTGTTTTTCTAGGCAGAAGATACGGAGTTATCAGATTTTCAAAGGAACATGTGACCTATAAAAAGATAAGCAGCACTGCTCTCAGTCACTATCTAAACCTCCACAGACGTGGGCAATTTTAGTCACAAGAAGTCTGAACATTTTATAGCCAAGGAAATGGCAAGACAGAAAGAGCTGACTGGCCCAGAGCCACACGGCAGGCTTGTGACAGGGCTAGCATCTGCATCTGAGGTTCAGGATGATGTTCTTTCTAATACATCAAGGGTTCTTAACCTGAGGTTCTTGGTTGGGCTTCAGGATCTAAGAACCTGCTGAACTGCATGCAAAATTGGGAAGATGTGCATTTTTCTATGGGAAGGAGTCAGTGCTTTCATCTCATTCTCAAAGGGGTCTGTGACCTAAATAAGATTAAGGCCCACTGTGATCCTCTATTCCCCGCCGAACCTGGAGAACTCATGGGTAGAGCTGTTCCTGTTCTGAGGCAACCGACCTTTGATCAGGGCGGGGTTGTAGGTACGTGAGGGTTAAGTGCTCTCACCCGAACGTTGCAACCCCTCCAAGCAGGCTGATGCCAGACCTTATACCCAATAACCGACTGAGAGTGAGACAGTGTGCATGCTGACAGAACTGAGTCTGCTGAACAGAAAGGTTACAGAAACTTCTTGACATAAGCCGAGATGTCAGAGCTGAGACCTTGGACGTGCTCAAAACCGTTTCCACCAAGATGGGCTCTGTCCCCCGGGAGACTGAAGGAGCTGGCGAGCCAGCGAGCACTCAGTTAAATGTCGTCTTAATTTGGAAAGCGCAGAGGGACATTTTTTATCAATAGTCAGCCGTCCTCCAGCACCAGGAGGGCAATGCAGTGCTCACTCGGAGCCTGGGGGCCGTCCTGAGATTGACAGGAAGCCTCCTTGTCTGTGACCCAACTTCAGCTTGGCAGTTCACTGATCCCTACCTCTCCGCTGACTGAAATGAGTGAGATGGCAACTACCACCCTTGGGACTCTGGAGAGAACCAAATCTCCAACACGAGAAGAGAGGACAGGGGAGGGGAGGGAGGAGTTTTAGCACAGGCTCAGCCTGGCACATAGTGTGGACCTAGAAAATAGATCAGTGTTTTCCAGTCCCTACTGAGTACTGGGCACAATATAATGGGTCTGGGGTGGGGGGCACGATCAGAAACGCTCATTCAACAAACATTTTATATTTGCTGAGCAATTACTACAGGTCAGAAGTAGCACTAGGAATGGCAGTCAGGGGAGGGGTATACAGAATCATTCATTCAACAGATATTTTAAAGCACCTCCTATGTTGCTGGGTAGGTTTGGTGCTGGTGTCCGGTGGAGAAAAGACAACGCATAGAATCCCTCATTCACTGAATGAATATTTACTGAACATTTACTAAGTGCCCTGCCCTGTATTAGTACTGAAGATATAATGAACCAAACAGCCTCATTCCCTCCACAGTGTCAGGGCTCCCTGAAAACAGCATCTCCGGATGAGGAAACTGAGGCAGCAGAGCCTTGCGCAAAGGGCTCATTGCTGAGGGCATCAGGGCTCGAACCTCGGGTCGTCCTGACCCAGGCTGGCCCTGCTAACAAAGGCCACCTCCCTAGCCTCCCCTCACATTTCCTTTCAGGGCACTAACAATGAGTCATTAATAACGGAATTTTAATGGCAAAAGCACAGCAGTTCCAGGGTCTGCGAGGAAGCCCATCCCCTGGGCAGTACAGAGACCGTAGGGACTGAACAGCGAGGATTCTTGGCCCCTTGACAGCATTTCTCTCACGACTCTTCCATCCTTCCTGCTCCACAAGGAGAGCTTAAAAATATCCTCCCTCCACATTTGGTACCCTAAATTGGATCAGCACTTAACTTATAACGACGGAGAGGGAGGGAGAACCCTATTTGGCCATCAACACAGAAGGCCCTGGGTCCCCGGACTGTGCGAACTGCCCCCCGGCCCCAGGCATGGCCAGAGGAGCCCATAATCGGAGAACCCCAAGTGACAACAGGAGGGGAAGAGGCTGGCAAGTGGAGCTCCATGGGAAGGCAGGAAGTGACACTTTACTTTACACAGAGGGTGCCCCCGGGAAGGTTCATCGGCGATCTGCAGGGAGCCGGGCTCTGCGCCCGACTCTATGAGGGAAGCACTGGGTTAACCAAGTTCTTTACTGCAGGACTTCTTGGAACCTTGACTATGCTGACGTGCATCGTGCATCTATAAAAAGGGGACGTCTAGTACACTGTTTCCCAAACTTATTTGACCACAGAAATCTTTTTTTTTTTTTTTTTTTGCAGAGATTAGTGCACTGCACAGCTTAAAAACCGGAGCTTTAACCAATGTGTGTATTGAGCCCTTACCTGCATGACGGGACCTTGTGCTAAGTGCTGAGGATACTGGAATCCAAAGACAAAGTCCCTGCTTCCAAGGAGCCATCTGTGGAAGAAAGCCACATGAGGGGACCAGTGGGGGTGAGGCCAGTGTGCAGGGCAGCCCTGGAAAGGGAGCAGAGGGCAGGAGAGGCGCTCGAGCTGGAGGAAGCTTAGGGCTCCAGCAGTGAGAGGAAGTTGCTGGGAAAAGTGTGATGAGACCACTAGAGGCTGGGGAGGGGGGCGGGCAGCAGACAGGGAAATGTGGACAACTCCCCTCCTCAAATCCTCCCCGCTTTGAGCTGGCCATGCTGGGTGGTCTTTCGCATTTGGACAGTTCCTAGGGGGTTTGGGCCTCAGTCCCTCCCACCCCCCGTCCTCAACCACATCTCTGCTATTGAACTTGGGCTAACATCCAGAAGCCGGGGAACAGCTATGCACAAATTCAGTAATTGGAATCATTAGCGTTGACTCAGAAATCATTTCTTGCTATGTCTCTCTCTCGGAGAAGCTTTTAAGACCCTTTAAATTGGTTAATGGAGAGTTTAGAGATGAGGATGGAGCCTCGGCTTTCTGCTTCCCCTGCCCATCTCCCTGGCTTTCCCCAACATACTCAAGGGCAAGAGTGATGAGACAATCCAGTATCAGTTTTATTAAACTCCCATCCATTTCTGGCACAAACCTTTCACAAAAGAGGATCTCAAAATCTATACTCTCCTGCTCCAAGACTCCAAGGGCCCAATTGCCATTTACCCCCTTGTATCGGCAGGACGATAGTAACGCTTTCACCTAAAATTACAGTGAGAACTGTGCAAAAAAGAGCCCTGGGCCAGGAGTTGGGAGGCTGGGGTCCTTGTCCTGGGCTGGTGACTCATAAAGCCAGGTAACCATGGGCATCACTCTGCCTCCTCAGGCCTAAGTAAGCACCAACGTCCTTTCCGCAGTGAAATGCCCTACATCAGCCCTGGAGGGTAGGAGGGCAGACACCGCTGCCCTTGGTCTACAATTGAGGAAACAACACAGCAAGTCAGGCCACTGCTTCAAGGTGACGTGGCCAGAACCTGGATCTTTACACACTTTCTTCTTCTGTACTGTGCTGGGCAGGTACTTAAGGTTCTTTGGGAAGGCGGGTGAACATCTGGCCTCTTCTCTGGGATTCAAGTTGTGGTATCTCTCTGAGAACTCGCAGGCTCCATCTCTAGGGCTGAGTGAAGTGCGAAGGTCTGAAAAAGTCAAGCAGCTACATCAGGCATTTAGACACTAAACTCCTTCCTTCCAAATCAAAGGTGAAATGGAGACAGTCGGGAATCCATTGGGGATGAACAAAAGCGGACGTCATTCAGCGTTTCCTGAGTTTTAGGCATTCGTGAAACCACCCCATGACTTCTGCCACCTCTCTGGATCTGTGCTCCCCTTTACGCAATGTCACAACGTTTTTTCTCTACTTGATTCATTATTTTTAATATCTGTGACACTATGACATGCTAATCGCATTTTTATAATATATATTAATATACAAACACTAAAATTTAAAAATATTAGTTTGAATACTACCTAAAATCCTCTGGTGAAGCACTGGAGGCACACACATCAGACGCTGGCAAAAAATGATGTGGTCTAAGCCTGAGGAAATCGAAGACTGGCAAGGGGGACGGGAAGGGATTTGCTCCAAGGCAAAGGCTAAGGCGAGGACCAGGGTCCCTGGAACCTTCAGCAAAGTTTTTCACAGGTCACTGAACGAATCTTTTTTATGCACAGCACAGAAATGACTGTGAATGGGGAATTCCCTGGCAGTCCAGTGGTTAGGGCTCGGCGCTTTCACCACTGAGGCCGCGGGTTCAATCCCTGGTTGGGGAACTAAGATCCTCACAAGCCGTGTGGCGTGGCCAAAAAATGAATGTGTCCACTGCCCCCTTGTGAGGCTGAGGCTACCAACTAGGGGAAATGGTCAAAGTCGTTTATTAGCCATGCACTTGAAATTGCTTGGGAACCTGAGCCCCCATGGAATTTCTACCTGTAAAGGGATACTGACACCCTGTTTTTTTTTGCTGCATCCCATCTCCTCCCTGCCCGCCCCTCCCCCCAGCACCAGTGAGAGGTACCGGTGGCTGCATTTTATCTCACCTTAGCCGAAACCCAGTCTGACGAGACTCCTTTCCAAGGGGTAGGGGTGTGGGAGAACAGCCCTGCTGGGGGATCCGGGGCTGGCTCTGAGACGAGCGTTTCTATAGAGGAGGCCAAGGTTCCCCGTGCTGGAGGCATGTGGCAGGCGCGAGGCTCCTGCCAGCAAGGTGTTCAGGCTGCAGAGGGAGGGGCTGGAAAACGACTTCAATCCTCTCACTGCCAGGTCGCTGGGCCCCGGGGCTGCGAGGAGAGGCGAGAGCAACTCTTACTCAGGCTGTGTTCTTAGACTCCTACTTTGGAGCAGGGGCTTCTTAAAGGACTTGGTTCCCCTGGCACTACTAACCCAGGTCAGCCCGAATGAGTCAGGAGTGAGCAGGGCTCCCAGAGCCCTAGATGGTAAGTCAGGGCACGGAGGCAGCCTTGGGATGGTGTCTCTCCTGACAAGTCATTGGAGTGACTACCATTTATTCAACACCTACTGTGTGCCAGGCTGTGCTAAGCCCTTTGCTGTCATCTCATTTAATCTCAGTGCGGTGGCTTCTCTTGTTGTGGAGCACGGGCTCTAGGCACGTGAGCTCAGTAGTTGTGGCTCGTGGGCTCTAGAGCACAGGCTCGGTAGTTGTGGCGCACGGGCTTTGTTGCTCCGCGGCATGTGGGATCTTCCCGGACCAGGGCTCAAACCCGTGTCCCCTGCATTGGCAGGCAGATGCTTAACCACTGCGCCACCACGGAAGTCCCATCTCATTTAATCTTTACAATCTAATGAGTTTTCAGAGGTGAAGAAACAGAGGTGCAAAGACATACAGGCCAAGTTCAGGAATGGAGCAGGGGTTAAAACTCAGGTTTGATTTGTCTGACTCAAAAAGCTGTGCTCGTTCCCACCAATGGAGCAGAAGTAACAAAGAGACCAAAGACTACTGCCACCCCCTTCTCCGTCACAGGGTACTGAGCTCGGGGAGGCACCTGCTGGCTTTGACTCTCATCTGTACCTGCTGCCTCCATGGAAAAGAGGGTCCGCAGCCTCTCCTGGGCAGGCGCATTCCCCAGAGCTGCTGACTGCTGGTAGCATCTCACAGCCTCTCCCAGATTCCTCTGCACACCAAGGCCCTTCTCATAGCAAATTCCCAAGTGGTACCTGCTCTGTGAATCCTAAAGGAGAAGACGGACAGACACACAAATGCCCACGCATGCAGGACTGAAGAACTGAAACGCTGGGGCAGGAGGAAGGTGCAGCAGTCAGCAGGCCGGTGCTTCACCCCTGCAGGGTCAGGCCCAGCTGCAACCCTCCCTGGACCAAGGGATCTCAACTGTGAAGAGCCAGAGGCCCAGAACAGAGGACACAGGGATCCCTCCACCCAGGGAGCTTCCAGCCAGAGCAGCGTGGAGGCTTCTCGTGTTGAGGATGGTGCTGAAAGTGTGCAGAAGTGAAGGCTGCGGGAAGCACTTGGCCCTGCTCTGGGAGCCCAGGGAGTCGGGCTCCTATGTTATCCTGAAAGAGCCAGGAGCAAGGGTGGAGGCTGGGCTTCCGAAGGCCCTGAATGCCTTCCTGATCTCTACCCAGAGAGCTACAAAGCATACATTACAGAGAACATGTTTAATCTCTTTGTCCCTGGCTCTGGATCCTCTCTCCCCTCTCACTGAGAATTAGGCTCCTGGGAGAGGCAGTATCAGGTAGTGAGTAGGAGCCCAATCTCTCCAGCCAGACGCCTGGGTTCCAATCTTGGCTCCACCACTTACCAGCTGTGTAACCTCGGGCATCATATTCTGTGTCTCTGTGCCTCAGTTTCCTCATCTGTAAAGTAGGCATGATAAGAGCACCTACCTTATTACCCTGTCGTGAGGATTAAATGTGTCAATATGTGGAAAGTGCTTAGATTAGTGTTATTATTTTCACACCTTTAGTTGCCCACATCATTCATCTCTCCCTCTCTGTAATGAATATTTTCATTATATTCAATCTCCCAACCATGGTTCTATTTCTCTTCTACCCTCTAAAGAGTTTCTGTAACACGTAGGTCAAAGTCTATGTAATAAATATGGTGGACTCATGGCTACAGGCCAGCTTAGGACAGTTAGGCCAAAACACCCATGCTGTTATGTGTGTGTTACACAACATCCCTTTGTGCACTTCTCCTGGCATGCTGGGTGACTAATGCCAGCCAGGGTGCCCCCAGGCTTGTCCCACACATGGTCACACAACCCACTGAGCCCAAGGAAGACTGGGGCTCTTTCATAGAAAGACAGGCACAGAGGCAGGTACTGTTTGATGACATTGGTCCCCTTTTGATGGCTACTGCAGATACTTTGGACAACACAGAGTGAAAAAGGAGAAGTATTCTGATGCCCAAGAGTTCAATAACGCTATCACTATGTTGGCCAGGAAGTAAAGAGAAGCAGCAGCCCCTATGCTGGGAAATTCTAGTGCATGGCCCCTGCTGGCTTTAACCCAGGGCTCCTGGTCCTTTAAGATACAACTCAAAAAATATACTGGTCAAAGACACTTGACGATACAGCAAACCCACAGATGCCTTTTCAGTAATTCACAGTGACATAAAGCTCTGAGATTTCCTGCATTAAAGATACCTGTTTAACAAAGTATTTCCCAAACCCATCTGACCATTTTTCCCTCGTGTGATTTATAAACGTTCCATGGAACTAATGCTCTGTGGAACAAACTCCATGCTGCCTGGATGCCAACCCCTAGGTGACAGACAACCAGACATCCTCTACCCCGCCAAACTGCTCAATGTCTTCACCTCACGCGTCTTCTGACTTCCCTGGACTAAGCCACTTGTGACGATGCACCTTCCACGTGTACACTTTACAAAGCACTTTCACACTTATTATCTCAGATTTTGATCCTCACGACAACCCTGTGAAGTGGTAGACAGGTCAGGCAGGCATTAGTATCCCAATCTGAAGAGATGAGGAAGACAAGAAGTGACCAGCCCAGTAGTATGCTAGTAAATGTTTAACAACCAGCTCTCCAGGGGAAAAAGCCCTGTTTTGTAGCATTTGGCAATTCTAATGCTAATGCTCTCCCCGTAGCTGATTTCAAGCTAACAACAATTCTCGCAGGCTGGTACAAGCCAGTGCCAGCACACCACTGGACCTGTCCAAGGGGCACACAGTAAGTCAGCAAGAGTTAAGGCTTGAAGCCAGCCCAATGCTCTTATCAACCGTCTCCTAGGCACGGTACCAGTTCCAAAATCCCTTCCTTTATCAGACTTGATCCCCATCATGCCTGGATATGGACACCTCATACCCCACTGTTGGCTGCAAGCCAAAGATATTTCACGGCTCTCTGCTCGTCCAGGTATGCCTCCTTGGTGAAGAGCACCCCGAGAAAAGCTTGGGCCTGTGGTCAAGGAAGAAGGAAAAAGGTATCTTGGTCACTGCCAGGCCCCACCTGCCCCAAGTGCCCAGGAGTAACCCCACCAGTGGCACTCACCTCTCTCAAGCCTGAGTCTGCAGCATGCTTCAGCATGGACACTGCCCTCTGCTGCTCAGGGTCCCACGAGGAGGCTGGATCCTGCAGCAGGCACCTGGCATAGCGGTACTGAGCCAGGTTGTGGCCCTGGCTGGCAGCCAGCTGGTAGTAAGAGGCTGCCTGGGGCAAAGGGAAAAACATCCAGTCAACTGATAACTCTGTACGCTGCCTTTTTATGGAGTGAAGTGTTTAATTAAATAACACATAATCATTATAGATTAGTCAGAAAATACAGAGAAGCCAAAAATAGAAACAAAATTCCAAGAAATCCTGCCTCCTAAAGATCATTCTCTGTTAACATTTTAGTGTACAATCTTGCAAATTTCTTCCCCCCCCGTACTGTATGTATTAACATATATACACAAATATGTTAATATACACTCACACACATATATAAATGTGTGTGTGTATGTGTGTGTGTGTAGGAAGAAAGGGAGAGAGAGAAAACTACACTCACTATTTTTTGTAACCTATTCTTTTTCATTTAACAATACACCATGAATATCTTTCCCTGAAAATAAATATAGATCTAGCATATCATTTTTAAGGCCCACATAGATCTTATTAACCAATTCTCTGTTGAAGGAACTTCAAGTTTCTTCCCATTTTTTGGCCATCGTATACAATTCTAAGAAACTGTTATAAATAAATTCTTATATATAACATCTATGCATACTTATCCTACTTTTTAGAATTAATTGATCCCTTCATCAAGGTAACGTTCTAGGTCGTGAGGATACAGCTGCAAAGAAGAAAGACAAGGTCCCCGGCCTTCCTGTGTTTTGAGTCTAAATTCCTAGAAGCTGGAGACTTCTTTCTTAGTTTTCCCTCCGGGCTAGAAGAGAGAAGCTGGACTTTCCCAAGCCCTGCCCACTGCTCATTTCTGGAGGTCACTCTGGGCGGTGCAGCACAGGCCATGGGCCTGGGGGCAGGGAGGAAGTGTAGTACCTTGCCGAGGTCCCTGGGGGTGCCTCTGCCGTGCTCGTGACACAAGCCCACATTGTACTGCGCTTTGCTGTAGCCACGGTCTGCTGCTTTCTGGAAGTAAGAAAAGGCTGCCATGTAGTCTCCATCCCTCATGTTCTCTGTCCCTGTAAGAAAGCACTAGGCGTAAACATAGCTTGCTCTGTGAACTTCCCCACATTCTTAGTCAGATACCCACATGCTCCTTCCTTTCTTTTCTTTTTTTTTTGGACACTTCGCATGCACTTCCATCCTCTGAATATTTCACTGGTTTGCCATAGGTATCAGTGGGTTCTGCCCTCCTGTACACCATCCTCCTCTTGGTAACAACATCCTAATTTCCCTTTGGGAACAGCCCTCCCCGCAGTGCTGTCAATCAATGTGCCTGCCCTCTTCCCAACCAATGAGACCCTCTCTCAGGAGTCTGAATCTTGATCTGGCTGCAACAGGAAAGAAAACAGCTTCCGCAGGTTTATTCTGATGGCAGCACTCTGAAGACGCTGTTTCTCAGTTACTGCCGCATGCATCCCTGGAGCTCTCTGATTCCTGTCCTTTCTGAGGCTTGGCAAGTCGACAGATCCCAATAGATTCCTTTTGTGCTTAGGTTAGCCAAAGTGGTTTTAGGCTGCTTGTAACCAACATAACATAACTGATTCAGCTGACACTGTCAATCTTGCTTTGTGAGAGAATATAAGAAAGAGAGCTCAGCTCCAAAGCCCATGTTCTCTTTATCATCCAAACGAAAAGGAAAACAGGGAAGGGGCTGAGCACAGCCTACTCTCAACTCTAAGCCTTTGCTCAAGCTGTTTCTCCTGCCTGGGATACCTTTTTCTGCCTCCATCATCAGACCTTCCCAACCTGTTTCTGCTCTAGAATCTTCAGACCACACTCAGGCTTTAAACACGCTTTCGGCACTTACTTCACACACAAGCCTTTTTCTAGGAACTGAACTGTTTCAAGAGTACAAGCCCTGTCTCCTCAATTAGACTGTAAAATCCTGGAGGCAGAAGCAGAAAAAGAATGTAGAAGAAATAACTTTGCATAGGGTGAAAGCTCTATACAAATGCAAAATATGATTATGGCTTATGCTCCCTTTGTGTTCTGCCACAGTGCTTAGCACTTGCTGAATAAATGAATATGCATATGAAGGAAGGAATGGGCAAGAAAATTCGCGGAAGACTGTCTGCCCATGAAAAATCACAAAAAGCCAATGAGGCAGAACCGGGCTCCGTTCGGCCAGCAGTGAATGAGTCACCTCCTGGCTGCCTGAAAACTCACTGTCAAGGGTTCACAGAGCCCTCTGTTCTTGAGGAGAAGACTCGAGAGGGCACAGGATCCCACCCTGTCCCCATCCCCCACACCGATCCTCTGCCTCTAACCTAAACCAAGTCACCATCATGTTTTGCTTAGCCATCAGTAACAGCTCCAATCTAGTCTCCTGTTTCCCCTCTGGCATTCCTATGACCTGCGTCTGTCTACACAGCAGGCAGAGAGATCTTTGGAAAAGTAAATCAGATCACATGACTACCCCCACTTCCTGCTCCAGCGTAAAACACTCCAATGGCTTCCTGGCTCACTCAGAAGCACCACACGCCACCACGGCTCAGAAGGCCTGATCTGATCTGGCCCCTGCCTGCTTCTCTGACTTCATCTCTTTCTACTCTCCTGGTGATCGCTAAACTACAACCACGCTCACCCTTTTCTTTGTTCCTTTAACAAACAAAACTCAATCCTGCCTCAGGACCTTTGCACTTGCGGTTCCCTTTACTTGGAAAGCTTTCTCCAGATGGAAACAAGACTGGCTTGTTTTTGTCAGTCTGGTCAAGGATCTTTCCATCCGCGAGGCCTTCCAAATCAGAGCTGCTCCTTGCCCAAGTCACTAATGCATCCCCCTGTTTAATTTTCTCCATAACATTTATCACTATCTGAAATACTCTTTGTTTTTTGGGGGTTTTTTTTTGCGGTATGCGGGCCTCTCACTGTTGTGGCCTCTCCCGTTGCAGAGCACAGGCTCCGGACGGCGCAGGCTCAGCGGCCATGGCTCCGCGGCATGTGGGATCTTCCCGGACCAGGGCACGAACCCCTGTCCCCTGCATCAGCAGGCGGACTCTCAACCACTGCGCCATCAGGGAAGCCCTGAAATTCCCTTTTTTATTTGTTTACCAGTTTGCTGTTTTTCTCTCCCTCAACTCACATGGAAGCTCCATGAGAGTAAGGACTTTGTCTTGTGAATCACTGTACCCCCAACACCTCAACTAAGACCTAACCAAAGGTGAATGCTTAATACATTTGTACTGAATGAATCCTAGCCTCTCACTCACTTGCCCACTAGAGTCCAGGAGATGCTGCTGGCAGTCTGGGTCTCCACATGAGAAGGCCTGAAAGAAGCCAAGTCACTGCAGAGAATAGGACAAATGGTGGAGAGGAATCTGGAGTCTCCAGATGTGGGTAAGGAAGGGCACTTGAGGGCCTGCTCCAAATCTCAGGAGCCTGTTCTTGCCTAAGTGCGGCAGAAAATTCAAGGTGTCATTCGAGATTTATTTTCTCCTTCTGACACAGTAACGGAATTTTCAGGTAAGCACATGGTCATTCAGCTAAGGACTCTATTTTCCAGGCTCCTCTGTGACTAGGTAAGGCCGTGAGACTTCATTCTGGACAATGATTTGTGTAACTTTTAGGTTGGGGAGGAGTGGTCCTTTAGTTTTCCCACCTTTCCCTTCTAGCTAGCTAGAATTTGGATATGAGGCAAACTGAACCTTGAGATGGGAGCCCATTTTAAGAAGGGCAGAACCATCTGACTGAGAATAGGTCCCTGACACCACTGTGCCACCAGGCCAGATTTGGTCGACCTACCTGGGAGAAAATAAACTCTCTCTCATGTAAACCACTCCCTGCCCTGACTCTACTTGACCTACTGCATACCCTTTCCATTTTCCCATCCACCCTTCTTGAGACAGGGTCCACCCAGTTACCCAGGAAGTTGAAAGCGATGGAAACACTGAGCTGGAAGAGCTGCTGAATGGAAGTCATGGCCTCCTCGAGGGAAAGACTTTTTGATTTATCTTGTTCCTGGGGAAGAAATATAAAGACTCATCATGGGACAGTTCACTGGGATTGCCACCTGTCTAGGGGAATGTTACGGG
Organism: Globicephala melas; assembly: GCF_963455315.2. Classification (NCBI taxonomy): domain Eukaryota; kingdom Metazoa; phylum Chordata; class Mammalia; order Artiodactyla; family Delphinidae; genus Globicephala; species Globicephala melas. The sequence goes on along the minus strand of NC_083316.1, from coordinate 118,196,135 downwards.
GATCCAGGTGGCCAAATCTGGACAATACCTGCTTTTCGCCAGTGGGCCGAGGCTGGGCTGGCTTTGCCTTGGACTTGAAGCTACTGCTGGCATGCAGGAAGCCGGCGTCACTGGGATCTGCAAGGGAAAAGGCAAAGGAAGAAGGTGTTAGTTCTCCTTTTCTCTCACTCCCCCAGTCCACAGAGCCCTCCATCCAGCACCACTGCCAGGAACCAAAATCATTCCAAATTGCCCCAGAAAGCATGGGGGCTCACAGGAATGACAATTCCGCAATGTGGTATATGCAGCAACAAATGTCCATCTGCCCAACTCCCCACCCCGCCACCGCCTTCTGCTGATTTTAGGAGGTGAGACCATACCTTCCTCAGAAGCACCCTGAAGACCAGTTGTTCTCAAGGAGCTGGGTGAAGAGAGGCTCTCAGGCCGAGTGGAGGGTTCTTCCTGGCCCAGCCTGAGTTCCCTGAGGCCAGTGTGCCTGGGAGCCGGGCTATCAGGGCTGGGCAGAATGTGTCTCCGCAGTGCTGGAAAGAGCCAGTGAGAGCGGTCACATCAGAAGGGGATAGGTTCAGCCTGCTGGGGCTGACTGAGCCCTCCCTGAGGCTTCGCGGACCAAAGGAAGAATCTAGAAACTGCTGACACCTGTCCTTCACATGCCTCCTCCTCCACTTCCTTGGCTGGCTTCCCTCCGCAGGGGTGGAGAGGGGCCCACATTTATGCTGATCCCCACACCCCAAGCATAAATCGCTCCTTGGCTTGAATTCTTCCAGTCGCAGGGAGGGATCTACTTTATTCACTGTTCTAGCCCCAGCACTTAGCACTTAGTTTGATGGTTAATATTGATTATGATTATAATCATAATACTAAGGGCAAGAACTTAAACCGCTACTTACTGAGCACATACTACATGCCAGGCACTGTTCTAAGTCCTCGACATGTATTAACTTATTTAGTCCTTCCAAGAAACCTGTGGGGGTAGGTTTTATTAGTTCCCCATTCTATAGGTGAAGACACTGAGGCACAGGGAAGTTAAAAGTGACTCATCCAGGGACACCAAACTAGTATCAGCAGTTCTGGGCTTGAACCATGACAGTGTGACTCCAGAGCCTTAATCACTGTGCTGCATTGCCTCTGTACCACGGCACATGATGGCCATTCAATAAAGATTCACTTACTGATGAATGACTGACCAGAGAATGACCTAACTGGCTGAGGAGTGGGCAGGAAGCCACTCCTAGGATCTAAAATGACCTGGACCCCTGCGGGGCTCTGTCAATGGAAGGGGAGGGGAGGACATGGGAGGGGCCTGGAGGACAGGCGTGGCCCACACGCCGGGTGGACAGACCTTCCTCCCATTCCTCTTCCTCTGACTGCAGATAGGAGAGGCAAGGAGCTGCTGACGGCTCTTTTCCTGAGGTGTGTCCAGAGATGTTTCCTGGCCCAGAGAAGCTCCCAGCCCAGCTCTCCTGTCCCCGGGACTGAGAACTCACAGGAGCGCGGGTGCCTCAAGGGAGATGAGAAGAAACGGTCCAGAGGACTGCGCCAAAAGCAGCGCTCCGCTCGCCGAGGTCCTGCTGGCAGGGATGCCTGGAAGTGGATCTGCCTTGCCAGCTGCAGGGCCAGCACGGCCAGGGTGCCCTGAGGAAGACAGCACTTCAGGGGACACAGTTCTCCACCAGTCAGCTCCTTCAGTCTCCGCCTACATCTCCAACATCACTTCCTCGAGAAGTCCTTCCTGACTCCTGGCTGTAGCCGCTCCCCCACAGCGCACTCTCGTAAGCACCCGAACTTCCCCCATGGAGCCCTGATCACACTGGTACTTAAACAGCCACCTCTACAATTACTCATCAAGGTCTGTCTCTCCTGTTAGTCTCTAAGCACCACGAGGGAGGAACCATGTCTGTTTTGCTCACCTATGTATCCCCAGCGCCTAGCAGAGCACTAAGATACAGCACTAATAAATACATGCTGAATAAACGCCTGAGCGAGTGACTGAATAAACAAAATCTAAGCAGGCAAAAAGATAACACGGCAAGTTTGGGCTTGGGCACACGTGCAGCCAAACGCAGACGGGTCAGAGTTCCCCAACAGGCTCCCTCCTTCTCTAGCCTGGCACAACTCCTCCCCCACCCCAAAGCCACCCCACCACACACATTCACAGCTACAGGCTTGTCGTGGGTGTCTCTTCTCCAACAGGTCTGCAGAAGACCTAAGCTAGCTCCTAGCCCAGTGACTGCTTGGTTTTCCCTGTCCCTTCCTGTGTTATGCACGAGAAAAGACACCCAAATACTTATTTGTTGCAACAGGCACTGTATACAATGGCAAACAAGACAGACCCAGTCTCTGCCCTCATGGAGTTCATACCTTCACTGAGGGAGAAAGACGACATCCAAGTACACAGAGAAATAATATAATAACGACAAATTATGCCAAATGCCGCTAAGGAAACAAATCAAGAGTTTACACAGGGCATAAGAGGGACTCCTGACAAGACAGGAGTAGAGGAAAGCCTGTCTGTAGAAGTGATGTGTGTGCTGAGACCTGAAGGAAGAGAAGGTCCCAGCAATGTCAATAACAGGGACACGTATCCATATCACTGGAGATAAGCTTGTGCTCAGGCCCTTTCACATAGGCAGTAGTGACAGAGCTGAGGGATGGCATCAGGACCCCTGAGATGCAGACCCAGTTTTAGAAGGACTCACTATAGGATTGCCCTAGGGTTCATATCTTCGACAAAATGGGAAAACACATCCCTCTCCAGGGTGTGTTATGCCCCTAGGCCATAGCTCCCCAGAGAGAAGTGTCCCTGGCATGGACACATTCCAGTCTCAGCTCTGCTGATGACACCAAGTTACAGATGAGACAACTGAGGCTCAGAGAGGTCAAGCCACTTGCCCAAAGTATGCAGCATGAAAGTGAGAAGGATGAGAAGTGATGGAGACAAGTGTGACGTGAGTGCCAACTTCATTTAAAATATCTTATAAGCAGAACCTAAGAGGCAAAGATTCTGCCTTGTTAGACCTCGTGTTACTGAGCCTCTGGCTTTATAGATCAGATTTAACAAATATTTACTGAGCGACGATCATGGGTCAGGATATGTACTATGTGCTTTTACAAGCCATACTAGGTATAGCAACCAAGCTGCAGAGCATAGTAGCTAAGAGCATGAGCTCCAGAGTAAAATCTGGTTCCTCTACTGAATAGCTGTGTGACCTTAAGAGTGTTACCTAAAGTTTCAGAGCCTGAGTTTTCTCATCTATAAAATAGAGATTATATTTCCTCTGCAAGATTTTGTAAGGATTAAATAAGATGATATATATAGATACATTAATAAATTAAAAGTTAGCTATTTAGTATTATTTAATTATAAGATTCAGGAAGGCAAGAGTCATATCTACCTTGTTCTCTGCTATGTCCCTAGTACTTAGCAAAAAATGCCTGGCTCAAAGAAAGTGTTAAATAAATGTTTACTGAATGAAAGGAGGAATATATACATGGGCAGCAGGGGGAAAGGGAGTAGCAATATCTCCCCAAATATGCTCCAATGCCATGAGTTACTCAAATTTTGAGTGTGGCCACAATGATGCCCTAGCTCTTGTTTCTAGGCTATACTTCCATACAGGATCATTCTCATCCACACTGAAGGACAAGGACAGGGCTGGGGAAACCTTACCCATGATATGGCATCCCACAATGTGTTCCGGGAGTCACGGGCAGACATCCACTGGAAGGCAGCCTTCCATCCATGGGACCTTGGGCCCTTGCTTGTGCCTGGGCCATGGTGGCCAGACCTAGAAGATGTAAGATGTAACAGAGGCTATCAAGTTCTGTCCTAAGTGGGAGTAGAGGGAGGCTAGGGGAGCACATGGGTGACGGAATGGCAGTCTTTCACCTGTCGAAACTGGGCACAGGGACCAGCAGGTTGGAGGAGGTAGCCTGAGGCCCATCTGGGCTGGTGGACTTGGAGGTCACCCCACGGAGGCCAGGTCCCAGCAGACGGGGAAGAGCTGTGCAGAGCAAGGATCAGTCACTTTGATATGAGCGGGACTGAGGCAACAGTGGCCCCATCAATCTTCCCTCTGACCCTTGACAGAGCCCCACGCCAGGAACCGAGGAAACACTGGCACCTGCTTCTGCAGAGGTTCTTAAACAAGGATACATACACGTGGGGATCTTTTGCTTAGTACAGATTCCAGCGTGCCACCCCAGAGCCAAATAAACTAGGATCATTCAGGGTTGAGCATCAATATTTTGAAAAAGCTCCCCGGGTGATTCTGACGCCCTCCTAGGGCTGACAACCACTGTTCTAAAATGACCAGACATTCATACACAAACTCTCGCTCCATGTTTGTAGCTCTTTGTCTCTAAATCGCGCCTCTTTTCATTGGCTCCGCCTACCCCATTGGCCCCGCCTACTGCACTGGCCTCTACTCCTCTTTCATGAACTCCGCCCACCATCTCCGGGTACTTGGCTCCTCCCCCTTCCAATGGCTCCACCCATCTCCTTGGCTCTAAGTCCCACCCTCTTCCTACTAGCCACGCCCACACCTCAAATTCGAACCGCCCCTTGACTCAGAGTGCAGGGCGGCCCCTAACGACCCCGCCTCTCTTCCGCTCTAACACCGCCCACTATTGCTTTGGCTCAGTCCTCCGGCCCGCCCCCTCCTCAGTTCCAAGTCTCAGCTGCCGCAAGACCCGCGGCCGAAGGCCCTTACCTCGGCCCAGGAGTCCCGGGAGCCGCCACATGTCGTCGCCAACACCATAGAGTTCGCAGCCGAAAGAGCGCGGCCAAACCCCGGGACGGCGGCTAGAGTGGCCTGTGTGGCGCCCTCGGAGTGGCCGAGTCCCCAAGGAAGCTCACCGCCAGCCAATTAGAAGGGGGCCCAGCCGGAAGGACGGCGCTCAGCGAAAGGAAGTGGGAGGTGTAGGCGTACTGGGGCTGGCGGGGAGGTGAACTTCAACAAGGGCACGGGGATGTGGGCCTGGCCTCCGGTGGAAGAGGTGTCATTTGCTGCCGGCATAAGAATGGGGGGGGGGTCGTGCAGAGGAGGAGGGTCGCAGGGGGCGAAGCTGAACCGCCTCAGAAGAAGGACCATTGAGAAGCGGGGCGAGAGCGGCCTCGGTGGTGCCAGACGGCCTTGCAGACACCGTGGAGACTCGAGGGGGAACAATCTTCCCCAGGCCCCGATGCTAGAGGAGGTGGGAGACACCAGGCCCAGTGGGTGGAGGAGAGGAACCTTAGGGTCCGACGGAGGAAACCAGTAGTACGAGCTTTCTGCCCAAGGCCATCTGCTTGGAGTTGCCCGACTGGGTAGGCGATGATAACTGCGAGCGGGGTTCCGATTCCGGGGGATCCAGCTCTGGCTCCAGCTTTGTCTCACCATGTAGCCTCGGGCCGAGCCCTTCCCTTGTCTGGGCCTCCGTCTGCCCAGTAATAGAGTCAGATGGAGTGAGGTCGACTGGTCCTTCCTGATTTGACAAGAACAACTTGAATTGCTGCTTTCAAAATACCAAAGAGGATACTGGCCCCTTCCCCGCCCCCACGCCTGTTAATCAGAGCTCTCATCTTCAGACCCAGCCAGAGTTATCTGTGTATTCTTTTGTTGGGCAAAGACTCGGTCCTCTTTCCCCACACCTGAATCCGTGAAATAAAGGAGCTCAAAATCAAATATAAGTTGCTTACACTTTCTCCCTCCTCCTTTCTCCCAGGTAGTGACTTCTGGTTTGATGGAAGTCTCTATCTGGGGTAAAAGAGTACTGGAGGTACCTACTTTTAGACCCAGGCATGTGTATGACAGTGGTATTAATTTGTTCAGCAATTTTTGAGCCATATGTCAGCCAGCATCCTAGAATCTGAGAAGACCGAGGAGTAAAGAGCATTTGTAGCCTCCAGAGAGACATGATCCAGTGTTTTAAGAGTGGCCTCTGGAGTCCCACAAACGGTTTGAATCCCAGCATTTGCAGCCTCCAGGAAGACATGGTCCAGTGTTTTAAGAGTGGCCTCTGGAGTCCCACAAATGGTTTGAATGGTTTCTTACTTCCTGTTATGTATTCTTGGTCAGTTTACTTAACCACTTTAAGCCTCAGGTTCTTGATCTATAAAATAGGAAAACGGATATGTCATGCAATTGTTGTGAGGCTTAAACAACACATTTAAACTGTTTAGCATAGTTCCCGGCACATGGTAAGAGCCTAACGAATGTAAGTTGCTATTAATGGCAGTGGTAGAGGAGGTGAGTACGCAAAAGGCATAGATATGTTCCAGTAGAAGCAAGAGCACTGGGTTATGGGATACCATGGAAGGATTCAGAAAAGTAGTTGCATTTGAGTTGGACCTTTAAATTTGAGTAAGAATTTACCAGGTGGAGAAGGGAGGAAGGTATTGCAAGCAGAAGAAGCAATAAACAAAGGCCCAGAAACGTGAATATTGGGAAACTTCAGAAATACCCTTGGCTTTGGGATTTGGGGCAGCCACCTTTCACATTCCTTGTGTTATTGTGTCAAAATAAAATAACAAGCATGCTGGTTCAGCTCTCTTCCATCTCCCAGCATTTCCCAACTGTTTGAGCCCTCACTGCTCTCCACGTTTCCTAATTCCTGTAGCACTTAATTTCTTACCACACAATTTAGCAGTAATTATATGTTGTCCTGTTATTTAATTATCTCATTTGTGTAAGTCTAGTCTCCCCAGTTCTCTCCCTCAGGGCAGGGATGGCATTTTCCCATTTTGCATCCCACGTAAGGCTTGACACAGAAGATATTCAAACAATACACGTTGACTTGACTGGACACTTTGTGCTGATGATTATTACAGACAAGACCACCAGACCTCAATCCTGGGATTTACCGATTTGAGCAGAAATGTATTCATTCCGCATACATTGAAGGCCCTCCATGTTTAAAGCGAGTTAAAAATTTTTGACGATGATGTCTGTTCCTATGTGTAAAATGGCATTTTGATGTCTCTTGTCCCTAGAAGCCTGTGAATGCTAACAGACCATTTGAGTGAGGGGTACTTGGCTAGAGCAGCTGGAGTCCTCACTGACTGACACACCAGATCACCTGTTCAGTGCTGCCCAGAGGAGCACCATCGGGGATCACAACTTTGTTCCCTTGCCTTTAGCTTCTGAACTTGCAGGCCCGAACCATTAGCCATTCTCTTCTGCTCCCAACGTTGTTCTGTGTTGTTGGCTTGTGGCCCAAAGTCAATCTGACTCAGTCCTTCTACAAAGGTAAGCTGTCTTACATCGGGAACTTACTGCCCAGATGTCCAGTTAATCACCTTTTGTTGATGTCATTGTATACTCAACACAGTGAGTGGTCTAGACATTTGTTGTTGGCTTCGCCTTGTAGACATTCTTAATTTGCATTCATCAAATATATGAGAGCTTATTCTGTGCTGGAGAATGTCCTGAGTGTATAACAATTTTTAAGAATAGAATGGTCCCTGCCTTCATGGAGAAAATAGTCTAGCAGGACAAACATTCAGTAGACGATTGAAATCCAGAATGGTCCTTTAGTTATGTATTGCAGCATAGCAAACTCTCCAAAATTTAGTGGCTTAAAACAATCATTTTATTATCTCTTGCAGTTCTGTGAACTGACTGGGCTCAGCTGGGCAATTCTGCTGGTCTCACTTGGGGTCTGTCATGAGGTGGCAGTCAGATGGCAGCTGGGGCTGGAGTCATATGAAGGCTCAACTAGGCCGCTTTCTTTCTCCGTGTAGTCCCAGGGCCTCTCCTTCTGGGTAGCTGAACTTCTTAAATAGTGGCTCAGAGCTTCTAAAAGTACAAAAGCTGAAACTGCCAGGCTTCTTCAGCCTTAGGCCTGGAACCTGCTCAGGGCCACTTCTCCCACACTCTGTTGGTTAAAGCACTTCACAGGGCCATCCCAGCATCAGTGTGGGAGGGGAAGACACACAGGCACGAATACAGGGGAATGTGGTTTTTTTGTGGGGAAAGAACAGGGTGCTATTGGAACACCCAGGGGAAGCTCATAACCTAGGTATGGAAGTCAGGAAGACTTCCTGGAGGCAGTGACTTCTAAACCGATGAACCTCAATGAGGAGGCCTGGGAATTAGCCAGATGAGGAAGGGAAGGGAAAAACAATTCAGGCAGGGGAAACAGCTGGTACAAAGTCCCAGGGAGGCAAAGAGCACAATTTAAGATCAGTGCAACTGTAGCTAGGGTAGGGGATGGTGGAGGGGGTGGTATAGGATAGCAATAGCCCTTTAGTCTGGAGAGGTAAATGGGGCCAGATCATAAAGTCTCTTTTTTTTTTAACTTTTTATTTTATATTGGAGTATAGTTGATTAATAATGTTGTGATAGTTTCAGGTGTGCAGCAAAGTGATTCAGTTATATATATATATATATATATATTTTTTTTTTTATATTTATATATATAAATGTATCTATTCTTTTTCCAACTCTTTTCCCACTTAGGTTGTTACGTATTATTGAGTAGAGTTCCCTGTGCTCTACAGTAAGTCCTTGTTGGTTCATAGTCTTATATAGCGCCCACCGCCCACCCCCCCACTCCCACCCCATGTCTGGACTCTGTCCTGAGGGCGTGAAACATCAAAGAAGGAAGGAGGGGCATGATCAGGCCCAAGGGATGCTAAAAGGCTCTTGGCTGCTGTGTGAGGGATGGTTTGGAGAGGGTCACGCCCTCATTTTCACCCTGTCCCTTCTAGCCAGTGACCTCACCTTCATCGCTGAGAAGGCTGAGTCATTATCACAGCACTGATACCAGTTCCTTTTGCTTTTTGTTAGTGGGAATTTGTATCATTAAAAAATGCAGACTCCTTTGTGCAAGTTTTTGATTTTTTTTTTGTTTTGTATTAGAGAAAAAACCCAAAAACATGTCATAGAAAGCCTGCTATTTCTGGTAGCATCTAGACATGAGGCTGGCCAGGTGGTCAAACAGTTTATGCTTAAGTGTGAACCGTGTTAAGGAAGAGCCTGCCTGCAAAAAGCAGGGATCGTGCCAGGCTCAGTGGATTCTACCCCTCACTTAAAAAATGGGCTGCCTGCCGGGACTTCCCTGGTGGCGCAGTGGTTAAGAATCCGCCTGCCAGTGCAGGGGACACGGGTTCGATCCCTGGTCCGGGAAGATCCCACATGCCGCAGAGCAACTAAGCCCGTGAGCCACAACTACTGAGCCCACGAGCCACAACTACTGAGCCTATGTGCCACAACTACTGAAGCCCACGTGCCCAGAGCCCGTGCTCTGCAACAAGAGAAGCCACCGCAGTGAGAAGCCCGCACACAGCCACGAAGACCCAACACAGCCAAAAATAAATAAGTAAAAAAAATAAAAATAAAAAAAGGTCTGTTAAAGGAGCGCCTACTCTAGTAAAAACGTCACTAAACGGCTTATAACAAAGCCCAGCAGACCCCACACACAGCTCTCTACCCTCTAGTCCTGCTCCCTAGAGGCAACAATTTTCAACTCTAAAATTTCCAGAAGCAGCACAGAAGAGCACTGGAATGGGACTATCTGGCATCCAACCCAGCTCTCCCACTTACCGGCTGGGTGACCTTGGTCAAGTGAATTATCTTTTACCTTGGTTTCCACATCTGTAAGATGGGAATGATAATTGTACACGTCTCATGAGATAACACATAATTGCCTGGCCCGTGGTCAACAAACAGGAATGTGAAGAAGGATCTAACTTGAAAGCAGCTGTGAGCACAGCTGTGGATGTTTAGCTGCACACTGTACAAATAAATGTAAGCCATGAATGTGAGTTGGAGGAAATGACAAGAACACAGAAGAGGTCTGTCTCTTTCCTTTGTTCTAAGGCCAAACTCGGTATTTGCTCCTAGTCCCATTCCCTTCCTGTCTCTTCTAGAACCTTGTCTCTATAATTATCCTGACCCTCAAGACAAGCATACATCTATTAGTTTTTTTCTTTCTATGAAATATACACAGGCCTTTCCTTTCTTGGGGGGGAAATCCTTTATTTCATCCTCCTGCCCTTTACAGCTACCATTCTGTTTCGTTCTCCCTACTGCTGGATTTCTTAAGTAACACACACACTGCCTCCCATTCCTTCATGACTCCCTCACTTTTCCGCCGGCTCCCAGCCTCCATCGCTACTCTTCTGACACAGCTGTCACCAGGGTCATCAAAGACCTCCTCATTAACCATCAGTGGGCCTTCGCTCAATCAGTCTTGACCCAGAGCCCTTGACTCAGTTGACCGTCCACTCCTTAACTCTCACATACCAAACCACCTCGTCACCCAACCCTTCCTTACGGCCGTCAATTGTATCATTTCCCCAGACCATTCAGGAATAAACCTTAAACCCAGGGTTGGCTCAACTCCTTTCTCTGCCCACCCCCATATTACTTTTGACTCTTACTGCAAATGTGAGAAACTCATTGAAGATAGCTTTTTAGAAAAGTTTTTATCAAGATATGGAGGAGTGGGGGACAGCTAATGGACCCCAAAGGTAGAATGCATCTGGAACCCAGGAAAGCCCAGGACTGCAGACTCAAAGCCAATGATGTGAGTCCTCTCTCTCTAGCTTGCCTCCTGGATTTCTCGTGATCGGCACCCCAAAGGTGTCAGACACTCCCACACCCAGCTAGTCACCAGGTCCCGTAAAAATCACCATCTTTTGTGTCAGCCCCTTGAATCTGTCTCCTCTCCAGCTTCCCTTGTACTGCCTCTCCCATGTCTGTTTACCTCCTGATCACTGTTTCTGCCATTGCCTCTTCCTCCCGATGCTGAGTACAGCATTGCCCACATTTCAGTTCTCTGTCCATCACTCTTTTCTTGACCTTCCTTCTGGGCGGCTGACTCCTAAACAGAGTAGAGTGGTTAAGAGCTTGAATTCCGGAGTCCTAATGGCCTGGGTTTGAATCCCCCACCACTTTGTTTTTGGTCGCGCCGTGCAGCATGTGGGATCTTAGTTCCCTGACCAGGGATCGAACCCTTGCCCCCTGCAGTGGGAGCACGGAGTCTTAACCACTGGACTTCCAGGGAAGTCCCTACCACCACTTTCTAGCTGAGTGAACTTGGGCAAGTTACCTGAATTTTTTGAGCCTCAATTCCTCATCTGTGAAATGGGGATAATACTGGTCCCTTCCTGACAGGGTTGATGTGAGCATTCACTGGGCAACCACACATGAGGTGCTTAGCACAGCTCCCTGCACACAGAAAGGACTCGATAAATGGCAGCACTTAACAGCCTTACCCTTGTTCTCTTTCCTGAGTTCTAACATCACCTGCTAGTCTCTTCCATTAGATGTCCTGCTGTGACCTCAGATCCACCTGTCGGAATACTCCAGCCACTGCTGGAAGATGCAGCTTTCTGAGAACTGGAGGGGGGTGGGTGCTGAAAAAGAGGAGTGGTCTCATCAAATCCTCGAAGGAACCCTGACCTAACCTCAGCCACGCCCCAGCAGAGAAGACTCTGAAGAGCAGTTCCCCTGTAAGCCTCCAAAAGCTTTGCTGGCTGTTTCTTGGAATCTGGGAGAGCAGGCAGGGCCGCTGTTAAGAGAGCAAATGAAGGATGTGAATCCAACCTTTTAAAAAAAAGCCCCGGGGGTGTGGTAGCAGGATCAATGGAGCTTCGAGGTGGGTGTGAAAGGTGAGAGCAACACCCTTAGGGTGCTGAGCCGGCTTAGGCTGGGGCCTCCCTCCAGTGCTGGGGTTTGGCAGCACAGAAGCCAGCGATGCTCCTGTTTTCAGCTGAGCTGTTGCAGGTCCCCCTTGCCGCCCTGTGAACATTCCTCATTAAGCTCTTGTGCGGAGCAGGGCGTAGGGCTTTCACCTGCCCCTCAGCCCTGCGCGCCCACCTCCCTCTCTGCCGCTGGGTGGCGGGATTTCTACTAGCAAGAACATGGTGAGGGGCAGTGCCCCACTCTCAGTGCAGAACCAGAACTGGGGTCGTGGGCAGGGAGGGTAACCTCACTGAGAGCCCTTTGCTCTGAGGCAGAGTGGCCAAGTAGCTGAGAGCTCTGGCTTTGAAGCAGAATGTGCCCTCTTTGAATGCCACTTCTGCCATGGCTGTCTTTGTGATCCTAGGCAAGTTGTTTAACCTCTATGCTTCAACTATACAATGGGGATAGTAATAGGCCTATCTGACAGTTGTGAGTTTTAGTAAGATAATGCAGGAAAAGCACGAAGCTTAGTCCACTTAGACCACCCCCCACACACCCTGTGCTGTCTCCACCCCATCTGTGTGTTGTGTTGTCCTCTATTTACATGCCTGTCTCTGCCATTGGACTATGAGCTCCAGTAGGTCAGTGATAGAATTATACGGTTCTGTGTCCTTGGTGCCAAGCTTAATAAATACATTTATTGTTGGAAGGAACTGGTAAAACAATATAGAAGATTCAAGATTCCCTCTGGCCTCAGAGTCCCACCATTTCACCAAAAATAGTGGGCCTAGGTCGGTCACTGTCCTGGGGGCTGGGGATACCACAGTGAATGCAATAGGATGGGCTCCTGGCCTCAAGAAGTGAACTGTCTAGGGAGTGATGGACATCAAACATATAACAAAACTGAAGATACATTACAACTGGGAGCATTGCTAGTAAGAAGCCAAGGCTGCTATGAAAGTATAGAGCAGAGACTATGTTTGGGGGAGGGGAGAATCAGGAAATTTCCTGGAGGCAAGTAAACCGAGGCCCCAAGAACGGGCAGCCTGGAGTGAAGTGGAAGGTGTAAAATAGCCTTCCAAGCAGAGGAAATAGCATGTGCAAAGATCCTGAGGTGGAAGGGAGCTAGGCTGCTGGGTGGAAGACAAGGTTAATGACTGGAGCCTAGTGATGGAGGGGGTCAGTGGCTTCTCCAAGGCCACAGAGCTGCAAGCATAGGTTATGCAGAGCCTTGTAGGTTATGATGAGAATCTGAGCCTTTAACCTGATGACAATAGCTAATATTTATTCAATTTCATGTATATTTGTACTGAGCTGAGTACTTTATGTGTGTTTTCTCATTCTCCTTGCACAATCCCCCAGGAGGCTGGTGCTATTATTCCCATTTTACAGATGATGAAACCCTGGCTCAGGGAGGTTAACGTGTTCAAGGTCACCCAGTTGGCTGTGGCAGATCTGGGATTTGAACCCAGACATCAGGATCCCAACGCCTGCCCTCTTAACTCCAGCGTGGCCCAGCCTACGAACTAAGTGCGATCTTTGATCCGTGCTGCATCATCCTCAAAGCCTGCGTTCTAATTTCACCATACATCCCCGATCCTTCCCCTTGGAACTGGGGGAACCCACGCAGAGGCCCGCCCTGGTGAGATGAGCTCCCTGGCGGCCGGCCGTACTGCGGGTGGTGGCGAGCACCGAACCTCCTCAACGCAGGCCTCCAGCCACGTGACGGGTCTGGGCGCCGGCGCTGGGAGCGCGGAACGCGGCCGCAGTGCGGTGGGCGCTGGGGTAACGCGCTCGCGCTGCCGCGGCAGCTGTGAAATCTGGAGTACCGGACCCCAGAGAGCCGTGGGGGTGTGGGGAACGAGGGGTGCCGCTCCGCGTCCGGCAGGGGGCTCTCTCTCCCGGAGATCTCGGGGCCCCAGCAGCCCGGATCAAGTTCCCTCCAGCCTTGAGACGGAAAACAGCGTTCGTTTCTGATTTAAAAAATGACTGTTTTTTAAATAGGCTTCATTCTTCCTCTCTGGCCTCTCCCAGGGCCAGAAAGAGGCAGAAAGCGACACGGAGAATCCATTCCAAACGAGCAGCCAAGAGGAGACACGGCAGCTCCCAGATGTTGATGTTTTGTTTTTTGACATAAATCTTTGCACTCATATGGGAGTCTTTTCATTGATTCATGTTTCCATCTGCTGGATTTCCTTTTATTTATTTAATACGGCTTTTGGGGGAAATCTTGCTCCGAAGCTCTGGAGGAGCATAAACGGTGGCAACCGCTGTACCCCTCCCCGCTCCTCCAAACCTTGGCTGCTGGGGGAAGGGAGTGTGTGGCACCCTGCGGATAAGGCTGCTGCATGTCCTCCGCTTGGGGAGCAGGTGCCCTAGGCCCCCGTTAACGTGGCTGTTCCCCTGCTTGGTGCCTGCCAGAGGCTGTAAACCCGACAAAGAAATGGCAGGAGTCACACGGAGTCTCTGTTCCTTCTCCTTCCAGCCCACCCACAGTACCACGCTGCCTTCACGCCAAAACACTCTACGTCTGACAGTGGCTGTCCGCATCAAATGTATTAAAGAGTATCTCTTCCTTCCCCGGCTCCTCTGCCCACCCCAGGAGTGATTCTTAGTAATTAATAAGAGCTTCACCTCTAGAGTCAGACAGCCTGAGTCTGAATCCTGACTCTGCTCTGTATAGTGAATTCCTGAACACCTTAACTTCTCTGAACCTCAGATTCCTCATCTGTAAAATGGGGATGATTATTCTTTCTTTCTCAGATACAGTTACACTTTACAAATGAGACACTGAGGCTGAAGGTAGTTTAGAGATTTTCCCAACTAGGACAGAGCCAGGACATACTCCTATGTCTTTCTGATCCTCACCCTATTTATTCACCCCCAATCTTGCACAGCTGCTCCTCCAGGTTTCCCAGAATAGGCCATCTGTGACAGAAAGGGGGTACCCTCTTTTCCATGAGGCAGAAGAAAAAACTAGAAGTTATGGTTCAGGAAGTCTGACACCTTAGAACAATATCTATCTAACCTTAGAACATAGGCCCAGATTTGGGAAGGACCTACAGGTCATCTCATCGGGTCTCCTACCTAATCCATGCAGACTTCCCTGACAGGTACAGAAAACTCACGTCCTTACAGCCCCTCCTATCTGAGGGTGCCTCTAGGTATCAGAAGACCCACAGACCCTTGAATGGGACCATTTGAATGTAAGAAACATGATTTCCACAGACCAAGCCCCTTAAGACCCCTTGTTGCTAAGGCCCAAGGCTGTATCTTCAGTCCTGAGTAGAGGGGAGGGATTACTCAAGGTGTGAGATTATTCCATAGTACATCCTTTGTGAAGCACATTCCTTCCTTACGTATATCCCACCCAGTCCAAGCTCCTCTGCATGTGCTACGTGGGGCTCTCCCTGCAGGGCAGGACATGGCTACATATCTGGGACTCTATGATTTGGTTCTAAGCTCACTCTATAGGAGCACATGTCCTTAACTCTTCATCCACACATGCTGTTTTCTGGAACTCCCATATATGGTAAACCGACATTTATGATGCCTCTGTATGTGCTCAGTGCCTTACAGGAAGGAAGCCTCAAAATATGATTATTAAAGAGAATCGGGGGCTTCCCTGGTGGCGCGCTGGTTAAGAATCTGCCTGCCAATGCATGGGACACGGGTTCGAGTTCTGGTCTGGGAAGATCCCACATGCCGTGGAGCAACTAAGCCCATGAGCCACAACTACTGAGCCTGTGCTCTAGAGCCCGTGAGCCACAACTACCGAGCCTGCATGCCACAACTACTGAAGCCTGAGCTCCTGGAGCCCGTGCTCTGCAACAAGAGAAGCCACCGCAATGAGAAGCCTGCGCACTGCAACGAAGAGTAGCCCCTGCTCGCTGCAACTAGAGAAAGCCCATGCACAGCAACGAAGACCCAACGCAGCCAAAAATAAGATAAATTAAATTTTAAAAAAAAGAAAGAAAAGTTTGTGAGGTCCAAAAAGGAGAAACAACCCCAATACCCAGCTATAATGAATGGAAATATAAATGGTTGTATTTCATACAGTGGAATATACAGCAATGAATATCAATTAACTTCAGATACATGAAACAACATAAATGAATTCCACATAGATTCATGATAAGAAAAAACCTCAAAAGAATATATATTGTATTATTCCATTCATATATAGTTTAAAAATAAACAAAACTATACGATTTAGGAATGCATACATGGGTAATAAAACTATAAAGAAAAACAAGGGGATGTTTATCACAGATATATGTAATAATAACACATAATCTATTGATATTATAATATTAATTATAAGTATGTTAATATAGGGGACCAGTATGGGTTAAATGGTTCATATACATGTTTTAGACATCTTCTGTATATGTTGTATTCACAATTAAATTTCTAAAGCATCACATACCTACTAGGGTCCTGTGAGAATTGAATGAGGTAATACATGATGAAAGCGTTAAGTTCCATTGCCTGGTGCACAGTATGTGCTCAACGGAAGTGACTTTTTTCATGTTGAGGGAAATATTGGGGGCCTTGGAGAAATGCCATATAATTAGCCAATAATAAAAATTCTAAAAGGCCCTGGTTTTTCCTTTGAGACACACTGTCTTCCTATTTTGGTGGTATCTGGTATGTAAGCATAAGTCTGTGGGGGCGGGGAGGCGGTGGCTGATGGATGTAGGGTTAATTGACCGTCGTAAGCTTAGTGCGGAGCTGGAAAACTTCACTCTCCTCCTCAGAGAAGACACAGAGGCGAGGGTGCCTCTAGGGAGCCTGGACGGGAGGGGTAACAGCAGTGAGGAGAAAACTGCATTTTGCACGCCTCATATGAGAGGTCCAGCCAGTCCCAGGGATGTCTCACCTACACCCTCTCGACTGCACTGTGCTTCCTGCAGTGTGGTTGAGGCCTCAGAAATCAGCACGGGCGACAGTAGGATGGCTCAGGCCCAGCTCAGCGACAGTGAGGGAAGCCATTCTGCTGACTGTGTTCTCTAAGGCAAGGTGCAAGCAGCCAAGGCAGGAGCAGTCGCCCAGCCAAAAGGTGCTGGGATCAGCCAGGAGGCTGGGAAAACCTGGCAGAGTCTTCCAGCCAGGAGATGCCAACAGAGGTGTACACCTGTAGATGCCACGTCTGAGGGTCCAAGAACGGAAACTGCTGTGCCCAGGCTTGGCCAGGAGCTCCCTAGCTGTGCCTCCCCATGGGGAGCCCAGTCTGAGATCCTAGAGAAGGCCTTTCCCAACCAGAGTGTGCTGATTTCCACACCAGGGATGGATACACTGCATCATGCGGTGGAACTCATGGAGAGAAGTGAGTTTAAACCTTGGATGCATTACATAGACTGTGGCTTCTTGAGCTAGAGACTCCTTAGGATTTCCCCCTTTTATTCTGACCCCTTCTAGTTAATCCAGTTCAGTAATTCCATTCACCTGATATCAATTAAGCACATGTACTGTCCAGGTGATTTTTCTAAATGCTGGGAGTATTATGATAAATAAGGAAGACATGGGTTCTGCCCTCAGGGAGTTTGCAGACTCGCTGGGTGGGGGCGGGTGGCGGTGCAGGAAGAGCTGCGGGAAAAGTAATTCCAGTTATGAGGTGTATTACGAAAGGAGAAGCTCAGGTCCTATGGGAGAGGATCAACAGGAGGTTTAAGACAGTATAGTGATATTTCTCAAAATCGGTACCTGTGCCTGCGTCAGGTATCTAAGGTACTTGCAGAAAATTCAGATTCCTGGGCCTCGTGGCAGATGCACTGAGTCTAAGGCTCTGAAGGTGGGGCCAGGAATCTGCTTTTCTTTTTTAATCGAAGTAAAATTTACATAACATACAAATAGCCTTAAAAGCATACATTTCAGTGACATTTAGTGCATTCACAATGTTGTGCAATCACAACCTCTATCTAGTTCTAAAATATTTTCATCACCCATCAAGCAGTCACTTCCCATGTTCCCCTCCCCCATCTCTTTGCAACCACTAACCCACTTTCAATGGATTTACCTATCTTGCATATTTTAAATGAATGAAATGATGCTCTATATGACATTTTGTGTCTGATTTCTTTCACTTGTCGTAATGTTTCTGAGGTTCATCCATGTTATATCATATGTCAGTACTTCATTTCCTCTTATTGCTGAATAACATTCCATTACATGAATATACCATATTTTGTTTATCCATTCATCCATCGATGGACATTTTGGTTTTTTCCACCTTTTGGCTATTGTGAATGTTGCTGCTATGAACATTCACGTCTAAGTATTTGTCTGAGTACCTGTTTTCAATTTTCTTGGGTATATACCTAGGAGTGACATTGCTGGGTTACATGCTAGTTCTATGTTTAGCTTTTTTTTTTTTTTTTTTTTTTGCGGTACGCAGGCCTCTCACTGTTGTGGCCTCTCCCGTTGCAGAGCACAGGCTCCGGACGCGCAGGCTCAGCAGCCATGGCTCATGGGCCTAGCGCTCCGCGGCATGTGGGGTATTCCCGGACCAGGGCACAAACCCACGTCCCCTGCATCAGCCACCAGGGAAGCCCTATGTTTAGCTTTTTAAGGAACCACCAAACCATTTTCCACAGTGGCTGCACCATTTTACGTGCCCACCAGAAATGTACAAGGGCTCCAAAGTCCTCAGATCCTTGCCAACACTTGTTTTTGTTTAGGTGTTTTATTTTTTGTTTTGTTTTGTTTTACTATAGCCATCCTAGTGGACATGAAGCCGTATCTCACTGTGGTTTTGATTTCCATTTCCCCAATGACTAATGATGTTGAGCATCTTTTCATGTACTTATTGGCCACTTGTATAATCTTCTTTGGAGAAATGTCTGTTCAAGCCCTTTACTCATTTTTACATTGGGTTATTTGTCTTTTTGTCATTGAGTTGTAATGAGTTCCTTATATATTCTGGATACCAGAACCTTACTGGATCTATAACTTGCAAAATGTGTTTTCACTTTCTTGATGGTGTCCTTTGATGCACAAAAGTTTTTTATTTAATGATGTGCAATATATCCATTTTTTCTTCTGTTACTTGTGTTTTTGGTGTCCTGTTTAAGACCATTGCCAAATCCAGGTCATGAAGATTTACCGTTATATTTTCTTCTAAGAGTGTAATAGTTTTAGCTCTTATATTTAGCCTTTTGAACCATATTGAGTTAAATTTTGTGTATAGTGTAAGGTAGGGATCCAACTTCTCTTCCTCCTCCTCCTCCTCGTCCTCCTCCTTCTTTTTGCATGTGGATATCCAGTTGTCCCTGCACCAACTGTTGAAGAGACTATTCTTTCACCATTGAATTGTCTTGGCACCCTTGCTGAAAATCAACTGACCATAGATATATGAGTTTATTTCTGAACTCCCAGTCCTATTCCATCAATCTATATGTCTATCCTTATGCCAGTACCACACTATTTTAATTACTGTAGCTTTGTAGTAAGTTTTAAAATCAGGAAATGTGAATCCTCCAACTTTGTTCTTCTTTTTCAAGATTGTTTTGGCTATTCGAGGTCCCTCCATATGAATTTTACAATCAGCTTTTCCATTTCTTCACTGAGTCAAAAGCTCTGAAGGTGGGGCCCGGGAATCTGCTATTTGAATTTTTGAAAATTGTGGTAAAATATACATAACATAAAATTTATCATCTTAACCATTTTAAGTGTACAGTTCGATAGTGTTGAGTATACTCACATTGTTGTGCAACCAATTTCCAAAATTTTTTCATCTTGCAAAACAAACTATACACATTAAAAAAACAAACAAAAAAACCTCCACTGTTTCCTCTCCTCCCAGCCCCTAGAAACCCTATTATATTTTCCATCTGTATAAATTTGACTGTTCTAAATACCTCATATAAGTGGAATCATACAGTATTGTTTTGTCACTGACTTATTTCACTTAACATAACGTCCCCGAGTTTCATCCATGTTGTAGCATGTGTCAAAATTTCCTTCCTTTTTAAGGCTGAATAATATTCCATAGTATGTATATACCACATTTTGTTTAGTCATTCATCCATCAACGAACATTTGGCTTGCTTCCATCTTTTGGCTATTGTGAATAGTGCTGCTGTGAACATGGGTGTATAAATACCTCTTTGAGACCCTGTTTTGAATTCTTTTGGGATTATACCCAGAAGTACAATTGGTGGAACATGGTAATTCTATTTTTAAGTTTTTGAGGAACTGTCATACTATTTTCCAAAGTGGCTGTACCAGTTTACATTCCTACCAACAGTGCACAAGTATTCCAATTTCTCCACAACCTAGCCAACAGTTGTTATTCTCTCTCTCTCTCTCTTGATTTTTTTTAATAGTATGAGATGGTATCTCATTGTGGTTGATGACTTGCATACGAATCTGCTTTTTAAAAGAATAAACTTTCTATTTTGGGATAATCTTAGATTTACAGAAAAGTTGCAGATAGCAGAGCTCCTGTATATCTCCCATTCAGTTTCAGTTTCCCGTAATGTTTCACCTTATGTTACCATGGTACTTTGTCAAAACTGGGAATCTGCTTTGTAATAAGCACACACTGACACACACACACACAGTGACTCTTACATGCACTAAAGTTTGAGAGCCATAGATCTAGGGGTCAGGAAAGTCCTTCCAAGGAAATACATTTCAGCTGTTACTTGACAGATGAGTATAAGTGAGTAAAGAGAATGGGGTGTGATCCAGGCAGAGGCAAAAAATTGTGCCAAAGCCTGGAGGTAATAAATAACTTGGAGCATTTGAGGATAATCATAATAGCAACAGTAGTAATTTATTGACACTTACCATATGCCAAGCACTGGTAAGCACTTTAGAACATTATTTTACTTAATTTTTCACAACAATCCTATAAAGTGGGAAACGTTATCATCTCCATTTTATAGATGAGGTGAGAAAGAGACAAGTAGCTTGAGACTTGAAAGAGATAAGTCACTTGCCCAAGGCCACCCAACTATAAAGTGGCAAAGACAGAATTTGAACTCAGACCTTTCTCTTCCAGTTCCTTCTCTCCCACCAGGCCCCAGGAAAGCTTAATCATCTGCTTGCGGTAAGAAGCAAGGCATTGAACACATGCTTTTCCCTCCCCTGGTTTACTCTTCCCACTCTCTTCCCTAGGCTACTCATCCTTCAGGGCTCAAAGAGCCCTTTCTGTTCCAAAGCTGTTCCTTACTATTATTCTCCCTCATTGTACTGGTGTTTGAATGAGTGAATGAATAGAAATAAGTAGCACTAGCAACAATTTGCACTTACATACTTATTCATGTGTTTAAGGCTTCTCTCTCCTGCTATCCTATTGACCCACGAAAGCAAGGATCCAGACTCTTTGGTTCACCTAGTACCTGTAGGTGCTTATTAAGCATTTATTGACTAAAGGAAGAAAGATAGGAACTCAACAGACATTTTTTGGAGGTTGAATGAGTGACTTTTATTTTTGAGAAAGAAGAAAATCAGATGGGTTGTCGGATGTCATTTAAGACATTAACCATGTTAAGGATTCCCTCTCTCTCCAGCAAAAACCTCAACCTCACTCCTCCAAAACCCATCACACCCTACAGAAAGTGCCAGTGGTTTTGATTCCTCAGAAAGAGATACAGAAGAGACCTTGGTCTGACCTAAGAAACATCTCCGTCACTGTTGGGAAGTTCAAGTCCTGAGATGGGGGTGGGAAGTCTCTATGCAAGAATATTATCAAGAAGAAAATAGAACATCATCTTAACAGCCTCAGAAAGTCAACTGCCTGCAAGGATGGAAAGGGACAAGCGACTTCCCCAACCTTTTTCCCACTGTGGGATTCTGCTTTCCAACGTAGCATCAGAGAGCTAGCAGAGTGACCATGCTGCAGGTGAGGGCATAATTGCTCCTTACCTCCCCTGGCTCCCACAGTGTTAAATTAGCTTTGTGTCAATACAACACCCGCAGCTGGGATGAATTACTGAAGCTCATTCACTGCAACGGGCCCAGGTTCCACTTGCTTTATGGGATGGAGGTGAACGTGAGCATATTATTTCTGTTTGCCTTGTGGTCAGTACATTTTTGGTCCATTGTTAATACGGAGGGACTCAGCCCTGACCAGCAGATAATCCCAGCCTCTGCGTCTCATGAGATCAGTGGAGACAGGCGTAGTAGGAGGGGAGGAGCACACAAACAGGTCTGCTGGCCCCAAACTCACAGGGGCTCTTAGTTATCACAACTGACACTGTAGTCCCCAAACACCTACTTATATACACATAAGCACGTACAGTCAGCATTCACACACATATAGATGCATACGTACACTCAAACTCTCAATAAAGGTATACTCACTCACCAGGGGCCCAGGAACAAAAATATGGAGGATGCCAACGTTTTAAATAATGATTTTCTAGAAGATTGTGCAAATTTTAAAGGCTCTTCTCCTCCCCCACCTTCAACACCAATGCTTCGCTAGCAGGGCTGCCTAGTTTGCCCCTGATACTTAGCAGAGATGGATGATCTGGGATGTCCAAGGTCAAGGGTGGGGGATCTAACTGCTGGGGGCTCCCATGTGCATGCACGTGAACAGTTTTCCTTCTCTGTTCTCCTGCAACTCCCCCATGGGTTGGTGTATACCTGGATTTAAAGATATGTTTCTGTTGCTTGGCCCAGATGTCAAAGTTATTAGCTACAGCTCTGCATTTATTCATAGACACCAGCACCTACATTCACAGTCACAAACATGCATTTACATTCCTACACACACACAAACACACACACACACACACACACACACACACACAATGCATACCCAGAGATAGGCCTGCTGGCCACATGGTTTGGTTAGAATGCTGCTGATGAGAAGGCCTCCTGACCCTATCAGCTGGTCACATGTCTCTCAAAAATCCCGCCATTAAATATTTATCCCTTTAGGAGTCCCTAGTTAAGAATCAAATACCTCTGGTCAAGGCAACACATCACAAGGTTATCATCTAACATCTTGGCAGGAATTCACTTTGCCCAGGGCACTTCCCCCTCCTTGGGTGGCTAACTCTTATTCATTCTGCAGGTCTGATCTGGCCTTTCCTGCCCACTCCCTCTTCCTCCAGACTAACAAGGGAGGTTAAGTTCCTCCATTATCCACTCTCATTACTCTCTGTCATTTTCCTTAGATGCATCCACTATAACTGTAATTAAATGAATATTTTTTGTCATTATAGTTGTACAGTTTGTGGCCACAGTGAACTGAGAGCTCCAGTTGGTTAGGGGCTGCCTTTCTCTCTGTTCTTCACTGTACCCCCGTGTACCTAATATGGTGCCTGTGCTTGGTACATAGTAGATGTTCAATAAAATTTAAATGAAGTTGGAGGGTTTGAGGAAAGGAGAGGAAAGGAGAAAAGGGGGCACAAAAGGTCAGAGCAGATGGTTCCAAACTTTTTTGATCTTGGGCCAAAGATCACTAGATCAAAAAGGCTAGTGAATATCACTAGCCTTTCCTTTCCTCACCTGCCAGAGTGACATCACGGCCCCTTCCCTGGGTGATGTTAAGATGCCCTAATGGATCCACACAGGGACAGCACTAGGATTCAAGGGGACAGAGACTTCTCAGCCGGAAGAAACAGGCTTGAGGGGCATCCTGAGCTGGTCTGGCTCCCCACTTTTCCAAATTGTGACTAAGAGCGCATACTTCCAGAGTAAGCCTTGTGTGAGGAACCCCCTCTTCTAAATGTTTCCAGGTAGTTAAGATGGAAGATGTTTGCTGCTGAGAAAGTACGGTATCAATAATAATAACAAAAATACTAACAGCTGCCATTTACTGAAAGCTTACTATATGCCAAGAACTGAACCAAGCACTTTGTCCATGGTTATCCATAATCATTTCAATTAGTTCTCCAACCTTCTTGGGAGGCAAGTATGTTTTATTCCCCTTTTACGGATTGGGAACAAGCTCAGAGAGATTATGTCATTGGCCCAAGGTCACACTAGGGCCAAACTAGGAAGCAGTTGAGTCAGGACAGGACTCTGGAAGCCAAGATTTTACCCACCGGGATACACTACCTTCCATTTTAAGCCCATGAGGAGATGCCAGCCCACTTCTTATCCCTACACTTTCATACTCGCTCAGCAGATATAAACTGACACCATTTATAAACGAGATTTATTTGGGATCTTGGAAGCTGCTACTATTTCCTTGTCCGAGAAGCACCTAGACTCAGCTCCTGATTCCTAGAGTCAGAGAAGAGAAGATGCCAAACCATCTGGAATTTCAGGAGGAAGCAGAGATAGACAGCTGGAAGGTGCCAGTTTCTGGATATTCCTCATCAAAACACCCCTGGGTTCTCCTGCTTGAGGGATGGGCCCACTTTAGCCTTCCCTCGGCACTCCTCTTCTCCCAGTGGTGATCCTGAGGGCTCATTCTAGAATGATGGTCTGAGGCAGGTGACAGGTGAGCCACATAGGGCCACATAAGCCAAAACCAGTCAGCGTGAGGGAGGATCTGCTACCAAGTGTGGGCCCTGTTTTCTTGGGACCTCACTCGGGGTCCTGGATTATTGCGTATAGCCCCTTCCAGGAAGTGGGAACTATTGTGGACATTGGGTCATGGTCTCTTCTTTCCCCGCCTCTCCCTCGTGCACTGACGTCAGCTTTAGTCCTCCAGTGATTCGCAGAGCCTGAGCTCCATAGCTACAAATTAGGTCTGGACTCACTTTAAGACCACTAAGGTCCCAGGCCTCCTGGGGCTGAAATTTGGTCTGTCACAGATACTTTCTGGCTCATCCTTTTAACCTGCATTGATCCTGGTGTTTTCTCCTCTAGTCTGTGAACTCCTAAAGGGCAAGGTCCAAATTAGTGTTGAATATGGTCAGTTGGCATGCATCCTCTATTGCTACTTTCTTCTACTGTGTTACAGAGACTAGAAAGCTACAATCCAGTTCCTCTGACTCCCTTACAATTAAGTGCACTTGTGTGACTGACAGGCAGAAAAGCGGAAGAGGCCTTCTTTCTGCTATTTTGGGCTTTCTGCCGGCAAGCAGGATCCTGGAGATGTGGGGTTCTCCTGTAACGGTTATTCCAGCTTCCTGGTCTCTGCTTCCTAATTCCTAGATGGAAAAGCTTTGGCAGTGTGTTCTTTAATTCAATAGTTCCAGTGGTGGCCTTTTGAGTCCCCATCTTTCTGATCATGGCATATGTATTAGCTCTCTTGGTACAGCTTCTAGGAGTCCTTTCCACAAGTCTTTTTAATATTTTTATAAGCATTCAATTCCCATATTAAATTCCCTTCAGTTTAAAATACCTAGAGTAGTTTCTGTTTCCTGCACTGAATCAAGCCCTCAAAGAGTTGTGAAATGACTTCTTGGAAAAATTGGTCAGTATGGTGAAGGGTAGGAAGCCAGCTGAGAAGAAACGAAAAGACACTATCATAAATCAGCTTCTGTTATTGACAACCAGTAGACTTTCCCATTTAGAGTAGAGTATAACAAGGATGGAGGTAGGGACAGAGTAGGTAGGTAGGTAGGCAAAGAAACAGACATATTTCAAGCGTTGTAAGGCTTATTATACATAGGGGATAGAAGGCAAACAAGTATACCGTTGAATTGTGTGAGTTCAGAAGTCTGTTACAGATCCACCATTGAATTCAGACTAATGTGTGTAACCCTTAGATACACACACACACACACACACACACACACACACACACACACACACACGGCATGACTCAGGATCCTCTCTCCTAGTTTGAAAACTCAACCCCTTTATTCACTATGATGACCCCAAATGGGATGGAGAATGATGTAGAAGGTAAAAGACGTGTGTGTGTTAGGAGGATAAGAATCAAGGTGAAGTGATAAGACTGCAGAGAAAGAAGGAAGAATGAAGTAGGAAGAATGAAGGAAGAGCTGGAAGTAGGTGGGAGGGTAAAATGGGAATGAACTTAAATTGAAAGGAGGAAAGGAGGCAAATGAAGGAGTGTTTAAGGGCGGATAAGCAAGAAAACCAACTTCCTCACTCCTGAATAATTTAATTTCTACTGCACAGTGCCTGGAAAAATAGCAGGCATTAGATGTATATTTACTGAACTGAAGAACAAAGTTAGGAAGGATGGGGGAGGCAGGATCACACAGGATGGGGTACGTGTGTACTAATAACCACTAACATTGACCAGGTTTTACCGTGAGCCAGGCACTCCGCTAAGCACTTTACATGCATTATCATTTTAAATCCACAAAGCTCTCTATGAGGCCATTGTTAAATTATCCCCATTTTACAGATGAAGAAACTGAGGCTCAGACAGTTTAAGTAACTCATCCAAGGTCACACAGATAGTAAGTGGCAGAGTTAGGATTTGAATTCTGACGTGTCTGACTTCAAAACCAGTGTTTCTCACCACACATTATGTGTATTCCTGCTTGAGTCAAAGGTGGGTCCACCCCCCCACCCCCCCACACACACACCCCGCATAAGTTTAAAGGGGACACCAAGGGACATGTTCCCAGACCTGGCCTATCAGAGAGGAGAGGTCCAGCAGAGGAGGGATGTGGCAAGCAGCTGGGGCCAGGCCAGGCTCCCTATCTGGGGAGGGACCATATTAAAGCCTCATCTTCAACAACACACAGAAAAACAATTTGAAACTTAATCATCTCCCAGAATTACGATCCCTCCCTGCAGCAGGGAGCACATTAGCAGAGTTGGGAAGTGATAATTCAGCAGCCCCCAACCCAGCAGGGAGGGAAAGAGAAGAGGAGGGTGGAGAGAGCTAGGAAAACAGAAACAGAGGCACGGCAGAGACGGTGGGGGAGGGAGAGGCAGGGCGTGACCTCTCCTGTTTTTTTCTGTAACTCTGTCAGAGACTGAATTCCAGGGGAGTGGCCTGGTGGCACTTGACCCTTCAATTCTCCTCAGATAGGGCAGGGGTCAAGTTGTTCCCCAGGTCAGTTCTCAGCACCCATGGATCCCCATGTCCAGAGCTGCACCCATGCCCACCCAGGTCAGGTGTGGTTTGCAGTGTTAACCTGGGTGGAGGAGAGCTCCCGAGCCCCCGGCTAGCTTAGGCTGGCCCTGAGCCCCCTCTTGTCCGATGGCACCTAGGCGCGTCATTGGTCCGTCAGGACCCGAGGCGCTGGACAGCTCCCAGCCCCAGAAAGGGTTCTGCCGAGAGAGCCAGAGGGTTGGGGCGGGGCTTCTCCCCCAAACCACGGCAGTCCCCACCCTCAAGAGAAGCATGAAGGCTGCTGGGAGCTAGTGGGGGAAAGGGCTTGGGGTCATGTAGCGGTCCCGTTGGAGAGCTGGTGGGGACCTGGAGACTGGAGCCCTTCGGGCAACTTCTCCAGACACATTCCTTCCTTCTGAGTCGAGACCCCCCCACTGCCCCCACCACCCCCCGCCAGGGACAATGGTGCCTTCAGCCCCCGGAGATGAATGGGGCCTTTGAGAGCCGCACGCCACGGGGTCAGCAGTGGTCACTGGGTCCCGGGGCGGCCCAGCCTCCAGAGCACAGAGCCACTGGTCTGGGGTGAGTGCATAGCTCTTGGGGGAGGGAAGGTATCCTATGGCCCCTGTCTTAGACTAAGACTGCTGGCTCCTGGGAAAGAGATTCACCCCAGATCAGGCAGTTCCTGGTAAAGAAGGATCTTAGGGGCGTGGGGAGAGAGGAACCCCCCTCTCTGCGCCAGAGGAAGAGACAGTCCTGGGTCTCCTCAGGAGGCAGCAGAATAAGCTGTGGTGCAGGGGCGGGGAGGGGGGTGGTGAATAGAACCTACCAAGCTTTGGTTACCTCCTCTCTCCCCTCCCCAGATCAAGGTCCCACCCTCCCTTTGGATGGGGCAGCTTCCTCCTTCTCTCATTGCCCAGGTCCCTGCTTCTGGGGTTGCCCCTGAGGTCTGGTCCCTCCTCCCTGCTCCTGTCTCCCCTCCCCTTCTCACACTGCACAGACTATCTGGTTTCTATGGAAACAGGCCCAGGAAGGCTCTGCCAGGAGGCCAAGGCCACTACTGCTCTTGGTGGGGAGGGGGTTATAGGAACTGAATGTAAGGGGCAGGAGGTGAGTCCTAGCTCCCAGAAAGGGACGAAGACCTGTTGGGAGTGAGATTTTCCCTGCTGGAGGGGCACCAAGAAGAGGAGCCAGAGATATAATTTTGTGATGTGACCGAGGCAGAGTTGAAGAGCTTCTTGTTCCTCCGGTTCTTCGCGCTCCAGAAATCTAGACGAGCCCCCTCAGGGGGGAAATTAGTGGGTAAAGAAGGGAGACAGGTAGTACCAAGAGCTTTGCCCCTTCCTATTTCATATGAGGCTCTATTGTTTTGCCCCTCCTGGGGATATGCCCACTTGAGAGAAGGAGGTCCCCAGGAAACTAGAATGCTATTGGGGGGAAAGTGAGGGTCAAGTGCTATTGGGGGTGTGAGCGTTCAGGGCTGTTCGGGAATCTTCCGTAGGCAGCTGGAGCTAGAGGTGGCCAGAGGCCCAGGAGTGTCAGGTGCTTTTGTGGCATCTCTCCTAGCACCTCCACTGAAGAGTTGTGGGAGAGACTGCAGCTTCCTCCCCGCCATCCATCCTGTCAGGATGCTGGGGTATGAAAAGAAGAGAGTGGAGGTGGCCACGTAGGGGTTGGGAGCAGAGAAAGTGAAAGCCTGAGGAAGGAGGGGTAGGGAGAGGGGTGGGTGGGGTGATGCAGATGTGTATGGTGAGGGCAGGTAGGGAGCTTCTTAGAGGCTTGACTGTCAGCTCCTGGGAAGTGAACCCCAGCCTTCACACCCTCCCAATGCTCCCACCTCAGGCAAAACGGCCTCTCAGGCAGGGACCATTGGAAATCTCAGAGTCCTGGGAGATCTGTGTGTGTGTGTGTGTGGTGGTGGTGGGGTTCCCTTGGGAAGGGGCCTCCCAGGTTATCAGAAGGTTCAGCAAAGCTTCCCTGGGGAAGAAAAAGGGGTCTCTTGGGAACCTAGAGTTTCCTGGGCTTGCGCCATCGGCTCTCCCTCGGCCAGAGCCCCCAGCACAGTCGTTTCGGTGTTTGCTTATTTTGGTTATTTTTTGATCAGATATTTTGGCGCTGTGCACACTGCCTCCTGTTGCCATGGCAGCCGTGACAGGGGCTGAGGCACCGTGAGAAAAATACCAAAATTAATGAGTGAGCGAAAGTGCAGCCGAGAGAAAAACAAGGTTAAAAAAAGAGTTAAAACAGTAATGAAAACAGGCTTCCCAGCTCCACAGCAGAGCAACTGCTGAAGCCTCCCCAGAGCAGCAGCCCCCGCCCAGCCTTGGGCTCCTGGCATCTCCCAGACCTCAAGGCAGAACTCACTCGCCTTCCCCCACCCAGCCAGCCACAGACACAGCAATGGCCACTCGGGAACCCTCCCAAGTACAGCAGTAGATCAGCTCCAACAGCAGATCAGCTCCCATCTTAGGTAGCATCCTGCCTTCCAGAACAGCTTCCCAGGGAACAGCTTCTCATCTCCTAGGAAACAGAGTGTGGCCTCTGTCCCCCACACAACAGTGGTCCCGCTATATTACCAGGAAATGGCCTCTCAGCTCCACTTGAGCTTCAGAGCTATGGCTGCAGGCATAACAGCATCCCAGCTAGAGTCCTGCACACAGTAACAGCCCAGCCACAAGACTGGGCAACAGCACCTTAGCTGTAGCCAATCCCCAGTATGCTGTCATCACAGCTATAGCTTCAGGACCAATAGCAACCCAGCTACAGTCCTATACACAACAGTAGTTCCGCTCTTATCCCAGGTAACAGCCTTCCTCCCAGGTACAGGCTCCTAGCAACGGCCTCTCATCTAGTACCTAAGCAGTAGATCCAGCTACAGTTCTACCTACGTCATATTAACAGAGAACAGCTTCTCAGCTATAGCCAGTCTCAGGTATGCCAACCTCACACTTTTAGCTTCAAGCCTTACAGCATTTCAGTTACAGCCCTCCTCTCAACATGCACACATGAACACACACACACACACACACACACACACACACACAGCTTGGCAAAAGCCTCTCTGATTGTTCTGGCTATACCCTAGGCACACCAGCATCATAGCATCACAACAGTGTCCCAGCTGCCATCAGAGACAACAATTTTTTCTGTTACAGTACAAGGCTCTACAGCATCCTAACTCTCTATTAGCCACGGCCCATCCCAGGCACATACATATCACAGCAAGAGCCTTAGGCCACAAGCAACGCAACCGCTCCCACACCTAGCATCCCCCAATCCCTGGCCACAGGCTCAGCTGGAATCTCAGGCATTATCAGTTTAGAAGACCCCGATTCCCTACTTGCCAACCAGGTCCTCCTCCCAGTTTGGTATGGGGCCAGGAGCCTGGCTTCTCTCCTCTTCAGATGCAACCTCCCAGTCTCAGCCCTTTGCCTGCCCTTCTGCTTGGGGAAGACAGCCTCATCCTCATTTCTACCTTGTCCCAGGCTCAGGGCCCCCACAGAGCCCAGCCTGGCAGCTGGGGTAGGAGGGGATGGGGAGTAGGGAAAAGAGTAGACACACCCTGGTGTTGCGCTGGCCCAGTTCTGCTCCTATCACTTGAGGTGCAGGATTTGGGTTTGACGGTGGTGGAGCAGGGAGGACGGAGGAGAACATCTGGGAGATTAGCATTTCCTGCCCAGCTCTGCGGCTGCCTCTTGCTCAGCCCTGAGCAAGGGAGGAGAACAGAGGAGCCTTTGAATGGCTCCCAGCAAGCAGACTGGGGAGGGTTTGCTGCAGTGGGCAGCGGGCACAGGCTGGGGGCAGGGAAGCTGGGGCAGCTCCTCTGTGGAAGATTTCTTGTCTCTGGGCCACTGATTCCTCCCTTGGAGTTGTGCTCAGTGATGCGGAGCATATGAGTTTTGCAGGGGACCGGGAGAAACCACCTATAGGACAGTTCCTCCTTTCACTAGCTCACCCCATCTCGTACCCAGAGCACCACATCTTGGATTCCGGGGCTGAGGTCTGAGAGTGCAGACTAGAGCAGGGCCCAGGCCAGAAAGGGAGTTGGAGGGGAGCTGCTCTCGGAGAGATCTTGGGCAGCCCTCAGCTGGCCCGAGAGCCCACCCTTACCCTGAAGAGTGTTCCACAGAGAATACAGGTGTCAGAAGGGGAGGAAGCAGAGGAAAGAGACAAGGGATAGAGGAGTGGTAGGGATGGGAAAATGCCTGTGGATAGGGTAGTCAGAGGCTATGGCAAATAGAGGCCCAGTCATCCCATATTAGGCCTCTGCACACCCAGTTCCAGGCCTTACCAGGGACAGTCTTTCTCACTCTTCTGGCCTGGAACCCACTGCGTTGGCTTATAAGTGGCAAAAGCTGGAGGTCGTATTAGACTGGGGCACTTGAAAGCCTGGGGTACCAAACCCTGAGCGAAGGAAAAGGAGTTCCCAGGCTGCTCAGACACCTCTAGATGGCGCCAGAGAGCCAAAACTGAGTGGGAGAAACTGAGTATTGAGTGTGTGAGACACTGCGTGTGACACAGTGTGTGACTCGGTGTGATTGTGACAGGGAGCGTGTGGCACTGCGAGGGCGTGTGACACAGGCCGTGACACTGCTTGGCTTCGCGGGGTAGGAACCCATGTGACTGTGTGAATGTGTGTATGTCACTGGTAAATGTGTCGGGGTCACAGCTCCATGCCGCCCAGAGGGCAGGTGATTGAGGGACCCTCTAATAGCCCGAGCTTAGGCGCGTTACCTCATCCTCACACTTGTACATCTCCCCAGTCCTCATTCTAGAGGAGCCCCCCGGGGCCCGTTACCCTCTCCCTCGCACGGTCCCCTCCATAGCCCCACCCCCAAGACTTGCTGCGGCCACCGACGCTGACCACTCTGCGGCTTCGGCCAGAGGGGGAGGGGTGGACTTCCCCTGAGCGCAGTGAGAAGGGAGGGCCATTCGGGGTGATCTGGGGGTCTGGGCGGGAAGAAGGTGGATCTGGAGGAGCAGATGCCCAGAAAAGAAGGCACCGGGGGAGACATTTCCCGTGCCTCCACTTCCCAGGGGGGCAGGGTAGGGGACAGGTGTTTGAGTGAGGTTAGGAAAGGAATTCGGGAGGGGTCCCAGATGGGGGCACGGGTGAGATAAGTGTAAACTGAAGAGCCAGGGAGGGGGACGGACTGTGTATACAGGCCTCGGGTAGGGGAGAGATAGCCAAAGGGGTCCTGGCTTTGGGGAGCGGTGCTGGGGTCCCCTCCCAGCAGGACCAGAGCGGTCCCGAGCTCCACCTCCCGGCCGTGTTGGGCGGGGGAGGGGGCAGGGAGGCGGGAGGGAGGCAGGCGGGCGGGCCAGGAGGGAGGGGGAGGGAGGGGGCGGGGGGGAGGGGGCGGGCCCGGCTGTGCTCTCCGTTCGCCGTTGGCTCCGCCACCGCTGCCGCCACCACCGCCGCCTCACACACTCGGGGAGCGGGAGCGCGGCGCGGACGCGAAGCCGCCGGGGCTGCTGTGCCCAAAGCCAGCCGGAGCCGAGCCTGAACCGCAGCGCCAGCCAGAGCCGTGCCGTGCCGAGCCGCAGCCCGGGCCGGGGCCGGTGGCGGCTCATGGACTGCAGGGCCCGCGGCCTGCGCTGCCCACAGGCGGGTAAGGATCGGTGGCGGTGGAGGCGGTGGTGGCTCCCGGCCGGGAGCGGCCATGGCCGGCAGGAGCCGAGGGAGGGGCACTCGGCCGAGCGAGGCCACGGGGGCCCGGTCGGTGCTCAGCGCGCCGGGGCTGAGGTGGGGGCGGTTGGGGTTGCGGCTGGGGCACCCTGGCCTCCAAGGTCCGCCGCAAATAGCCGAGCGAGGAGAGCGGGTGCTGGACTGGGCTCCAGCCTGGGCGCCCTGCACCCTGGAGCGCTTGGAGCTGCGGGGATAGGGGGGCTCCAGCCGCGCGAGGGATGGAGATGGCCTGGGGCAAGCCCAAAGCCCCCAGTTGGAAGGGGGGCCGTCCCCGAGGATGTAGCAAGCAAGGACCCTCGTTCACAACGCGCGCGCGCACACACACATACACACACACACACACACACACACACTTGTTGGGCGACCAGCTCGGATCACTCAGGCGCTTCCAGCTCCCCGCGGGCACCCGGAGGGCCAGACCACGGACATATGTACACACATACATACATATGTGCACACAGGCATACCTCCCGCACACCAGCGCCCACTGGGGCACCGTCAGTAGCTTAGAATCTGCTTCAGCTTCTGCACGCTCAGCAGCACGGACACACAACCCGTGGCCATACAAAGCAACAAAACACAACCGGGTGTGACATTCGGCGACATGGACACACAAAAGCAATCTCATGCTCGCACATACGAGTGTCACGACCACAGTTCTCCAGATGAACACTCAAAACCCAGCCCCGCACACACATATTCCTTTAAGGCACACACCCTAACATAAATTATGTTACACTCCTTGGCCAGAACACAGGTACACAACACATGTCTCGCTTGCACCCCTCGACTGCACCCATAAACACAGAACCCAGTGTTTCAGCACACTCCTTGACGGCACACGCCCTAACACAGCAAGTGGCACCCACAGCAGCGCCTCACGGTCACAAACACAGAATCTACTGCTTCACACATCTTAACACTGGGTGTCACACACACCTTCCACCAACAGTGTCACATTACACCTTGCAGCGTATACACACAAGCATACACGCTCTGTCCCTCACCCTCGGAGGCCAGATTCCGTCAGGGGAAGCCGCCGGGCCACCCGGAGAGCCCCTAGAGCCCGTTTCCCCTTAGCGCCGTACAGTGAGTGTAAATTTCGGCCCAGCGGGAACCCTAGGGACTGGCCGGACCTGCTTCCCCGCTGGCGCCTCCCCACCCCCACTCCGGGGCCGGCCGGCCGGGAATTCCCGGAACGAGCTGGACCTGGCAGCCCGCGCCAACCCCTCCTCCCCGGAGCTCCAGGGCCCTAGGTCCCTTTACAGAGGGTGCAAGCCTTGGGCGGTGTTTGCGACCCTCTTCGGACCATTTAGCTTCGTTCTCCAAACCACCTGGATCCCCAGCACACCTGGGGCCCACACACCTGTGTCCTTCTCACACCTGGGCGTCCTCTCCGCCGGGTCCCGGCTGCAGGCCAGAGTCGTGTGTGCGGGCAAGGCCCTGGGACCAGGAGGGCACGCGCGCGGCACGCGCAGGAGCACAACCGGCAGGCGAGAAGGACTCGCACCCCTTCCCCCCCCCGCAGCTACCCTCGGGAGCCCAGACTTCTGGCCTCAGTTTTTCAGCAGTGGTCGGAGACCATTCCTTCTAGCAGGAAATATTCGGGGCTGCTTTGAGGTCTTTGACGATTGAGAGTGGGGCAAAGCCCCCTTTTTCCGCTAGAGGGTCCGTTTTACGAGAATTTCTCCTCCGGGCCGGGCTCGCTGCTTTGTGATTCCGGCGCTGGCTCCCTCCCCGCCCCCTCACTGCGCCCGCTGCGCGGCTCTAGACGACGCCGGCTTGCGGGGGTCCCTAGGCTGAGGCCCGAGAGGCGGAGGAGGAGGGAGTCCCCGCGGCGGCCCCTGGGGCTGGGGGCACCAGGGACACGCCGGTGAGGCGCGTTCTCACCGCGCCGCGCTCGCGCCTCGCCCTGAGCTCGGGAAGGCCCGGCGTCTCCCTGCTGAAGGTGGGGGTGGGGTGGGGCCGGCCGAGCCGGAGGCTGGCGGAGAACAGCCGCCGTCCCACCTCCCCCGACACACTCTCCCGCGTCCTCTGGGAGGAGATACCCCGCGCGCAGGAGGTGTACGGGGAGCGCCCGCTGACCGCGGCGGTGTAGGCTGAGGTCTGCCACGGCCGGCAGAGTCCAGGACGTCGTGCCGGAAAACGCCGAGAGCCTTCCATTACCTGCTCTGGGCCAACCCTCGGTAGCTGCCAGGAAGGAGAGCGCGCAGAAGGTGTTTGTGACAGCCCAGAGGTCTAGGTGTGTGTGGGGTGGATGGGTGTTACTTTCTTGACGTGGCGGTCTGGGAGGATTGAAATGTGTAATTACGACCAGACCAGGGGATGTGGAATCGAGGAGAGAGGGATGAGAGGAGCCTCCAGAGACTGCCAGGGGCGGGGTGGTAGGGGAGCAGGTCCGGTTTCAGTTCTGGCTGCATTTAGTTTCTTCCCTTCCCTCCCACCCAATCCCCAATTCCAAAAGGGATTTCAGCTGGAAAGGGGGGGTCTTGCTGGTAAGGCGTCCTCCTGGAAGACGGGCTGCTGCTGTGGCTACTTGGTCAGGGGAGCTGGGCTAGGTAGAGATGGTGAGCTAACTGCCGCGGAGTGTGGGTGGAAGGGTCAGGAGAAGGTCTGCAAGGGTGGGGGGAGGAGCTGAGCAGGAGTCAAGGCTGGGGGGGAGAGGAGATGGGAAAGGAGGAGGCCCTTCTGATACGGGTGAGGTCTGCCCCTACCGTGAGAGAGGATAGTTGGTGCTGCAGAGAGAGATTCTTTCAACCATGTATTGAGCACCTACTGTCTGCTAGGGCCCATGGTGGGTGATGAGGATGCAGTACTGTAGTAAGACAGACACCATCCTTGCCTTCATAGGTCTTCCCAACTGGCAGGGGATTGGCTCATTTATTTATTGAACCAATGAGCACCTGCTGTTTGCCTGATGTTGGAAATCAAGTGCTGTCTTCGGTGATGGAAAGCTATCTGTCCTTTACAACGTAATAGACCTTAATGCATCGGCTCTCATTTAATCCTCCCAAATAACTTCAAGAGGCAGGATTATTTCCATTTCACAATATGGAAATATGTTCAGAGAGGTAAAGTCACTTGGCCAAGGTCACACAGCTAGGAAGTGGTGGAACCAGGGTTTGAACCCTGACAGTCTGACTCAAGAATGCAGGTGCCTGGAAACCCTGCAGAGGCTAACAGAGGGTTGTGAAAAAGAAGGGAGAGGAGCTGAGGGCTGTGCACTTATTCACTGTGGGAAGCCTCTGAACAGCTCCACCCCACACAGCCCAGCTTGCTTACCCTCCTCTCCCAGATGTTTGCTGTGTCCCTTGGTGATTTGTGCCCACAGTGGTGGTGACTGTTGTGTAACAGTGCAGGAGTGAGGGTCAGGGCTGACCTGGCCTCTGGGACAGTGATGTCTGCCCCTGTATGTTTCCTCTCTGGCCACAGCATTCAGCAGGAAATGGCCCCTGGTCCCCGAGGTGGACTGTCAATGAAGGTTCCAGGTGAACCCTCAGCACTGTTCTCCTTCCTCCCCAGATGTTGACACAGATGGCGTTTTCCTTGCCCTTCCCTGGACTCTGCCCCCTCACACCTCACTGTGCTCCTCTGGCCTGAGAAGAATGAGTCACTGCCCCTACTGAGGCTCTGGCTTCTCAGGGTCCTGGGTGCCCAGTGTCGTTAGGTGGAGGTGGGGACACCCCTGCTGGGAAGGCAGCCAATGCCTAGGGAAGGGCAGATAAGGCACTAATCGTTTCAAAGGCTGCTGTCTGGGACTAAGGACTCCCAGCAACCAACCACCAGGACAAAGTTCAGGGATGGTGGGTGGGAGCAGGGGGTAGGAAAGGCTGCCGCACTGCCACTCCTGGCTGTTCTGTCTCTCTCTCTGCATCCTGGGAGGCCTGGGTTCCTTTGGACCTTGAACCCTAGGCTCTCTCTTTCTCTTTCACTCCTTGCCCTGCAGGTTTGGCAGCCCAGGGATCGTGTGTGTGTGTGTGTGTGTGTGTGTGTGTGTGTGTGTGTGTGTGTGTGTGTGTGTTGGCAGGGGCAGGGAGGGGGGGTGACAGGGGTGGTACATAACAACCACTGATTTGCCTTCCCCCATCCAGCCTTTTCCCAATTCAGTGAGGAGGCATTCTTATTTCTCAAATCCCAACTCTTCTGCTTACTACTTCTGTGACCTAAGGCAATTATTATTTTTGAGCCTCAGTTTTATCATCTGTATTATGGGGAGCCATAAATTAATAATAAATAGTACCCATTTCAGTGGGTTGGGAGGATTCGATGGGAAATGGATGTAAATGTAGTGAAATCTCTCGGGGAGTGTTAGTTGGGTCGATGGTGATAGTGAGGAGAGTGATGATGGTAATAAAGGTGACGATAATAGAATCTATGCTTCTTTCTTAACTCCAAAGACCTAGAGTACCTCAAAGTTGTTCCCAAAAGGTTCCTGACCCTTGCTGCCTCCACCTTGCTGCCTGGGGGTTTCTCCAGGTCCCTCTTCCAGAATGAGAATTCCTAAGGGTGGAGCCAGATAATACTCATTTTAAAGGAACTCTCCAGGTGCTTAAAAGAGCCTAAACTCTCTTCAGGTCTTATTGGGCAACCTACTCTGGGCAACCCTCCCCCAACCCCATTTCCCCCCCAAATTCCACCTTCCTCCCAGGAAACCGCGCCCCCTCCCCGCCCCCAACCTTGCTTGCCTTGGATATTCCCTTTTGGTTTTCTTCCCAACTCAGAAGTTAGATGCCACAATCCTTTCCTGACCCCTAAGGGTGACAGGGTGAGTGAGAGAATGTGTATGAGAGTTAGGGGGCAGGCGTGGGGAGGGGGGAGGGGGGGAATGTGTCACAAGCATGCTACGTTTGTGCTGCCTGGAAGG
Organism: Globicephala melas; assembly: GCF_963455315.2. Taxonomy (NCBI): domain Eukaryota; kingdom Metazoa; phylum Chordata; class Mammalia; order Artiodactyla; family Delphinidae; genus Globicephala; species Globicephala melas. The sequence continues at coordinate 118,159,080 of NC_083316.1, read as the reverse complement.
CCTGAGGGGTTAGAGCCCCTGGTTGTGACCCCAGATGGGGAAGGAAGCCCCCAAGGTCAGTGCTTAATCTGTAGCTCTTAGAGCGGCTACAAATGAAAGTCACCCTGACGGTGCCAGACCACGGACCTCTGAATTTGTAGCCAAAATTTCTAAGTGTTCATTTTTCTTGGAAAAATCTGCGGTGTGGTTTCATAAAATACGTAAAGGGGAATGTGACCCAAAAAGGTTACAAACCGTTGATCTGGAGGGAGGGAGTGGAGGCAGGCCGGCACTGCTTTATTTCTCCTCTTTGTCATGTTTAGGGTAACTCCCAAGTAACCCCCACCCCGCCAAGACTTCCGCACGGAATCGGTGCTCACAGTGATCCCATGTCGTGTGTGTGCTGTGCAAGGGAGGGCAGGACAAGGCGCCCAGAAGGGAATGAGGTTCTTTGGAGACAGGTGTGTTTGGGTTGAGGCTTGTTGGTAAGATGAGCCCAGTGCCAGGTCCATGCAGAGAGAGGGGAAATGGCTGGAGGGTGGGTCCAAATAGAGCATCAGATAGATTCCTCCCTCCTTTAAAGAGATTAAGATTGCAGCTGAGAGCAAACACACACACTAATCTGATAACAGCCTCACAGGCGTTGAGCCTATTAGTGCGAGGAGTGACCTGGGAGGGGCTATGCTTGTGTAAGGAATCTGCATTCAATGACCATTTGCTGAGAGTCTGCTAGGGACCTACACAGAGAAGGATTAAATCAGACCCCAGGGAGTTCTCAGTGGAGTAGGGAAATTGGGCAAGAAAACAAGCAGTGACCATACAGAAAGTTCCAGGATAGGCTGAGCCTGAGAGGTGAAGTAATCACAGTCATTCATGAGCTGTTACTGAGTACCTACGGTGTGCAGGGTCCAGGGCAAGGCCCTGAGGATGTAAACAGAGCAGAGGCCCTCCCAGTCTCCACTCACCGTCTCATAGGAAAGAGAAACAATTCACAGGTTATTTCCCAAACAGCTACCTAACTGCAACTGTGAGTGCTTTGAGGCAGCATTTGTTGAATACTCACTGTGCTAGGCATTTAGCCCACATGATCTCAGACTCCCTAGGAAAGAGGTAGTATTATCCCCATTTTACAGATAAGGAAACTGAGGCTCTAAGTCAATTGCTCCAGCTCACGCAGTCAGAAAGTGGGCAGCTGGGGTTTGCCTCAGGCTGTCTGATGTCACATTCCCTGCTCTTCTCCACCCTGCTGCCTTACATCTGTCAAATGGGTACAGCCCAACAAAAGTGACAAATAGTCCTTGAGTTAGAACCACTGTCAGCTCCACAATGACAGATTGCATCTGTCTTGTTCGCCACTGTGTCCCACTGCCCAGGATAGCGCCTGGAATGTTGTAAGTGCCCAATAAACGCTCACTGAATGCATGAATGAGCACCTATAGTATGCCCAGCTCTGTGAAGGTGAATGGGTGGGGGCTGGGGGATGAGTGTAGGGAGCCCTGTCCCTTCCTTCGGGATGCTCAGAGAGGAATAAGTGCAGAGAACACAGGAATAAGTGCACAATAACTGGGATTGAACAACACGGGCGGGCGGTGTCCCAGGCTGCACAGTGATTCATTGCCATGGGATTGAGACACACAATAAGTGGCTGTGAGTTGGAGGAAGGAGAGGTCACCGAGGGCTGAGGAGGCCTGGGAAGGCTTCCTGGGTGACCAGAACCTGCCTTCAGTGGGGTGGGTGTGGCCTGTGACAGGGCCTGGGGTGGGATTTCCAGGTATGGGGCACGTACTCCAGGAGCTAGGGAAGGAAGATTGAGCCTGAGCCTCTGCTGAAAATACTGGGCTGAAGATTTTGGATTTGAATAGAAGGGCTGGCCGTGGTCGTGGTAGTGCTGGAGAGGAGGAGGGAGTCAAGACTGGGACTTAGCTGGAGGGTCTGGCTGGGGTCTGCTGATGCACAGCTCAAAGCTGGGGGAGATGGGCAGAAGAAGCAGGCTCTTGTGGTGATGGCGGTGCAGCTTGTGGTTGGCTGGGGCATACAGGGCTCTAACTGGAAGGATTTGGGGGTGGGCGGGGAGAGGCAGGTATGAGATGGGACTGGACCGATTAAGCGGGGGAGGGGCCAGATGTTCACTGAGAGACTGAGCAGGGGTATGGGGAGTGAGCGGTCAGGGCAAGGCTGCTGGTGTTATTGGCAGCTCTGTCCCAGTTAGACCTGCTGGGCTCCTAGTTGCTAAGGATAGGCTGGGGCAGCTCCCAATGCCAATTCCAGGGCTAGTCAGCTCTGACCACAGTCCTGACCCCAGTCTTGACGTCTACTCTCTTCTTCCACTTACCTGCCCGTGTCTCTCCTCCCCGCCGTCCCCCACCCTGGTGGAGAGGGAGGGTAGAGGAGCCCCGGGAGCTGTGTGTGTACACACAGGTGTGAGTGCCCAGGGGCATGTTTGTTTGGAAGGGGCTCGGGGAGGGCTAACACCTACTCCACAGCCCTAACCGTTTTCAAGCCTTGACTGGTGCCCAGTCCAAGCTGGCCCTTCACAAGGGCGGGGACATTGGGCACTAGGGTGATTACTGCCAGGAGAAAGGGATCTGAGATGTCCTACCTCCTGTGCGTACACTGACTTGGCATCTCAGAAGGGAGAGGAACGTGACATCATCCCTTCTCCCTGCAGCCAACGTGAGTGGCCCTCAGTGTGGGCAGCTGACGATCTGGGGTCTGGGGAACGTGAGGGTACCTGCGGCTCTCTCCTACCTTGTATGTGGGGGTGGGGGGGTGGGGGGTTGCCCCTGGTCTCGCCCTTCCACTTGCTGTCTCTCCCTATCTCAGTATCAGGGTAATTAGCATGGGTGACTATGGCAGGATGCTGCTGAGAAGGAGGTGTTGGGCAAAGCACAGAGTAGAGAGCAGGGAGGGAGGGAGGGAGTGTCAGGTGGGTCAGGGCGTTCCTTGGGCAGGAACTGCTCTAGACCTGCTCCTCCAGCTGGGGCAGACACCGCTGCTACACCAGCTGTGGGTGAGACTCAGGGTTCTGGGCTCTGTACTAGGGCAGATATCTCCTGGGAAATCAGTGTGTAGGTGGCAGAGGGGGAGTCAGGGGCTGGCTCTGGGCAGCCCCCAGGGCCTGGGCCCTCCTCGCAGCTGACCCCCTGTTTTGTCTCCCTCGCGTACAGCCCTCCTGATTCTGGAGCCTGCCCGGATGGGGTCCCTGAGGCGCAGCCCAGGCCCTGGGGGGCAACGGTTGCTGCCGCCTGCCTTGCTGCTGGCCCTTCTGCTGCTGCTGGCTCCGTCCCCAGGCCACGCCACTCGGGTGGTGTACAAGGTGCCAGAGGAGCAACCGCCCAACACCCTCATTGGGAGCCTCGCAGCCGATTACGGTTTTCCAGACGTGGGCCACCTATACAAACTAGAAGTAGGCGCCCCGTACCTGCGGGTGGACGGCAAGACAGGCGACATCTTTACCACGGAGACCTCTATCGACCGCGAGGGGCTCCGAGAATGCCAGAACCAGCTCCCTGGTGAGCCCTGCATCCTGGAGTTTGAGGTGTCTATCACGGACCTCGTGCAGAATGGCAGCCCCCGGCTGCTAGAGGGCCAAATAGAGGTCCAGGACATCAATGACAACACGCCCAACTTCGCCTCACCAGTCATCACGCTGCCCATTCCCGAGAACACCAACAATGGCTCACTCTTCTCCATCCCAGTGGCTTCGGACCGCGATGCTGGCCCCAACGGTGTGGCATCCTATGAGCTGCAGGTGGGGCCCGAGGCCCAGGGGCTCTTTAAGCTGCAGGTGGCAGAGGACCAGGACGGAAAGCAGCCGCAGCTCATCGTGATGGGCAACCTGGACCGGGAGCGCTTGGACTCTTATGACCTCACTATCAAGGTGCAGGATGGTGGCAACCCCCCACGCGCCAGCAGCGCCCTGCTGCGGGTCACTGTGCTCGACACCAATGACAATGCCCCCAAGTTCGAGCGGCCGTCCTACGAGGCTGAGCTGTCTGAGAACAGCCCCATAGGACACTCAGTCATCCAGGTGAGAGGCCCCTCCATCTAACTGTCAGGGTGACCCACATTTAGAAATGGGAGCCTACCCCAACCTCGTGAGAGTTCCCTTCACTTAAGGGCAAGATGGCCAAGATGTTGTGGTGAGATCTCTTTTCCCCAGCCCCCGCCTGGTGAGACCTTCCCACAAGCCCACCACACCCCAGCAGGGGATTTACTTTCCTCTGTCAAGCTATTCAGGTGACAGTGACATAGCATATGAACAGTGATCCCCCCATCCCCGAGGCAGACTCGAGCTGGAGAAACCTCTGCAAAGTGAAACCCCCTCCCAAGTCAAACGATATCCTTCTCCCCAGCCAAGTGAGCTGAGCTGGAACAAGTGAACCGCCTTTTGTCCAAGTAGAATCTCTCCAGAGATGAGAATGTCTTCCCAACCAGGGGCCCTTTAGCCACATGCGAGTTTCCTGAGGCTGGAGGACAGAGCCTTGCTTTGCCCATCCCTGACAGTCACAAGAGATCCTTTTAGCCAGGTGAGTCCTCAGAATTCTAGAAAACTGTACACAGATGTCTGTACACCCACCTCCTCCCCTAGGCACAGGGTACCCATGGGTGTGGGGTGCTGGGCACAGTAGGGGGGGTCGGTGGGCTCTGCTGAAGCTCTCAACACCCCTCTCGATGGGAACTGCCCCAGGGGCTGGGCAGCTTGGTGGGGTCAGGGCCTGGGAGAGAGCAAAGAAAGCGTCCCTGCAGACAGGTGGGCGTATCTCCCACTGTCATCTCAGCCCTGGCCTCCTGCCAGCCCGAGCTCCTTTCTCCTTCCCCATGGGCTGAAGCTGTCTGTCTCTGGTATGAGGAAGCTGAGGAGGGCTCACCATTACCCGTCCTGGGAAACCCTTCATCCCAAGTCCTCAAGCTGAAGCAGGGCACGGGGAGGAGTTTGGGCCTTTTTTTAGAGGCTGGTGGACTGGAACCTGTAGAAGAGAGACTGAGAAAGAAAAGGGAGACAGACAGTCGGGGATGGCGAATACTCATAGCCTAGGTGCCAGGTACTGTTCTGAATACATTATGTGTATTATATCATTTAATCTCCACAGTACAATGTAAGCATTATCCCCATTTTGCAGATGGGGAACTGAGCCCACAGAGATTAGGAAACTTGCCTGGTAACCCCCACCTGATGTGTTCAGATTCCACCTTGGCCACATCCAACAGTTTGGCTTCAGAGCCCATGTGTGTAAGAGCTGGGAAGTGGGATGACGCAGGAGAATGGGGCAGAGACAAGGCTACGGGTAGACAGAGCAGAAAAGAGAGGATGGGAGAGAGCCAGCAGTGGGAAAGAGGCAGAAGGAGAACTGAGCAAGATGGGAGGAAAAGAGAGACAGAAGTCAAGACTCAGAGACAGAGACAGAGAGGTGAGATGGCAAGAGAGGCAGACAAGGAGGTGGGTGACCAGTTTAGAGACAGGGAGACAGTGGGGATCATAATGAAAAAGTTGGTGACAGACTGGGGGAACAGGGGGATGGAGGGGCGAGGAGAAACGATTAGAGGGGTGAGCAGAGACCAGGTAGCTCACCAGTGTTTTCACTGACAAAAAAATCCTGATGGGAAGGAAAGGAGACTAGCAGTGGCCTGAGGGCCTGCTAGGTGCAATGCCCAATACTGTGTCAGCACCGATTTTCAGAGCTGGATGGACAAAAAGAGGGATAAATGCTATTTAGGGAGCGCTTGCCATGTGCCAGGCAGTGTTAGGCATTTTTACACTTATCATCCCATTTAATCCTCACCACACCCCCATTAAGTAGGTTCTATCATTATCCCCATTTTACACATTTGTAGACTGAGGCTTGAGGATGTTAAATAATTGGCCCAAGGCCTCATAGTTGGGAAGTGGCAGAGCTGGGATTTGAACCTAGGACTCTTGCTCTGCTCCCCAGAGACTCTGCCAAGTGGCGCCTATCCTGTCTACCCCCTACCCCCTCCTCCCCCGCCCCCGCCCGCACTGCCATCACATTCTGTTGGGCTGTGACCTAACTCCATCCCTCTTGTTGCTCCCTGACCAGTGCTACCTCATGACCATTCCCAACTGGCTCCTGTTGCCCCATTACCACCCATGTTTGTATAGACTTGGGCCGAGTGTGTGTCGGCCTTGGCGTGGAAGGATGCGCCCACTGCAAAGGGACAGACAGTTCATTGTGTGATGCTGGGAGCCCAGCCCGCTGCCAGCAGGCTCTGTGGGCTGCACCAGCCCCTCCCTCCTGGCCGCAGGCTCGGCTGGATTCCTCAAGTTGATGCCTAGCCAGCGCCAGCCATGGGAGGGGAAGAGAGATGAAACAGGTTTCCCCGGTTTTGACAGAGTGTAGTGACCTGGCCTGGCGGGCTCCCTCTGACCCACATCCCTACCTGGCTCCTTTCAAAAAAGAAATCCCCTCACCTGTGGCCTCCAGAGGGGCACGTGGGTCTCCATTCGTGTGCCAGTAGACACGTGCATAAACATACCTTCTCACGTAATCACAACACGTGTGTGTGCATGCATGCATGTTGCACACATATGTCTCGCATACACACCATCTCTACTACTCACACCTTTCCAGCTCTTCGGAAGGGTTTGAAGGCCAGTTTAATCGGGTGGAAGGGCTGCCCTAGCTGCTAATTGGATCCTCATCCCCATATTTGGGTGGACTAGTATAGGAGAGATAAGTAGAGTTCAGTTCTGCCCTGTCCCATGTCTAGTAGTAGCTTGTAGCACCACTGAGGATTTGTGGGCTGTATCTGTGCTCTTCAGGGAAAGAGATCCGTAATATATGCCAAAGTGTCAGGATTGGGAAAAGGGCAGGGCATGCATGTGCTGCTTTTGGAAAGGGTGCCTTGTTGGATTAGTTGCGTCTGCCGTGCTCGTTGGAAAGGCAGAAATGTGTCGCTTAATTTATCGCCAAACTAACCCAGCCCCGTTTTCCTTGTTTCTTCCCCCTGCCCTGTAGGTGAAGGCCAATGACTCTGACCAAGGTGCCAACGCAGAGATCGACTACACGTTCCACCAGGTGCCCGAGGTTGTGAGGCGTCTTCTGAGACTGGACAGGAACACGGGACTTATCACTGTGCAGGGCCCCGTGGACCGTGAGGACCTAAGCACCCTGCGCTTCTCGGTGCTTGCCAAGGACCGAGGCACCAACCCCAAGAGTGCCCGAGCCCAAGTGGTGGTGACCGTGAAGGACGTGAACGACAATGCCCCCACCATTGAGATCCGGGGCATAGGGCTGGTGACTCACCAAGACGGGATGGCTAACATCTCAGAGGACGTGGCAGAAGAGACAGCTGTGGCCCTGGTGCAGGTATCTGACCGAGATGAGGGAGAAAACGCAGCTGTCACCTGTGTGGTGGCAGGTGATGTGCCCTTCCAGCTCCGCCAGGCCAGTGAGACGGGAAGTGACAGCAAGAAGAAGTACTTCCTGCAGACCACCACCCCGCTCGACTATGAGAAGGTCAAAGACTACACCATCGAGATTGTGGCCGTGGACTCTGGCAACCCCCCACTCTCGAGCACCAACTCCCTCAAGGTGCAGGTGGTGGATGTCAATGACAATGCACCTGTCTTCACCCAGAGCGTCACTGAGGTCGCCTTCCCAGAAAACAACAAGCCAGGTGAAGTGGTCGCCGAGGTCACTGCCAGTGATGCCGACTCGGGCTCCAATGCTGAGCTGGTTTACTCTCTGGAGCCTGAGCCGGCTGCCAAGGGCCTCTTCACCATCTCACCTGAGACTGGAGAGATCCGGGTGAAGACATCCCTTGATAGGGAACAGAGGGAAAGCTACGAGTTGAAGGTGGTGGCAGCCGACCGGGGCAGCCCCAGCCTCCAGGGCACAGCCACCGTCCTTGTCAACGTGCTGGACTGCAATGACAATGACCCCAAGTTCATGCTGAGTGGCTACAACTTCTCAGTGATGGAGAACATGCCGGCGCTGAGTCCAGTGGGCATGGTGACGGTCATTGATGGGGACAAGGGGGAGAACGCCCGGGTGCAGCTCACGGTGGAGCAGGACAATGGTGATTTTGTTATCCAGAACGGCACGGGCACCATCCTCTCCAGCCTGAGCTTCGATCGGGAGCAGCAAAGCACCTATACCTTCCAGCTGAAGGCGGTGGACGGCGGCGTCCCACCTCGCTCGGCCTACGTTGGCGTCACCATCAACGTGCTGGATGAGAATGACAACGCGCCCTTTATCACCGCCCCTTCCAACACCTCCCACCGGCTGCTGACCCCCCAGACCCGTCTGGGCGAGACGGTCAGCCAGGTGACAGCTGAGGACATTGACTCTGGTGTCAACGCTGAGCTGACCTATAGCATCGCCGGCGGCAACCCTTACGGACTCTTCCAGATTGGGTCGCATTCCGGCGCCATCACCCTGGAAAAGGAGCTTGAGCGGCGCCACCACGGGCTGCACCGCTTAGTGGTGAAGGTCACTGACCGCGGCAAGCCCCCTCGCTCTGGCACAGCCTTGGTCCACCTGTATGTCAATGACACCCTGGCCAACCGCACCCTGCTGGAGACCCTGCTGGGCCACAGCCTGGACACGCCGCTGGACATCGACATTGCTGGGGATCCGGAATACGAGCGCTCCAAGCAGCGCGGCAACATCCTGTTTGGCGTGGTGGCGGGTGTCGTGGCCGTGGCCTTGCTCATCGCCCTGGCCGTGCTCGTGCGCTACTGCCGGCAACGGGAGGCCAAGAGTGGCTACCAGGCTGGCAAGAAGGAGACCAAGGACCTGTATGCCCCCAAGCCCAGCAGCAAAGTTTCCAAGGGAAACAAAAGCAAGGGCAAGAAGAGCAAGTCTCCCAAGCCCGCGAAGCCGGTGGAGGACGAGGATGAGGCCGGGCTGCAGAAATCCCTCAAGTTCAACCTGATGAGCGATGCCCCTGGGGACAGCCCCCGCATCCACCTGCCCCTCAACTACCCACCAGGCAGCCCTGACCTCGGCCGCCACTATCGCTCTAATTCCCCACTGCCTTCCATCCAGCTGCAGCCCCAGTCACCCTCCGCCTCCAAGAAGCACCAGGTGGTGCAGGACCTGCCACCAGCCAACACTTTCGTAGGCACTGGGGACACGACGTCCACGGGCTCTGAGCAGTACTCCGACTACAGCTACCGCACCAACCCCCCCAAATACCCCAGCAAGCAGGTAGGCCAGCCCTTGAAGCTCAGCATACCCCGGCCCCCACCCCACCCCTACCACGGGGCCATCTGGACCGAGGTGTGGGAGTAACAGAGCTGGTGTCTCGGGCCTGCCGTGCTCACCAGCCCAAGTCGGTGGTGGGAGGTGGAGCCAAAGATCGGGGGATGCTGGGACCGCTGATGACCCTGCTGCCTCACCCAGGCTTGGAGGGTCGGGCCGAATGCAAACTGAGGGTGTGCTCCGTGTCCCCCCCTCCCCCGCTCCGCACTGGGAGAGGCCTGTGGCTTGTCACATTCTGGGACACTGGACCACCCGCTGGGTCCTGCAGGTGGGGACTGATGGGTAGGTGAGCAGAAGGGTTTGGAGGCAGAAGCGGGGAGGGAAATGGAGAAGAAGTCTCCTACAAACGTGGGTCTCTGTCCGAGACCAGCCATGGGTGCTTCTCTAGAGGGGAAAGGGGGAGACCTGGGGTCCTGGTGGGTAACCAGGTGGACGCTCTGTCAGGGAAGGGGGCCTCCCCACTTGTGCCTTCTCTGTGTACTGTGTGTCACCCTCTTCCCCACCCCAGACTCCTGGGGCTGGGCCCCAGTTCCCCTCCCCCAGCCCCAAACACTTCACCCTGATAATAAAGTTCTCTATTTTTGGAGTTTTGGCTTCTTATTTTCCTGGAACTGAGAGAAGGAGCGAGAGAGACTGGAAACAGCCCTTTGTCCGATGTCCTGCCTCACTTTCCCCATCCCTGCTCTTTGTCCCTTCCCCCGTCCCAGACCTGCCCCTCTGCCCCAACCCTATCTTAATTGACCAGGTCCCCCCGCCGCCCCACCATGACCATGTCCATGATTGGGGGAAGTGCTTTCTGAGCAGGCTTCAAATGGAGCTGTCCAGCAGTGTCCCCTTCCCTCACGTTTGTGAGACCTCCCTGGGAATGGCACCCTTTACCAAGAAAGCGGATGGAGATGCACCCAAGTCCTGCCCTTTCTCTGCTGGCTGAGACTTGACCTTTCCCATTTGTGCACATCGGAGCATCTCCCAACAGAGCTCAGACCAGAGCAGCTGGTGGGGGTGGAGTGCAGCCTGGCTGCCTCAGGTGAAGGCAGAGAACCTCTTAATTATACCAGCCACCTTCCCTCGAGGTAAGATCGTCCCAAGTCCTTTTCCCAGCCTATTCATCCCAATACCGCTCAACACCCAGCAATTAGCCTGCTCTGCCCTGTGTCTTCCCACCATGGTCACCAGTCTGGGCTGCCGGGAGGGAGGACCCAGGGAGAGGGGAGGATGTCCCCCAGTGCTATGGACTGACCTGCTCCGTATCCCCACTGCTGACCAGGGCTGAGGCGCCCTATCCGGCCCCCTCCCTTCCCTTCCTTCAGCTCCTTGCTCTGGCCACCCTGAGCTGCTAGCTCTCACTCACTCTCTCTCTCTCCGTCTCTCACTTCTTGCTCTCCTGGGTCTGCCCTGTCTCTGGCTGTGCCTGAGGAGGAGGCTAAAGTCTGGGTGAGGGGCCTCAGGTCCTGGGGGAGTCTCTGAGGCCAGAGGCAACCTATCTCCATGGCGACTGAAGAGGCTTGAGACACTCCCAGGAGGTCCAGGGTGCCAGCTCTCTACTCTGATTCCGTCCACAAACTCCCCAATGCCCCGGGGTATCCCCAAAGTAAAAACTCCTAGGGGCTTTGGAGGAGTGGTGCATGGGGAAGTGAAATCTGGTTTCATCGCGTTTCCCTTGGACAAATAAGCATCTCTAGGGTCACCTCCAGCAGCTCCTGACCAATCATTCTTTCTCTTTTGTTCCTCTCCTTGCTGCTACCGCCTCTCTCTTTCTTATGTTCCTTTAGCTCCTTAATCTCTTTTTCTTTCTCAAGGTCTGAGGGATTATCCCTTACTCGGCTCCAGTCCAACCCATCCGTGGAGCCACACTGAACATTCAAACACAACAAAACCACAACACCAGTGTCATCATTAAGACACATAGGCTGAATCCCTACTGTGTGCTCAGCATAGTATTAGACCTTGAGGGAAAAATGGTCACATTTCTACAAGACATACAAGTAACAAGATGAGGCAGTTGAGAATCGTGGTGTCGATTCTCACCAGTGAGAACTGCCACATATTAAAGCTCTTCCCAACTTGTTCTACCACTTCTGCCACGACTTGCTTCCATTTTTTTGAGTCCTTACCAGGTGCAACGTACCATGCTGAGCATTTTATGTGAATTAGCTCATCCACTGCTCATAACTCTTTGTGATGCAGGTCATTTTACAGAAGTGAAAACTAGTTAGCGACGGAGTCAAATTCAAACACAAATCATCAGGAAATCTGATTGCCAGAGTCTGCTGTTTTCCGTTATGCTATAAAAAAGGGGTTCCAAGACTAAGTTCACATTAACCTGTTAAAGGCTCTGCAAAGCCTGCAAGAAGGGAAAACCTGTTAAACTTTGTGTAACTCTGGGTTTTCCAAATTTATTTGACCATGGTGCCCCCTCCCTTTCTTTGAGGCACATAGTACGAGAAAACATGCATAGGACATGGGAGTGGGCTTCTGGGAGGGGAATGAGAACCCTGAGCTGGCTCTTCATAAAGTGAGGAGCTGGAGTTGGACGGGAGGCTGAGCCAATCCCGAGGTGAGGCGGGAGTGAGCGAGCGTGACCAAGTCAGAGGCAGGGGGAGGGCAGAAAGGGGATTCTGGCTGGAGTGGAGGGTATAGGAGGGAGCTGAGACAGGAGACTGGAAGACTGTAGGTTGTAGAGGACATAGATGCTTTGCCAAAAGTTCCTTAAGAAGAAGTGGGAGGCCCTGAAAGCTCATGAGTTTTGGATGAACTGAGTTTTAGAGAGTTTACTGGAGTGTATGGTGGATTTAAGGTGGGTAGAGGTGAAGGTACAGGACTGCACCTCTAAGGTCTGAGCAAGGATGGTGGAAAAGAGCATGATGGATGGATGGATCAGGCTGACCTTCTGGAGAAACGACCCACAGAACTCAAGGGATAATTGGATATGGGATAAGGATGGGGAGTGAGTGGAGAGCTACCAGGATCCCCAGATAGATATCATCCTTCTGCATCTGGGTGGTAGGATGATGAGATCTTTGCCCATGCAGACACTGAGTAAAGAAAAAGAATTTGGTTTCAGGCATGTTGAATCTGAAGGGTCCATAGGGACGGCCGATTGGAAATAACCAGCAAGGGTCTAGAACTTCTGGACTAGGGTCTGAGAGAGATTTTGGATCTAGGCTTTTTAAGATTTGATAGTCATAGAATGATAGGGAATATTTAGTGTTGAGTATGACCCAACCCTCCATTTTACAGAAAAGAATCATAGGAAAAAGACCAAGTGATGTGCCTAGGAGGCAGGACTGAAGCCTTGGATTACCGGGCACAGGTTCTGCAGGGAGGGAGGGCTGCTGGCTAATGTCTTAAAAGAAAACTGGAAAGAAAAACACCCAACAGCCAGACTGCCCTGTGCCTCCCAGACCCTCCTGGAACCTATTCACTCCATCACCAGGTGGACGTGCTCCTTTACATCCTCCCAGCCCCAAGTATCAGGTCAGTTTTGGGGATCTTGTCTGTCATCACCCAGACCTTTCAGTGTTTTGGATCCCAACGTGGATCTCAAGAAGGGTTGCCTATGCCTGAAGGTGGGGTGGGAGCCAAGGTGGGAAGGCGGCTCCAAAGCTCCCTGTGCTGACAACCTCCCTTACCCCAGCTGCCTTGGATGGCACGGAAATTGTGTAGGGTATCAGGAGGGTGGGTCTGCAGACCTGGGACACCCTCCTCTGGCCATCTTGAGAACCTCCTATTGAGAGTTTTAAAGACAAAGCACCACAAGGTCTTAGAGGATTAGAAGGAGCCTGGAGACTCGTCAGCAGGGCCCTGGGCCTGGGCTGCTCCCACCCCTGGCCCACAGGGGCCCGGGTCTGTGCCCTCCACAACTTCTAATTTCCAGTTGGCAGGAGAACCAGTGGTGGTTCCAGGTGGGTGTTTGGGGGATGGGTTGGTTGTACCGAGTGCCAGGCTGAGGTTGCCAGATCGTCAACCCATGGCAGGCAGGCAGGGCTGCTGTCTGGGAGCAGCCTGTCCCTGTTGCCCTCCCTCCACCCCAGTCCCCGCGCCAAGCTCCTAAATCCTGGCTCTACCAAGCCAGCGGCCCCTCCCGGAAGCTCCTTCCTCTTTCCTAGAAGGAGTCTCCGTTCGAAGAAGCCAGCCTTCCGAATCCCTGATGTCTGCTGGGCCCCTCCCCCTATGCCCAGGTCCTCCTGGGCCCTGCCCGCTCCAGTTAATACTGTTTCCTGATCTGGAGGACTGGGGAGTTCCCAGTGTTCTGCTACCCCACCCCCAAGGTGCCCAGGCTCCCTTTCCCTCTTCCCTCCCACCTTTTTCCACTCCCAGGCCTCTCTGAAGGGGAACGCGGTGGGCAGCTGGGTGGGTGAGGACTCAGCAGGGAGTCCTGCCTATGGCATTACAGACCAGGGGTGAGGAACAGAAGATCAGAAAGAGGTTAGCACCCCACTGGCTGGAGGCAATGAGAAGTTAACAGAGCAATGAGACAGGTGAGGAGCTGGAGTCTGGAGGGTGCTATTTGGAAATCAGGGAACTGTTCTGGTATTGGTGAGCTGTTGTGGAATTAGGAGTCTGTCCTGCTTTTAGGGAGCTGTTGTAAAAACTGGAGGCTTGCTGGTGTTTAGAGGCTATGCTGGAATTAGGGGAGTTGGCTGGTGTTGTGCTGTTTTGGTGTTGGCTGTCTGGAATTAAACAGAGGCCGTGCCAGTACTGGGAAGCTGTGCTCTAACAAGTGGTTGTACTGGATTAAGCTTATTGTGCTGGCCTGGGAGCTATCATAACACTGGGGCCTGTGCTGTGTTGGGACTTCCAGTGCGTGGTCCTGGCTGTCCGGGGAGCTGACCTAGAATCAAGGGGCAGTCCTCTATTAAGGTCTCTGCTTTCTGGGGGGGTTCTGCTGTGCTAGGGGGCTGGGCCTCTTCCTGGTTGCTGTTGAGGCCTAGAGGGCTAGGAGCTCTAGGGGTGGGCTTGGCTGGGGCTGTAGCCCGGTGCGGTGGTGGCCCCGTGGCGCAGGCTGGCCGGCTGGCAGTGACACTCCCTCTCCCTGCAGTTACCTCACCGCCGAGTCACCTTCTCCGCCACCAGCCAGGCGCAGGAGCTGCAGGACCCGTCCCAGCACAGTTACTACGACAGTGGCCTGGAGGAGTCCGAGACGCCGTCCAGCAAGTCATCCTCGGGGCCCCGACTCGGTCCGCTGGCTCTGCCTGAGGATCACTATGAGCGCACCACCCCCGATGGCAGCATAGGAGAGATGGAGCACCCCGAGAACGGTGAGGGGACCCCAGGAATGAGTAGAAGCCTGTGAGTGATGACGAGACCTTAGAGGTAGCCTCCATCTCTCGAGCTCTCGTGTATTCAGCAGTAAACACTGTGCTGAGTGCTTTCTGGTATACGTTCATTTAACCTTCGCAACCGCTCTCTGATCTGAGAACTTTATTGTGCCCCCTTTACAGTGGGGGAAACGGAGGCTCAGAGAGGTTGAGTCACTTACCCAAAGTCATATACAGGAAGTGACAGAGCTGGGAGGGATTCACACCCAGGCACCTCTGACTCCAAAGACTTTGAATTCAGCACTACTTTATTCTGCTTCCTGGGAACAGAGACCCTGAGAATGGGGGCCAGAGGGCTCAGGTGGTGGTGAGGGAACTTTGAGGGGATCCTGAGATAATGAGAGCGCAGAGGGCCTTGAGAAAAGGGAAGGGACCCTGGATGCTATGAGGAGCCCAGAGAAGGGTGTGATGATCCCCTGTCGGGAGGAGCAGGAGAGGGTGTGGCTGAGGAGAAGGAGTGGGGAGGCCCGGGGAGGGGAAAGGCTTGTGTGGGCGGGGCTTGGAGGGTGATGGCAGACGTGGGATCTGGGCTGGAGCAGAGGTCAGCATGGGAATGGATGGGGGGCGTGTTGTTAGAATGTGTGTGTGTAGTGCGTGTGTGTGCGTGAAGGCACCTCTGGTGGCCCGTGGTGGGGAGACTAAATCAGCTTCCCCTTGGGATAGAAAGACTCTCCAGCTTAGAGCTTTCCTCAGATCTCATCCCCTCCCTCAGTCCAAACTCCCCCAGCCCGCCACAAGATGAAAAGTTTCACACCTCACCCCTCAGGCCCAGGGCTCTTGTCTAACCTCCCAGGCCCCAGGTCTCAGAGTGCCCTCCATCCCCACCCTGCCCATCATCGTGCGATCTCACGCCCGTCTCGTCCTTTTTGTGCCCGCGCAGAGCCGGCTGGCCGGAGCAGGCCCTGAGGTGGACTGCCAGGTATGTGGGAGCTGCTCTGGGGTCTGGGGTCTGTGGGACTCGGCCCAGCACCCAGCCCCGCCCACCCAGTGCCCGTGCTCTGCTCCGTGCCACGTTGGGTCCCCCCACTCTGCCCTGAACTGAAGAGCCCCGGAGGGGTTAACAACAGAGCTGTCCCCTCCTCACCTTGCACTGGCAGGAGGCCAAGCCAGGGAGGGTGGTGCCGCTCAGTCACATCCCTGGACGGGGGGGCACCGCCTGGTACTGTCCCCAAGCGAGGGCGGGACAGGGGCAACTGTGAC